>NW_026694084.1:11782500-12982500 GCF_021218885.2 Marmota monax | reverse complement strand
GTACCAACACATGATTTGTAATGATCTTTAATTGATGTTGTCTGTGATTCTTAATCTGATCCTTTGAACCACTTTTAAAAGACATAAAATCTGATCAACGCATAAAAGGGTTTAACATTTCTCTTACATAGAAGAGTTCATAAAACAAAATAGATGTTTTTTCTTCATTGAATATTTATTACCATCTCAAAGATGGGTGTTCCCTGAAACAGATTTTAGGAAATGCTGGCCTAGAGTCAATCCAAACTGATAGCACAGCATGATGGAAAAACAGTCGGATCTGGAACTAGGCTGACCTTTGAGCTAAAGCAAGTTTGTATTTTTTGTTTTTCTGGGTTACTGGAAATTTCATTTAAAAGAAAAAAAAGAAGCCTCGCTTTAAAAGATAGGGGGAAATAGTTGCTTAATAAATATTGGCTGATTCACTTTCTTCCCCCTTCTCAGTGTTTTCTGTGGGGATTGCATCAACTGGACTCTTGGTCACGATTGAAAGAAAATACAACGAAACTCACTTGGACAAAAAGGGAATTTATTGGCTCGCATAAAATGACAAGCCTGGATTCAGGGCCCAGAAAATATAATTAGGAGTTGGTTTCTCTCCATCTCTTTACTCTGCCTTCTGTCATATTGGCTGTAGTATCAAGCATCACATGGTAGCAAGAGGTAGCTTGAAGCTCAACCCCAACAAGCTCTCAGGTTTCAGGGATAACAGAAAAAAAATGAACATATTTCTCCTGGAAATTACCAAATAAGTTTTGTTTGGACAGGGTCAGATGCCCAAGTCTTGATCAATTACTGTGCCCATAGGAATGTACTCCAGTTGTTGGTCCAGGGTCCTGGGATCTACTCAACAATAGTGTGTGCATGTGTGCATGTGTGTGTGCGCGCACGCGCGCGCATTTGTATGTGTGATGAATGTCAGGTTCTCAAAAAAAAAAAAAAAAGTGACTAGAACTGGAGAAAAAATAAAATTCAGGTTACAGTTCCCAGAAAGAATGTTAACAGATACTAGGCACCACACAGGTGATGCCCACTATAGACCCCCTTGTCAATCTAGACTCATGCATGAGGAACACGATCTTTGCTAAACATAAAGATAACGATGTCCCTAGAATACTCTGCTTTAATGCTCCAGAATTTCTAAGAGATCTCATTCTATCAATTCATTAATTATTTAAAATCTTTATTTCCATTTTTTAAACTCGGATCAAGTTTACATTCTTGACACACTGCTATGGTTGGAATCTTAAGTGTCACGCAAAGGTCTATATGTTAAAAGATTTGGTCCCCAAGGAAGTGCTATTGGAATTGAAAACTTTAAGTGAAAACTTTAAAAGCTGGGCCTACTTAGGTCATGGGGGTGTGGATCCCCAGCCCTTTCCTCTTCCTTCTTTTACTTCCTGACCATGAGGGAAGCAGTTTAGCTCTGCTGTGCTCTTCTGCCTCCCTATAAGCCCAAAAGCAATGAATCCAACTGATCACAGGCTGAAACTTCCAAAATTATGAGCTAAAATAAACCTTTTATCCTTGTAAGTTGACCATTTCAAGTATTTGTTATAGTACAGGAAACTTAGCTAACACACACATGCCAAAATGCTTCTATACCGAATCTGTACGCCAGTCTACAAACTGTCTCCTTTCTCAGCTTCCTTCCAAATCTTCCTGGACAGAGACACATACACTGTATACATATATGAAACTAAATTTCCCTAGGAGCATGATTAATTCAAAAATTATATAATGCAGCTTTAATTTTAAATGGGTTTTATGTGTAACCCCAAATGGTGAGAAACTCGGAGAAGGCAGTGACCACAATTTTTTTTTCTACAGCAAAATCTCTAAGTACAGCAAATTTTTCTAACAATTTCTTTGACTACAAAGTATCAGGCAGGCTTCAGAGGGGAAAAAAAAAATCATCCAGAGTTTTCAACAGAAGGAACTTCTAAAGGTAGATGAAGCCAATGCCTTTCAAGGAAAAAAAAAAAAGTAGATTAGCCAATGTTGAAATCGCTACAGTCCCAGGAAGATTTCTCCTGCCTTGAATTTTGCCGAAGAAAGGTTTTCATCAATTATTCCCATGAAAGTATAAAAGTGCTGTGGGTTTATAATTCTTACTCTTGAAGGCAGAAGTTCCTTTTTAAAAATAATTTTTAAGACTTATAAAAACATACACAAGTCATATGAGTGAAGCTTCATTAAACATATGGAATAATGTATGTTAAATATGTAGTTTTTTTAAGATGCGATGTATTTTACCCCTTTCCTTCCCCATTGGTAAGTGCTTCTAATTGCTTGTATATATCTCTCTATATATTGGTATTGAGGACTGAACCTAAAGGTGCTTAAGCACTGAGTCTTATCCCCAGCCCTTTTTTGTATTTTATTTTTTCTAATTAGCTATACAGGACAGCAGAATGCATTTCAATTCATTGTGCACAAAAGGAGCACAACTTCTTATTTCTCCGGCTGTACCCAATGCAAAGTCACACCGCTTGTACATGTACATAGAGTGATAGTGTCTGTCTCATTTAACCATTCTTCCCACTCCCACACCCCCTCCACTTCCCTCACTCCACACATCCTCCCTCCCTTCATTCCCCTCTGCCCAATCCAAAGTTCCTACATCTTCCCCAGTACCCCTACCCCCATTATGGATCAGCATCTGCATATCACAAAAAACATTTGGCCTTTGGATTTTGGGGGATTGGCTTATTTCACTTAGCATAATATTTTTCAACTCCATCCATTTACCTTCAAATGCCATAATTTCATTCTCCTTTAAGGCTGGGTAATATTCCATTGTGTATATATACCACATTTTCTTTATCCATTCATCTGTTGTAGGGAATCTATATTATTACTCTTAAAGTCTCCCCAATTTCTTTGAGACTACACTCCTCTAGTGTTGCTCATGTTGACAGGAGACCATTTCTTAGTTCCAGATTCCAACCTCGAATCCAAGCCGCCTTATAAGCCCTGGAACAGCCTGGGACACCATAGAACAAAATCTGCAGCAAGATGTTTACTTCAGAAACTTGAGTTTATAAGAAGTCGAGGAATTCCGAGGTTCAGAATCCTTGCAGTAGCGTAGTGACAGAGGTGATGACAGCAATAACAGCTGTGACGACACACTGACCAGGCTATTCCTGTCCATGTGCATCAAAACATTTCTTAATTCCCTTTGCTCATGAGCCTCCATGTTTCCTGGGGCTTCCAGTTGTCTTCTCCCTATTCCATTGATTCTGTGAACCAGTGTCCTTCTAATAGCAGGTACACTAGAACTCTGCAAAGCCTTTCGTGCCTGTTATTAAAATTGGAGACCAGCTTTCTTTTGGTGGTTTTTCTAGTTTGTGTTTTTCTATCTGTTCATTTAATTTTTTTCCCAATGTATTTCAGATGCATTCTTTATAATTATATATTATTCCATGTTATGTCCTATTGGAGTTTTAAAAGTCAAATCTGAGAATTTCTTTGAGTACAAAATTTTTAATCCAAACAATAACATGTATTTTTAAAATTTTATTTAACTTTATTTCCTGGGCTTTACTCCCTGTTTTTATTGATAAATATCTTGATTAGTCAAGACAGGATTAAGCATAGACTCTGAATCAAGTTAATTTTGTAAATGTTTAAAGTAACATGCAAAATAATACATAACAATGTCTAAATGTCTAAAAATTCTAATCAATACCTTTGTTCTCCCCTGGAAAACTAGGATATTAGAATTCTTAATTTCAACTTCTTCACAATATCTGAGGGTTTTTTTTTTTCATTTTCTTTTATCTTTAAAATACTCAATTTTTTTAACATAGGGTACCAACAAAAGGAATTTATGAAAAATCCACAGCTAACATTGTATTCAATGATGAAAAACTGAAAGCTTTCCTTCTAAGATCAAGAGGAGCATAAAGATGACTTATTTCACCACTCCTATTCAACATGGTACTGGAAGAGCTAGCCAGAGCAATCTGACAAGAAAAAAATTAAGGGTATCAAAATCATAAAAAACTATATCATTTTGCAGATGATATGATCACATATATGGAAAATCCCAAATAATCTCTAAGAAAACTACCAGAGCTAATAAATTTAGGAAAGTTATTTGTTGCAAGATCAATCCTCAAATTTATTGTCATTTCTATATACAAACAATGAACAATTTAACAAGGAAACAGAAAGCAATCATTTACAACAATAGCAAAAAGCATAAAACACTTAAAATTAAGTTTATTCAAGGGATAAAAGAGTTGCACAACTATTAAACATTTCTGAAAATAATTAAAGAAAACCTAAATGAACTGAAAGCTATTCTGTTCATGGGTTGACAGAGTGAATATTGTTCAGATATAAATATCCACATGAAGTGATCTAAAAATATTCCATGTAATCTTTACCAAAATTGCAATAGTTTTTTTTTGTTGTAGAAACAATCTACAAATTTATTCAGAATTGCAAGGGCCTCTAAATAGCCAAAACAATCTTGAAAACAAATAACAAAGTTAAAGGACTCACTTACCAATTTAAAAATGTACCACAAAGCTACCATAACCAAAACAGCATGGTACTGACATAACTATGTAGAGTTAAGAAGCACAATACAAAGTTGAGAAGTCAACTGAGACATCTAGAGCTACGTGAATTTTGACGAGGGAGCCATACCTATTTGAAAAGGTAAGAAGAGTCTCCAACCAATTGTGCAGAATAATCAGTTAAACATAGGGCTAAAAACATATAAAACTCCTAAAAAATAAATCATAGAGGAAGTCTTCATGACTTGGGATTTGGCAGTGGAATCTTAAATGTAATTGCTGATTTGAACTTTATTATTTGTTTTCTTTTTCTTTTTTAATAGTAATTTCTTTTTCACCCTGAATATTTTCTGAGTTTGTTCATAAATTTCGATATTTTTGAGAGGAAAATCTCTTATCAGAGTTCTTATCTCATTGGGAAAATAAAAAAATTGCTAAAGCTGGAAATCATTTTAAAGAAATGGGTAACGTACCTTAAACTCAAATACAAATTTTTTTATTATTTGGGAAATTTATAAAATAGCATGATATATATTTTTTGAGATGGGTCTACTGGTCTGATTTTTTAATGCTATTTTTCCTTTGTGAGCTGCATACATACATTATGTCTTATCTACAATTTCCAGATGCAAAGTCTTTGTAGTAAAGGTAAGAACTTAAAGACATGGTAGAAAGTGTTTGTTTATCATACTCCAGATATATTTATGAGTTTAACCTCCAATTTTACAGTTCTTGTGCCAAGACCCAACTTTACAGCTAATTTTCTGAAGTGGAATGCCTTTATGGAATTCCCCCAATGCATTTAAAATTATTCTTTAGAAAAATCTGTGGCACATATGGAATTAGGATTTGGGATACGTTACCTCCAAACTGATGCGGTAACCTGCTAGATGGAAAATATACCCGATATTAATAGGTCTGGAAGAAGAAAATATAGCAATATGAATGTTTTATGAGGCTGGCATTGACACTTCAAAAACAAACTTGGTGTAGTGGATAGGTAATCCAGACATAAAATCAATAAGGAAACAACAAAACTATACAATACTACTGATCAAATGGACCTGCAGGACTTATACAGATGTTTCCAACCCAACAGCAATAGTGTTATGATTTGGATAGGAAGAGGCACATATTAAATTAGGATTTCGCATATTTCACCTCCAAACTGGTATGGTATCCTGCTGATGGAAAACATACCTGAATGAATGCCTCTTTGTGTGCAAAATCCTCTATGGCCTTAACACGCCAAATGCCAATATTTTATTAGGATTTCTAATCCATCTTTGAACTCTTTAATCATTAAAAATTTTTAAAGTAACAATAACTTTGAAATTTTCTTTAGTGTCCTCCTATTCTTGATTTCTACTGTTAGTTTTTGTTGTATCTGCTAACCTCTCTCAGGCTGGGTTGTTTCTGCTAGTGTTTAGTAAGAATCTCTGGAACCCAGTCTGGCTGGGTTATTAAATTGGTCATAGAATTGCATATAACTGTTAAGTTTAGTAGAAAATGTAGCTTCACTTTCACTTAACCTCAAAAAAGTACATATATAGTTGGCTATATGGCAACCAATTTCATAAGGACAGGCAAATTTATCACTTTTGGAGAACTTAATCCTGAAAATACTTTTAGGTTTTCAGACACTACTTTAATCACTGAAAATAAAGATGACTAATAGATTTTACTTCCAAGTCCTAACAGTATACTTTATTTCTTTGCTGAAAACTGGACAGAAAGAGAACACCTTGGATACTTAAGAGAATAATGGGTAGAGATTTTTTTTTATTCCTGTTTGGTAAGGCTGCTTCTTTTGGCTGGAAATTTCATATTTGAATCTTAATTTGATCTTTTTGTCTTACTTAGCCAAAGATTAAACCTCTGTGATCAAGGAGAATGAAAATATTAGTGCTACTAGGTCAAAACCCAAATGCACTATTACTATCCATTTTTTAATGCTGGAGCTTTAGTTTTCTGTTACTTCTAAAAGGATTTATTTCACATGTCTTTATTTCGATATTTTATTATGTATTTGTTAGTTTGTATCAGCATGGGTTATTTATGTCATGTTTTATGAGAAGGTGGAGAGTTCGAGGTGAACATCTACATATGTTCACCATGTGTCTAAGAATCACCTTAGGAGTGTCTGAAAGTAAAATTTCTGAGTCAAAAAGCTTGTTTATTTACCTGTTTGAGCTTTTCCAGAATTCCCTTCCCCCCCAAAAAATGATGTGTTGTTGTACCTTTCCTGTCATTCTGAGTGTGCCTATTGCCCCACACTTTTAACTACATTATTTATTATATTTTTTGGGAAAAATTCTTTTATGGTATCTAACTTTATTTTTCCTCACTACTATTGACTTTGCAATTTTTCCCATTTTTATTTGTATTTAGCTTCATTCTGTGATTGACTTCATTCTTCCTAGAAAGGCAACACCCTTTAACTCTTGTACCTTCTTTACTTCCACGAATGAGCAATACATAATAATTAATGATGATCATGATATTACCTTATTCTCCACTAGCATACAATTAGCCAGAGGTAAGCAGCCTCATTCCCATTTTATAAGGATGACTAACTTTAGAAATAGGAGAAAATTGAAAATTATGTCCAAGATCACAGAGCTATGAAATTCACAAATCAAACCTAAGAATGTGGTGCTAGTGTCCATGCTTGAAAACCCTACCTTTATTAGTGAGTGCATCTTTAAAGCTGATCCCAAACTGCCTAAAGAAATAAACAAAATGCAACTATTTTTTTAAAAAAAGGAAATTTCAAGGTAAGGTAAAATACTCATAATGGAATGCTAGCAATCTTCCTTCCCATCAGAGTGGACCTGGGGGCTTCATCTTAGCTGTGGCAGAACAAAGTTTTATAATCAAGACTCATTGTTATTTAATGAAATATTTAGGCTAATTGGATATTACAAAAGATTCCTGAAATGAAATTTCCATGTTCATCAATATGTTTACTAGACAAAATTGATTAGCAACCACACTTATGTACTCTGTGTCTATACTTTGGGGAAGAAAGCACCAGGCATATGAATCCTAGGCTCCTTAAATAAACCAACCAAAAAGATGGCTGGCACTGACAGTGAAGAAAACCTATTTTCTCACATCCCCTTCTCTACAATATAGTTCTTTCATTTTTTTCAATAAATATTTATTGAAGCCAGAAGTTAACGTGGATATAAAAAGAACATACCAGGTGGCAGGTTATAGTAGTTTAAAAGGACGGATGAAAGGGGGTTCCTTTGGTGCTTGGAGCAGCATCCGTTGTCATAATTAGCAAAATGTTAGCTTAAGAGCTCAAAATTTAAATAGAAAATTATCTTTCTTTTGATGACCTCTTCCCCTGTCTTTTGAAGGTACTCTTCTGGTCTGACCATCGCCAGGTATGAGTTAGAACATTTGTCGCAACCTTTTCAACTGAATAATCTATTCACTACAGAGAATCTACAAAATGCTTTTCATGTGTAAAGAAAATTCTTACTCAACCTGTAAAAACCTAGCAGATGGTACAGTAATTTGTATATCCATACATGCATACAGGATATATTCTTGGAGAATGAATCAGATTCATGTTACATTTATTTAAATATTTCATCATATTTAATTTTAATTCATTTATCCATAGTTTTAACCTCTGTAAGAACATCCTTTATTTAAATTAATAGACAGGTAAATTGCATCAACAAAACTGAAGCATTTAATGTTGAATTTAACTGACATGCATGAAGTCATTGTATTAAAATATTGGTTTTCCTATTGTTTTTGCACAGATGGTGCCAGTAATTAATATTATGCTATTTTCTTCATCAGGGGATTCCCTGCTGACAAAATTCATATAATATAAAATGAAGTGCTCTATTATACTATCTAAATAGATGATGTATAGTTTATGTATTTATTAGTGATAATATATTTTCTCAGATGCAAAGTATGTAATAATCCTAATGGTCAATGTATTATTCAAGTTAATAAATCTAAGATGGACAATATGGTTTACTCTTTAAAAAAATCCTCACTGCATAGCTGATCATAGATGTGTAACAAATGTGTTCTGTGCCATCTGGTTTTTGAGAACAATATCAATTTCAAGATAGAAAAGGTATCTAAGTAATGAATGGTAGCAAAGAAAACATAATCTATCACTTTTAAGAAGACCTTCTGAAGGGAGGTATCTCTTGAATGGTCGATGGATATATTCTTTACTATACCAGCAATGCTAAGGAATCTGAGCAACATGGCTATATATGAGCACATAAAATGAGTTTAAAACCTGCCTCTTGTAATCAAGGGCTATATTTAGCATAAATCCTCAGAAAGTTGATATATCACCTGACCAGGAAGAAAAGGTCTATGGCTTCCATCTGGAAGTAGGACCCTCAAGTTGACACCTTGGGGACATACCTGAATTGCACTACCACCTCCTACAGAAGTCATCAAAAGTAAAAAATTGATTCTAATAAACTCTTTTTGCCTCTTTCAGAAGGATCAAAATAGAATAAGCTAGTTTCATTTCTAAAAGATTTTTTAAATCAGCATTATTTCTAAAGTGCCATGGAAAGGCTGTTTCGATTACCTACAGTTCTCAAAATGGTAAATTTCCAGCCAGAGAATTTTCATTAGCAAACAATGTTTTTAAAGTAAGGAAATGCAAAAATAAATGAAGGCACCATTTATTCCCAGGTTTTATTTTCTAAAATTAGGATTGGGTTACAGCCCCTATGGAAACCTTCCAATCTTTGAATGAATTATTCTTATCTCCTCTCTGCCAATGGTTCTTGTTCTTAATAGAGAAACATCTTCATTTAGCCGACCAGGATACAATGAAAACCTTAGCAGGACCTCTTTTGGAGATCATGATATCATGAAATAACAATCTTTCAAATTACTGAGCATTCCCATTTTAGACTCATTATTTCTCACTTTTGTTTAATGATGAAGCAGACCCATGTAGTCTAACGTGGGGAACTTAACACATGACTTTCTTTGGTCTGAGAAGCAAACCTAGCAAATTACTATTGACTAGAAAAGGTCTGGATGCACCTGCCACACAGCAAGGGGCCCAGTGCCTGGCAAGACAGAATGTGAAATGAATTGAACAAGGTAGAATATCATCCCTTATTTTCAACTCAGGGAGTCACCAGTATCTGCACCTTTGCTCTTTAATCTGTCAGCTGTGCTAGATTTCTATAACTCCTTCACAAAAATACAGCTAGCTCACTACCCCTGGCAGAGAAGCGACTCGCATATAGAGAAGGACTTGGATTCCAAATGGTCTTGGCAACTCTGAAGGATCTCCCTTTTGGGGGAAAAAAGTTCTTTCTATAATCATCATGAAAAGAATCTAAATTCACCTTTATTTTCAAACTAAATACCTATACATGCTACACTATATGATATGATTTAGAGGAAAACCAGTGTTACTGTGAAACTTAAAATTACAAATACCCATGCATGTACTGGTATCTTTACTATTAAGAAACTGGCTTCTTGGCATGGTTTGCTGTGGCAAGAAAAGACAAATGCAATTGATCCCTTAAAATCCCGTGATTTGAGAGTCTGCTAATAGTGTATGAAATTTTAGTAAGGACATTGAAATTCTAATTGTACATCAACTCCAGAACACTTTGTGGAGAAATAAGATATTTTAAAATTAATTAAAAAACATCTAATGAAATGTGAATGCTTTCTTAAATGTTTAAAAAATATTTTAAAAGGTAGTTTATTAAGCATCTTAACTTTTATATTATGTATATGTAGAATACCAATCCCACTTATAAATGAATACATTGAATACAAGTGCCACTTATAAAAAATTGCATTTGCCAATCCAGTTTAAATAATTCTATATACTTAATATAATTTATTGCTGCATTATTTCCATAATTGATGTCAACTTTTGTAATAAAAGTAAAACAGTTTTATTTAGATAATAAAACACTTTTCTAAATTAATTTTTATTCTGAAAAATATTTTAAATTATAAAAAAGGTAATTGAAGATCATTTGGAAAATGGTTATAGAACTATATTCTGAATAAGTTATGCATGTCTTTCATTTTGCATCAGAATATGTGGTAAAAGAACAAACTAAAGATAGGACTAACGTGCATGTGAATTAGACACATAAAAAATTAGGATGGGTTTTGTAACAATATAGTAATAAAGCACAAAGGAGTATATTTCTGGAAAGTCTTTTTTCTATTCTTAATAAGTCCACACATTTACTATGGGTATCCACTTCAAATTTACTGATAGAACCCATTACATTTACCTTAATCTCTTGCAATGATAGGAAAAATACTTTGTTGATCATTAACCATGCCTTTTATCTACATGCTTCCTTCGATGGTATTTCTTATTCTGAATTTACTTTGATTTAGATTATAAAACTGGAAATTACTCTGAAATTATTTCTTCCCTTTGAAACTTAAAGAGACTTTAGAAACCATCCAAAACCTCTAAATTTCCAAAAAAAAAAAAAAAAAAAAACAGAAAACAAAAGTGTTTGGCCTAAATTTCACATAAATAAATTACAGCTGGGAACCCTTTGTTGTCCCAACACCTAAGCAACACCTTGTTAGGTTCTATGTCTCTTGGGCCTGGAACATGATTCATATGCCTTGATCTTATATATTTATGTATGGTTGTACAAGTTAATTAAGGGGTGAAGAAAGAAGGATAAAAGAAAGAGGAGAAAGAGGGAAGAAGGAAGAAAATAAGGAAAGGAGGAAGGAAAGATTGATAGACTATAGTTTATGAAGCATAAAAAAAAGGACACCTGATAAATGATAGGGCAGTGTTGAGCTACAATCAGCTTAGGATAAACAGGCCATGTTCCACTCATGCAATTCTCAACCCAAGTCAGTCATTTGGTTAAGGCTTTGTTGTTTAAGTGGATTGCACACACATACTTAACTGTGTATATAAATATGCATTGTTTGTATGGAAGAATAGATGTGAATTTAGAAGATATTAGGAAAACTATTGAAAACAATAGTATATTTTATAACAAACTTTTAAAAATTAATGTTCTCTCTTTGCCTAAGTTAGAAGAAAAAGCTATAACTTCATGTGTTTTCCTTCCATACATATATTCGTTATAATCTAGTTGATTTGTGTTTCAAAAAGAACTTCTGAAAAACAACAGATTTTATTGATCAGTTTACCTACCATTAGTCTATCTGAAAACAACAGATACAACTAAAGTAAATGTCTTTATCCAGACAAAGAGTGATATAACAATACTACCATTCCTCTTGACCTTTTAAATGTCCTTATGAGTGTCTTCCTTGGTCTTTCTTCAAAATGAATTACATATATCCACTAACTACTAACATAGTTAGAGGCAGTGTGATAGTAAATAGCCTTCTGATGAAGTCCCCACTTACTTTAGTGCCTAGGTGTATCCTTATCTCCAAACCATCCCCTGTGAGGCAACCCATGGCTAATAACTGAGCGGGTAGGAACATGAAAGACTTGCTCTCAGCATCAAGAGAGCCAGCTTGGGTGCAACTAGGACTGTAGTGCTCAGTTTAGGTTAGGGTGATACCAGACTTCCCCCATAAATCACTTGGAGGATGAATTTCTTTCCCTGGTCTATCTTGCTTCCCTCACATCAATATAGATTTTTCCTGAGTGGGCAATTTAATAAGTTTCTAGCCTGAGTTGTTTTCAGGCTCTTCTTCCAAGAAACCCTCCTAAGAAGTACAAAAGACTGAGCAGTGCCTCAAGAGTCAGAAATCAAGCACTAACACCTCAGTGTGAGATTCTAGAAAATCTATGGACCAATCTAATCTTCAGTTTTCTTATCTGTAAGAAGGTGATAAAGACACTCATCCTCATCACAGAATCCTTGAGATTCACAAATGTAAATAAAAACTCTTTAGAGTTACATAAAAATTAGCATTTAGTTAGCACTGTTAGATCTTATTTAAAAAAATTATCAAGAAAAATAATTCTATTCACTTTATAGAGAAAGTACTTCAAAACATTTTTTTATGTTTTAATTCAATGCTGAATGTGAATTTTGGTTTTGTGAAACTGGTTACCTTAAAGCTGAACTGTCTCAAACTAATTAGAAAAGAATTTAGGTCACAAGTATTTTTTTTTTAAAAAACTGTCACTGAGTTACTGAGAAATGGAGCCAGGTCCTCCCTGCACAGCTCACAGAACATGTAGAAGAACGAGTCTACTTACACAATCAAAACCCCGATGGACCCACACCTTCTACATCCCCACAGAGAAAATTCTCAGGGTAGAGAACAGGGAAGTAGAGACTTCAGTTGAGAAGCTTTACCCTCTCCCTTTCTTCCCCTCCACCTCTGTCATACACTTTTCCTTCCCTTCTTCTTCTCTTTCCTCCTCTCCAGGACTCTTCAGTGGGCACTATCCCTGCCTGGAGACCAACTGAGGTAGAAAATTCTAGAAATTTACACCATACCTTAATTGTTATCTGGATGTTTGAACTTCTGGATATTTCTGTTCAAGGGAAGAGATACCTGAGAAAGTCACCTGTGTCCCCTATCTTGACAGTTCTAAGATGCAAGATAGTTGATGTATTCTTGCTGCTGAGGACCTGAGGCTCTGTGTAGACACATAGAAAGTCAATTGCTTCAGGTGGAGGGGCCCATAGTGCGCAGGAACTACTGTCTCAACCTGATAGGAGACAGCCAAATGGAACTGCTGGCATTTTTTTCCGAAAGGCTTCCCCTTCCTATGGGGGGTTTCAGCGATTGAACTGGGCTGGAGGATCTCAAAAAGTTACGCATCCCATCAGCTCTGAGCTGAATCTGAAAGAGCCAGAACAAAGCAAAGAACACCTTCATACAGCCAACTGTGTAGGAGCCAGACCCCAAACAGAAGGGTGTGCTAGTTTGGGCTGGGTTGCAGGAAAGCAGAACTGCCTTCCTCCAGAATCCCATCCTCTCGTGACAGATCTGATCAGTGTGGGAGCAGGGGCAACACTCTGACTTGGATTGGAAATTTATAAAATGGATTGAACTAAATTTTAGTAACCAAGAATGACCAGAAATTTATGAAATCTGCCTGAGGTTTCATTAAAAACACAGGACATGGCAATTCCACAGAGTACAAGTGGAAGCAGTGATTAAGAAGAATCAAATCATTTTATACCCCACTGAGTTCGAAATCCTCAATAAACTAGCTACACATCAGTAGGTAATTTGACCTGAAAATTATTCAAACTGAGTAAGACTGTGAAATATTAAAACCAAGGTACATGTATCAGAAATAAGGAGTCCCAGTGCAGCAAGGGAATCCATTTATGGGCTGAGAATGTGGATTTGGGGCTCAAAACAAACTGAGTTGTAATCTTAGTTCTTTACTTACCGGCTGAGTAAATTTCTTAGGCTCACTATGGCTTGGTTTGCTGGTTTGAAACTGGAAATAACTACCTCTAAATTTCTCATGAAAAATAAAATTACAAATGTATAGCACTGTATTTAGCACACAGGAGACATTCATATAGTAGTGAATCTTATTTATAATACTGTTATTCAAGATAGAATCATAAGGTTTTTAATGTCAAACTAGATGACAGACCATTTGATTCTTCAATGGCTGACCCTGCACTAAATGGATTCTTTAGAAAAATCAGATTTGCACGATGTAAAATTTTGAAATTTAGCCTATTTAGGTTTTTCCCCCCATTTTTCCAATATAGACCACTCTTAAAAATCTGAAATGTGGTTAATTTTTAAAAGCTACTAAGTAAAAATTGAAATAAGATCACTTATAGAGAATTGGGCCCTTTAGAAGTTAAGAGAGAGATAATTTCTGAAGTTGAAATTCATTGGCAAAATAGCTTCTTCCCCATCACCTTTCCAAATACATCTGCTAATACACTGTACAGTTTAATAAGGGGCTACAGTTGTGCCATCTTGTATATTTATTTGTTTAATGAATTAGGGGTACTCATGTTTTGTCCACAAAGACCTAGAACAAACAACCTGCTTATTAGTTTTCTCCTAAGCTTCTGAGAATTCCCTCTTTTTATATTTGCCCAATTGTCAGTATTTTTTCTTCTCTCTCTTTCTGGCCCATTATCTGCTTAGTAATGGATCCCTTCATCCCAAACAGCAGCTTTATGTTCTCTGTGCTCCAAAGGGGCAGATAGACCAATCAGAATTCATCAAGCTCTGGCACTCAAAGGCTGCACTCTGGCTCTATCCTCTCTGTTGATGTTCGGGTTTGTTTTTTGTTTTGTTTTGTTTTCTACAGCACACATAGTTTTAAAAAAAAGATTTCCTTTCAGCCGATAGTTTTGCTCATTGTGCTGGCTCAGGGCTTAGAAAGACATAAATTATTTTCCAAAGCATGTTCTTCAGAACAGGGGCTATACCATCCCTGCCTATGAACTGCATCTGGAGCACTTCACAGCTCCAAAGCTCTCACAGGGTGCTTGCTACCAGTGCAGGCAGGCAAAGGAGCAGAGAGATCATGTCTGGCTGGCTTGATGGGGTAGTGTGGACTGGAAGTCAGTCTGCTTGTACCTCTCTAGTCCTATGAGGTTTTGTCGGCCCACAGGGATTAGCTTTAAAGTACTGAATGGGTGGCTGGGGTGTATTTCATAGTAGAGCTCTTGCCTGGCATGTTTAAGACCCTGGGTTTCATCCCCAGCACTACATATATACATACATGCAATAGAAAAAATAAGTTACTCAGTGTGATAGTAGTGACCCTGATAATTGTCCTAAATTATAGTTAAACTTACGGACTGCTAAGGATAGAACTGTTTTCAGGACCCTCCTATGATTTTTGTTGTGACTCTTGAGGGAAGAAATAGAAGCACCTAAGTAAACAGGATTTTGAAAATGCAGTATAACTGGTAGCAGAAAATTCTGGAAAGGGGGCTAAAAGGGAAGAATTGCATATTATTCTAGGAAATTTCTCACAGAGCCATCAAAATCTCTTTAAAAATGATTTTTTCACCATATCTATTAAAAATCTGATATCTATTAGCTAAAACATATCTGATAGTTTATCAGATATTACATTCCTTTGAGATGTGGCTATTGCCACATAGTGATAGTCTTTATTTCTGAGTCAAATTAGGTGGTCCCACAGTTCGTGATAAAGAGTGAACAGAGAAATCTGGGTTTTTCACTGTTAATACTATATGTTAACTAGCATATTATTATGACAATAGAGAGAAATATGCATAAGTGCTATTTGCTAAGAGACATGTACTTACAGAAGAGATTTATTTTTAGAGTAAAAATGGCAATGATTATATGTGAGGAAACAAAGACTAAGTATAAAATTTCTGAAGTCAGTTATTCAGTTTTTCTCATATTTGTATCCCTTTGTATCTTACAATAGAAAATATATACTTCATATTTATTGAAGAATTAGATAAGTGATGAGGAGTTTTGTCAAAGAATGAAACATAGACCTTGGAAGAAGATCAAAGGACAAGGAAGTTTGAGCAAGTTACCTTATCATTACTAAATATATCATTGTAGAAGACTGTATTTTCTAAAAATGGTCAAAGTCACATACCCTTCCAGAACCTTGCCATCCTCTCACCTTGCTCTTTGTCATTGAGTAGATCAATAAATAGAATGAAGAAGTGATGCTGAATGGCATCCAAGGCTAAAGTATAAAAGATAATAGCTCTCACCTGGTCTTTGTCTCAGAACTTTTACCATTGGAGGCCAGCCACCATGTTGTGAGGAAGCTCAGATTGCATGGAGAAGCCGAATGTGAGTATTCAGGCAATGGCTCCAGCTGAAGTCTCAGTCACTAACCAGCATCAACCAGGAGATGTGTGAGTAAGATAAGCCTTCAGGTGATTCTACTCACCAGCTTTCAAACTGCCCTGGACAATGCCAAAGGGAGCAGAAATGGAGTACTATCAGAAACCTTTACACAAATTGCAGATTTGGAGATTTTGGGGTTTTTTTTTTTTTTGATTTTTTGTTTGTTTGTTTGTTTTTTGTACCAGGGATTGAATCCAGGGGCACTTCACCACTGAGCCACATCCCCAGTCCTTTTAAAAATATTTTATGTAGACCCAGGATCTTGCTGAGATGCTTGGGGCCTCACTAAATTGCTGAAGCTGGCTTTGAATTCATGATCATCCTGATTCAGCCTCCTGAGCCACTGGGATTACAGGTGTGTGCCACCATACTTAGCAAAAATTGCAGCATTTTGAGCAAAATAAGCATGATTATTTTGGACCATTTTGTTTTGAGTGGGTTTGTTACACAAATAAATTATGAGAACTATTTGGTCAGGAGAGTAATGACATTTTCTAACACACATAAAAATACTGGAACAGTTTAAAACAGTGTTTAGGGCATAAGAAACTTGTATTTTGGGTAAGCCATTGCTTGCCCAAATGCTTACCTTGTAGTGGGGACAGAACCCAGTGCAATTTACATGGAAATCACATGCTGAAAAAGCAAGGCACTTAAACTTGCCATGCTAAACTCTCAACTAGGAGATTAAAGAGTCAAGAAGAGTAAAGGAGATATTTGTCACCTGGGCATACACGGCATTCTTTTTATTTTATTTTTTGCAGTTGTAGATGGAAACAATTCCTTTATTTTATTATGTAGAGCTAAGGATTGAACCCAGTGCCTCACACATGCTAGGCAAGCACTCACCCTGAGCCCCAGCCCACGCATAGCATTCTTACTCTGTCTCTATTTTGGTGGTAACCTTCTACTATTGTTTTTGTGTAATTAACACATTTTGACCCAAGTACTTTGGATTGGGTTGTCATTAATGGTACTTCAGCTGCTTGCTTCATGGATGAGGTGATGCCCAGTCTGGTTAAGAAGAGAGATGCATTCCTCAGTGTACAGTAGTTGGCACAAAGAAGAACTAATCAGTGTTGTCTTGGACATGAAGAAAGAGGACTTTGATTTTTTTTTCTTTATATTAAGCTATGTAACACCAGTAGCCATCTTCTATTCTACCTGAAAAATCCCTGATTGAGAATGGAAATTGGATAGGGAAGTAGAGAAAGGCCATGAAAAGAGGCTAAGTCTACAATGATGGCATATGAGACTACAGAGCCAACCATGCCTAATGCTAACCTCAACCCTCTTTATTATTTCATTTTATTTTTTGCTGAGATCTTGGTTACTTGTCAGCAATAAGTCCTAACTGGTGATTATAGAAACTGTTCAACCAATATGATTCATGATGAGAGGTTCACAAAACAAAAACATAGAGAGACTAGTATGTTTTCCTAAAGGTCACGATACTTAGGAAAATACTCAGTAAAGTTGGACGGTTCAGATAAAATTATAGACACTGTTCCACAGCCAGTATCAGAAAATGAAGATAAGTCAGTAATACTAGGAAATTCTAAATGAAAGAAATTCTAACTATCAAATCACAAATACAAAGGACCTCAATATCACAGAAATAAAGAAATGGAAAAGTATCAAAAAAAGAAAAAAAAAGATAGAAAGCTGTCTCTATTCCCTAATAATTAATTTGTTACCATCTGTATAACATGCTATAATATGATGGTTTTATTTCCCCCAAACTTTTAGATATCGAAAATTGTGTTACAAAAATAATTGCTTTAAAGGAAATAAAAGAGGTTAGGCCCTAGACAGCGATCAATATACCACAACAAACTTTTCTCCCTTGCAGATATTTCAATGATATGTGGATTTTCTAGAGAGGAGTTTATTTTGTATTGAAAGATGGAATAAGAGGAATCAACACAGAAAGTTGAATGGACAACTAAAGATTGCCTCTGGAAATTAGAATTGAGAAGGTAAAGAAACTTTCGAAAATGCTAAAGATAATAACGATGACAATCGCCTTTTATGTGTATCTTGAACAAGAACAACAAGGAAAGGATTGAACAAAACAGAACAGAAAATACAAAATTAATAAATGGTAGAAAGTGAGTACAGTTCTGTTTTACTCCCACCAACTATCAAAGAGAGGGACTTTTAATCTAAGAAGAGTATAAGAGGGTTGCAGGAATTGACACTAAGCTAGATGAAGAGATAGCCAAGTGCCAAGATGTTGTGAGGAGTTCTATTAACTTCACCAGGAAAACTGCATCCCAATGCTTGTAATTTCTGTGGAAACTTCAGTGGATGGGAAGCTAGCAAGCTCAAGACCACTGAAGGGCCTGTTGTGTGACTCTGTGGTCACAGTGGAAGGGGTGCATGTTTAGCATACAGGTGGCCCTGAGTTTGGTCCCTAGCACCTCCCCAGCAACAACAAAAAACAATAAATGCCATTGAAATGTATTTTAAAGGTAAAATTAGACACTGGGAAACTTGATTTTTATGCCCTTAAAAATTAACAGGGTTTACTATTAAACTAGTTCATAAAACATTTAGGAAAGAAACTAATGATCATTTTTAGCCAGCAGAGGTTCATCAAGAACAAGCTTTGCACCACTAACATCATTTGTATTTTCATATAAATACTGTAGAAAGGGAACAACAGTCCAGTCCAGTTCTTTGACTTCCTAGTTGTGTGACAGTGCATATAAATACAACAGCCCCTCTTACACTGTAGCCCACATAATGTTAAACACTTTGTATGAATTTGTATAAAGTAATTAAGAGCCCTGCAGACTCCTTGGTTTTGCCACCTCCTGTGTGATTGGCGGCAAATTACCTAAATTCTCTGCACCTCTTCTTAAAATAGGAATAGTAAAGAATGTCTATGCTTCGGGTTGGTTGGGAAGGTAGGCAACTAAATATCTTTAAATCATTTAGAACAGCGTCAAGTCAGGCACAAAGTTAGCACAGTTATATTGAATCAAGTTTCTCTTTTGGGAACTTTTTATTTATCAGTTGGGACAAAGTGGAGAAATAAACTCTAGGAAACTACGAATATGTATATTTGTTCCAAATGAATACAGAAAAGAAAGTATGTATTTTGCTTAGAGAATTGGTATCAACATCATTTATTCATTTATTTAAATGTATGTAAACTGAGTTCCTAATATGTACCAAGCCCTGGAGTAAGCATGAGACAGAACTGGAAAGACTGAAAATAAACAAAGATCATTTAATCATATTCAACTTTTTCTTTTCTTTTTTCTTTCTTTCTTCTTTTCCTCTTTCCTTCTTTCTTTCCCTCTTTCTTTCCCTCTTTCTTTTTTTTTTTTTTTTTTTTTTGGTAAGGAGTAAAATTAGACACCAGGAAGTTTCATTTGTATACTTTAAAAAAAATCCAGGATTTAATACTAAATTAGTTTTAAAAACATTTAGTAAAGAAAACAATGCTCATTTGGAATCAGCAGAGATTCATCAAAAATAAATTTCAGTTTCATGACAAACAGACCCTGCTCCGTTCAGTGTCTGTGCTTTGAGAACCTCAAATAAAGCAGTATTAGAATGGAATGAAAATATGTAGGGTGCTAAATCAGAACAGAAAAATATTTGGACAAAATACAAAAGATTTAACCTAAAAAGATACAATTGAATAGTACAAATACTATTTAGATTTGCAAGTATATAATAATAATATAGTAATTGTTGTTGTTGTTGTTATTATTAGCATTATAGGAGATTAAACCCAGGGACACTCTATCATTGCCTTGTATCCCTGCCCCTTTTTATTTTGAGACAAGATCTCACTGTTGCCCAAACTGTCCCCAATTTATGATTCTCCTGCCCAAGCCTCCCAAGTCACTGGAATTAAAGATGTGTACCATAGCACCTGGCTTTAAGTACAATTTTATTTTAAAATAATATATGCTAATATAGACAGATTAGAAATTGGGAAAGTAAAAAAAGGAACTATAATATTTAATCCTATCATACCTTATCTTTATAACTTGGGCACTAATATAAACATCTTTATAGTGTATACCCATATGTCTAATACATATACATGCTTATGTATATAAAGTATGTAATCTATTTACACATGAATTGTATTATGATGTCATTCTACTTTGTAACATGCTTATTTCATCTGAAAGTGTGTATATTGCCTTGTTATTAAATATTCATCACCAGATGGGCATGGTGGCGCATGACTGTAATTCTAGCAACTCAGGAGGCTAAGGCAGAGAATTGCAAGTTCAAAGCCAGTCTCAGCAATTTAGTGAGGCCCTGGGTTACTTAGTGAGATCCTGTCTCAAAATAAAAAGTAAAAAAGGGCTGGGGATGTGTCTCTGTGATTAAGTGCCTCTGGGCTCAATCTACAGTACCAAAATTAAATAAATAATTAGATGAATGAATGATTAAATAATGAACATCCATCACCACAGTGCTTAGTGGTACCTAGCATAATCCAATTATACCCTCTGCAAACACCTGTGTGGCTGAGCTGACTCCTGACTGCCATGTCCCTTCCTATTCCTTCCTATGCACACAGCTGAACTACATTTCCTTGCCTCCCTTGAAGCTCTGACACTCTGGAACTAAGTTATAGTCAAGGAAAAATGGACAAAAGGCATGGGACTGGTACATGGTTTTACATGCTCTTTCTTCTTCCACTATGGAGTAACTTTGAGAGTCATGAGTTAAAAATGATACAGCTGCAGGACTAAAAGACTGGGAGACTTGAACCGTCAGTTAAAGAAATTTTACATGACTAAGAAATAAACTTCTTTCTTCTTTGAGCCATCATACAGTTTTTTTATTGTTGAAGCAACCAGCATTACTTCAATTAATGCACCATGAGTATACCCCATTTCTCCTTCCCTCTTCAAAAAATAGGCAAGTTTCAAAACTGTGCCAACCTGTTAGCAGATATCTAGTTGTTTCTTCAACTGTAGATCTTTAGTGATGGAGAAGATGATATGCGTGCATACACCCCCCCCTCCACACACACTCAAAACTTCCATTAGCATTTATTGGAAGAACTTGAAATTTTTAAGAAAAAGACTAATAACAAAAACTAATATTAAGTCATTGGTTTCCACCAGACCCCATTCTAATTGCTATTGTTATCTCTAAAATTCAGATGAAGAAATTGAAGCACAGAGAGAAAAGTAACCTTCCTGGTATCACACAGCAGATGGATGGCAGTGCAGCTGAGATTTGAACCAAGCAGTTGGCACTAGATTCCCTACAGTGAAACCATGGTTTTAATCTAACAACTGATCATGGAAAGCACAGAGGAACATTAAAAAAAAATTTTTAGGGGAAAAGTTGGGGGAAAATTATGAAAGAGCAAAAGTTTGTAAAGTGGATTTTTGTATAAATCATTTCCATAGGTTTATTATTTATAGGGATAAAAAATTTAAATAAAACCTCACCATGAATATATGCTCATTTATTTCTCTTTAATTACAGCAATATGCTATCAGTCTATGTCATAGAATTATTTTCCTAACACCCGGACTTATTTTTTCAACTTTGCAACATACAAATAAATTACAATACCAAGATTCATTTTTCATCTGTAAGATGAGTTTACGTGTGTTTACTTTTCTCATTTTAATTTTAGGAAATTATACACTTATATTTAGTCTGAAAGACTAATTTATAATTTTAGTTATCACTTAAATAAAATAAAAATCTGTGCCCTCACACACCTGCTCTGCTGTGGCATCTTTCATCAAATGACCTCTCTGAGAAGCAGTGCCTCCTGGTTCTAGTACAGATTTCCCTCTGTGTACTCAGTCTGACAGATCCCCACCCTCAGCCTTTATCTCTATTCCATTCTGGATTCAAATGTCAAAATAATTTCTTCAAATCTCCTGCTCCCTTTCTTTTTCTTCTAAACATGGTCTTCTATGTTTCTATTTTCTCCTTTACCCAAGTTTCCAAAATGTGTTTGAGTTTCTACTAAAAGAAAATATATCCCATTCCTGTGATGGTTCTCCCTCGCTGCACTCGTAGGCTCACTCCTATGCATCTGCATGGCTCTTTTTTCTTTATAAAATCAGAACAAAATAAAAATGTACCTTTCCCATACTTGCATAATGCCTGCCTGCTATCCAGAGTCCTCTCTTTATTTTGTGCTTCCCTCAACACAGAATAGATATTTCTGTTTGTTCATCCTGACCAAATTTCATTGTCACAATGGACTTGTGATGATGCTCTTGGATAGACCAAGGAAATTTCCAAATAGTAATGGTAGTCTGCTTATTTGGAGTAACACTCAACAGAGCCAGAGACATTTAGAGAGTAAAGTGATAGCAAAATGCAAATTCTACAACATTTAAGACCAATGCATAGTATTCAAGTTGGAATTAATTTGCATTCTCATGGGATTTGGAAGTTATTACCTTCTTTGTGTTATAATTAGATTACAAATACACATGGTATTTATACATGATAGGTGCTCATTAAACACATGTATTAGCATTATAACTATTTTATTAAAATAAATATTTAAAATTAGGAATCTATCATGGTTACACATTTTTTAAGATGATAGTGGTTTTGGATGCAAATCATAATACTGGAAGGTTTCTATGAAAGTAATCGATGTTTATGGTAAACTGATCCATAAAAACTAATAACACGAGATATAATTCATTATAAAAACAATGATGCTATCCAAGAATTGAAAAGAATCTCATGTGATCATTTCTTTAATAAGCTCCTCAGTGCATGTGAATCAAGTATTTACAAATAAAAGCATCAACTTGGAATGGATAAAGAAGATGTGGTATATATTCACAAAGGGATAGTATTCCACCTGAAAAAATAAGGAAATCCTGTCATTTTTAGTAACATGGATGAGCCTGGAGGACACAATGTTAAGTGAAATAAGCCAGGAATAGAAATACAAGTATTTTATATTACTTATCTGTGGACTTTTAAAAAGTAGGACTGATAGAAGGAGAATGGTGGGCACCTGAAGCTTGAGGAGAAAGTATTGGGTGAAGGGTGCAGAATTTCAGTTGGACATGAGGAATAAATTCAAGAGGCCTGTTGTCCATCATGGTGACTTTGGAAAATTACTAAGAGATTTTAAATGTTCTTAGCATAAAAAAATAAGTATATAAAGTAATGCATGCTATTTACCTTAATGTTCCATTCCACAAAACATACTTATTTAAAAACATGTCACACCTCACAAATATATGCAATTTAAAAAATCTTTCAATTATAAAAATTAAAACCAAATAGCATGTTTTAATTGTGCCTTTGTTTCTAATTCAAAAGGAAAAATGGTATCAAGCAATATTTTAGGAAATTACATGATTAAACATATTTTAATTCTTGACTTATTGTAGTGAGACTTTTTAATAAACATTCACTAGATTAAATTATTTTCTTTAATGATTTACCCTAGCTATGAAAATCAGATTCATAAAATATATGTGGTTCAAATTGTCTATTTACCTATAACGTCTACCCTCCTTATCCCTGGGTTCTGCTTCTATGATTCAACCAACTGTAGATTCAAAATATTTGAAAACAAAATTAAGACTATACTGAACCCATGCAGACATTTTTTCTTATCATTATACTATAAACAGTATAATAACTCTTTGCATAGCATTTACATTGAGTAAGATATGCGTAGTCTAGAGACAACCTAAGGCCTCTAGGAGAGGTGTGCGGGTTACTTGCAAATACTATACCACTTCACATAAAAGTCTTTAGCATCCGCTGATTTTGGTAACCATGGGGGATTCTGGAATGAATTTCTGGTAGATACCTGGGGACAAATGTACTCTAAAATCGCAATTTTCATCCCTCATTCCAATATTCTGCTAAAGAGTTTACAAATTGAGAAACAGAAGACTCAGAAAACTCAGATTGCTGAAGATTTTCCTATATGAAAGCAGCAGTATGAACAAATTCTTATTTTTCCTCAAATCCTTTTTATCTTATGTAAGACTTATGTTAAATATGGTGAGATTATTTTAGAAGAGTACAATGATTTTTTCTGAAGTACCTGAAAAAATGCAACAAAATTTGTCATTTCTAACCAATGTTTGAATAGAAATACCTGATACATATGAGAAAGAGAACACACACACACACACACACACACACACACACACACTCTCTATTCATCTGTCTCTCTTCTTTCCAGTGTTTGTCTCATATAAATTAATAACCAAGTGGCAGAATATAAGAATACTAACTACATGACATTGCCTCTGCTTCAGGAAATACGCTAAGTGTTTTCATACGTTTATGATCATAACAACTCTTTGATATAGGTATTATTGTTCTAATTATAACAAATGAGGAAATTAAGGTCCCATTATTATTGTCATAAAGAGGATAAGTGATCAGTCAGAATTAGACACAACAGCTGTCTTTTCTTTTGTCTGTTTCCTTAATAATTAAAAAAAAACACCTAAATTCCTTTGGTTAATAAAGACTATAGTTAATATCGAGGCAGCTATAGAATATTTTCTAGGAAAATTTTAAGGATGGGGAACCATAATTGTTTTAAGCACTATTTTCAGTCAGGTATCCGAGAAGGACCTTTCCTTCCATTTCCCTCTTTAAAGCACAACTTGATGTTCCCTGAGGGATTGAGAGTCAACTATTTTAAGATACTGATGTCTTTACTTTATCTGTAAAATCCCAACTACGTCATATCAATTAAAGATATGGGGTTACAGTTTAGTAATATCAATGTGGAAATATCTTTAGGCTTATTTACAGAAGTGAACTCTAGGTTCATATGAAAGAATAACTAGATACTATAGAACATATTTTGTTAAAGCTAAACAAACTTTGGAGATGTGACAGAGAACTGTTGCTAAGGAAAAAAAAAAAAACTACTTCACAGATTTAGGCAAGTCACAAAATTTCAATCTCTCTTCATTGCCCAGAGTAGTATAAAGATAAATAGAAGATTCTGAGTGGCCACATTTCAATTGATGGATGCCAATATTCAGTGACCCATGGTGATAGTTCATGAGAAGCTGGACTGAGGAACAATTATATAGGAGAATCTGAGCACAAAACATGAAAGATTAAAGGCTCTTTAAACCTTTTTCCTTATCACAAGAACCACCTGACCCAAGAGGACTGAGCAGAAAAGGGAAAGGTGTTCTACTATGTAAAGTTTCCTCCAGGACTGAGTGAGTTTAAACCCCTAGGATTTAGGGCAAGAAAAGATGGGAGATTAAAAAAAAAAAAAAGCTTAAAGATTTCATTTCATTTCATTTTTGAAGATGTACAGGAGGATATCTTAACATCTTTAAAGAAGATGTAAATGATAAGGTAGCTATTGGAGCAGAGGAGAGCTTTAAGTTTTAAAAGATGGAGGCATCTGATGAGCAAAAAGCCAACTTAAAGGGGGTAAATAGTTCAATTCCATCCAATTACAAAGAAAAGAGGAAGGAGAAGGGAGAGTATGAAGGGATCCGTCCATCATGCACAATGCAAATAAAGGGCTGTCACTCATTTTCCTAATGTCAAAAAAGAGAACTATTTAGTAATTTTTGACACCAAGAAAATCATTTGTAATAGCCTATTTCACTTTTCAATTCATCCTTAAATTTAAAAGAAAGAAAAAAATCCCATTCAATTGTTTCTATTACAAGTCAGTTCATCATTTATGAACCCACGTCAGTGTCTTAGCTTTTTCAGTGAAATAGCTAATTCATATCGTATTCGCCGTCACCACTTCATAGTGAATCACTGCTGTTTGATTTAGGCTGTCATCTGACACAGAACATCTCGAAACCATTTGCATCACTCTTCTTGCTCTGATCTGCACATATGGTAATAATTAGGAATGCGATACCTTACATTCATTTAAAATACTGAGTGAATTTAGAATATAAGAGTAAAACCAGCATAACACATTTCAGAAGGAAAAAATTGCATTAAACTATATGGACTAAGTTGCAACTATTAATTACAGAAAAAAATTGCAATGAGTTAAGAGCAGAAATATAACATTTTTAATGAAAACTCATAAATTACTAATTAATATATTTATAATGATGTTATAGAATGTTCAAAATATGAACTAAATGCATGCTACAGCACATATTTGAGTTTTAAATCCCAATTTTTCCTTTCAAAACAGAATACCCAGGAGAAGATTCCTCTCCCCATACACACCTGTGATTTTCAAGTCCTTTTATTCATGCCTTTAAATGAAAGGGTTGAGTATACAAGGTCAGTGAAATTGTTATTTATGATTGAAATGTTTTTGCTACATCTATTTTAAGAAGGGTCATTTTTCATTTCATTTTTTAAAATTGCTTTAAAGTATTTAGCTGACTATACAAAATTATTCAATGTGCAGCTAGCAGTTTACTCGATTTCCAAGCTGTAGGTAGCCTAAGAATTATGTAAGATTCTATAATTAAAGTGGTTAAGTTAAAATTGTGTCATTTAATTGTCCCTATGTTTATAATAGTCATCACTCTTAATTATTTTTCTGTGACTATAAAAACATTTTCATCTTAAATGTGTTTCTCACCTCTCTGTTCATTTTAGTTTACTTCTGAGAAAAAAAATACAATATTAATATTTAAGTCACTCACTAATAATACACACCTTTATACCAGATGCCAGTATTGCATGTTTAGGTGGCCTACAGTTACGAAGATCCTTGCTTCATAACTGAAACAAATCTCTCCAAAGAATACCACTGCTTATTGTATAATTTTTTTCCGGGAAATGTGCCGCCCAACTAAGTTGGTAATTTAAAAATTATGACTATTTTTCCCTTTCAAGTTCTACTGAATTCAAACTGTACAGAAAGTACTTAATGATGAACATTTTTACCTACAGTAATTCACGTTTTCTTTCCTGGTTGACATGAGCCACTCTGCTCTGTAAGCCAAGAGCACACCAGCCTTCCCGTGCAGACCAGCCAAACTACAGGTTTGTGAGCAGCTAACCACGGGGATACAGCTCTGCTAATGCTCAACTAGAGTATTTGGGAGACCTTCAACATCTTGCTTCCAGGAGTCAGGAAATTAGCATACATTGTATTTCAAGACCAAAAAAATAAAGCATAAGACAACTGAGCAAGATTTATGAATTCTATTTGGAGACTGCAAGTGTCCCAGAACTAGAAGTCTCTGTATTTGTGATTCTTGAACTGCATGCTTTGTAGAATGTCCAACTACTGACCCTTTTCTGAATCGAGGGAGATTTCAAAGTGTAACTATTCACAAGTGAAAATGAGCAGGAATTAAGTCTCTCAAAAATAAGAGTTTATTGTAAGGAAAAATAGTCAAAACAATGATGACTGAGGAAATATTATGTACTTATTATATTGTTTTTATCATTGTCCAAAGTCTCTAGGTATTGGAAGAAGAAAAATTAAACAAAAACAAACATTTCATTTGTAAGTGGACTTGAAAAATAAATGACTAACCTTGACGTCCGTCAGCACACAAAATCCTACACAGCCAATGACAGACTTCATTGTTTAAAGACTAGTTGGGAATGATTAAGAAAAAGATGATGTAATCTAATATGTGATAAAGAGAGATATAATATTCTCTACTGGAAGGCTTTGCTATCATGTCATATCAAAGTCTAGCAAAACGTTGAAAGTTAGAAATGTTATCAAGCATTAGCAGGCATTTAAAGAACGTCTCTTGAATATTTCTAGCATAAAAAAGTATTTCATGTGATGTAAATGAATGGTAATTTTCTGACTTTAAAAGAGAGCCATGCCAGTACATTTCAGCGTTCTGGACCCAATTCTGCAAACATGGAGACGCTTTCAATTTGCTCTGCCTGCCTTCCCGCCTTAGATGGCTGCGATTGCAGCGAAATTAATCCATTTAAAAATCTGCGGCTTAAACTTAAGGATTTTCAGTTTTTTCCCCCTTCTCTCTTTTTTTTTCTTAGAATATCAATAAGTTCCAATTGAAGAGCGGATTCTTTTGCAATTCAGGCATGTGCCGGCGATAACGGGCGAGTTGGCATGAAGAGAGGCAGAGATGGATTAATTATGCAGAGAACATGGAAATTCTGCTTATCATCGGCTAGCAAAGGAGCCCGGCTCACATAATCAGCAAACGAAGGGAGAGGAAAAAATAACAATGCAATGGCACCTTCCAGCCCATCATCAGGATTTTTTCTACCCCCCTTGTAATTAAAAAATAACATACACTTATAGCCCTATCTCCTGTGCAGGCAAGGAGTGGATGTCCACAAAATAATTGCACTGGGATATTAGAGCTGGCAACACGGGCTGTCCATTCCTGCTTGCTCTCTTGCTCACCCTCTCTTTCTCTTTTGGCCTCTCAAGGCACTTTGCTTCTGAATACAGTCCAAATCAGTCGATGTCTCAGGTGACATTCTAGCTCGGTTTCCAAAAATCCCAAATTGGTACCTTATCATGATCCAAGCAAACATACATACATATATGATAAATATTTGAAGGGCTGACTCTGGGGGAGACTTTGGAACTGATCACCTGTGGACTATCTGGTCAATTTCATTTTTGATGAAACATGTCCAAACAGCCTTCATTTTGCAAAGTGACTGGATTAAAATGGTGGGCCATGCTATCTTCTCAATTGATTTCTCCTCTTTACAACTTTTTGCACCTATTTCCTTTGCCAACTCATTTTATAAATTCAAGGGTATACAATTAATTATTGAGATGTTTTGCCTTCAAATCAGAATTCGGAATTCTATATTGTCACTATAAAATCCGATAGCTCAGTGCTTTGTATTTCTCTAGAAGCCCAAAGACACTATACTAAACCTAGTTCATTGCTTAAAAGAAACTAAAATTAAATCTTAACGTTTGTATCCATGTGTCTCCCAATTCTAAGAATTAGAATGCAAACACGTATGTTAAATAATGATACTCCTGATTGAATGCCATTGAAGTAGTTTTTTTTTTCTGTTTTAATTGCCAACCAAGTAATTTGACCTAATTACAGACATAAACCCCCAGAAACTCTGGCCGTGAAGAGAGACCATTTCTTCCGGCAAAGTTACTGGTGAGCTACAGAAACAGAAAGATGAAAATAAATCTGGAAAGACAAAAATTATGCAACATATGAAGGAAAGATGTTGTTCCAAAGTGCAGTAAACTGGAATTAGAAAGCTGGCAGACTCTAGAAATGTAATTTATTCATAGAGTTCCACCAAAGCAGGGAACCAGTGTGGGGCGCAGTTTACACGCTTGTGGGAATGTTTTCAATGACAGTGACAGTAATAGACTGATTTTTAAAACTAATTATTTACATGACTATGCATATGGACACACACATATTCTAGCACATATGAATACTATAGAAAACCAAAACTGAGTAAATAAATCAGTAATTGGAGATATTTGTGATTAGTGACTTTGTTCGTTTCTGAGAATGGAGAGAAAATAAATAAGAAAAACACACTAAAGTGGTGGTAGGGATTAAGGGTGAAGAAAAGTAGAAAAATCCCAATAAAGAGAGAAAAAGAGAATAAAGAATATAGAGAAAAGAGAATTAGAATTATGACAGTAGAAATTATAATTTTTTGTTTATTTTGTAAATGCATGCATAAAATATATTCTATTAGAATTAAATATACAAACGACGGATATAGAGAAATCATTCAAGTGTGTCTCCTTACACCAAGAAATGTTTAAATTCAGAAAGGCACTGCAGATTCTGTAGAGTAGGGTATAATTCACAACTGACCTTGGAGCCTAGCCCAACAACTAGGGGAATACAACTGGGATGATCTGACCATTCATTACCATTGAATTCCTACCACCTCCAACACATTTTGTATCTCTTTGATTCAGTTTCCTCTCTGTATTTTTTAAAGCCATAGCTAAAAGCTATTTAACAAATAATTTATTCTTGAAATTTGAGAAAAATTGCAAGTCTATATAAAAAGCAAAGAAAATAGTAAAATAAACTCCCATATACCCATTTCTCAGCTTCATAATTATCAACTGATGAATAGTCATCCTTTAGCTCTATTCCACAATCTCACCTTCTTTCTCATCACAAGATTTTTAAACAATTTATTTAGTTTTAATTGACAGATAATAGGAGTGTATATTTATGCTTTTGAAGTGTATTCCTAGTATAATAAACCCTGCCCATTTGAAATTCTTATTTGCAAGATGTTTAATAACCAAGAAGAAGCAATGAGTCACTCTTGATAGGACCAATTAACACACCAAATATGAAGTTGTTTTTTTTTTTATTATAGAAGAGGAGATCAAGTCAAAGCTAGCTAAATTTGGCATAAAGGATTATATGAAGCTATATATTCTTTGCAAAATATATTTCTTTAATTTGGGATCCTGAGGAATTAATAGTCTTCTAGGATTGAAAATGTAAAAAGCTATTTCAAGTCAAAACAGATACTAGAAAATGGTTTCCCAAAGACTTACAAGACACGCAAAGAATCATCTCACTTAGTATCCAGAGCAGTGTTTCTGCAGATGCTGCTCTGAATGGATGGTCCATTGTTTTTCCACCTCTGGGGAACTTTTTAAAAAACACTTGTGCCTGAACCATACCCTAGACAAAAACTCTAAGAATTAGAGTTGCACAAAAATAGAGAAACAGTTGTTATAGACAGACAAGGATGGAGGTAGAGATAGCAGTGGAGAGAGATCTTTAACTTCCTACATGATTCTAAAATGCAACCAGTCAAGAACCAATGTGCCTAGGCTCATCCACTGCCCTCCAATGAATTTAACTGAAATGCATTGAAAACCCAAAACATCCTCAAGATTAGAGCAGTTTTCAGTGCAAACCAAACTGTAAGGGCCATGGGGCAAAAGTCATGCTGCTTGTTGTCTTCTAGGTGTACCCAGCACCTAGCACAGAGCCTATTGGCTCTCAGAAATAAATAAATAAATAAATATTTATTTATTTATTTACTGAGAGAATAAAGTGAACAGAAGCCAGAAAGAGAGTTTTATGACCATCTGTAATCACAGCAACCTCCTCTGCCCTACATTATATCCCCTAAGTCTTGACAATTTGGAAGCTTTCTTAAGGTTTTTCCAAAAGCCTGTGCTCAGAACTTTACAGACATAGCATACTTCTATAATCTTTTATACTTCCTGAAAACATGTCTTAACATCTTTTACAAGAGAAGGTAGATAATAGAATTCTCAGTAACCGTAACTGTAAATGGATTTGTAATCTACCCGTGATTAAAATTATTTTCATCATGAAGTAGAATTCTCATTATTGTTGCAATTTTAATATTATCAACTCCAAAGTGTCTTAGTGATTGATAATATAGACAGCGAAACCCTATATTATAGTAATTAAATTTGAAATGAATCAGCCATCCTTATATGTCTCAGTATAGTACCTGATTATTTGAAAACAATTATCTTTGCATGTCACCTAATGCCAGACAACACTTGGACCTGCTCCCAGGGATTGTTCTGGGTCACAAAGTTGCCGCAGAGTTGGAATGCACAGATAGTGTGTCTAGGTGCCACGATGAATATTTTCTCAGTTAAATTACACAACCACCACGAATGTGAGCTACAATTCAGGAGGAGCACAATCGTGAATTAAGAGACCATTGAACAAAACCTTCAGGCTAAAATATACGTTTATCCCAGGTGAGTGTCACTGACTTTATGTGAGACCCTTTCTCTGAGTAACCCCAGAAGCCCTGTGGGCCCAACCCCAGACATCTGGCTTTGGGGATGAGTGATCTCTTTTTTGATCAGGGCCAGGATGTAATGTAAAATGTTTTCTTCAGTGAGTAAGTTGTCCTTCGAAGGAAACATCGCCCCTTTATAAGTTCAATTAACTAAACTATTCCTACATCCTCCCTGTTGTCCCTTATTTCCTGAGTTGAGATTTTATGGGAACATTTTTCATCCACAGGAAGGGACTCCCACCTCCTCCTCTCTTAACCTTCCATTTCTTTGATATCCTTTTTCGTGACAAGTTCCCCTTCATCTGATGCTTCATCCCACCAACCTCTCCACACACATTTTTGTAGGGAAAAATTAGTACAAAAATTTCTTCCATACTTGGCTCATTTGCAGATTTCACCAGGCTTGCAAAAAGCACACCTGTTGTGCTGTCTGGATTTCCTTTTCTGATCATAGGCTTCTGACAAAGAGGGGGGGGAAAGAAAGATTTTTATCAAGCACTCTTCACTGGACAATGAATTTTCTTCACCATTTGAATGTATCTGTGGAATGCCTGAGTGATTCATTACAGCAGATTCTGAAGTATGACAATGGGCCGCAGAAATGACTGATGGTATCTTTTTCCTGATTTCATTTCCCTGATCCTCTTCATCCCTTGGCCTGTGTACCTCGATTAATTAGAAACCAGGGATTTTCACTCATCAGCTGATGGGTTTCATGCTCCACTCTGTCACAAATCTGCTGCCTGCACTATCTCTCTTACAGCCGCTGGCTGCTTTAAAAACTTTCCTTCTTCTCCTTCTTTTTATTTTTTTTTCTCTTTTTTCCCCTTTTTTTGAAGCAGTGCTTTGTGACTACAGGTTTAGGTCTTTTAAAGATTCAGACTTTTTTTTTTTGAAAAAAAAGAGATTAAAATTAAAGAAGATTCAAAATCTCTGATTAAGTTAATCCCCATCCAAATGATACTTGTCCAAAAATGAACTTTTTGAAGAGATAATAATATAAATGTTTCATAGCCCTCAGCTTTCTAAGTTCTTTTTCAAGATATGATAATTGAAGTAGTAGCGAAGGCTGAAAATAACACAAATATGATTTCTGTGTGTGAGCACGAAAGCACTCATATTCATTTTTCATGTATTTGGGGATACCTATACTATATGCTTAAATTTGATGGCATTCAAATTCCACTTGGATAAGCCATGTTATAATAGCTTCCTGAAATAAATCATTGAACCATTATTGTTTCTGGAGGAAACATTTTATAATTGAAATATGCTCCCCCTGAGGGTATATACCAAATTAAATCACATGATATACTCCCCAAGGAAGAAAATCATAATTAAATAGTATTTAAAATGCAGGATATTTTATAGCAAAACTCTCCCTATGAAATCTAAAATAATGTGTAATCCAAAAGTGAAAAACACAAATTATTTTCACAAAAGAAAAGTAATAACTACATACAGATTATTTACTAGAGGATTTTTCTCCATGTTAACTTATTTGACATCAGTTATGAAAGGAGACTCAGAATTTAAAGTAAAGCCCTCCATTTAAAATGCCACATCCATCAGATGTGAGGAGACAAGATGATAGGGAAAAGCAGTCTGTACATGCTCATAGTTTTTCTAACAGAAACAGACAGTATTAGAGATTTCCTCTTACATGTCAGCTTTAGATGAATTCCTGAAGACGTAAGAGAAGAAAAAAGTAGTGTGTAGAGAATTAGTGACTCCTTGTCATCTGAGAATCCATGTTCTTCTCCCTGAACTTGCTAAGAAAACTGCAGCTGGCAGCTATGAAGAGTGACCAATGAAGACCCTGATCAGTCCTGCCAGCAGCTATATCTGTGATGACTACTCTCAAGGAAACCACTATTCAATGGAGCAGTTCCTTTATTTTGGTTGAAGGCAAAGCAAACAGCAACAGGAAGAGTTACCATGTTTATGTTTCAGAGATATAAAAGAGGATACACTCAACTACACTGTCAAATTGTGACACATTTGTTTCCATGGATCAAAATTCAATTTTCTTATGTTATTGGTTATACAAACTCTAGTCAAAAGTATGGCACAGAACTGAATTTTGTCACAGAATGCAAAGCCAACATTCTCTTGTTGAACTGGTCTACCATGAAGACTTACAGACAAAATAACGTGAATTTCATAGATTCAAATCAATTTCTCTGCCTGATATATTTTTTTAAGCCTTAGCAATATTGAAGATGGACAAAAGAAAGGGGTCAAGAAAATGCACCTTCAGGTTACTTAGACGTGAAGGGAAATCTATTGCTTCTTTGAAATAACTAAAACTAAATCACATCTGGGGTCTAGAGGAAGTTGGAGGGAGTTGCTTGGAGCATGCTCTTTGGGCAGCCCAATGCCTGGCTGTGGTGGTTATCTGCACAATTAGTGATCAATTCTTTGGTGTTACACCTGGAGGTGTAGCTGGTGGAGGTGATCTTTGGCCCAAACTGAACTATAATTGTGGAAATGGAGTGGGTGAGATAGGCCTTGTTGAGGGTAGACATGATGGTCTAGAACCTAGTTGAGATCAAAGTGTTTGGGCAACCTCACCAATTGGGTGAGGAACATTTTCTGAGCCTGGCATTATGGACTGAGAACCTCATGATCAACAAGCTAAGAAAATGAAACACCTTCGGAGCAATTGAAGACCTATATGTCATGGCCACTCCTAAATCACTGCATTAGGTTTTCCTCTACTTTCATGGATAATGGTTTATTTTGATGCAAACTTGAGTTTGTAGAATGAGTCTAATCAAGGTGTTTTTTTTAATTTTTGGTTTAATGACATTAAAATTTTTGTTCACATGAAAAAAAGCAAATTTACAAAATAAAAAAAATAAATCATACCCACCTTTAGCTATACTTTTAAGGAATAAAAGAAATCATACCAAATTTCAGTTACACCCCACTAGAAATTAGGAAATGGGGAAATAAATAAGTCTTTAATTTTAAATAATTACTGCTTTGTAGATTAATATTTTAAGTATGAAGTCACCTCATCTTTGATTAATAAAAAGAAGAAAAAATCACTGTCATATTTGGGCATAAAATATACCCCATGAAACCTACTTTTCTTGAGTAGTAAAGCAAAAGAGCTAGGGGAACAGTTGGAGAGTGTTTTATTTTACAACAACACAAGTGTGCTGATAATCTGGAGTATCAGGCCCATCTGTAAATTTCCCTAATTTGCCATGTCTTTCCCTAACACTACCAATATTGTGATAATGCCACATGCTCTTGAGTACCTGCTAATGCCAGGCACAGGGACAAAAATCAGGCACAGACAGGGTGAGCTAATATGAGATTGTAAGTCTGGGGACTGTGGCATTGTCTCCAAATAACCCCCAATTATTACCATCTCATAGTATTTACTTGTGACAATCCAGAAAAGTCACCAGTTTAGGTGGTATGAGCTAATTTACTTGATTAATTCAAATCTATGGACTTTCCCCAAAATAGTGCTTTCTGTGGTTTTTTTTTTTTTTCAAAATAATTTCTATACTCGAACATTTCTAACCTTATTGTCCTTCCCTGGGAATCTGGAAATACACACACACACACACACACACAAACACACACACACACCTATACCTGAGATTGAACCCAGGGGTATTTAACTACTGAGCCACATCCCCAGCCCTTTTATTTCATTTTAAAATTATGAGACAGGGTCTCATTAAGTTGCTTAGGGCCTCCCTAAGGAGTACTCCCAAGGCTGACTTTGAACCTGTGATCTTCCTGCCTCAGCCTCCAGGTCACTGTGCCACCATGTCCAGTTCTTTTCATATATAATTTAGAGGAAAAAACTGAAGCAGTCTCAGAATTAATTACAGCAAGTGATTTTACCAATCTTGGTTGACTAAAAGCAAGTATACATTGAAAGGACAGATTGCATCAAGTGGGTGAAATTTCTGATTGAAATAAAAAAGCTTTGCCTTATTCTTCCACACCTATTAAGGTAACTGAGTGGCATCATTACGGGCTTACTTGCAAGCCTATGTCTCCTTTTTGAAACCCTAGTTATTGTCCTCAACTGCACAGTTCACACACAAGTATGTATCCAACAGATACAGTGAACACTCTCAAAAGTGAAGTTTTTATAACAAGAACTGCCACTATTGACAAAAATCAGGTACAATATGTAAGAAATCTTGACTGTACATCTAAAGTAGGGATGGCAGTAATAGTTTTCTTATCTATCTTAACATTTGATTATTTAGAAATTATTTTCATTATCTCATTATGTTTCTATGATATTGAAAAACAGTTTTCAGTGTTAAATTGATCAGATCATATGAAACCTGAACTCTTGGCTCAGACTTTGAAGGTACTATAATTTGGATTTTCTAAGTTTTTTCACTTAATTTCAAAAAGGGTACATCTTGAACACCTCAATGGGGTTTTTTGGTTGTTTCTACATTATCAGTGCCCAACATGTCTGACCCATGGTAGTATATTTTGTTGAAACAAAATAAACACAATTACATTCAAATCAGGTTGGTCTTCATTCTACATATGAATCCATGTCTATTAATTTTGGATCATTTACTGGGAGTACATGTCCCTTGTCATCCTGCCTTCTTCATTCCTTTTTTAAAGTTTACTTCCAGTAACAATTCATCTTTAAACCCTCATTACTTATTATTCCATCATAATTCATCCTTTCAATCATTTATTTTCCAAGCATTTATCCAGTTATAGTGCCAGTCCAAGTTCTGTGTCAGATGAGTTGCAGATCCATGATCTGAAGATTTTATATTTATTTCACTCAACTTTGTGCTTAAATAGTATTGTATTATCTGGAGCACTATCATTCCCTGAATAGATTATAAGCAACATGAGGTTAGGAAATAGCCTTGTTCGTACGCAGCACCCATGGTCACCTAGCATGCCACGAAGCAGAGGAAATGTTCAAAAAGCTTTTCTATTGATTGGATTCTTTTCTAAATTCTAAGGACGTATTTAGAAGTTTACTGCATTTCAAAAATAAATTCAAAATTGAACACTGAAGTATGACCCTTCTATTAATTATCATATTTACTCCCATATTTCTCGGCTATTTTTGCTGTAACTTGGAGAATGGGAATCCTGCCAGCATCTGGATTTTCCACCTTTGGTAACCCTCATTAATCTTTGTGATTATGGTCACCATTTACCAGGAGCATCTAAAATTACACCACAATTACTAGGAATATTAATTGGAAACTGAATTTTTTTTTTACTTTGTCTCATTTATTTGCAAAGCTTTAATAGTTTAAATACAGGATTACTTTGAGGAGAGTGGCAGTTTTTCAGAAAATGATCAAAAATAAATAAGAAGACAAAGAAATAAATGTACAAGTAATCCAAGAGAAATGTTTATACTTTTTTTTTTAAATTTCTAGACTCAGATTCATACCTTCCACAAAGCTGAATGCTGGAGGAAACTGAAGAGCAAGATGGCTGCATCCCAGTATGTGGAACCCATTCCCCTAAAGTCTGAGCTTCCTTGGAGACCACCTTGTCTCAACTTAGGCAATTCCAGGAATGTAACAGAGATCTAAGAAGAGGGTGTCACAGCAACAGCTTACCTGTGATGAAAGGACAGATGCATTCCTTTCTTTCATTTTCCTTCACTCTAGCCAGTGGCAGCCACTGCCTCAGGTTTTATTTACCTTTCCTCAGGCCTGATGAGGACATTATGTTCTTAAGAGATCCCTTAAGGTTGTTTCAAAGGAACAAAAGAGTAGTGAGCAAAAGAAAGAATCATTATAATGAAAAAAATGTTTTCCTTTATCTCCTATTTTTTTTTTTTTTTGGTATGTTTTTGAGAGATGTGAAGGAAAGAAAAGTACACCATTTTCCCCCTAGAATAAGATTTTGGATCATTGTTGCATTTGATTACATATTTCTGCAAACTCTGTGTTCTTGAAGAAAAATATATTTTTTTCATGTTTTTTTTTTTTAAATGGATGCCTATACCAAAATTTGGCTCTCATTTCACAGCAGAAAGGAGAGAATGCATGGATCCCCAAACTATGAGCTGTATGCATTCCTCCTGCAAACTATCCCCTCATCAGGCAGGCATTAAAAGTGTCTCATTTTTGAGGTTATATTAAATCTTTTTATACTTCCCTTTCTGTCCTGGATGTAACATGTCAGGATGCAGCCAGAATAGGTGGAACATACCATAGAGACTGTTGGTTGGTGCAGAGGGAGACACAGAGTTTGATCAAGACCTGCTTGCTGAGGTGGGCTGGAGCCCAGGAGAGCTGCTGCAGCGATAGGAACAGAGTCTGGCAGGAAATGTGTAATATTTAGGGGACATTGATTCAGAGATCCCTAGAGTGCTACAAGAAAGAGTTTGAAATTGAGAAGGAATAAAGTAGATGCACAATCTGACTCTAACATTAATTTTCATTGGAGTTCTTTAAGATTTCATTTGAAAAAAATAGAATTCTGTTGCAAGAAGAAAGAAGTAAAGGAAAGAGAATAATTAGACGATGATGATGATGATGATGATGATGATGATGATGATGATGATGATTTTGGGACTGGGGAGTAATCCAGGGGTGCTTAACCACTGAGCTATATCCACAGCCCTTTTTGTATTTTATTTAGCGACAGGGTCTCACTAAATTACTTAGGGCCTCCCTAAGTTGCTGAGGCTTGCTTTTAAATCATGATTCTTCTGTCTTAGCCTCCAGAGCTGCCGGTATTACAGATGTGTGGCACCATCTTAATAATTATTGAGACAGTTTAAAATAGGATAGTCTGGTTCACAATATGTCATCCATATTGTCAGTGCTTGGCACATAGTGGGCATTTGGTGCATAATTCAGCAATTTCACTTAAAAATGTCTGAATAAATAAATGAAAGTCTCACGGATACGTTGTTAACAGGTAAGCTGAGACTATGTAATGGAATATATCAACAGATAAACAGAGAACAGTGTTGATTAATTCAAAAGGTAAAAAGGCAGACAGGTAGTGCCTAAATCTGCTGACTGGAAGTAAGGTCCTAGACATTGGTGCACAGTCTGGGGCCTGGATAGAATTATGGGTATCGGGCAGGCTGAATTATGACAGCAGACAAAGCAGGGATTGACCTAACACTTGCAGCAAAATGGGAATGCAGTTTTCAAAGGTGACACTAGGCTAGGGGCAGACTTTCAGAAGGTGGACTCAAGTACTTAAGTTGGTCCCACCTAATCTGATCAAGGTAGGCTCTGGGAGCTGAGTTGAATTGGCAAACAATCTCAGTCATGATTAGAACTTGGGGACAGAAGCTAAAATCCAGCCTGGGTTTTCACTTAATCTCTTTTCCCATGTTACCAGCAATAAACTCAGTTTCCTAAGTTTATTCAGCAATTTCTTTTATCTTTAAAAAGGTCTCATTGGGGAAAAATCATAGCTGGGTAAGGGAAAAGGTGACTTTTAGAGGCAAGAGAAAGAATTGAGGGAACTCTATAAGCCATTTCACATCTCACATCGAAGAGTTTGAAAGCCACTGATACAATACCTACCAGGTAACTTCTTCACATTCACAGTTATCACGAGTGAATGAAGTAAATTAACTTTCTTGACAAAAAGTCTGATCACACAAAACAAAATGTTCTTTATCAGAGTGCCATGAAATATGGAGCATTCTCTACAATGCAATAAGACAGTATTTACCAAGAAGATTAAGATTATACTTTTATTTAATTAATGTTTACTATGAGACTGTACATGCTCATGATAAAATATTTAAACAGTGTAGAAATAAAGTAAATGTGGTCTTCTTCCTTTGTTCAGTATCATTCACAAGAATGTCAAAAAGTGTGTTATAAATGGCATTAAAATATTCTATAAATAAGCAAATGTATGTGTTTGTATTTTTCTTACGCAAGTGGAATCATGACATATTGAAGTTTTGCAACCTGCTTTCTGTAAATAATATTTCTTGAACTTCTTTCTATGAAGGGACATATTGATCTACAAATCTACTTTCTACATTAATCTATATAATATTCCATCTTCATGTAAGTTGTATTGTAATAAACATTCTTTAGCATGTTATCTGTCCATTTATGTGAGTATGCCCAATGGATAAATTTCTAAAGGTGAAATTATTAGATTGAAAGGGCATACACTCTTATTCATGAGTATCATAATAAATAAATAGCATTTTTGTTTTTATTTAGTTCTACACTATAAAAAGACAAACTATATTATTTTGCAATACGTATAAATGTTAATACTTCTAAAAGTACTCATTTATATTATTAAACCAGAAAGTACCATATCTGATAAATAAATATGACATCCTTACTTAGATGACATTCAGTATGATACATATTTTTAATTCTATTCTACAACAGCAAAAAAAATGGGTGGAAAAATAACACTAATAAAGCAACATCTTCTCTTGAAGAAACAAGTTATTTATAGTTTAAACTGGAACTCAAATTTGAAGGTTAATGTTCTTTGTCAAAAGAAAACAACTATTTCACTCAAGTATTAAAAGTCTTTTTCTCTGTCTCTCTTCAGGGGTGGATACATGGTTAAATACAAGACAGGGTAAAATATGAAAGAAGTCTTGCTGCTGAATGGATGAAGGGAGGAGAAGGTAGCTTGAATTCCTATAACTAATGCCTTTGCAAAAGTGAGGTCTTAGATCTCCCAGACTGGGCTTCAGCCAAACTAGGAAGAATTAGCTCAGCTGTGTATGTTGAAAAAAAAAAATCTGTCCCTTAATGATCCTTGGAAAATAGATGGTTTCCCTATTTTCCCTCAATGTGGAAAAGATGGTGCCATTATTCTGGAAGTTTGGGAAGTTTCTGAGTTCAAGGAACAATGAAAGTTTTCTTGAGAGTATACAATAACAGGGATCTTGCCGCAATGGTATTATCCTAAAGTAGCAGCAAGAGAAAACAAGAAGCAAAGGCTCCTCACAGGGACCTGTGCAGCTGTGGTCTTAAGCTAGGCTCAGGGCTGTGCAGAGTGCAGTGCTGCAAAGAACAGAAGGGAGGAGTGTGACTTTCTATGCCTTGCCAAGAGCACCGTGTCCTGGGGTACTGAGAGCAGGCCCTGGGCAGTTAAGGACATTAAGGTCAAACACTTAACGATCTTAGAGAAAAACAATAGGTTTTGTTGTGACCAGTGAAATATATACCTTTGTCTGTTTAGTCTGAGGGTTTGGGAAACAAGTCTTATATACACTATCTATAAATACAGTATATTCACCACACATATGTAATCTTTGACAATCCCAGTTTTAAGAATCCATATGTGAAAAATCCAAACTTTTTTTTAATATATGATAGTTTCCAGTGTGCATGTTTTGTATTTTCATTGTGGGGTGGAACCCAGAGCTTCATGCATGCTAGGCAGGCACTCTCCACTGAGCTACAACTCCTGTCCTTTGGTGTGTGTTCTTAAGTAAGAGAAGAAAATAACTTTGCCTCACTCTTCTGTCCCCGTTGGTGGGTTTAAATGTCAGGGCAAATAAGAGGGAATGTATTTCAATGGTCAGAAACCAAGTCCAAGAAAACATATTCTTAAACACAATATTCATTTATAAAAGACATATTGAGGCTTATGAAATTGAAAGAAGGGCAAATGGGATGCCAAAAAAATTTAATATCATCCAAGACCAAATATTTCATTGAGAGACAAAACTTGTCACCTGTGCAAATCGTCAGTCTGGTTCAGGTAAGTGACTATTAATAGTTAAAATTATATGTCCATAATGATTGCCATAATTTCTCCCCATCTCTGTAGCATCAGTTTTTTTTTTTTTTGTTTTTTTTTTCAGTCTGGATATTTTACTGTGACATTCTGCATCAAGTATTTCATGATTATACCTTTTAGGACTAATTTTTATTTGCTGTATAGCTTTTAGAAACTACAACTTTGGTAAGATTAGGATCATTTTGATCTTCTGTGGCCCTCACCTTGCCTTTCCATTCTGCCTTGAATTTCTCAATGTAAGTAGTTTCAACCTTCCAATCAAGCAGCAACAAATTCAAACATAATTATGACAAATGCAGGGTCTGAAAACCCTGCCTGGTAATTGACATTGAAAGAGAATTAAAGCTTCTTACAGAATCACAGTTATTGTAATGGGGCCTGTACTGTTATACCAACTATGAAACTGTTCCATTCAATTCAAAATTGAGGATGCACTGCCCATTCTGAATTTCTTCTAATAAAAAAAATTTGTTTTTACCCACTCTATCAAAACTTAATAATGAGTTCTCTTACTTACCCAATATTGTGAAGAAATCTCAGATATTACTATATAGAGATTTCATCTTGTGAAGAAAAATCATAATTTGCTTTTAGGCGTTCAACTCTCCATAAAGGCCCAGCCTGCTCTATCCCCAGCATGACTGCTGTGTGAACATTCTCCTGCCCCGACTTAGTACTATCATCATTCATGGTAAATAGACAAACCTCCTGACTATTCCCATACTTTTAATAGCATGCAAACTCTGTCCCTATTTTAATAAAGTCCCCATTTTAATAGCATGTCAAATCTAAAATGATCGAAAAATCATTCCAAATTATTCCTTTATTGTTACTTCTTTTTCTTTTCTTTTTCTCCAGAGGCAGCAAAGTACTTTTCTTGTATAAACAGATTCTTCTTTTTGTCTACATAATAATTCTTAGTTTACTCCTGTTTTTTCCTTCCAAACCAACTGTAAGTGGAACATTTCCAGATTCTCTAATATTTCATTAACTCTATACTCTGCCTTATTCCTTTGAGTGTAGAGATAAAGTTTTAAAGGCTTTGTGGAAATGGGACAAGGTTTGAGGACAGAGGGGTCCTACCTCATGTTTCATAGTAAAAGGGACCTGAATGAAATTTCTTCCTAAGTTTTACCTTTCGTACCTCTAATTTTAAGTGCTTGTTCATAGAAAGGTAAGCACCCAGAATCCTTACAATAAAATATCAATTTTGCTTGAAGCCTGTCTTTGGAGGCATGCCACTAGAAGTGTTTCAAGGATCTTGTTACAATATAGTTGCATTTATAAGAAACCCCTATGCACAAACTCTGTGCTTCACTGACTATCCAGCCTCCATACTGGGACCCATCAACAGCTTCAAAACAGAACTGAACCAGTTGTAGTTTGATTTATTAAAAGTGTAGAGAAATAGAACATTTCTTTGCTGGCACTGTGCAGAAAACATCAGCTTGTTTTCTCTAACTGTTGTCCTATTTATGTTGCATCCAGCCTCAGAAAATGGTCTGGCTCCTTACTACTCCCACACAATATAAGAGCTTGTTTCCAAAGAGCAGAGAAAATTGACTAAGATCTGTGGTTAGATGACAGATGGATTCTGTTGCATTGCCAGAGACATGAAATTGCAGGTGACACCTGATATATGATAATAAAGAGCACCCAGCCAGTAATCAGCCCTTGGCCTTTATTTTTGTGATGTCATCAGCATGCAGGTGGCTTACCTGAGATTCTGAACAAAATACTGCACATTGTCAAGGGGTTCACATGGATGACTTTTATCTCCCCATCTGTGTGATCTCCATTGTGATGAGTTTGGACAACAGCCATTTCTAACTCTATTTTGGTTTGTGAAAGGTTATTAGAAAGTTGTCTGTGCTCCTGTTTCTCCTGCTCTGTTCTTTGTCTTAAAAAAAACCTGAAACCAATGAGATAGTTCCATTATATTAACTGTGATAGCATTATCTGCAGTGGTAAATTTACACAATTTATAGTAAAATCCATAAGAAATATGAGAAAGAATATTACCCAACATCAGCATGGATTTATATTGTCAGGGTGCTGTTATACATATATGATATACATATCTGGTTCTGTGTATCTTATAGATAAAATACATATTTCATACAATATATTTAAAATATGGCTGAAGAAGTGATACCCATTAGCTATATTTGGGAAGGGGGCTGTTAACTTACTACTGATCTCTACTCAGTTCAGCTACTAACACACAAATAGTAGAAGTAGTATTATCTGGTAATAATATTATAGCAGAGTGTGGTTGGACAATGAAATTACAAGTTTTCAAAAGATAAAAAGAGTTAAAAGTCTTCTAAATAAATATTTATATGTAAATATTTTATCTGCTTCAGAGCAACATGATAAATAGCTGTACAAATGTGACGAGTGGATTCTCATTAGAGTCCCAGAAATTATTCTGTTAACGTCTGTTGAAATGACCCATGATAGAATGTTGGCTAAGCATAAGATCTGATCCCCTTGTATGTAACTTCCACAAGTGACTCTTAGGAGCACATTATATCACCTTTTAATGATTTTTCTTATCAGTTTGCTAAATCATGCAATAGTTCCTAAAATAAAAATCAATATACATCATGCAGACTGCCTTGGTTCTGATATAGAAAATCCCAAATGAGAGAGAACTAAACTCAGGGATGATATTACATTTGGCTTAATTACAGACATATCCACTACTCCAATGTGCATACACATACACACACATACATATACATATATATCATATATGTACAGACACAATGTCTGATATATATGTATATGTATGTACATATACATACACATGTAAAGCATTGGATGATTTATATGTAATGCATGTCCAATGCTGATCCTATTCAACTATTCAAATGCTTCCATCAGTACTAATTTCAGATAATCAAAAAGACAACTCTCAGCTAGGAATTGCTACAAGTCCCATGTATTATAGTTAATATATAATGCATAATACATAAGTATACATAGGATAATACATAATATATAATATGTATATATTACATATATAATATGATATATACAATGTAATAATTACATTGTAATATATACAATGTAATAATCTTTGTAAATTTCACCACTGCTTCCAAATGCAAAACTGAAAAATGATCAGAACCTCATATCTATAATATATGTTCAATAATAGTGATTTTTTATACTTAAATTATTTAAAACATATTTGTGATTAGATTTCAAATTAATCACTGAAATGAGTGAATGAAATAGAAATAGGTATGAGTACATTTACTTAATTTGAAAATTGAAGTGTTGAAAACAAACTATATTTTTTAAAAAAAGATATTCAATTTGAAAGACAAAATACAGATAAAATAAACTACTTTAGAACACTATTTGAGGAAAACAAATGTCCAAATAATTTATTAGAAAATTGACATATGGGGCTGGGGTTGTGGCTCAGTGGTAGAGTGCTTGCCTAGCATGTGTGAGGCATCAGGTTCAATCCTCAGCACCAAATAAAAATAAACAAACAAAATGAATGCATTGTGACCATCTACAACTAAAATTTTTTTTTTAAATAATGAAAAAAGAAAATTGACATCTGAGGTAAGATATTTTATTTTAAAATTCATGCTTTGTAATACATTTCGTTTGGAGCCCTGAGCCTTAAAAAATGAGCAGCAATAAATATACTACATGACCTTATTTTCCCTTATTCATTTTATATTTGTGTGTAAAACCAAAATTATGTAAAAATGTCTTACTTCACCATTAAAACTATGTGAATTTCTCTGCCTTTTATTAATATCACCATATATCTCTTCGTTTTGCAGATGACTCCTAAAAAATTCACGTCCTCCATAAATCCATCTTAGATTGATCAGAAAGAGATTAATGATTTCTACTGGAACCAATTTATCTCAACCTTGAAGTTTAAGTTCTACTCCCCTTGTTCCTCAATCCCCAAGAAAAAATTTACACTTGATTTCTTTCCAACTTGCAAATGGCCAGAACATACTGTGAATAATTTTAATGTCCCTGTATGCCTCTGTGTAACATTCTTATTTTGTAGTATAAATCTTTTCTTTGTTTTTATGTATCATTGCAACTTGATTCAGATTCTAAATTTGACAGATAGGAATTCTCAGACTGCAGGATAGGCATCATGTAGCAAAACTCCATCAATTTATTCTACCATGTACTAGAAATTGACCAGGAAGTTGGAAATACAAAAAATGAGACACAGTGCCTTCCCTTAACATGTTCACTTTAATGGTACGTGGGGAAATGATGTAAACAACTGTGTATAGCCTTTATTACATAATCCTGAAGCTGTAAAAATCCCCAAATCTCAGTATCTGATTTAATTTTTTTCATTAAATATTGACTTGGTGGTTATGCATTGACTATTGCTTTTCCCCCACATCTTTTCCACTATAGGATTGAGAACCAAGGAGAAGCCTCATTTGAGACATGCCATTTTTTGTAACATGGAAAAAAAAGAATCTTAAAGCTCCTTTGTGATATATACATAAACTCCATTCAACTTCCATTAACCAAAGCAAGTCATGTATCCAGGCATGGTAGCAACATAGCAAGAAAATATACTCTTCCCATAGAAAGGCACTTTGAGTTACAGGGCAGCAGGTAGGAATGGAGAATTCTCCTACAGGGTGAACAACAAATTGGAAATAAAATATAATTTATAATAAATTTGGTGTAAAACAATGCAAGCAAATATGAAATGTATTCCAAATCATAGAAATGAGGCCTTGAACATATATCATTTGAGGGAACAAAAGTGGTACTTGAGCTGGGTCTCATAGATGGAGTGGGAGTTTGTAAGGGCAATAAGATGGGAAAGGTATTCTAGGTAGAAGGTAAAGATATGCATTTGCAAAGACACAAAGGCATGAAGAATCCATCTTGTTCGGGAAATGGTGAGCTGTTTAGCAGAGTTGCAAACTTAGATTGTTTGTGATAATAGCAGTCTGAGGTGAAATGCAATCTAGCAAACTTTGATGGACATGTTTAGAGTTCCCATGAAGGTTTTTGCATGAAGTGGGGGTACCAGAGATTGAACCCAGGGGCACTTAACCACTAAGCCACATCCCAGTCTTTCTTATTTTTTGTTTTGAGATGGGTCTCACTATGTTGCTGAGGTATAATTTGAGCTTGCAATCCTCCTGCCTTAGTCTCCCAAGCCACTGGGATTATAAGTGTGAGCCACCATGTGTGGTTGAAGGTTGATTTTTAATAGAGTGGTGTCCCATACAACCAATTTTGGGCCAATATGAGATGATTAACTTCATCTCATATTCTCAATTGTAAAATGGAATTTTGGGTCAAATTATATGTAAAATTCTTTCCAAGCTATTATTGCCAAGATTCTGTTGTCTTCAGTTACTCAATTTAGTTGATTTTCCATTCATAATACAAATTTTCAAGATTTCACTTCAAGATTTGCATTTCCCCAAATCTCAAAATTGAAGCAAAAATTTCTCTTTTCTTGAATAAGGGTCCATAATAATTATTCAAAAACTGTATGTATGTCTTGATGTATGCCAACAAATCCAAAATCTGCAAAGTAGATTTTGGAATAATTATATTTGGAACTGTACTAAGTCATTTTTAAACAAAATGTATCAGTGAAAAATATTCATTCAGCAGAAATCTTCTCAGTATTGATCTTTATCTTCCAGTGCTTATTTTCTATGAAGTAAAATTGAATTTTATATAAGTAGTAAATGTATTTATATTAATTTTCTATATGTAAGTGTTTTGTAAATAGAAAAAAAAAACCACATTGAATTAGGTAAATACATTCAAGATTGACCAGGTTATATTCAGGTAACAAACAATTCTTAAATCTCAATGGTTTACAACATCCAAGGTTTGTTCTCAGTTCACCCAAAGACCACTTCCAGTCCAGGTAATTCTCAAAAATAGCCATACTAGTGGACTGGTCAGTATTTCTGGTGGCTTTAACATTCCAAAACCCTTTTTATCAATATGCATTTCACCATCCTGTTCACAGGATAAAGTGTAAATGGGAGAGTGGAATACCAGCAATTAAGTCCTTCTACCAAGAAGTGGCATTGGTCATCTCTGCACACCATCACGTCTACCCATATTTCATTGCCCAGAGGAAGTCACAAGTCCCTGCTTACTTCATGGATACAGACACAGGCTGTATTCCTAGTGTTTCCAAAAATAGAAAATAATCACAGTACTGTTGCAGAATAGCATTAATGACTTCCATCTAACATGGAACAAACAAGAAGTTAGCATTTGTTTACTGCCTACCATGTGCCACATTGGGTTAGGACCTTTCCTATTTAACTTAATGAATGTTCAATCACACACACACACACACACACACACACACACACACACCCCTTATTGGCATAATAGAATATGGCCGTTTTGCAAAAGGAAGAAAACAAAATAGTAACAAAAATTAAAATGATGCCTTAAATCTGCCCCCAAAGATAAGAAGAATTTAACTTATGAATTATTATTCCAAGACCTATGTTCTTTGTATAATTATGTTATATTTGAATGTCTTTGCAAACTTATACACGTAATAAATAAAAACTATTATTCTTATACATATCACTTAAGAAAGCAAGTAGAAATTCTTTTGGTTATAACTTTCTTCTTTTCTTTCTTGAAAACAAGGTTTAGAAAAACTTCTTATTAAAGTAATTAAATATCAGAGATTATCTGATTCAAATGCCATTGAGGAAATCTCCATATTTCGTTCTAACTTTTTTGAGTGTTCTGAATCTGCTCTTTTAGAAATTATAAACATCAGACTCACTGGCTACAAATTCATCCTTTTTGTGTCTTTCATCCATCAATGGCCATAAGAATTAAAAATGGAGCCCAGTTCAGCATAAAATGTGAATCTAGTTACATGAGCCTTTTTTTTAAGCTCAATGATAAGTAAAGAGCATTCATACCCATTGAATATCTTATCTCAGTGTTTCAATGAGGTAGGATGATGGTCTTGCAAGAGAGATTATTCAACATGGTCTATAGATTTTATTTTTAAGTTGAAAAAGTAACCTGCAATATGGCAAGGATAATGGTTTCTATATAATCTTGAAGGCAGTCAATAGCTCTATAAAAAGGCCAAGGAATGCATTGCCCCTTTCTTCCCAAAATGACTATTATGATTTTTTAAAAAACCTGAATCGACAATAGATTTAGTTTGCATATATTAATATTCACCCAAATTGTCTATTTTGGATATTAAAAAATAAGGATAGGATTTGTGCATATGAAACAAGCTCTTTCTGTGTTGCTGAAATTCTTGAATAAGTTCCACTGATTGTGCCTCCCTTTCTCTGCATCAGAACATGCCTAGGAGAGATGAAGAAGGAAAGGGTGCAAATCTCTTCTTACGTAGTAAAAATAAGATTTATTTTAAAGCCTTAGAAGATAGCATAACTCAAAAAATTACTAATATTCAGAATTTCTAATTGACTATGTTTCCTAAGCATTAATCTTTTGGATATGTTCTCAATATTTTGTGAAGGAAAAATTATTCCTGTTAACATACTTGTTAAAATCCAAAATGATGAAAGATCAAAACAGAAAAAAAAATTTTAGACACTTAATATATGTAAGGAAATGTAATACATTTTTGAACTATCAGGTTTAGATAATTTTGGCAACTCATATGAAATTCAATATAATAGAAAATAGCCATAATTAAATTAAAGGTAGTGAGCTTCTTATCACAGGTGTTAAAAGATTAAATTAATTAATTAAAATAACATTATGCAAACATTAAAACCTTGAGTCATGTTATTTTAATGAAAACATTATTCAAAAAAGACTGCTATACATTCAAATATTCATTAATTGTTCTCTTTGATCATTGAGCTGTCTATATTTTATCACTTATTTTGTATTGAACTGCAGTTATGATTTCTGATCTTTCCAACAAGTCCAAGAAGGTAGGTATTGTTACTCTTACTTATGGATAGCATTTATTAGAGGTTAACATTATGAATTCTCATGCCCAAGTTGATGGTGAGCAGAGATCCAAACATTCTTCTGAGTGGTTCTAATATCTGAGGTCTTTGTGAATCATCACAGTCCCTTGCAAATAATGGCACTCTAATGACCCAAGTCATGGGGGTCAATCAGTAATTTCATAGCCACTTTTTATAGTTATGTTTTTCTCTCTAGAAAATGCTTGCATTTTTCATATCCCCTTTCATCTGTTGACATTGGTTTTTGACCTAATTGAGACCACTGTTAAATTTTTCAACTTCTTTAAAAAAATTTTAATCATCAAGTATATATTAATATTCAGCAATTTATCCTTCTGTGTACTGAGGGTAAATGATAATAAAATGTTTTTCAAAAATATCCTAACATTCTTTGTTCCTCTTTCCTTTAAGAAGTACAGGCAATGTCTCCTTCTTGAATTTAGGCTTAGTAACTGCTTGACCAACAGAATACGATAGAGGGGATTCTGTGCCTGAACAGAACAAGAACTTAAGGAATGGAGCACTTCTACTTCCTGTCTGATATGACATGGAGAGGCTGTGACAGTCTCAGCTGAGATCACAAAGCCAACAGTCAGCAACAGCCACCAAACCTGGGAAAAAAGTCTTTTGAAATGATGCCAGCCCAGGCTTCAATCAAGAACTGTCCAGCCAAACACAGTCAACTCCCAGAACTGAGAGAAAGAATAATAAAGCAATTGTTGCTGATTCAAGATTTAAGTTGACCCATTATGCAGCAAAACAGTGAAACCGGGAGCTAAAAATCAAAATCCTTAACAAACAAATAAAACATTAGTAGAAAATGAAGACATAAAAAATAAATGACGTGAAAAATGTTTCATTCCTCAAAATAACCTTAGGAGAAAGTACAATACTTGTATGGGAGAAATGCATTGGTTGGCTGATGGATGTACATTAAAAATATAAAGTGTGCCTATTTCCAGGGGAGGCATGTTTTGACCACCTTGTGAGGAGTAAAGTGGTTCTGTAGTGCTGAACAGAGTTGTTAGGGAATTCCAAGTGCACTGTGGTTAGAAGGGGTGTTTCTCAGGTCCTGTCTACAGATACTAATACCAGTTTTAATTTGTTTCTTAAACTATTTTCGACAGATTCTGTGGATTTCAAAGAAATCCCTGCTCAGAAGAGACTTTCAAGTATCTGTTTTCTCTAGGCATCATAATTCTCTTTGGCTAACAAAATGATGGGCAGGGGAAGGATGTGGGGAATTCTAGGAATGAAACCAGGTGCCACTGTTGGAGAGGCTGATGCCAGTGGAATTTCTTCAGGCTGAATTGTGTCTGTCATTGAGGGATATGGCACATTCTTTTAGGAAATTTTAAAATATTCCAATATTGATTTCAAATAAGTTCAGAGAAATACTTGCCCTCTTAAATATAATATGTCTTACATGATGTCACTGTTTTCAGAAAAAAAGGAAAAAAAACACAGAAAGTGTGATTGTATAGTCACACGTTACTTTAATAAAACTCTGAGTAAAAAAATTAACATTTTATATTGGTCTAATTATTCTGCTCCATACAGATAACTTTGGTGATTCAAAAAGTAATAATGATAATAAAATAAAAGGAAGAAAAGAAGAGGTAGGAAAAAAGGAAAAGACAATAAACTCTGTATACACCAGATTAGCAACTCATCACCCAGCATGTCAAATAAGAGATGTGCTTTTTTTGTGTGTGCGCTTCTAGGATATTTTAAATTATTGGTTATTATTTTTACAAAAAGGAAAAATTGCATAAAATAGATGAAACAACGTATGTTTAATTACATGTTAAATTAAATATGAATCTTGAAAAAAATATATGAATTGGTAATCGTAGGTTGTCCACATTTTAGTTAAAAGCATATTGATATGTGTTATATTCAGGCATTCACAAGAAAGTCACATAATCTGAAGATACGAAATGATCTAAAAAATTCAAAATCATAGTTTATGTAATTAAAGGGAATCAGAGAGGTCTTGCTACTTGGTTCATGGCCAGGGAAAAGACCTTCTGTAGTACTGAAATGAAGCATTATTACTGTCTCACTTACTCATTCTTGGAATTGGTTTAGTGATTACTTCAACATCGACATCAGTGAAAAACATTTGACATCTGGCCTCGAAAATCAGACAGTCGACCACAGAGACTTTGATTAAAAAACTTCATGTAATTTTCTCCAATCAGTAGCTGGGCCTTTTCTTTTATCAGAATGAAGTTTGCTCTCATCACCTGCAAATTTATACTAAGGCTTTAAACAAACAAGCATGAAACTTTTACATGAAAATCCGTTCCTGAAGGAATACTTGCAGAGGAACTTGATGATTAGCTGTGCTGATGATTTGATTTCTTCAGTGTGAAATAAGCCTGGAATCTTTTGTACATATTTTTTTTTAACCCTGGTTACATGTGTGCATGTATATGTGTTTAGCCTTCATCTCATAAAGCATTTTTGGAGAAAACTCTACATTAGCTGCTATTGCTTGCTGAGAAAAGAGGGGAGAAAAGAAAAAGTGAAAGCTCCTTTCACATCATCTGTGTGCCAGGCACTATTCTGAAGTCAGAAATCATGCAAGCCACTAGGGTTCTGTATGTTTAACCTCCTATAGAGCAGAGCCATTCCCATTACTGAGAAGAATGAACCCTCAGGGACACAACAATAGAGATCCTGAAATGAACTGCATTGCAGTATCGCCATGAATTAGAGTCTCCATCAGAGGCTGTGGCTCTTGGCATTAGAGAGCAAGGGCTTCGATGAAGTCGAGCAGAGAACTCTGCAGTAATGAGCCATCCTGCTGCCTTTTCTCTTTGAAGACAATTTATATGATGAAACTTGATAATTAACTTATGTCCAACAAACTAAATCCAATATATCTGTTTTCAGGTCAGAGGCAGTGGCTGTAGTCTCATGGAATATGCTACCCCATCTACTAGTTCCTTGACAAGGACACAGTCCCTGCTAATACAGTGTCACAGTAAATTTGCTTATCTCTTAAGAACAACGAGGTGTGCTGTAAAATATGTATGTCCTATCAAAACATTCATAATAAAATCCTAATAAAATTAGAAAGTTGGAATAAAAGGAAATCATGGTCCTCAATTGTATGTCTTGAAATTACCTTCAATAATGGCTGATACATTATATATGTGATGACTATTACACACACACACACACACATACACACGCGCACACACAACTGCCTCAGCTCATGAGCACACAACTGGTTTCACAGTCTCAGTTTCCAAGGAAAGAAGACAGCATGATGAAGCAAAAACCAACTTTTCCCAATTCTGCAACTTGATCTTTCATGGTTTACAAATTGTCATTGTACTATTATACCCTGGAGAATATGAAATCTACTCAATGATTAGAGACATAGTCAAAAAAAAAAAAAAAAAGAGAGAGCATTTTCTTTTTGATACTACCTGAAATAGAAAGCAAGAAAACATAGAAGGTGAAAAAAGAGAAACACTTGGATCATTTTTCAAAATGTCAATGTTTTATTTAAACCTGCCTGGGGCTGATCTTTGCACTCAATCCATGTACATGGCATGGTGTTGGAATTACAGCTCTCAGATGGAAAGAAAGAAATACAAGGCAGATTTTGCATCGCAAGTTGTGATCTTGATATATACTTAGAACAGTCATTTATTGGTCCATTGGCCTACGTCCTCATGAAATCTGATTGCATTTTTGGAAATCAGGCAGAGAAATAAAATCTGCTCTCGGAGATGGATATCTATTGGGAAACACTTTCATTACGTGACTGCTACAAGAAGTATTCTGCTGGAAAAAAGTGATTTGTTCCATGAAAAAATACATCTAGAGGAAATTGATATTTAGTTACTCATATCATCCATGCTTATAAAAAAAAGAGATTCTATGTTTTCATCATGTAAAAACATTACATTATTAATCTTTCTAAATGTATTTATTGGTAAAATGCCTACCATCAGAATCTTAAAACTGCTTCTCACAATTTCCTCTCAAATATGAAATCTATTGCTGAAAAATTAACCCCTTTTTAACAATATCAGGTTAACCCATTATGGCCTTAAATGTAGACATATTTATAAGTAAAGGGCATGATTTTATGCCACTTTTTTGAATTTTTAATGTTTTAATTACTTTATAAGAAAAATAATGTACAAAATGGTTGATTTTGTGTGGCATATCAGTGAAGCATTTAAATCATATTCTCAAAGTTGAATAGCTATCAGAACAAATGTCTTCATTCTAAATCTCTAACCATGGGACTTTTTAAAGTAGTCAACTGTAATATACCTGTCTTAGGTGGGACAGCCCAATGTGGGGAGTGATCTTACTATACTAGTGTCTTGATTATAATTAATCGATGTTCTCTGTAAACTTATACATTTAATTGTTGTAAGACGAATCCTTAGGCCTAGATAAAGCTTTATATTTTACATCATGCTTTCTTGTTGTCTATAAAACCAAATTCATAATTTATTAAATCCGTGGTATACAAAGATACTGAATCCTATTCTCTGTTGTTAAACATTGGTCAAATAAAAAGGTGTCCATTTTTAATAAAGTAAGTTGAATTTTTAAGTCATTATTTTCCGGCAAACAAAGTTCCCTGATGTCAAGTGAATCCAAAGCACTTAGAATAATGCCTAATATATCAAGTGTTCAATATATATTTGTTCAATGACTGAATTAATTCTGAATAAGAAAACCAATGTTATATATAAAGCAGGCCCTAGAAATGATATGAATTTGTCCGTTTAAGGTGATCATGAAATAGTGATTTATAAATAATCGTTTCTAATTTAAGTTTGGTTCCTTGGGGCAAGCAGGCCCATGACTCTAGTGGTTTGTGTTTGAAAGCTCTGGGGTACGTAAACAATAAAACATTTGGAAAGCCTTACAACACAGAAAAAAATCAAGTGCCAAATTTTGTGGGAGAGAAAATAAGAGAAAAATGAGAGTTCAGAGAAAGGAAATTTCATCAGAGAATGGAGAAATCATCTGTTTAACGAAGAGCTGATAAGTATTTAGTATCTACCAGGGACCAGACAGTGCACACAATGAGTGTTGAGTAGCACTACGCAGGAAATGCTCTAGTTACAACCCTGATCCTCTTCTAAGGGGAATCTGATGCACTTAAACAAACAGTGCTTGGGGAACCTGGGAAGACCTTGCTGGGAAACTGACATTTGAGGAGAGAGTGACTCTAAGGAGTACATGGTCCAAAATGGGCAGATTGATGTGACACTGCTATGTGAAACTGAGAAAACAAAGCATTTCAGAAAAGCAGTATCAGGCCTTGAAAAATGAAATGGTACATTCATTCATTATTTCTATTAATCCCCAAATTCTGTGACTTGAAGAAGTAAGCTTATTTCTCTTTCAAGTTCGAGCATAATCAATGGAGAACTGATAGGTTTATCTCATTGCACAAAGCCAGGCTCCTTCTATTGAGTTGCTCAGCCATTCTCAGCACAAGGCTTTCACCTACACTTCAAGGCAACTGCCTGAGTCTCTACCAGTGTCTACATCACACTCAGTGGAAAGGAGAGAGAAGTAAGAGGTGCACTCCAGTGTCTTCCAAGGTATATTCCCATTCTATCTATTCATCCTAATTCCCTGTGACTTCCAAGTCACATCCCTTTGGTCCTCTTCTTCAGGTTTGAACCCATCTTTCACTTCAAAAGACCAGGACAAAGCCCTGGGGATTTCAAAGTTAGAATACTGGATACTGGAACTCTTGAATCTCTTTTAGGTTTTCATATGCTTCGTTCTCCAAGGGAATGGGTGTGAGAACTTCAGTTAACAAGAATCTCTTTGGCTTAAAGATGCTACGAAAATGAGAATACTGTGATCATTTGTGGATAGATGTCTTCATTTATAGCCAATGATTGCCTTCTTGCTCCAGCTTCCTTGTGACTAGGAGAGTGATTCCTGATGAACTCTGGTCTGGTCTCCGAACTCTGGTCTACTCTCAGAGCCAAGGGACTGTGACTAGAAAGGACAGATTGAAATCACTCCCACGGCACATAGCATGCTAGCAGGTTGCAGTTGATTGACAAAACCACATCACAATGGCTGTCATCGCAGTGCCAGCATAGATCAGATGAAGAAAAGCTTCCTTTTTGTCCATCTGGCTATTCATTAAAAAAAAAATGTTAGTTAAATTCTGATTCCAGGATCTTTATTATTGGAAATGATGCATGCCTCAGCAAGACACCATGTGATTTACACAGTTTGGGCTGGGCCTCAGTGGAGGAAATTCAAACTGGAATTAGTTTGTCTTCTACCTGGAATGCATGTCAGATACTGAAAATAATAAAAAAAATGTCCTAATGACAGTGGCCAACATTATTCATTTAGGCATTGCTTTTTCATGTTCTCATGGAAGAGATGGAGCACCATAAAGGTGGTTTTGTTTCAGTGTGTAGAACCTAAGGGATCTGTTCCCAAGACTAGGCACAGCATAGGACAACCTCTGGCTACCCTTCTTCGTTAATTTCTTGCTTTTATAAGACATCATCTTAAAGAAGAAACAAAATCAATTTAAAAAGTAAATATTTTTTAAAAGATTGCTTCTAACTCCACAAGTTTATTTGAGACATAGGCATTAAAGTCTTGATTATTTATGCTAATAAAGATTTTTGATGTTATTGAGAAAACCAAAATTAATGATGTAATCAATAATACTACTACAATAACATGATGTATACATGAGCTCATATATAGTATTCTTCTATTTTTAAATTCACAACTAATATACTTTACCAAATGAGCCTGAAGGTAGGTTTGCATTTAGTACACACATATTAATTCATAGCTAAAGACTCCCAACACTAAGCAAGGAGGAAATCAAGCTAATATCTAACATTGAATATGGTAAAGAAACCCTAGGATATTTCCATTTGTTTTCCCAGATGTTATAAGTAACAAATCTGTTTTCCCTTGTGAAAATGTTTCCATTTCCATGAAATAAATGCATAAAATGATATGCAAAAAAGACTCTAATTTTTAGTTGGATTCCATCCAGCTTCTTGCCTTCCATTCTCACAGAATGTGAGCTATTGATGTTATTTATTAAGATTCCTTAGCTGAGAAGTTCACAGTTAAATCATTATGGAAGTTTATAAATATGAATGTTTTATGAGCATTAAACATATTGCTGTTGTACAAAATCCTAGATTCCATTGGCTAAGATATAAAATAGCTAGTTTCTGAGCCATTCACTATCATAGAAATAACTTACTTTATTTAACTCCTGGGCGGGGGTCCATCTATTCTTGTATATTCTGTTAGTATTTGTCTGTGCTACTTTTCCCTCCTTTGAATCTTTGTAGAATGAAATACAGAAATAGTCCACATAGCTCTCTTTCCCCTAAATAGATAAGGAGCTGGATGGTAGCATTTACTGAATAGCTATTTTTGCCAGGCACTGGACTAGCATTTAGCATGCATCATCTTATATAATCTTACCACAACCCCATGAATTGGGTATTACCTTTATTTTACAGTTGAGCAAACTGAGGTTTGGAGAGGTTAATAACTTTTCCAAGGTGACACAGCTGTTAAGGGGCAGAGTTAGGGCAAGAACACAGGTAAATTCAACTCCATCATTTAAGCACTATATAATACACCAGCAGTTCTCTATGTGTGGTCCTGGGACTAGTAGCACCAGCATCCCTTGGCAATTTGTTACAAAGACAAATTATCAGGCTCTAGGATAGAACTACTGAATCAGAAACTCTGAGCATTAGGATCTAACATTCTGTGCACTATAGAATCTTTTGGGTGGTTCTGATGCTAAAGTTGGAAAATTACTGAATTACATTATACTTCCACCATAATGACATGTTTAAAGCTCATAAACAATTCATATTTGCAAATCCCCATAACTATTTAATGGGCGGACTTCTCAGCTAAGGTACTTCAACAAGTAACAACAATTGTTCACATTCTGGGAAAATGAAAGGTAAGAAGCTGGTTAAAATTCAACTGAAGTTTAGAGTATTTTTTGCATCACTTTGTCCATTTATTTCATGGGACTCAAAAGATTTTTCTAAAGGGAAGCAAATCTGTTATTTATCACATTTGGTAAAGCAAAGTGTTCGTTACTTGATTTGGCTTTTGCCAGTCAAGAATAAAAACAGTATCAACCAGTAAAGAGTGTGCAGAAAAATTCTCAATTGACCAGGTTGATCAGATACTCAAGATTTTGGTGATTCCATATGGTAAGGAATTGAGGGGAGAGGCAGAGAATTTAAATATTAGAAAAGCTGGCAAGATGAGATGGGAGATGTTTCCTTTGATGCAAAATTAAAATTCTAGCTTCCTTGTTAGGCAAGCATGCTTCTGCACATCAACCATAATACAAGAATCTGGCCTATACAGAGAAAATAACCTATATTAACCGAGGGAATTTCATGCTGGTAAAATGGGTGTGGAGCAGTCAGTGTAGTTTTTCCAAAAATATGAGAGAGAGAAAGCTAGAACACAGTTTTAGTGAAAACATGCTTCTTAATTCATATTAACTGTCTATTAGGATTGTGCTTACTGATGTGAAAGGTTTGGAAAAACTATGTGAGATATCACATTAAAACAGGAAACAGATGGTGCTTAACTGGGTATGCAGGTGAGGAAGCAGGAGCTTCCTCATTTGGCTGAGGGATGCACAACAAGAACAGCAGCGACCTGTTTGTTCTTCAGTCCAAGTCTGAGGAAAATATCAGTGTGTTTGTGAATTATTGTGCATCATGTTTAATATGTACTAATTTACTTACATAGAATCTAACATGATAACAAGAATATAATCTGACCAAAATTCAGTGAATTGTGGTTTATTCCTGCTACTACAATTATTTTTGATTATTAAAACTGTTTCTTCTCATGTTAATATAGAGCATACTGGGTTTTAGAGCATGAAAGATTCAGCACAATTTTAACCATTTGAAAGTCAGGGTAATACTAGAATAAACTAAAATAATTTATAGAATGTACTAAAACTGGATTGCAAGAAAATTTATGTTAAGCAGTCACACAATAATAAAAACCAAAGAATAATTAACATAAAAAGTCTAGCTGTCATATTTCTCTAAGTAGAAATAATTGTAATGTAATTTTATTTCACTGATTGAGCCTCCAAGTAGGTCCAAGGTAAAGTCAATATGAAAATGAAAGGCACCTTTAGGCCAGGAGGAAAACAGTACATGATCTCACCAGCTTCAGAATTAGAACCATTGAATTATTTTCTCTGCATGTGCATGCACATGCACACACATACACTCACATACTCACACATCTTTAATGATATTTATTATTACTTCCCAAGACTGGAAAATTTGAAAGAAAAATAAACAAGACTAGAAAAAAATCTATTCAGTCTGTCATGGGAAATTATCAAATAGCTAATGCATTGAGTTTTGTTTTTTAAATGCTAGTTTATTCTAATATAAAAATGTTCATTTCATTAATTCTTAATACATCAAAGAATTAGAGGTAAAAGAGAATTCTTTTGTAAAGACTGTAACCAAGAAATTAAATCATTCACCCAGGGTCAATAATCTGATGTTTTCCCATACCCATAGCAAGTTTACACTATAAGAAAAATTTGGAATTACAAACAAAAAAATTAGTTATCTAAGTAGGACTTTAAGGTACTAAATAAATTATGAAATGACTGAGATAAAAGCATTTGCTTTATTCTTAATGTGTGGATCCCTGGAACACAGTGACTTCTTCACTGTTCTTGCTCAGTAAATTTTGGAAGGACCAAATGGAGGACTTCTCTAAAGACCCCTGGGTTGGGCCTGACACAGGAAGGAACATAATGTTCAGGAATGAAGAGGAAAGGGTATCCTTTGGGTATTATGGGCATTTGTTTAAGGCTCCTAACCCATTCTATCAGGGACCTGATTGAACCTCCCTGATTTTCACTACTGAGTAGTGGATGACACAAGTGCATTTTCTGTATTTAGGAAGCGTCATGATGTTTATGTGTTTTAGGCAGTTAGCTAGTATTGCAAAAGTAGCTACCTGAAGTAACCTGCAAAAACGGATCTAGACTCTTACGTATATCAGAAATGAATAAATAAAAGGGTGGCTCTATGCTTCTATTATTTTAGATAATAACAGAAAATGCTATATTTACAACCATGTATTTTTTGTTAATTCTCACATTTGTATAAATATTTCTAAAACTAGTATTTTATGAAATTTTTAAATTTGAAGAAATGTAGTCAAAAGTTAATAAAGTGTCATTGGCTCTTGCACAGAAACTGAAACAAATATGCTTTCCCACTTACCCCCACCCATAAAGTCATCCCAAAATAGTTGGCTTGGATTCCAATCCTGAATCTTCAGACTTTGGCAAGTCTATTAATGTCCCTAGGCTTCTGTTATTTATTTTTTTAGCAAAACAGTACTTTAGTATTTATGAGGTTTAACTAGGATGAAATATATATAAATGCTTAGATACCTAAAGTTTTCCATGAAGTATTATAATATTTTAATAATAAAATATTAAACATTAAATATCTAGAAAGTCAGAGAATGAAAGTTCTGGGTTACATTAATTTCTTAGCTAATGGAAAGTGACTTTGTCAACTTTTTCTAAAATGTACTTATGAAATAGATCAGTTTTCTTTCCTGCTATACTTAGAGAAACAAAATCTTAATATTAAGTGGTATTTAGCTACCAGTTGAATAGAAATTCCAATTGTAACATTGCTAGATTTCATGCCAAAGTGGTTTAGTCTGAACCCATCCTGATCCTAGGATCCTTATAAATCTTATATTTTGAACCTAATGCCTAGAAGCAGGTGATTTTTTAAGACACCTTACCTTCATACACACACACACACACACACACACACATGCGCGCACACATACACATACATATGTATCTGTATATGTATGTGTATATGTGTGTATATATGTATATATACATATATATATATATATATATATATATATATATGAAGATGGCAGAGTATACAGAATAAAGTCATTACTGGTTAATGTTATTTTATCTTTGGTGAACTAAGTTTTTTGTAGTAAAATCTTGGTCTTGAATATATCTGATTTATTGTCAAAGTTTTAGAAAACATCAAATGTCTTGGTCATTTTTAACTCAGTTTAAGTTAAAGAAGAAATTAAAAGAACACATCTCTACATATCACTGCTCTGCTTTTCAAGAATTTACCAAGTACATGGGCTAATTGAACTCATTCACCCAAGTAGCACTACCCCAAAACAGAATGGGCTTCACTGAGAAAGTGAAAATGAATGGTCCTGAGTCTGGCTGTGGGAGCCCTGATCTTTGTAATATGCAGCATTTGCCTTGGTGGTTTAGGAGTGATATAATTTAATTGTGGATATGTTACCTGAATATAAGCAGATTTGACAAATTTCCATTTTATTATATTTAATAAGAGGTAATATTTGATTGTTTTTATAGCATCTACATGGTGATGATAGGAGAATCTACTTTTAATTATGCTTATAAAGAGAAAAAGAGAGTGTCACTGACCCTTAACTTTCTAAGATGGTTCTATGATTCACATGGAAATTTTTCTCTTATGCTTTCTTATTCATTTGTGGTAAGTAATTAAATAATAATTGTGCAAATAGTTAAAGCACCTTGACTGGCCATTGTGTATCTGTTTTCTCTCCAAGATTATTAACAATTTAAGGTCAGGGACCATGTTCTATTTGTGTGTCCAGGAAGATGGATACTGACACACTGAGGGCTGGCTTCCATGCTTGACAGGGCACTGGAGTTTTGCCATGTGCCCAGGACTAGGAAATCACTCCAAGACGGGCTACAAGATGGTTGACACAATGGCTGGGGTGGGTGGGGCACTTGGGCAAGATTTTAAACACTGGTATGGATATAATTCCACCCTGGCCCAAAATTGTCTTTGTGTCTTTCCACAGTTCCTGCATGTAGTAATCTTCAATAACTTTGTGTTGAATAAAAATAATTAATTTATTCCATATCCACCAATTAAAACTGAGAGAAGGTAATCTGTTATTATTCTCAGTAGGAACAGGCCTCAAATCAGGACTGAAAATATTGTTCTAGATAATCCACAAGACAAATGATGCACAGCACACATACACAAAAAGACAAATGGCCTGTTGATATTGGATTGTGCATAGGAAAACAACAAAAAAAAGGATGATTATGTACCAATGATACCAACTTTGTTCAGTTTTCTAGCATGGAGTCTGGTTAAAAGCATTCAGCCAGCAAACCATCTATGGTGCTAGATGAGTTGTAGCCAAAATAGCTGGACATTGTCCAGCCTCAATTGCATTAGCATCTTGTGCCCCAAATTCACCTGTTCATTGCTTACATCCAAGTAACATAAATCCACATTTAAATCATGTCACCTCCAAGCCACTCAAGTCAACTGTAGCACATTAAAAGTTCAGGGATCCCAGAGCCAGACTCAGAACTCAGTGGTGTCCATTCTCTTATTTTGGACAATGTTAGCTGAATTATCAAGTCCAATTTACCCTTGAACTTTGTAAATTCTTATATGTAGAGATTCTTTTTTTCTTTTTTGTAAACTAAACTGTCGTTTAGGTTACAAAAAAATGCCCCCCGAATCTGATATTTACTGAAACTTTGGCAATGAATCAGATATATTCACAAATCAGAATTTCAAGTCAAAAATTCTGATTGTTAAGACGCAAGAGGAAGAAACAAGAAGTCTCGTTTAACACTCAGTCAGAATTAACAGCCTCAAATGAAAATTCCTAACATAATAGAGGAAGAGGGAAAACAACTGATATGCTAGAAGTAATGAAGAATGACCAGGGCAAGTAAGCAATAGAAATTTGTTTTAAAATAAGACTTAGGGGAAGATTATAACTGGTGCTAAGTAAACCACACTACTTTGGCAAAAAATGACTGAAACTTCATTAAGGAAAGAAGGTTTTTAGGAATAACCTCTTTTTTGCATAAAGTCATTTGAACAACACCTAAGAATGAAAGATTATCTTTTAAAGGAATTAACAGAGTCTGTGCTGGTTTATGTTATATTCATGAATACGTGTTCTAGCTAAACGTTTTTGAATCATGCCCATTTTCAGGGGAGACATCTTATTTTTTTCTTTTATAGTTTTCTAGCTGTTTTATAAGGAGATACCTTCACAAACAGCAGCTCAATCACTCAAAACGTTAGAGTCAGACATTGTTTTATAAATGGCACCTGCATAACAAAGCTGTGGCAGTGTGGCAGGAAGCTGGAGATGCACACATTCAGTCTGTTGCATCTTCCTCTGATTCTTCATGCCTTCAACTCAAACCAACTCCCTACCCTATCATGAGCAAGCTCAACATTCCACATCTCTACATAAGATATAGCCTCTTCTTGTCTAGGACCTCCTTCCCCAATGCTTATCTCCATACTTTGATCTTCAGCGCATTGACACATTTGCTAAGAAATTTTTCCTAATCTGTCCTGGTATAACATGTCCCTATGGCTCTGTTTGTATATGTAAGATATAGAAGATATAGCACCTACTGCACTCCAGTCTTCTTGTTGCAGTCTGATCTCCCTAAGTTTCAGTGTCCATGAGCCTCCTTCATTATCTTTGGATTCTTCACTCTAGTAGTAGAAGTGTAGAGAATTCTTGGCCTGTATGACCATATTTAATATGTTATGAAAGTGGAAACACACAGCCCTGCATTTCTGAAGATTTCTAAGACATGCAAAATGAGGACTTCAAAACCCTATATATTTCTGCTCCCTTGGACAGGAATTAAGATTTCTTAGAGAATCTCATGGTAAGAAAAGTGCACTGGAAGCTGGATGACCCCAAGACTTCTAGTTATGAACTGGACTCATTCTGTAGTCCTATTGCCAAAATCAGACTGTGCCTTAAAATAAATCTCCAGCTGGCTCTTCAGTTATATATATATATTTAAAATAATACCTCAGGCATCTCTCTTGAATGGTTAATAAGTTATCATTAATAATCACTGTCCATGTTTTTCAAAAGCACTTCTATAAAAGGCTTTGATCTAAAAATGAGTGAATTCTGGGCTGCTTTCCATAGTTGACCCACTTTACCCTCCAGCTTTTGAATAGACTATACAAATCCTTATCTTCTAAATTAGACAATAACATTGAAAACAGGAAATAACAGAAATAATAACCTAGAAAATAGATATTAAAGAAGATATTACTATTATGTGTGTGAGTGATAATTATGCTCCCCAAATAATAATTCCTAATTGGATTTGTTATCCTGCTTCCCTACTTTGAAATTTTGTTTATGTTTTCTTCAAAATTAAATTGCAACAAAACTCAGTGATGCACTAAAATATTCAAATAGATGATATCACAAATACATATATATGTATATATGTCTATATGCTTTACTTTTGTGTGATTTTACCTAATTAACAGCAGTTTTGATATTTGAAAGACATTAGTCTCTTAATGCTAATCTTTTAAATCACAGATTTGTAAGTAAATAAATATACTTAAGATATCCAATAAACTTATCAGGTTGTGGCATTCAAGCACAAGGAAGACTAAATTGCAAGAAAATGACAATGTATTAAAATAATAACGTAGATTCTATATTCATACATGGATGGGCTATCAAGGCTAATACAACCATAATGTACTCTACCTAGCAATTCTCTCCATACAAAACACACTGCATTTTAAAATCTAGATATTTGGCAATGATTAATGTCATCTAAAGCAGCCACGAGAATGACCCTCATGTCTATATTTCAAAACCCTGCCAAGAAATGTATTCCCCAAATTGTCACAAACAATCTATTTGGCTTCATTGTCTCCTGATAAACATTTCCCATCAATTCTTTCAAAGCATACACTACTGACATACTTCCAGATAATAATAGCCCAAAATAACATTTTTTAACCTGTTTTTCAAAGTCTTCTTTCATAATAAAATGTAACTTTTAAAATTCATGTATTATCTTTATATCAGTGAAAATTGTATTTTGGCTACAACTTATAATAAATAAAGCTGTATATTAAGCAAATTCAGCAAATGCTTTCAATATTAACCATCACATTTATTTTCTTCTGCAATCAAAAGCCACTGAAAAAATCAGCAAGTCTGAACACTAGTACAGGAGCAGTGTTTTAGCAAGTAGCATTTTAAAAAACTGACTTAACTCTTAAAGATCATATCAGTGTCTTCACCCCCACCTCACCAGCAGTTATCAGCCAACTACTGATCTATAAACTTACAGTGCCCTGGATTTCCAGACTCCATTTGTCAATCAATTTACCTACTTTGCATTAGCCGCAGGGTTTGTGGCCAATGTTTACTATGCCAAAGAATATTTACTGAAGTAAGCAAAGTTGTCAATGTGATAATAACCCATGTCATCAATATTGACTCATCACACCTCCAAAATATATTTCAATAAATTACCATTCTCTTGTCAAAAAAAGCAGAATATACTGTAAAGTTATTTTAACAGAAAAAAAATCCTAGTCCTCTTTAGTTTATGAAAGCACTAATGAATTGTGTAGTAGATCCATTCTACTAGTATAATAGCACTTCTATATCACAAAAGAAATGTGGAGCAACTCTTGGGCAAAAGGGAGAAAGGCATATACACACATGGTATCCCTGCTAGAGAGCAGCTGTCAACCTGACCTGAGGTTTTCTGTCCATTGCTGACTAGGTAAGAGGGACACCTAACTCCCTAAGTGTACCTGTGTTGTGCACTTACACTGTGCTCTTAGATTTCAGTACACATCTAGACGTGAACTGAAGTCCTTAATGAGAAATCCTACAATATGGCCTAAGTTAGATGATTAAAAACAAACAAACAAACAGACAAACAAAAAACATTGGACCTGAGTGAATGAAAACTCTTAAGGAAACAATAGTAGCAGAGATGTCAATTTCCCTCTAGGCAGGACCTACATCAACTCCACTTTCCCAGGGAACTGCTGGAACCCAAACCTGCTTTGGTCAAGCATGGTGCTGCTAAAGCCCAGGGTTCCTGCTCTTTACACCTTCTGGCATGTCAAAACAGAGTTTTAACTGTTTCCCAGGGTAGTGACAGCCCAGCTGTTAATAAATATGCATTTGGGGGATTGAAAGATCTTGGTACAAAATACTAACTCTACTTAGTATCTGTGTGACTTGAACAATTTCTAAGACTCTGACATTTAGTTTTCACATTTATAAATGAGGATAAAAATTGCATCTTCCTAGGCTCACTATGCCACTGGTCTCAGAACCTAGAAAATTTTCAGTTTATTGTTGTTGTTATTATTCTCTAATTCAAAATGCTATGTAATTCAGGAAACATTCAGTGGTGAATGGTCAAATTTTATGACTTCACTGAGTCATAACTCAGTACAGAATACTAAAAGTCACACTACAGGATAATATGACCACCACTACCCCTCAAAATATAAAACAACAACTGGGTAGAGATTGAGATCACAGCGGTGAGCAAGACATTCAAACCCATTCAAAGCTTCCAGCTTCATTGAGAGGAACGGAGGTAAAAATCAACTTCAATACAGTGTACTCAAGATAAAAACCATGGCTTATGGACACAATAGAAGGAATAGGTTACCCAGACTTGGGGATCAGTGTGTGGAGTGGAAGACTTACTTAGGAAGTGACATGAAGATAACTGAGTAAAAATGAGCAGGCATTAAACAGGTGCACAGTTTTGTGGAGGAAGATGAGGGAGGTAAGGGATAAAACATGATAGTGATGAGAGAGGGTATATATGCCAGGAAGTTGTCAAACAGACACAAGAATAACCCATGCAAAGCCCTGGAGAAAAGAGTGCTGAAAGTGGGGTGATGGGGAGCAATGTGACCACTGTTACAGAGACACAAAGTTGCATTTGCATGTAGCAGGCTGAATGGCACTGGGGCTGGCAGGACACTCTGGGGTCACATTGCTTGGAAGAGGGTATGGGGCAGGAAGAGGAGAGCAGTACTTCGTTCCATTTCCAGATGTTCTGATTTAATTTATTTGGGAGTCTAAGTGCTGACACTGTTAGCAATGTTTGAAGCCTTTCTTGGTGACAAAACATGCAACCAGTATTTAGATTTAAATTAAATCCAGACCAACCTATGGAAAGGCAGACGGGGAGTCTATGAATGGCCTTCATGAATAAAAAAAAAAAAATGAGGTTATGCTGTCATGTGGCTCCTCAGTGGCTTCCCTGTTAGATGATCAGCAACTTCTCACAGGCTGTTTCAGACTCTCCTAGGAAAGGGTATCAATAATGCATCCTCAGGTCCAGAAAACACATAACCACAGCCTAGACCAGGATTGCATCCCTGATTTTAAAAACAATGGAGGTTGTATACAAAGTAGCCAATTCTGTTTATATGCTGAGATACATCCTTTGGTAATAAAATAGAAACATTTGAAAATTCTTGGCTCTGTAGTAATAATCCCATAATTAGCCTATGGCAAATAGTCAGGCAGTACACGCCTACATTCACGAACAACTAGTAGAAAATAAAGCAGAGCTTAAAATTTGCTTTGTTTTTCAAAAATATGATATGGGTGATACAGCCACGTCAATATTGGTAGCAGCACAACTCACAATAGACAAGCTACAAAACCAGCTCAGGTGCCTGTCAATAAATGAATAGATTGAGAAACTGTGATACACACACACACACACACACACACACACACACATACACACACACAGTGGAGTTTTACTCAGCAATAAAGAAAAATGAAACTGTGGCATTTGTTGTTAAATGGATGGAACTGGAGAACATCATGCTAAGTGAAGAAAGTCAAGGGTCAAATGTTTTCTCTCATATGAGAAAACTACAGAAAAGTAAGTGGGGTGGTAGAGGGGGCGGATATCTTAGAAATAGAAGATCAGTGGAGTAGAAGATTGAGGATAAGGGAGAAAGAACCAGAAAGAAGATATTTGGAATGAATTGACAAAATTACACTGTGAGCATGTATAAACATACCACAGTGAATTCCATTTTTATGTGTATCTATAAAGCACCAACTAAAAATAAATGAATAAATAAGTAGAAGGAATACCAGTAGAGTAGAGGAAGGGGAACAGAGGAAAGAGGAGGGAAAGAAAAGAGTGGAACACAGGGACTGAAATGGAATAAATTAAATTCCAGGCATGTATGTTTATATCAAAATGAAGCCCACTATTATGTATAACTATAATGATTGATAAAAATATTTTAAAAAGGAAATAAAAATACAACCTCAAAAAAAAATGATAGGTCCACACTTTGTTTTTCTATTCCCCAGCATTACATGGACCTGGGTAAAGTTTCAGGTATAATTTAATCATCTTTCAAGGTGCATAGCATATTGCATTCATGCGAAAGGAGCCCTGTTTTTTGGTTAGATCGGAAATGTTCCTCCAAACTTATTTCTCCAAGGTGTTCACTACACTGGCATTCTTGGTAATGAATATTTGCTTTTGTGAATAGTAATATTCCTTTCTTTTATAAGTTATTGCCCCACTCCCATCTATAAACCTCATTTGGATTAGAAGCCATTCGATATGAGGTTCAGCTTCCATCCAGAAAAAAAAAATTACTTCAACTATATTTTACATTCACTTTCTCTTTCATGGATGTGAGAAAGGGGCCCTTTGCCTGTCGTCTTCGATATTCCCACCATTCGTTCTCAGCCTTCAATCCCCCAAGCACCTCCATGTGCTAAACCTTATATCCAGATGCTGCAGGCTTTTGACTGCCCTTCAGAGAGTTGAAAATAGAGATGCTGTCATTCTGTGGAAAGTCACATTTATTCACAGTAGGGGCCTGGGTCTTGATGTGAATGACGATAAATTCAAAAGCAATATGCAAACAAATTATTAGAGGATTTGGATTACCCTTGTCTCTGGAATTTTTATCAATAAAGTATGATTACCTATTTCAGCTACTATGACTACATCATTCTTCAAGAAAAAGAAAACAAGTACAGTTTGTAGGATTTCTGCAAAGGAAAGAAGAAAAGCTGTGTAAGATGCTTACTTCTAACGTTTAAATAAATTTCGCCCAAAAGGAGTTATTTTGCAAAGATCGTAGCTTTAGTAATCAATCAATAGATAATAACACAAGGCTCCAGAATGAAATCAAAGCTCTAGCACACACTTCTCAAAACCTGCCAGCAAGCAACTCCCCCAAGGAAGAAAGGTAAAAAATACCAGAAGGAACCTGGCAGTATCTCCCAGGCATCTACAAGATGTCTAGAAGTGAATGTCATTTTCTCACCAATAATCTGCACTTTAATCTTACATGAAACAATTTTTCACAAAAAGTCTCTGTTCCCTTGTATTTGATAAAGAAAAAGAATTAGAAATAGGCCCCATTTCTTTAGAAAAGTAGGTTTCTTCAGCTTTCGATTGGCCTCTCTCATGACCCCCTATACAAGAAGACAGATAATAAATATAACGATTTATACTGAAAAAAAGAGCAGTGAGGATAATGGCCCAAACAGTGCTGTCTTTTATTATGTTACCATAGTAAATAATAGCAGTACCGTTCACACCGGTATACTTAAGGTTGTAGCAGCGATTCCATTATAATTCCTGTTTTTCAGAAGTTTATAACTTGGTCTTGACAATATACCACAGCCTGAAACTAGGCTTTTTTTTTCCTTCTTCTTCTTTTTGAATCAGAAGCTGGTTTTCCTTGATTGCCATGCTATTATTGAATAATCAGCTTGGAATTAAATAGCATTTTTATCATTTATTCTGGCTATATTTTGCATATGCATTTTGAAAACCTTTTCTGTAACATGCCACACACATACACACACACACACACACACATTATATACACACACTGTTTTGCCTACATGTCCAATATTTGTATTTAGGAATACATTTAATGTTCATTAATTGGGAAGGTCACCATAATAACTTGTTACAAAATGCCTGAAAGTTGTATGTTAAAAAGTTTTTATAGCAATTTGCTAATTTTGTAAATAATAGGATATTTCTTTGATTAAGATACACAGTCTCAAAAAAAAAAAAGATACACAGTGTCATTTGGAGATAGAAACAGAAATTCAGCAAAAGCTTGGTCAGCCCAATTCAACACAAGGCATTAGTAAACAGGTCATCTAATATCTTGGGAAGCCAGAAATGAAACGAGCAGTTTTCTCATTTTGCCTCTTTTGAACCGTAATATGAGGAGAGAAATGAGATTTAGACTTTAAATATGGCCTGACTTAATTTTTATTGTCCAAGTAACTTACCCAATGTCCCCCTCCCCACTGCCCACTGCTTTTTTTAGTAAAAAGTAAATGACCTATTCAGTAACTCGAGAAGATTTGGGAAACATAGAGAAAATTACACCCTATAACCTGTGTCTGCAAAGTCTGAAACTTACAATAATTTGGCACTGATGTTAATATGCTGACCAAGAAATATGAATAACTCTTTGGTAGGAAAAAGAAAAAGGGGGAAAAATCACAAAAGATAATTAGGAATAAACATTCTGACTCCATGGCTCTTATTTCAGCCTAAGAAAACAAAAGCCAAAGTTCACATTGTTTGCTTTTGAAAAGAAAGGTTCTCTCAACCTTAAATTAGAAGGTACCTAAAGAATTCTTATTTACCTTTCCCTCTGGGGATCAGGAAATATAGCTTTATCCTATGGCTGAGTAGAGATTGGAACACTGATTTTTATAGCAGATTTCTAAGATTTAATTTCAAATATCAAAACTCTCTTAATTTCTTAAGTCAAACAGAGCTAAAAATGGAAGAGGTAACTATTTCTCATTTTGGAGTGGTTCTTTCAAATAGTTTAAGTCAAAGGGCGGGGGATAGAACTCCGTGGTAGAATGCTTGCCCTGGATTCAATCCCTAATACAGCAAACAAACCAAAAACTTGAAACAAAAAACAAACCTAAAAATAGTGGAAAAGTAATTGTTTGGAAATTAGCTAGGAAGAACTGAGGGGAAAAAAATCGCTTTATAATGACAACATTCTTTCAGCCACTGTTTTTACTATCAATTCACCAAATCCTGGTTTATAAAAACTATAAATATAGGTAATGTGACACTCAGTTTTATATATCTTAGGCTCTTAGGCTCTTAAGGCTCTTAGGCCTTCAGACCCAGGCTAGAACCTGTACCACTGGCTCTCTGGCTCTCAGGCATTAGTGTTTATACCTCTGGCTTTCCTGGGTCTCTAGCTTGCAGATGACAGATCATATGTGTGTGTGTTTTCTGTTTCCCTGTAGAACTATAGCTATAGAGGTAATTCTTATAATTTGTACAGAACTTTAACAGGAAATGTAAATAAAGAAAATCAGCATTTACTAGAGATTTCATTCAGAGAACCATCCAGAAAAAGAGAAAAGACACTGGAGAGAAAATGGGCAATGTCTGCATTAGCTGGATTGGAACTGTGCAAAGCAAATATTTGAAATTATAAATTAAAAAATCTCACATTATGACTGTCTTTTATGTAAAACTACCGGATACTAAAATATGGGGGTAGAGTAAGGCTGTAATATTCAGTGATAAATTATATATGTACTTTTATTCCTTAATAGTAATCTATTTTGCGTACAAATTTTTGCCTACTTAATCTTTCCATTTTCAAATATCCAAATCCAATGTGATCAACATAGTAGAAAACCACAAGTAGCCCTTCACTTGCTTTCATGATCTTAACACCAAGGCTCTCATGAATAATTTAATGGATATGATGGAGATACCCAGATGTGTCCCAAATGAATTTTTAAATTTGGGGGTAAAGTGAAATTTAATAAATAAAGCACCAAAAGCCCAGGGAGAGAATGGCTGACCTTTGCAACACTCATCAGAGAGAAATATCACATGCGTAAGGCAGGAATGGCAGAGTGCTTATCAGTGCACTCAGTGGCCAGCCTGCTTGGGTTCTCAGCCCCATTCAAACATGTGATAGCTGGGTGAGCTGACAAGCCATTTTACATCTCCGTGTCCCAGTTTTTTCTGCTATAAAATAGAGATGATAACAACGCCAACTCTTAGTAAAAATTACATGCTATTATTTCAGGTTTGCTGAGAAAAAAATAATGATCAAGAACTGTCTGGGTCCTTAGGGCTGCTATGACAAGATGGCATAAAGGGGATAGCATATTAACAGCAAACATTTATTCCTTATACTCCTGGAGACTGGGAAGTTCAAGCCTAGGTTATGGGCAGATTTGGTGTCTTATGAGAGTCCACTTCCTCATAGATGGCCTTCTCTGCTATGTTCTCTCATATGGGTCTCTCCTGGGCTTCCTTTATTGGGATTATGAGGGCACTAATCCCAATCATGGGGCTGTGTTCCTATGGCTTAATCAGCTTTTCAAAACCCCATCTCTTAATGCCATTTCCTTCAGGGTTGGGATTTCAACATACAAATTTTGATGTGAACACTCAGACCCTAGCAAGAAGGAAGAGTATGTGCTTAAAATTGCATAATTTGACAAGTAGAGCTGGAGGAAAGGTTACAGTCTCCATTGGATTCCGGAGACCTGTGTCCACTATACCACGATAACTCTTTAGTTTTTCTGTCATAAGATTTGAGGATAAACAAAAATGACCCTCAGGACTTTGTCATTGTCAAAAGTTTGAAGATAAAACATGTAGAATAACACAAAGTGGAGTATCCTAAGGTCTGAGGTCCCTGGAGGATGGAACAAGTGTTCTTTCTTCTTGCTCATCCTGAAGGACTGACTGATGGCAGCTTCTGGACACTGGTTCAGGGCTCAGTGGGATAGAGCATACTCAAGCAGCAAGGGGCCCAAAATCACCCACTGAAGGGAAAATGTAAACTCACCAGCTATCTCTTCAAGTAAGCTATTATTCTCGGGCTTCAAGGTATGGATTTTTCACCATTAGGAATCACATAATGCTAGTAACACTTTTCACCAAAAGTTATTATTTGCTTAGGAAATACATTCCCACAGAATAACTAATATTGGTTAAGAATATGTTTCTGTTATTGCTTTGGTTCTGTCATACAGTGTTATGATTCTTTGGGCGTTATTGCAAAGATGCTCTGCATTTTCAAAATGATCATTAAGACAAGCATAATTAACATCAATTGTTCAAAGAAATGAATTGCTATTTATTATACAACACCCAGGCACATGAATGTTTTTTCTTGTTCAATTTGTGTTGATTTAAGTGCTTATTATATGTGAAGGATATTGATCAAGTACTTTTGCAAATGGCCTCAAAACACAGAAAGGATTGCTTTTTTCTTTTTTACTACCACAAATTTCAACATGAAATATTTTGCCAGTATGCTATGAACACCAATAGTATAACATAAACCATGGAAAAATTCCAGGCTGTGTTGACATATTTTATGAATGTTATGGGATGCCAGATTGGAGGTGTACATCTGTGGGGGTTGGCCAGTCATCCTACTGCCGTCTGTGTATCTGTATGCTTAAATGAATTAGCTAATATAAAAACAGTGCATAAACAAGTTTAATGTCATAGAATTTCTTTTATGGAGTGCAGAATATTCAAATCTGAATAAACAAGTAGAGAATTATGTTCAACTGCTATTACTTAGGAGAAAGGAATATATAAAATGGAAAAGATGCAGCACCTTGACTGTGTGCCTTATATATATGGTGTCTGGCTGTTCTCCTTTTATTACTCCATCATGTTTTACTGGCATCAATCTTTTTGCAAGCTAGGATGGTGAGTAAGGATCTTTTATCAGAGGACAGGAGAAACCATTCCATGCCCCAAGGTCAGTCACTGACTACCAAATCCCTTTCTTCTTGAGGATTACACCCAAGCCATAATGTTCAACCCTCAATCCTAGATTCCCATCTCTGACTCTTTGTACAACATTGAAGTCACTTATAAGAGAGGCCCCCACTTCCTATAGCTGATCTAAGAATCACTTAGCAATGTGTCCTTACCTACATATCCATATAGCACTCTCTCAAAGATAAGCCCCCAACTTTAGAGTGTGATGTCAACAGGGTCACACTGAATTCTCTTCTCCCCAACCCTCTCCTTGTATTTAACTCCTTCATGATGCCTCTTACTGCTCAAATAATGTGAATGGTGCTTTTTTGATGTATTGGTTGACTTCAGCTTTCATTACATTTTTTCTTAATTCTTAAATATTATTTTGCTTGAGTCCTTATTTATCCCTGGGTTCATTATTTGCTAAACAGTGTGTGTGTGTGTGTGTGTGTGTGTGTGTGTGTTTGCATGCACTAGAACTATACAAATGAAAAAAAAAAAAAAAAAAGAAGAAGCAAGGAGTGATCCTGTAGGGAAAACTGTACATATACAGCAGGTATAATTGATGTTAATTTCAATGGTGGGATTTTTAAGTGGGACAAAAAACAATAAAACTTTTATTTTTAGCTAACAGTTTGTGGGCTAATTTAGTTCTTGAAATCCTTCCAAGCATGATAGCTTAAATTTGCCCCAGATGGACTTTCTCTTCTGTTCAAATTGCTCGACAGCAACATAACAGCCATTTATAACAAAGTCTGCAGAAATGGGCTGGCACTTCTTGTCTTCCAAATACATTGGTCTGTTTGTAAGGAGAGTGCCCCCATAAATCACCATGAATTAAAGAGGAACACACCCGTCCCAATCAAAACATCAGGAAGAAACCATGGCCTAATAGATAAAAACACAAACAAGTGCAAAGCATCACTTGAGTTTTTACAGAAGGCCCAGATTTTTGGAAGGCAACCAGTGCTGTTTCACATGCTGTACTTTTTCTAATCTGACTGACTCACAGTCTTGTGATAGTGAGATAAGCTAGGTAGGCAAATTTTTATAGAGTTGCAATTACTGAAATTGTCATTACGCTGCTCACTGTAAAATAAATATAGATAGAAGTGAAATTATGCACAGGCTAGAAGTAGAAAGTGTTTTGCTTCTGTTTGCTAAATTAATCTCTTCCTAAATGGCTGCAGGCCAGGTAGGTTAGCATTTGTGGTTTCAAAGGTTTTCAGCGCTTGCAATGAGCCATGAAATTACTGCATGCTGCTGAAAATGGCAGCTGATGAAAGGAAAAGAGTGAATCCCAAAGGCAGAAAGACAGGAGGAAGCAAAATTACAGGCAGAAAGTCTGATTTTTGATGTTGCTCATTGTGAAATGTACACCCAAACTTTTAATAAAACATAAAACATTAATAAACCTGCTAACAATTCCTTACAATTTCTTTTGAAGTCTGAGTATAATTTCTGAATACTTATTAAAACAGGCAATGATTCAGAGGGGGTTGAGCAGGTTTCTATCTATGGTATGTGCTATATTGGTAGACACTCTACTTGTGACTTTTGAAATAAGATTTTTATTGATGTTTTTAATTGAATCACACAAAAGGATTGATGTTCAGTTAATAGAAGTACCCAGATCCTTTTAGTTTCCATTAGGATTAGCTAATCTTAGTTTTGATACTGTCACCAGCATATACCATAACCAGTGCTGCTATCCTGTTTTTAAATCATTTGAACTCCTCAGAATAAGGTGATGCCTGAGTCTTCCTGCAGAGGTTTGAAAGCTCTCTCAGCCTGAGTGCCCTGTCCCAAGGGTCCTTACTTCATTCTCAGAAAGGATGTGAATAAGTTTATTTCACAAAACAACAAACACTATACCTGGCCATAGACAGGTAGATTATTCATGCCAAAAGTAAACATTTTCTCAGTCCCCAGACTGTGGCTCTTGAGGACAGATTTTTAAACTGAAGGTGGTAACAGTTTTTAAATATATTTACAACGGAATTTCTCATCTTATAATGAAAACTACTAGTCTTGCAGGCTTTCAGGTATTTGCTAGCAAAGAGAGATTCCTGAGAAATGAACTGATTAACATTTGGAATTCCAAATTTCTGGATTTAGACAGACTCAGTCTCTGTGCAACTGGATTTCATTCACACTAGTGCTAAGGAATGCAAAAAGAAAAAAAAAACCTTCTTAGAGATTCCAAGCACTTACACTTGCATGATTTTATAGATTAATTACTAGCAAGACAGAACCATAGAGATTTTTGGATTAAATTCTGTTATAGAAGGCATAAATAATCTAATGATTACTATGCATGCCTGGTCAAATAGTTACTGTCACCAAGTTATTAGAGTGCTCTTTTCAAGGAAATGATCTGAACTGCAAATTGAGCTCAGCAGTAAGGAAGAGATGCTTCGATTTTAGCCCCCAAACCTTCAACAAAGAGGGGAGAAGCAAAGTCAAGTCACCCATTCATGCAATATTTAAAAATAAAACCCTAATGCAGGAAATGCCTAGCTACCTACTGTAGTCATTTTTAAATTCATTTGTACAAGTCCATAAAAAGCTGTTCTTCCTTTTTGGTGTCCCCCCCCATTTTTCTTCTTTTTTAAAAATAGTCACAGTTACATAATTTTAGGCAGAGGTGGTTTATTGGAAATACATTTGATTCAGAGTTGGAAAAACAACTCTGCCACATAACCATGCAAAAACATTGTAAAGAATACTTCCATATGGGTCTGATTTCTGATTTTTTTTTTGTAACCAAATAATGATAGAAACACCTAGTAGGATTAAATAAGTGCATGCAGAGAATTTTCCATTTTGTAATATAGAAACTTTTATACAATTGTGAGAGATGATATGACAATGAATGTTTAAAACATTGTTAGTTTTAAAATAAAGCTGATAAAGGAGGTAACCAAGAAGTCTGAAAAATTAATCAAGCTGAGGATATAGACTAAGTGACCATGTGTGACGGGGCTTCTTGCAAGGAAAATCTGCCACCTTGTCTCACACCTGAACTGTTTCCTGATTTCTGGAGGAAATTCTCTTCTTTTCTTCCTTACTCCTATTTCTACCTTACTCAATTTTAAATTGAGCTACCATCTTCAAGCAATTCAAATCAAGTTGCAATAATTCTTAATTTTCTCTGATCTAGGTCAGTACCAAAGCTTCAGTGAAAGGGAAAAAAATGGAAGAGAAAAAGAAGAAAAGAAAATATATGTAAAAAAAGAAAAACACGTTTGCCCATGTCTCAAACCAACTTGAAAGCATATTTTCTAGACTCAACTACATATCAGAAAAGATATTGACCTTATAAGAATATGGTATAAGTTTTACCATCCATTTCAATTTAGTCACAGTCATACTAACTGTCAAGTTTGATCTGAAGTCCAATTGCAAATTTGTGGGGAACAGAACTAAAGGATGCTAGTCATACTGATGATGTTCATGTAGTTGAAAATCTAGCCATTTGGCACAAATGTTTCTGTTGTGATTCCTATTGTCACAGAAGTTCAAAAGAATTCTATTTCCAAACAAAAAAAAAATTTCTTATACTGAACCCTCAGTATGCGAATAGCATCTGAACCCTAGATTTTCCTTAGCAACCTCAAAACTAGTGACCACCAAGTTAAAATACTCAGATAGAGATAACCCATCAAAGCTTTACTAAAATTTTGTTTTCACTGGAAAGGAAAGATGATGCTCAGTTTTAAACGTTAAAAGTGTACAAGTTGCTTTGTTACAATAAAACTAAATGTGTACACAAAAAAAAAAAAAAAAAATTCTATTGTGAGTATAAAGGAGATTTTGATCGGCTTTGATAATTTTGTCCAAATTTTTATTTGTCCATTCATTCAACAGGTGTTTATTGAGTGCCTACTATGTTCCATGCATTGTTGTAAACATTGGGAAACAAAAGACACAACTTCATGGCCTAATGGAGCTCAAATTCCAATGAACCTGGGCATATGACAGCGACTATAAATCAATTTCATTTTGATTCTTTATGCACATTAATTAAAGATGAGCTTAGAGAGCTATAATAAAATGGACTATGATAGTTTTATGTAAGTTCAAGATGACAGACTATCAGGATTGACTAGTGGTGTCTGCCATGAAACCAGACAGGGAAATATTGGCATGAGTGACACACTTCTGCTATTCCTCTTTTATAGGAAATTACCATTGGATAATATGCATAAAATTCAGAACTGTTTTGAAAGGAAAATATTGGTGCAAATCACATATATTATCTTGACCTATTTGTGTGCCCAAAGTAGGCTCTTGAATTTTCACAAAAGATTAACTATTTTTTCCTTTGGCTTTTTTTTTTATCAAAACATAAAGCTATGCCACTTGTCATCAACACATTTTTACTTTACATTCTTGGCATATTATGTTAATTTCCAACTCTCTGCTATCATATAATAACCAAATCCTTGACCACACATTCAGGTTAAGCTTTTACACCTGGAGAGTAGCCACAAACCACATTTCTGCCAACTTAACAGTAAAACACCTATGAAAACATGCATGCAGAGAATGTGAACTAACAATTCAAAGATGAAATATAAATACAGCAATGAAGCAAACGAAAATCTTTAATGCATTGTTAATCAGGAACATGTATATTAAACAATAAGCTTCCATTATCTCTGTCAAATAAGCAAACATTTTTTTAAATAAATGAACTGTATGGATAGCATGTGGGGCAAAAGACACACTTACACTTGGAGTACAGGAATACCACTTCATTGGATCATATTTGTCAGGAATTAAAAACATTTAAAATATGTATATTCTTTAAGAATGCATTTGTACAGGTACATCTGCCATATTTAACGTAAGATTTAGAAGAACAAAAACTTGTTTTTATTACTAGCAAAACATATCTTAGAGGTTCATAAAATAAGATCCATGATATAACCTGTAGATTGTGTATAATGCATACCTTTTTATACATGTATATGTATGTGCATGTATTATATGCATTTGTATCTATGTGTATATAGAAAAATATCAAAAAACATAGACACCAAACTGTTAAACAGTTTCTCCTGGAGAATGTATATTAAGGAGTATAATCTTTTTGCTTTCACTGTATAAAATTCTGTATGATTTGACTTTTTTATAAGATGTACGTTTTTAATATAGAAAAGGGAGGAGACAAATAATTTTCAGAAATAGTATAAAATCCAAAATAAGAAGGTAGAGATAATTTGAGATAAAATAAAACTAGTTTTCCCCTGCCATCCTCAGATGACAAAGCATATAAATTCAGACTTAATAAAAAGCAATTAAAAGTGTAAATAAATGATATATACTAAATAGTACTATTAACATATTCAAAACAGAAGCTGTTGGAAATATAAGAAAAAGTAGGTAGAAATACCATCATGAGCAACTAAAGTCTTGATCACACTTTTACATTTAAAATAGACCAAAAATAGTGACAAAATTAATCAAGGAGAGCACAAGTGTTTTATCATAGTTTCCTATATGAGTTATACCTGAAGGTAAATAACCAAGACGATGATGAGGGGAATTTTTTCTTTATAAAAGATTTCCTAATAAAGGAAGAAATAATAAAAATAATACTCTTTTGCAACTCATAATGAAATAATGTGATTTAGCAAACTACTAAATCACAAAACAACAGTCAGCACAAAGCAACATCCAATGGAAAGACTCACTATACCTGAAATGAAGTTTTGCTTAAAAGAGAGTTGAATTTGAAGTATATATCTAATTAATAAATTATAGCAAATCCAGAGAACCGAGGAACATTTTAAACCAGGATGTAATCAGCAAAATCTAGACTGTGGGATACTATAAAACAACTTAATTTCTTCTACAATAGATTAAAATACCAGAACAGGAAGGAGGAATCCATAGTTTACATGAAACATTGCACACATATAATCTGGTCACTAGGCTAGACTTTATTTGGATCCTTATTCTAACAAACTATTAAAAAATAGGAAAAGAAAAATTGTGAAACATTTAGAAATTTGAACACTGACTAGGAGATATTTAATATGAGTATTATTGTTAGTTCTATTTGAGTGCAATAATAGTAATGTGGTTTTATTTTCAAAGAGTTTCTTTTTAGAAATATAGAATGAATAATTATAAAACATTTTATGATGCTTAGAATTTATTTAAAATAATTCAAGAATAGGGGACATATTAAAGATAAGGATGAACTAAAACTGAGTTGTTAATTGTCAAGAATGCGTGTTCAGAAAAAAAAACAAGATTTCTGGTACTAGTCTATATTGCTTCTGAAAGGATGAGAATTTTTTTTTAAATACAAGATTTTAAAATATGGACATAAGGAATCTGAATAATAAAGTTGACATGGTGCCACCAATGCAATATCCCAAAAATTCTTTCTTAAAGAGAATTCTTTCTTTTAAGTATTCTTGAAACATTTACAAAAATTAATCATTGCAAGGTCACAAAGGAGGATCCTAATAAATTCAAAGAGAAGAACTATTTAAATTGCAATATTCAGTGACACTTAAAAGCATTGGCAAGAATGTCAATTTTTACAAATTAATTAACAGATTTGACCATTTCAATGTGATTTTTATTGAGAATAGCCTTTATACTCTGTATTTCCTCTTGAATGTAAGCCCAAAATTATAACTAAAGCAATTTTGAAAATTTACAGAAAAAGACGGTTACCACCAACAATTATGTAACAGAAATTAAAATTAATTGAAATATGCAAGTGGCATAAGAATTGTCAGATCAGTGGAATCAAATGTATCACTTCAAAATAAACCTCAATGTAAAGAACAATATAAAGTTTGATAAAGGAGGGGAGTGAAATAAATTATTCTATAATATGTTGAAGCATCTATTTAGTAAAAGTTAAATCCTGTCTGATATAAAACGGGGCATATTTTATGGTGTCTGCACATTACCCAATTTAGAGACTTTTGTACAAATAACTGAATGGCTACAGTCGGCCTTGGTACCATGTCATCACCATCCCTCTGGCCATAGTTTTTGAATCAAAATATATAATTCATAAGATACATATTCTTCTATAGCCAGGACCACATCATTAAGTTTCAAAAATTTGAGCTTGACTATCAAACCACCCTCTCAGTAATAAGAAACTGAGGAACCAAAGAATTTTGGAAGTTAGCAGAGGCATAAAGAAAGGTATAATTAAATATTTATGCCATGCAATATTATCAGGGTCAGGTTACTGTCTAAAAGACTCTCATTAATTAATAAATCAAAATTAAAACTCTATTAAATAGTAGACAAAATACTACAGATATTTCACAAAAAATTTACAACTGACAGTTAACCTGGAAAAAATAGGTAAGCATCCCTAATAATCATAAGGATGTAGATAAAAACAATGAGTTAAGAATCTTACTATCAGATTGGAAAAGAAAATTTAATTTAGGTCTTTGAACACTGCCGTGCTTGTGCTGAGATATGTCCTGGCTTGTCTACTGCTTGTGGGAATATAAATTAGTAAAAAACAATAATAACAGATATATAAATTTTCTGGAGAGAAATTTGAATATAATATATCAAGAACCTTAAAATAGTACATAACTTCTGATTCAGAAATGTCATTTCTAGGATTCTAGTTTAGTGAAGTAATTAGAATTATGTACTGAGTTATACTCATGAAACAGTTTTCTGCATCCCTTTTGTTGCAGTGGAAAATTGAAAACAGAATGTTAAATAATTTTTTTCATAATACTATTCATCACTATATATAAGAGTGTACTAAATGCTGAAATCTCTTTCTGTGCATCCTGATTTAATCTCACAACAACCCGTGAAGGTGGGTACTATTATTAACTTTATTTTCCAAATGAGGAAACTGAGACACAGAGAGGTCAAGACAGCTGGTAAACTGCTGAGCTGAAATAGGAACATGAACTTTCTGGCTCCATAATGGCTCTTTTCACCACTGCACTACAGCAACATTTGCTGAGTCTTTAAATATGACAGATGCAATGCTAACATTTTATGCTGCATTATTTAATATAAAGCCAAAGAATTCTGTTGATATTACCATTATGAGCATCAGAAAGTCAAAGTAAAGACTCAATAACTTAGGATTATAGAAGCAACACTGACAAAGGGTTTTAAAGGATGTTTAATTCACACAACGGCCCTATTATAACATAAGTGTTCAGTAAGCACAAAATTAAAGTGTAGAGTTTGGAGAAATTAGCTCTGTTCCTGAGGGAGTTAAATAGGTTCAAACTTTTTGGAATATGACAGTGTCTTTCAAAATTATGAACATGCAGAATTGTCAGTGAACAATCACATTTGACGCTGCAGAGATGCCAGCCCATGACATCAACATAATGTGGACTCCAGTACTATTTATAAGCAAGTTGGGGGGAAACATCTCAAATATCCCTGAATGAGGGGTAGTTAAATGAATTATGATGTATCATTATAGTTCACACCATGCGTTGTGAAAGTGAATGAGGATGATTAATGTGTACTGGCTTGGAGCAAAAGTCATAACTTGGTTTATAAAAAGAAACAAATTGTAGAAAATGCACATGTCAATATTTGTGCAAAATATCTTTACCTATATCTTGCTATATGCATATGAATATTATATATGTACATATCATTATATTTTTAAATGATCACTTTTGCCAGACTGTTGCTAGGTATTCCCCCTACAGAATATATTGATAGAGAAGAGGAAGAGGGACAAGTTTTAGTTTTTTTAAGTTTATTTATTTATTCTAGTTTGTTATATATGACAGCAGAATGCAATTATAGAGCACAATTTTTCATGTCTCTAGTTGTATACAAAGTAGAGTCACACCATTCTTGTCTTCATGCATGTACTTGGGATAATGATGTCCATCTCATTCCACCTCTTTCCTACCCCCATGCCCCCTCCCCTACCTTTCCCTCTTCTCCTTTGCCCTATCTAAAGTTCCTCCATTTCTCCCATACTCCCCTTCTCATCCCCATTATGGATCAGCATCCTCATATCAGAGAAAACATTTGGCCTTTGGTTTTATGGGATTAGCTTACTTCATGTAGCATAATATTCTCCAACTGCATCCATTTACCTGCAATGCCATGATTTTGTTCTCTTTTAACGCTGAGTAATATCCCATTATGCATATATAACGCAGTTTCTTTATCCATTCATCTACTGAAGGGCATCTAGATTGGTTTTATAATTTAGCTATTGTGAATTGTGCTGCTATAAATGTTGATGTGGCTGCATTACTATAACATGCTATTTTTAAGCCCTTTGGGATAGCTGAATCAAATGGTGGTTCCATTCCAAGTTTTCTAAGGAATCTCCATACTGCTTTCCAGATTGGTTGCACCAACTTTCAGTCCCACCAGCAACGTATGAGTGTGTCTTTTTCCCCACTTCCTCGCCAACACTTATTGTTGTTTGTATTCATAATAGCTGTCATTCTGACTGGAGTGAGATGAAATCTTAGTTTTGATTTGCATTGCTCTAATTGCTAGAGATTTCAACATTTTTATATATTTGTTGATTGAATATATATTATCTTCTGAGAAGTGTCTGTACAGTTCATTGGCCCATTTATTGATTGGGTTATGTGTTTTTTTTGGTGTTAAGATTTTTGAGATATATATATATATATATGTATCTCCTAGAGATTAGTGCTCTATCTGATGTGCAAGTGGTAAAAATTTGCTACCATTCTGTAGGGTCTCTATTCACCTCAATGATTATTTTTTTGCTGAGAAGAAGCTTTTTAGTTTAGTTTGAATTCATCCCATTTTATTGATTCTTGATTTTATTTCTTACACTATAGGAGTCTTATTAAGGAAGTTGGGGCCTAATCCGGCATGATGGAGATTTGGGCCTACTTTTTCTTCTAACAGACACAGTGTCCCTGGTTTAATTCCTAGGTCCTTGATCCACTTTGAGTTTTGTGCATGGTGAGAGATAGGGGCTTAATTTTGTTTTGTTGCATATGGATTTCCAATTTTCCTAGCACCATTGGTTAAAGAGGCTATCCTTTCTCCAATATATGTTTTTGGCGCCTTTATCTAATATGAGGTAACAGTATTTATGTGAGTTTTTCTCTGTGTCCTCTATTCTGTACCATTGGTCAACAAGTCTACTTTGGTGCCAATAACATACTTTTTGTTACTATTGCTCTGTCATGTAGTTTAAGGTCTGGTATAGCAATGCCACCTGCTTAACTCTTCTTGCTAAAGATTGCTTTAGCTATTCTGGGTTTCTTATTTTTCCAGATGAATTTTATGACTGCTTTTTCTATTTCAATGAGGAATGTCATTGGAATTTTGATTGGATTTGCGTTAAACCTGTATAGTGTTTTTGGTAGTATGGTTTTTTGACAATATTATTTCTTTCTATTCAAGAACAAGGGAGATCTTTCCATTTTCTAAGGTCTTCTTTAATTTCTTTCTTTGGTGTTCTATAATTTACATTGTAGAGGTCTTTCACCTCTGTTAAGTTCATTCCCAAGTATTTATTTTTTTTTTTGAGTCTATTGTAAATGGGATGGTTTTTCTAGTTTCTCTTTCAGAGTATTTGTCACTGATGTACAGGAATCCTTTATGATTATTGATTTTATATCCTGCTACTTTCCTGAATTTGTTTATTAGTTCTAGAAGTTTTCTGGTGGAATTTTTTGGAGGCTTTAGGTGTAAAATCATATCGTCAGCAAATAGTGATGACTTGAGTTCTTCTTTTTCTATCCATATCCCTTTAATTTCTTTTGTCTCTCTAATTGCTCTGGCCAATGTTTCAAGAACTGTGTTAAATAGGAGTGGTGAAAGAGGGCATCCCTGTCTTGTTTCAGTTTTTAGAGGGAATTCTTTCAACTTTTCTCCATTTAGAATGATGTTGGCCTAGGGCTTAGCATAGATAGCTTTTACAATGTTGAGATATGTTCCTGTTATCACTAGTTTTTCTAGTGTTTTGAACATGAAGGGTGATGTATTTTGTCGAATGCTTTTTCTACATCTATTGAAATGATCATATGTTTATTATCTTTAAGTCTACTGATATGATGAATTACATTTATTGATTTCCATATGTTGAAACAACCTTGCATCCCTGGGATGAACCCCACTAGATCATGGTGCACTATCTTTTTGGTATGTTTTTGTATTCGATTTGCCAGAATTTTAATGAGAATTTTTGCATCTATATTCATCAGAGATATTGGTCTGAAGTTTTCCATCTTTTCTTTTTTACTTACTTTTTATTTATATATGACAGCGGAATGCATTCCAATTATTCTTACAATATAGAGCACAATTTTTCATATCTCTGGTTGTATACATAGTATATTCACACCAATTTTTGTCTTCATACTTGTACTTTGGATAATAATGATCATCATGTTCCACCATCATTAATAACCCCATGCCCCTTCCCTTCCCCTCTAAACCCACTGCACTATTTAGAGGTCGTCTATTCCTCCCATGCTCCCACTTCCTATCCCACTATGTATCAGCCTCCTTATATCAAAGAAAACATTCAGCATTTGTTTTTTTGGGAATGGCTAACTTCACTTAGCATTATCTTCTCTAACTCCATCCATTTACCTGCAAATGCCATGATTGTTTTTTCTCTTTCTGTCTTTATGTGTCTTTGTCTGGTTTTGGAATCAGGATGATATTGGCCTCAGAGAATGAGTTTAAAAATGTTCCCTCTTTTTCTATTTCATGAAATAATTTGAGGAGTATTGGAATTAGTTTTTATTTAAAGGTCTTGTAGAACTCAGTTATGTATACATGTGCTCCTGGGCTTTTCTTGGTTGGTAGGCTTCTTATGGCGTCTTCTAATTCATTGCTTGAAATTGATCTATTTAACTTGTGTATAACATCCTGATTCAGTTTGAGCAAATCATATGACTCTAGAAATTTGCTCATGCCTTCAATATTTTATATTTTATTAGAGTACAAATTTTCTAAGTAATTTCTAATTATCTTCTGTATTTCTGTAGTATCTGTTGTGATATTTCTTTTTTCATCACGAATGTTAATAATTTGAGTTCCCTCTCTCTTTCTCTTTGTTAGCATGGCTAAGGATTTATTAATTTATTTTTTTCAAAAAACAACTTTTTATTTTGTCAATTTTTTCAATTGTTTCTTTTGTTTCAATTTCATTGATTTCAGTTCTAATTTCAATTATTTCCTGTCTTTTACTGCTTTTGGTGATAGCTTATTCTTCTTTTTCTAGGGCTTTGAGATGTATTCTGAGGTCATTTATTCATTGACTTTTTCTTCTTTTAAGGAATGAACTCCATGCAATGAACTTTCCTCTTACTCCTGCATTCATAGTCTCAGAGATTTTGATATGTTGTATCAGTGTTCCCATTTACTTCTAAGAGTTTTTTAATCTCCTCCTTGATGTCTTTTGCAACCCATTGTTCATTCAGTATCATATTATTTAGTCTCCAGGTATTGGAGTAGGTTACATTTTTTATTTTATCATTGATTTATAATTTCATTCCATTATTATATGATAGAATGCAGGGTATTATTTCTACAATTTTGTATTTGCTAAGAGTTGCTTTGTGGCACAATATATGGTCTATTTTAGAGAATGATCCATGTGCTGCTGAGAAGAAAGTGTATTCACTAGTTGATGGATGAATATTCTATATATGTCTGTTAAGTCTAAATTATTCATTGTTTTATTGAGTTCTATAGTTTCTTTGTTTAGATTTTGTTTGGAAGTATAAAGATCGTCCAGTGGTGAAAGAGGTGTGTTAAAGTCACCCAGAATTATTATGTTGTGGTCTATTTGACTCTTGAACTTGAGAAGAGTTTGTTTGATGAACATAGATGTTCCATTATTTGGGGCATATATATTTATAATTGTTATGTCTTGTTGATGTATGCTTCCCTTAAGCAGTAAGAAATGTCCTTCTTTATCCCTTTTGATTAACTTAGATTTGAAGTCTACTTTATTTGGTATGAGGATGGAAACCCCTGCTTGTTTCTGTAGTCCATGTGAGTGGTATGTTTTTTCCCAACATTTCACCTGCAGTCTGTGAATGTCTTTCCTATGAGATAAGTCTCTTGGAGGCAGCATACTGTTGAGTACTTTTTAAAAATTTAATCTGCCAAGCCTACGTCTTTTGATTGTGAGTTTAGGCTATTAACATTCAAGATTATTATTGAGACATGGTTTGTATTCCGGGTCATATTTTTTGTCTTGGGTATTTAACTTGACTTGGTTTTTCCTTTGATCAGTATTTCCTTTAGTGTAATACCTCTCTTTGCTGATTTTAATTGTTGCTTTTCATTTCCTTCTCATGGAATATTTTGTTAAGGATGCTCTGTAGTGCATGCTTTCTAGTTGTAGATTCTTTTAACTTTTGTCTATCATGGAAGGTTTTTATTTTGTCATCAAACTTAAAGCTTAATTTTTCTGGATATAAGATTCTTGGTTGACATCCATTTTCTTTCAGAGCTTGGTATATGTTGTTCCAGGATCTTCTAGCTTTCAGAGTCTTGGTTGAAAAATCTGAGGAAATCCTAATTGGTTTCCTCCATATGTAATCTGATTCCTTTCTCTTGTAGCTTTTAAAATTCTCTCCTTATTCTATATGCTAAACATTTTTATTATAATGTGCCTTGATGTGGATCTGTTGTGATTTTGTACATTTGGTTTCCTGTAAGCCTCTTGTATTTGATTTTTCCAATTTATTCTTCATGTTTGGAAATTTTTCTGTTATTATTTTATTGAATAGATTGTTCATTCCTTTGGTTTGGAACTCTATGCCTTCCTCTATCTCAAATCTCTATCTCCTCTATCTCTTCCTCTATCTTAAATTTGGTCTTTTTATGATATCCCATAATTCTTTGAATGTTATGCTCATGGTTTCTTACCATCTTTACTGTGTGGTCAACATTCTTTTCAAGATTATATGTTTTGTCTTCATTGTCTGAGGTTCTGTCTTCCAAGTGATCTAATGTGTTGTTGTGCTTCCTATTGAGTTTTTAATTTGGCTTATTGTTTCTTTCATTTCAAGGATGTCTGTTTGTTTGGGTTTTTTTTTTCTCAGAATCTCTATCTCTTTATTGAAGTAATCTTTTGCTTCATGTATTTACTTATGTAACTTTATCAAAATGATTTTTTTACTTTATTTTACTTTGCTGCCTGTATTTGTTCTGTTATATCATCCCTTGATTCACAGAACATTTTAATTATGTCATCCTGAACTCATTCTCTGTCATTTCTTTTGTTGTGCTGGCCATGGATTCTAATAATGTAATATCTTGGTTTGTTGGGGGCACTTTCTTCCCTTGATTTTTTCATGTTGTTTGTGTGTCTTCCTTTCTAGCACTGCCTGATTCGAACATTAAGGTTTTTACCCTACTGGCTTACTTAGAGTGCCCCTGCAGGGTTCCAATACCTCTCCTTTGAGAGGGAAAACAATGTTAACAGATCCCAATACAAATAATGTACAATGTTAAACCAAATATCTGCTATCAAGACGTTTATGTTGTGTCACAATATATAGAAATGATAAGTTCAATTATTATCTACAATATAAACAGTAGGTTTGCAAAAGAGTCTACAGTTTCTAATGATAGACAAAGGATTGGGGGTTAGGTGTAGGATGAGATGTTGAGGGGGTAGGAGGTGAGGATACAGAGTTATTAGATTTTAGAAAGCATGAAAGAGGAATCTATAGAAGTTGGTTAGTAGCAGGATAAGAAAGAGGAAGTGATTTTGGAAAGACAAGCAAGTGGGAAGACAGTAGAGAACAGAAAGCAAACATATATTAAGAAAAATAAAAACTGTAAAAATGGGAGATGAAAGGATATACAATACCATTGTAATATACTATTTAGACATCCCAGTCCTTAGTAGCCTAATTCATGAAAAGTACTTGGTTTCACAAATGTTGGAGATGCAATGGCTGGAGAAGAGAGAAACAGGAAAAAAATCTCAAAGGAAGATATAAGAATTGTTTTTGTTGGAGATCAGTATCTTTCCAGCTTCCCTTCTCATCCAGTAGGTGAGGTTGTCTGTTGTTTGCTGGATATCTCCAAGGTTATTAGGGTAGGAGGATTGGTCCAAGAATCTTCTTTGGGGCCCTTCTCCTGTGATGTGGGTGCCTGGTTTTATCTCCTTATATCGCCTATAAACCTCACAATTCCTGGTCTCTAATTGAAACCCTAAACTGTATCTCACTCACCCCTCCCTTTCTATTTTCCATTCAGAAATCTTTCTCTCCAGAGGTCTTGTGGGCTGCGCTCTGGGAGCAGCACACCTGTCAGACAGCCGTTTTATATTGGGCAGCTCAGGACCTGGTTTTGCAACCCAGTTTTCCAAGCTACAGACCAGCACAGGCACTGTGCTGGGTTAGAAGCTACTGGGGAGAGAGCAGAGTTGGGACTTTCAGTACCTTGATAATAATGCCTCTAAGCTGCAGCTGGTGTTCCAAGCTGGAAGTTGCCCCAAAGAAAGATGGCCACAGAGGTGTCCCAAGATGGAGGTAGCTGATTTCAGAGATGGGGTGTTGGGGGTAAGGTTGGGCCAAGTGGTGGTGTTGAGCAGTGTGCTCAGAGAGGCAGCTCTGCAGTGTTCAGTAATGTGGCTGGAAGCTATCTCTGGACCCAGTGAAGTGTCCCATGTGCAGGCTACCACATGTAGGGGAATGTGGCAGTAGTTGCAATGCCCCAAGATGGAGGCGACTAGAGGAGCCCCATGTTGGTAGATGAGGGTCCATATGGGAATGACCACTAGAGTTCCTGCACGTGGGTAGTGGACAGGTGTCCTGCCTGGAGCAGTGGCTGGGAGGGCAGCCAGAGTCCTGTATGGATGCTAATGCCGGGGGTCCTACTTAGGTACTCAGAGGGCCTACATGGATGAGTGGCCAGGAGTCCTGTGCTAAGGTCTGGAGACCTGCACAGCCACAGTGGCTGTGTTTCCAGCAGGGGAACAGCTTTTGCGGGCCCTCTAATCACTTGCAGAGAAACAGTATTCCCACTACTTGATCCCCAGGTCCCAGAATGACCCAGAATGCAGCCTCCCTCTAACACGCCATCTTGGATCCCCCTCAAGTTTTAGCTTTTACTTCAAACTGCTTCCTTCATTTTCTAAATTTCTGCATTCTACTTTTGTTAGCAGGAAAAAATGCAAAGTGATATCTGATTAATTTATACCTAGTTTTGTAAAGTAAAATACAAATTTTTACATGAAAATAGGAGAAATAATGAAGGTAAAAGAAAGAAACCCAATTAAGTTCTTATCTTTCCTTGTCTTTCTAAGTTTTTCGAGGTAAACTCATTTTGACTTGGAAAAGACCTATTAAAATGCTTGAGTTTAGGAATTATTAGCTCATCTTTTTCCTCTAAATATCCTGAATTCTCTCTTTGAAGAAACACAGACTCTTAGATATCTATCTACTTGGACCAAATAAGCATGACATCTAATCAAGTTGAGTCTGATTTATGACTTTATACCTCCAACCTGCACAGGTGATATTCTAAGGAGAGGAGCAAAAATACAAAAAAAAAAAAATTACAGTGATAAAGCTTGTCACTGTATTTAACATACAGGTATTGTTAAGGTATTCACCCAGCATTTCCTTCATGAGTAAACATGAAAGAAAACTGGAATATGTATGTATGTGTATATACACACACATATATATGTATATATTTGTGCTGAAAATTTTTTTCTTTACTATAAGACATTGTGCTTCTGCGTGGCTGACAGCATTTTTTTCCATTCTTTGGGTCCCAGGAAGCCCAACTTCAGCAGCTGTACTCAATAAGAGTCAGTTGTCTTCTATATAAACTCTACCACCTCTGGATTAGTCTCCAGTTTTCTACTTTACTTATTTATTATTTTGTGTAGTCTGTATCTCTTGAAGCTATTTCAAATTCTCGTTTGAAAAAGTCTAGATATAAGGGAGAGAAAGCATCTCAAAAGCTATCTAACAAGGAAAGGAAGATAATTATCCCTCCCTGTCTTCCTTCTTTCCATTTCTTTCCAATCTTCTCTCCTACCATCATCTCTCCTTCTCCTTTTCCCTCTCTCATTCTATTTATCTTCCTCTCCCTCTTCCTCTTCCTCTCTTCCTTTTAAGAACCAATTTAGATCAATGATTTGAAACACACTTTGAAATGATGGAATCAGCCTAAGCGTTCTTCAACACATGAATTAATGAAGAAAGTGTGGGGTATATACATAACGCAGTTCTACTCACCATAAAGAACTAAGTCATCTCATTTCCAGGTAAGTGGATGGAACTTGAGAGCATTATGTTAAGCTAAGTAAGCCAAATGCACAAATACAAAGTCAGCTTTGTATTTTTTCTCTCATATATGGAAGAGAGAGAGAAAGAGAGAGAGAGAGAGAGAGAGAGAGAGAGAGAGAAGGTGGAGGTGGGGGGAGTAGTGGGGACATCTCCCAAAAAGAAATGGGAGATCAGTGGAGTAGAGAAACGGGGTTCACGGGGAAGGGTGGAAAAGGGGAGACACTTGGGGATGAAAATGAGCAAATTGTATTATGTGCATGTACTGATATTTAACAATGAGGCCCACCATTATTCAAAATTTTAATGCACCAATAAGATGATCTTTAGAAAAGAAACTAGAGCTTTGAAGCACAAGGTAAAATCTGTGATGGAACTACAAGTACCTGTGGTGACTGTGACATTGATATTAAGCAGAAAATCTCTTTAGAGTTGAAATATCAATCATTCTCATTTTTCTCTTTGAGAAACTTGTTTTAAGTATAAATTGTTACAGATACACTGGTATTTTATTATTTATTGTTTATTTTAATTGCTTTTACAAAGCTGAATATCTTTCAACATTACAAAGTAAGGAAACCTTTACCCCAACACAGATAAATCCCTTTGGTTTTAATTATCGTATGATATTTACAGGTATTCTGGTTTGGGTGATGTAATGTTGCCTTTTTAAAATGAATGTATTGAATCAAAACCATTTAAGTGAATAGTAGGAAATAACAATCTAACAAAAATTGTGAAGCTGTGTTATGGTTGACTGAAGTTTGGAAATACATGCTAAATCTTGTAAGTGTGCTTCATGGCAGATGGGAGTTGGGGGCCTCAGACTCTTTTTGACAACATAGTTTAAGGGAATAAGTCTCATCAACATATGACACCATTCATGTTCTGAACGTCTCTAGTTTTCCAAATAACCAGGATGTATGTGGGAAACGTTGATTCATTTCTGCATCCTGGCAGGTATTAGCTGAGAGGTGCAATTCAACAGGCATAATTTCTCCTGGTATGGCAGCCCCCAAGCCCTCTCAGTGGAAGTTCTGCCCATCCATCCAGTATGGATCCATCAAGTATCCCAGACATTGTACCATAGAACACAGGACATAAAATAATCTACTCTGGTTTGTGGATATATTTTTTATGCAGATAGAAGGTGTAGACATTTGGCAAGGTTGAAATAGTCCATAGAAGGTTCTTTATGGCCCAATTTGAGGATTGGTACTATTCCTGACTGTCCAGATTGTTCTGCATATTGAATGATGGGGTCACAGACATCAAGAATCATGGACCATTCTTCACAAAGGACTCTTTTTCCCTTTTAATTTTATTAATTTTACAATAAATCATTCATATTTGTGAGGACATCCTAGTAAAATTATCTCCAGGATGAATTTAATTTTAATTATGGATTTCAGCATTCATCTGAATCAGTTAAATGCACATTCAACACAGAAGTCTTTTGTGACTTTAGTAGCAGATTACAAGTGATGATATCTACTTAAACTGGAGCCCTTCAATATATTAAATCCAGCCACAGCAAAGAGGAAAGACCTCTGTCAACTTCCCACAGAAACTACCAAGAGCAGCACTCCCTACTTTCTTTTCAGCCCTCCCATTGCTGCAGATCAAGTGCCTTTGCTTCTCTGGAAGACCAGCCCCTCTTGCCTACTCAGTCTCTGGATCTCTTTCTCTTTCACCATCTCAAATTCTTCACTTCTGCAATTTCCTTGTTTAATCCTTTCACTGTATTGGATTCTTCTCATCAACATCCAAATATGGCTCTGAAATATTAGAAAACAGCCTTTGCCAGATAGCATAATAAATTTAATTCTCATTCGAGTTTTCTATTCCTCCTCATGGCAAAATTTCTTTGAAAAGTTACTTTAGGGCTACTATATCTACCTTCTCACTGACAATTACCCATTCCACCCTTTGGAAATGGTTATTGTCAAGTTCACCAATGACCTGTATGTTGCTAAACCCTGTTGTTTTAGTTAGCTTTTATTTGCTGCTGTTACTAAAAGACACACCAGCACAATTATAGAAAAGGCAAGGTTTAATTTGAGGGCTCACAGTTTCAGAGGTCTTCTTAGTCCATAGAAAGCCAGCTACCTTCCTCAAGGCTCCAGGTAAGGGTGAACATCATGGCAGGAGAGTGTGGTTGAGGGAAGCAGCTCACATCATCAGGAAGCAGAGAGAGAAAAATCTCCACTTGCCATGGACAAATACATACCCAAAGCTACTGCCCAATTCCCACCCCCTCCATCCACACCACTTCAGTTACCACTCAGTTAATTCCTATCAGGAGATTAATTCACTGAGAAAGACTGCACAACCTAATAATTTCTCCTCTGAACCTTCTTGCATTTTCTCTCCCCTGAGCTTTTGGGGAACACCTCACATTCAAACCATAATACCTGTCCTTATTTTAATTGGACTTGCATAGTTACTTGACACAGTTAACGCTACCTGGTCATTCTCTTCTTATATCTTGGTTTCTCTTGCTTTTCATTTTCTTTCTTTCTCATTGGCCATTTCTCAGTATTCTTAACTGACTGTTTCTAACTGAATGTTTGTGCCCTTCCCCCCACCAGATCCATATGTTAAAGCTCTAATGCCCAGAGTGGCTGTATTTGGAATAAGAAGCCAATTCATTAAATTTAGTCCTTAGAACTAATATCCAATATATTTAGTAGACTCATCAGAAGAGACACCAAGAGGACATCCATAAAGAGATCTTGAGAAGGCAGCTATATGCAAGCCAGGAAGAGAGGCCTTACCAGAATCCAAACCCCACTGGAACCTTTGTCTCAAGCTTCTGGAGTCCAGAACCAAGGAGCAAATGTCTAATGATTAAGCCACCCAGGTTTTGTATTTTGTTATGGTAGCCCTCCAAAAAGGGCTGCTTGATGACCTATACCTTCCCTCGACTTCATTCACTTTTTCTGTAAACAGCCTAAACATCCACTGTTAATCAAAAAAAAATCTTGATTTCCCACTTCTCCTCACCTATTACATACAATAATTCACCTCCTGTTGATTCTACTTCCAAAGCTTGCTCTAATCTGGGCATATTCTGTGTCTCCACAACCTCTTTTCAACTCAAACCATCATTCTGTCTCACCTGGGCAATTGCACAACATTTCTAACATTGTACAGCCTTCCCTCTTGCCTCCATGTAGACTATTCCTCACAGAGAAGCCAGAGCATTCTTTATATAAGATGATCTAAATGACATCATGATGCTTAAAATTTCCTAATGGTGACCCTTCTACTAAAAATAAAGAAATGACTCTAATCAAGCTGGCGTATTAGTCAGCTTTTATCACCACAACCAAAATATTTGACAAGAACAACTTAAAGGACAAAAAGCTTATTTTGAGCTAGTGGCTTCAGAGGTTCAGTCTGGGCAGAGCATCATGGTGGAAATATATGCTTAGTTTATGGCATCCAGGAAGAAGAAAGAGGGAAGACACAAGGATAAGATATACACTCCAAGGACCTACTTTCTTCAGCCACACCCCACCTGCCTAAATCACTACTCATTAATCCATTCAAATTATTAATCCATCAAATAAATCCACTGATGAGGTTATAGCTCTCATAATGTAATCATTTCACCTCTGAACATTGATTGCTACATTGTACATAATAGCTTTGGAATAGCTTCTGGGAGGTGGGAGACATTTCCTATACATACTTCTGTATAGTAACAGCTTGTTTATGAAACTCTCTAAAAATCTTGTCTCTACCTGTCATTCCCAACTAATCTAGTACAATTTGTTCTCATTCCCCATGCCATTCAGGCCACAGTGGTTTTCTTTGTTCCTCACAAGTCCTAGGCTCGCCAATACCTCAGTGCCAGTGTGATAGCTATTCTTTCTACTTAGAATATTTTTCCCTTGATTCCTGGAGTCTTATGTCATTCATATCTCCAATTGCCTGTCTCTAAAAAGTCTCCACCACTCTCAAGTAGCAACTCAGTAATTATAGCATGAGCTTTGTTTATATGCATGGTGCTTTTCATTATGTGAATTTGTACTTGTTTAATTTTTACAAATTATTTTTGTTCTCTTTTACTAGGCTCCATGAGATCAGGATCTTGTCTTATTCTTCCCTTTAGCATCACATATTAATCTATTTCCCCATCTATGTAAACAATGGAGTTAATCCATTTCCTCCTGAAAAATCATTTATGGTGTCATTGATATGAGTTTTCAGGATAAATCCAATTTTATAATGCATTATAAGTGTTCTCTAACTCATTCAAGACTACTTCTCAATAGAGTTGGATTTTCTTGGGAGGAAAATAACAGTAGAAAATATACATCATTTTCCTGACATGGATATGAGTAGCTACCACAAAATAGTAGTAAATAATTTGGATATGAGTAGCTACCACAAAATACTAGTAAATAATTTGGAGTGACCCCAAAAGGAGACTACTACAAACTATTTACAGCAAGACTACTTACCATTATAATGTCCTGATTCTTAAATCTATAGTATTTTTATTATGTATTATAAATATATAGGATGGGGGAATAGCTAATGAAGTTAGAGCTTCAAAATATGCAGATGAAATACTGACTTGTCTCGTATTAAACCTCACAAAGTTGGCTCACCAGTGCATTGTAGTAAAATTCATCTGCCATCACTCAGACTTCAAAAGTCAAGAATAAAGTTAGCAGTTTTCATTGTTGAATAGCTGTGATATCTAGATGCTAATATGAAAATTCACTGTGCTAGTAATACTATTCTTCATATCTATTTTAAATGTTTGATTAAGTCAGAAAAAAGGAAGTATATGTTCCTACAATGATCTATTAATATATGTTGTCTGATTCAGATATGTTCTTGATGTGAATGTACAAACCAAGCAGAAATTATTTCCCTTCCATTTTTCCTTGCAAGTATATACAAATATCCTCTGTGACAAAATGTTGAAGTATCAACTATGTGATTTTGTAATTAATATATTAAAACATTTGTACTCATGAACACTCTTAATAAATCCTCCTCACTTTGGAAAAAAATAAATATCAACACCCAGCCTGAGAAATTGCTTAAAAAATTATAAACTGTGACAGTTAGAGATGTTATATAGATGTCTATATTTAGAAAAAAGTTTGATGTGTTTAATTGAAAGATATTCAGTCTACATATAAAAAAATGGACCTACTTTTCTTCTTAGCTGATAGTTTCAGTTATCATAGCTAAGGATAATACTATATTTCATGATTACAAATTTTAGTTTGGAAAATTATTAATGGACAATGTGATTATTTGTCTACACATTCAATTAATTATATTAACTCAATTATTCATTTTTCTGGTTAATTTCTCATCACTAAAAACTATCTTTGAAGCTATTCAATAATCTATTTCTATAGCACCACCTATAGCACCAAATTTTTCATAGTAATGATCAAAATACTTAGCTGCTGTTCACTATACAAAGGAAGAGAGTTAAGGATTGAAGTAATATTGGTGTGAGGTGAGTTCACCCTTAAGGCTCCCTCCCCCACCTCCTGACCAAAAACTGAAAACAGGTGCCATCTCCTAGCTGATCAACTCCTTTTACTGAAATGTTCTGTTTTTCCTTTTTTATCCAGGAATTCTAAGCTGAGATACCCAGAAAACAGAGGGGAAATTCTCTCCCTCCTTCCTTGATTTCTGGTCTGAATGCACTTTATATAGCAGTATATTCAGCAGGCTAAAGCATTTAGATGTTAAATGTTTTAACATTTGGATGTTCAAATTGCTCTTTTAGTTGTGTTTTAAAAGTCAAGTGTCTACTATACCCAGAAAGGACGTTATAATACAGATATAAAGGATAATCAATGGTTCTTAAATGGGCAGTGCATTTTTTAAAAACTATTGTGGTTTGAACATAGAGTTTCATGCATTCAAGTCACATGTTGTAGTGCTGAGCTATTTTTTTTTTATCTATTTTAAGACTAGATGTCTCTAGGTTGCTAGGGCTGGTCTCAAACTTGAAATCCTCCTGCCTCAGTAGCTGGACTTACAGGTGTGTGCCACCATGCTGGGCTAAGCAGTGTTTTTAGATACCTATGATCCTTTGAGAAACTGGGATAGTGATGTCTCTAAATATGTATTGGAAACCATCTCTCTCCTTAGCTTTGAGAAGAGGGACTATTTAGTGGCATTAAGACAATGTTATTTTGTGCAGCACTCCTCCGGCATTGCCATAAACTAGATACTCAAAGATGGATTCCATGATTCATTTGTAGCCTCTTATATTGCCTTCCCAAAGTACTTCATGCTGATGGTTCCTTTGACCTTGCAAAGTCACACAAGAACATGTTGAGTTAGCCCATTTTTCTCTATTAGCTTTGCCTTCCATAATTAAAAATAAATGATTTCACTATTTTTTTCAAATGTTTTCATTAGTATTCTCTTACTTGGTAATTTAGACATTTTATAGGTTAAAAAAACATATGAGACTGCACATGGGTAAGCAATTAGCTACTTTCCCTACTCTTCTGGAGGTAATACTAAATATTAAATACTAAAATAACAAGGGCTGGGGATGTAACTCAGTGGTATAGAACTTTCCAGATACCTAAGGCCCTGGGTTAGATCAACCCAGTACCAACAACAGGATAAACAAACAAACAAACAAACAAAACCCTCAGTTGAAGTGTAATAAAGATATGGATTTTATAAATTAAATAATAAAAACAAAAGGAAAAATCAAGTTGTGCTTTAGGTCTATAATTCATCACAAAGTATTTTAGAGTTGTTTTAACTCTGCCAGAAAGTGCAAATATTTTTCATTGTATTTATGAATAAAATTACAGAGTAAATTAAAAAGAAAAATCCAAGAAATGACATTTGTTAACCAGTTGTTCATTAAAACAAATAAAATATAGCTTTCAATATCTTCTCTATGCCAGTGTCTTCCAATTTTTTCCACTAGTTCAGATCTCTTTCCTAAATCCAGGTTTATATATTTGACAGTTTCCTTAATACCTACATTTAAAGGCATAATAAACATCTCAAATAAAATATGTGCAAAATAAAACACTTTATCCCTTCACCACGCATACTTCTCCCCTTGTCCTCATTATCTCAGTTAATGGGAACACCGCTGCTTAAATGCTTACACGGAAAGCCTCAATCTCATCCTTGAGACTTCTCTTTGGTTCTGTTTCCCAGCTCCATACCGCATCTACCTACTTCTCTCCATCTTCATGCTCTCATCCTAATCCAAACCACCACCATCTTTGCCCTGAGGCTATCTCACAGCCTCCTCTGGCCCATTCTTCACCTTGCAGCCAAACTGATCAGTCTGGCTGTTCATCATCAGTCAGATGTCAATCAAATGTCACCTTTAAAGAAAGAACTTCACAGAATACATATTCAGAAACACAGTTCCCCTCACTCTACCCATTTTGTGCCCTCACAGTCTCCTTCATATATCCTGTCCCAGGGTCTTTGTGGCACAAATCACCATGTGAAAGTGATCTGTCTACTTGGTTGGCTATGTGCTTCTCCCTATGCCCCAGCTTGATTTGAAGCAAGAGAGCAAGGGCCATGTTGGCTGTGTATTCATATCAATTAATCCAGTTTCTAAAACATAAAATAGCTGGTTTAAAAGCATTTCTTGAACAAAGGATGGGAGGGAGGGAAGAGAAAAAGCACAAACAGAAGAATGTAAGAAAAGAGAAGAGTGAGAGGGAATGGAAGGGGACAGGAGCGAAGAAGTAAAGAAGGAAGGTAAAGTGGGAGGGAGGGAGGACTATATCTGCCTATGAGACAGTTATTCTTAATCATTCAATGAACTTTGACAATTCGGTAAGACATCTAAATACAAAATACTAGACTATAAGATGCCAAGAAAAATTACATTGTACTTGTTCATTACCAAAACAGCCAAAAATTTGTATAAAGTCTACCATGTGCATAAATAATTTTAAAACTAAAAAAGAAATGAACAATTGAAAAGCTTTTAAGCATAATGAGATAATAGCTAGTTTTTTGTTTTTGTTTTTGTTTTTGTTTTGCTTAAATCCACAATAGTTTTCACGGTGAGTTAGAATGTCTTCAATCTACTCAGATAGATATGTGAACCCCAAATCCATTTATAAAACAAAATGTAATGAGAGCAAAGTGTCCATCAAAAAGAGTGATTGTTGGGGTTGGGGATATATCTCACTTGGTAGAGTGCTTGCCTCACATGCACAAAGCCCTGGGTTCAATCCCCAGCACCAAAAAAAAAAAAAAAAAAATTGTTTCACCAACTCCTTTCAGATTAATACTTAGCAATTTTTACTTAGTTATCATAGTTCTAGATTCAGTGGAAAGAAACAAGTTGTTAAGTGCTTTGAACTGATCCAAAGTTAAAACTTTATTTGGCTTCCTCTTAGGAATTCAGAGAATGGAAAACCCTGGCTCCCCTCTGAAGCCTTCCCCGACTCAGCCCCAGGGCCATTCCCCCATTCATCACACCTCTGGTGTACTGACATGTATCATAAAACATAACAAGTATTTGTTACATGTTCCATGAGCAACTGGAGGCCAGGAACCAATAACAAATTCATCCCTTTTCCTCAGGTTCCTAGGATATAGTCTACCTTTTTCCTTTGGATATATTGACTGGGTTCTGAATAAATGTAGAATGATCAAAATGATCAAGTTTGTGATCTATGATATTTAATTCCACCTGTTTCTTGATGAAAGCTCAGTAAGCTTATTTCAAGAAGGATCTGAGCAGTAATTAGTGATGTTGTCATTTGCTGAATCTCTAAGTGAGTCCCACCTGCAATTTAACTACACAGGCAGATCTTTAACACCTCAGGGACAACCTAAGAGATGAAGCTCATCTCAATCTCAATCAGGAATTTATTATGTTACGGTTTAGATATGAGGTGTCCACCAAAACCTCATGCACAAGACAATGCAAGAAAGTTTAGAGGTGAAATGATTGAGTTATGAGAGTATTAATATAAGCAGTGCAATAATTCACTTACATGTATTAACTAGATAAACTGGGTATGGCTGGAGGAGGCAGGTCACAGGGGGTTTGCCTTTGGGGTTTATATTTTGACCCTGGTGATCAAAGTTCTCTTTCTTCTTCCTGATTGTCATGTTCTGAACTCCTCTACCACACCCTTCCACCTTGATGCTCTGTCTCACCTTGGGCCCAGAGATGGTCTTTGTGGATTGAAACTTCTGAAAACCATGAGTACCAAATATACTTTTCCTCCTCTAAAATTGTTCTTGTCAAGTCTTTTGGTCACAACAGCAAGAACAAAAAAAGACTAAAATACGTTTTAAGTACTTTGTATTTATTATTTCTTGTATACTTAAGAATCCTATGAGATAAGTTCCATTACTGCTGTACTGCTGTTACTTTCACAGATGAAGAAATGGAACCTAGAAAGCCTAAGGGGTTTGTTTTGGACCACAAAGCTGGTAACTGGAGCTAGCGTTCAGATCCCTCCGTCACCTTCTTGTTATAAACCTATACCATGCTTTCTTTCAAGATGGCTCATCTTTTCAGATTATGTAGCTTATAGTCACAATCTTATTTAAATTTCCCAAACCAAATTTATAAAAATCACTAAAGTGCAAGGCTGAATGCCAGTGCCCACAGTTATCTGGGTGGTGGTGCTACAGGAGGTTTACAATGGCCCAACTAGTATGCAATATCCATTCTGGCTTTACAATCATAAGTGAATGTAAACTTATACAAATTAAATACAGACTTGCCTTTAGACTTTGGTAAAGAAACATCTATGAACACTTTTAAGTTTAAAAAGTGAAAGCAGTAATATAAATTCAAATCTGAGAATGTACACAAATCAAAACTGAAAAGCATAGTTTGTCTCCATGAACAGTCTCCATAGTGATAATTTTGCAAAACACTGAAAAACATTCAAGGTATTTAGAAAGACTATAAAGATGTTTTATGAAGATGGCACAAAAAAAAAAAAAAACACCACTTTCTCATGAGCAGACAGAAAGCCCAACTTGGAATTTCAAATTAACTTTTTGTATGATGCATTATTTAATAAATGTTAGCATTAATTTTTAAAGGGTTTAATTTGCATACCATTACTGGGCCAAATGGTTGATGAGGATCACAATTAAAGAAAGATGCACCATTCATTTACTAAGAAGAAAAAAATCCAACAAAGTCAAATCTTCATCATGAAACAGAATAAAGGCAGCCTATAACTGCCAAAATGTAGAACTCCCTGACAGATGCAATTTAACTCCCATAATTATTTAAATCAACCTCCTTTATGTATGACCCTAAGCAAAAGCTCAGTATCTTCTCAAGGAATGGGTATTTTAAAAAATACTTTGGACTTGGGAGGGTAAAGAAGGCATTACGAAAGAAAAACAAATTGGGGATTGGGTTTGGAAATATAAATACATTTTGAAAGAATATGCCATCACTTAATGTTACACCATGGACATAAAGCGCTCATGCAAAATGGAAGACACTTGACTAGCATATTAACCAGCATTTAGTTTCAACATCATTCAAACTGTGTTTCATCCAAAAATGTTATATGGAGAACAAATACTGGGCCCATTGTCATGGAATTTATTATGTAAACTTAATTTATTCTTTTTGCATGCACCCCTCCCACAATCTACCTAAAAGAAAATATTTTTTGAGATATTATGTACTAGGTAAAGGATGGATGATCACATACAGAGTGACAAACACATGGATGTGTGTGCAATAAAGGTAGTATGTGACCTATTTGCACTAAGCTGGCAGCAGATCATACCTGGTGCAATGGAAAAGGATCTGGGAGTACCCGTTGTGCCAGTGATTGATCCTTCACAATGATGATCATTCACACCCTGATTATGAACACCAGTAAAGACATTAAACACATTTGGTTGCTATACTGCATGCTCTGTTTCATCATGTGTATTGTATAAACATGAAATAATTTAGGGATTGGATAATTCTTTGTCTGTGTCCATCAGGATCCAGAATAGATGGCTTTGTGTCAGGTTCATTCTTCCTGTACAGGTTCCAATGGTGGCCAAAGCTGCAGAAGCAAGCACTTTAAGTTCACCCCAACAAAATCCCTGACTTCAGATGTTGCTGCTGAAATAATCACATATGTGATGCTTATGCAATCTCACTGCACCAGACTTTGCAGGTAGTCCTCAAGTCTGATAATATGTAGCTTTGGGGAACAAACAATCATGGATAATAACAACAAACTCCATGGGAAAACCAATAAGAGATTCATAAAGGACAAAGACTATAATAATGCTTTCCAAGAGGTTAGAGACAGGGTTAAATTGTTTTTTTGTTTTTGTTGTTGTTGTTGTTGCAAATAACTTTTAAATTATAATCAAAGTAACTCATACTTTGTGTAAAAATTTGGAAAATAAATATTCGAAGAAATAAAATTATGATGACTCTTAAGAGACAACCACTGAAAAATTTTGGTGTTGAGACTTTCCAGTAATTTTTCTATAAAACATGTGCTGATGATGCCCTCTTGTTAGATATCCAGCAAAACTGACTAATGATATGTCACTTTATAAGCTGCAGAATATTTAAATATTATATTATGTAATGTGTAAATTAAATTTAATCTAGACATAATCATTTATTCAACCTTTTTTTATGATAGGTCTTCTGATGGAAGTTATATATCATCTTTGTAACATAAATCTGCTCTTAATAGACAATGATTTCTAGACTGATTTTCCCCAAATGAAAACAATATAATGAGACATAAATAAATCTTATTTTAATTAGAATTCTAGATTTTAATTATTTCCTATAGTATTTCATGCTTATTTTATCCACAAACAATTTGATCAAATTCTCTTAGTATTCAAATTTATTGACTTTTTTCCAAAGTATTCTATTTAGTTTACACAAAAACCCATTATTAGCACTCAAAGTTTACTAGATATATTAATCTCTAATTAGAGTTTATAACACCAAATAAAATGGTAGTTATAAGCACAAAAATAAACATTTGTATCAGATGACAAATGGACAAGTGAAACAAAAGTGTGGATATGCTAGAGAGCAGCCTGCTCTCCCTGAGTATCACATTAGTGAAGCTATTTACATAGGGAGGAGGGAACATCATCTGGGACTCCTATGAAGTAGTGAGTGGTCAGGTAAAAGAATTTCTCTATGTATAATTCTATAAACTGGGATTACATTATCAACTTCAATTGAGACATCCTCTAATTCATGATGGTTTGGTTTATGATGCTGTGAAAGCCATACACATTTAATAGAAACCATACTTCTGGTTTTGAGTGCTGACCTTTGCAGGGATATGTGGTGCTGTGTTATTGTGATACTGGGAAGTCGCATTTCCAGGTCAGCCACATGATCAAGAGAACAAACAAATGGTACTCCACAGTGTACCATGTGTCTAAACTGTGGAGTTTGGTAGGTTTGGTGTGTTACATGCATTTCCAACTTCTCATTTCAACTTCTGATGGATTTGTCAAGACACACTCAATTTGTTCAAGACCATCTGTATATTACTCTACTTATCCACATATATTAGAGTGAGCATTTTCCCACATCACTATTTACTTATATATGGTTTTTAAATTATAGTATAGACTCTATTAATACACTTAAAATATTCAACAAATCCCCTATTGTTGGATGGTTAGGTTGCTGCTATAGTTTTGTTTTGACATAATACTACAATTTGAATGTATACATCTATTTCCTTGAGATTACACTATTAGAATATTTAATGTTTCAAACAAAATTATACATTTTGAGAGCATTTGTTGCTTGTTTCCAAATTGATTATTGGAAACATTTTTATTACCTATCATCAGTAGTATGTAAGATTGCATATTTTTCACATCTTACTCTATATCTGTTATTACTGTGTTTCTCTCCTTTCAAACTTGGCATTGAAAAGAATATGTTGCTAAATTTTCATTCTTACTAATTTTTTTTTCAATTTTATATTATACATGCTATTAATTATTATTATTATACATGCTGATTATTATTATTATTATTAAATGCATTTTCCATAGGAACAATGTTACTCACACAAACATATTAACAAGAGGGCGACATTTAGAGCTATCTATGGAGTACCAGGCTTTTTCCTGGTATTTATCAGACCACAAGTCACCCATATTACTTCTATGGAAAAATAATCCAAATTATAAGTAACCAAAATAAAATTTTAAAAGTTATTTTCTTTTTCCCTACTTGCCATTGGGGAACTATTTAACCAGCTTGAGCTTAAAATTGTCTCTATGAATTTTTAAGATAGCTAATTAATTAAGGCAACTTGTTCTGAAGGCAACCACCATACAATTCAAGGGTTACTTTTTTTACTTGTGTGACTTTATTCTATAGCTGATGGAGTCTGGCAGTAGATAAAAGCCTTCAAGAATGAAGGTGGAGCAGCTATCAATTTTACTTACTTCCATAAACAATTCATTTTTCTATTTTATTGTCCATAATTTTTGAGTCATTATTATGAGAGTAAGACAATAATTTTATTCAATTAAAAAATTGCAACACAATTTACATGCAGGCACAGAAATGGTTTTAGTTTGGTCTAGTTTTAATCAATGAAGGTTTTTAGATTTCTCTAATATCACACAGACAAGATACATGATAAATGTAAAATAAATTGAATTTTTTATTAATAAAAAGTGGGCATAAACAATAACCAGAATTGAAGTCTTGGCATCTTTCCTTAAAAATAACTGAACATGCATAACAAAAGGGGAAGTTCACACAAACTGAACTGGCAGAGATTCATTTCAATGAAGTGAGAAAAAAATACGTACTCAGTCACATGTGATGCCAGAAGAATTCTTCATTATTTGGCTTATAATTTTAAAAATTACTTCAAAATACTTTAAATAAGCACATTAACTTTTAAAGTAAATTAATGAATGCTAAGGGAAAAAAGAGCAGAAATCAAATTTATTTTGGCACTAAGAGTCTGTATGACTCTGGAAAATTTCTTAGTATGAGGTTCCTTTTTATTGTAATATATCATAATTATATACACATTCTAAAGAAATAGAAGCCTATAATAAATATATAAGTGGTAATATCTATAACACAGGAAAGATAAGGTGCATGTCCATTTCTGAAAATTATTTATAAAATTATAGCTTTTTTAATTAACAATTGTCAGTATAATAATAATGGTAGCAACAATATTGAGTGCCAAATATGTGCTGGGCACTTCAGGTAGGAGATCCTATTTAAGTTTCCTAAGCAATACAAGTATATTAGTATCTCTATTTTATGGATGGATAAACTGAGGCATGCAGAGGTTAAGTTTTCTAAATTCATTCCAACAGAAAGCAGCAGAAACAGATCTCTAACCTGTATTTCCCTGACTCAAAATTATCTTTTAAACACCTATGTCAACAGTATCTTGCAAGGAAAATATCATTACTTCATATCTTATTGAAAAATGGCTTTCATTTTAAAAAGTGGATATCTATACTCTGAAGTTAGTTGTCTCTAAAACCTAATATTACATTTTGTAATTAAACTTTACAAATAAATAATATTTAAGGAAAACACAATTTTCAGTATAAAAGATAAAAAGCATTATCAATCACCTGTACATAACATTGCTCAACTTAAATATTATTTTTTCTCAAAATGCCACATGTGAACAGAGTTTGAATTCAAACTTAAGCATTTAGCATTTGTGTGATTTTGAACAAGTCATTTATCCTCTCATGCCTATTTGTTCTTATAGAACAGAAAAAAATTACTTCAAAAATTATTTTGAGAATTTAGTGGCATAATAAATAGTAAAGTCCTCTGCAAAATTAAGGCACTTAAATGTAGTGTTAATTGAGAAAGCTACACACAAAACTTTTTGTCTTTCTGATACTGTTTCTCTATTGAGACTTCTGACATAGAAATGAATAAGTTAAATATTGAAAATGTTGATAAACAAAAAGTAATCTGAGAAAATTAGTATCCTTTCAAACTGTGGCCGGGATATTGATCGATACAAACTTTTGGCAATGTCTGTAAAATTGTGAAAACTGACTAGTCTTTGATCTATCATTTCTACTCTAGGAATTCTCCCTATGGAAATATTTACAGAGTTTTCAAAGAATTGAAGCAATTTTTAAGATAGCTAATTAATTAATTAATTAATTAACTAAAATTTTAAAGGGAAATCAATAAATTCTCATTAAAAATTGCAATACATCTGTATAATGGAACACTATACAATATATGAGAAGAGAAAGATTTTATAAATATTGAAATATGAAGATGTCGAGAAGCACTATGTATTAAGTAAAAAGAGAAAAGTTATGGACTTTGTGTGTGTCACAATACACTTTTTAGAAAAATATTATTTTTCTAGATTTAATATACATTAGTATTTGACTAAAATAATATAAATATAAAGTAAGATATCTAGATATGCTACCTTTATGAACTGAAATGAGTGTTGTTGGATGAGTGAGAACTCTTGCTTATCTTGTATGTCTTGGTTTTATTTTTTATTATGAGCATATGTTTTTGGAAATATAATATTTAAGGAGTTTGGTGCTAAGAAATAAAACATACAAACAGTAAATAAAGTTTAGCTGGGTGCAAACTTAAAGTTTAGCACACATCTGTAATCCCAGTGGCGTAGGAGGCTGAGACAGGAGGATCGCAGAGTTCAAAGCCAGCCGCAGCAATAGCAAGGTGCTAAGCAACTCAGTAAGACACTGTTTTTAAATAAAATACAAAATAAAGCTGGGGATGTAGCTTAGTAATTGAGTGCCTCTGAGTTCAATCCCTGGTACAAAAAAAAAAAAATTAATACTTTGATCAGTGATGAGGTAAAGAAAAGAAAAAAAATATGATTTTTTTATATAAAAAAGCTCACAGTTTCTACAACATGCTCAGAGGTAAATAAAAACTGAAAATGAATATTCATAAAATAAATAACAAAGGGAATCCAAAACTATGTTTGATGACTTTTGAGATGTATATATTCCAATTGGTGGAATGATAGCACCATAATAGTATTACATACTTTCCTATATTATTTTTAAGACTGGAAGTTGAATTATAATTAAGGGACATTATTAATCAATATTTTATCAACACTCATTTTTCTTGTATTTCCAATCTGTCATTTATGCATCAGTTCCTTCATCATACGCCAATCTCACATTAACTAACTTCCAAAACAATGCAATTCAATGAGTTTATACATAATACAGACTTTTCCAAAGTTTTCAATTGATTAAACACTTACTCTGAGTAATTTGGGGGATTACCACTAAAGCAAAAGAATTACCAACTAGTTCCATGTATTAAGTAGTTGGATCCAAACAACTTAATAAGAGTATGTCCTAACAATTTAGTACCTGTTGGGCAAAGCACACCTTCTTGAACTTTTGAAACAGATTGGCTACCATAATTTGCATTTTATGTTTCACTTTACTTTCTTGGTGATACTTGTTTTTATCACAAGAACTATTCAAAATTCAGCTTCACAAATATACAACATCACTGAAACAAATATAGTGGTCTACTGTTGAAACGGTGTGTTTGTACTAGGGGTTCAAACTGTTTCTGACAGATATTGCTTTGTTTACCTTAAGTGTCTAAAATATGCCATGGTACTTATCAGCAAATCTTTATGTCTTGGTTCATAGACAGGGAACCACTAATCCAACGAGAAAGCTGGTCAAATAAACTGTTGATTACAGCTCATGTAATAAGTTTCATGATATAGATGAATCCGAATTGCTTTGGCAGAGAGAAAAGTTTATATACCAGAATGTATGTGATAGTGAAGCAAGGAGCCAGAAGGTATCTAGTGACACTTATTTAGAACTTCAAAGAAAAGACAGACGCAAGCTCTATGAAAGACATTATCATGTCTGCCTTAGTTATCACTTGGTGTCTAGTGCACAGTGTAATGTCACGCACATAGCAGACATTAAATAAACAAGCAAAACTATGGACTAAATAAATGAACACTCAGTAGAAGCTAGACTGGTAAAATAGGTAGAAGTGGGGCTTAAAGGGCATTCTTGGCCAAGGGAGTAACAAGTTCAGTACCAAGGGGGCATGGAAGCATTTAGTAGCTTTTGAGAATTGCAAGTGATTCCCCATGACCAGAACACAGTATGACTGATAAAGGACCCAGCTCCTCAGCAGCCATATTTCTTCAACTAAGAAATAAGGTCCTTTACCCTGAAAGCAATGGATGATCTCTTATCTATTTAAATACAGGAAGGACGTAGTGATATTTGCATTTTGGAAAATAGTCCTTTCTCAACAACACACAGATAATATTGGGGAAGAGTGAAACGTCTAAAGGCAGGCATTGCTTGCACTTGCGTAAGAGAGGAAGACACAGATACCAAATTCAAAGTTTGTTTTTGTTGCTGTTTTTTAGGTGAACATCTGTAGGAATAGGCGATGGTGATAAGGATGAATACAACATCTTGTAGCCAGATGCCAAGAACCTCAACTGAAAGCCATGTGAAACCCGAGGCACAGAGGGATGGATGGTACCATGTGTGAACATGGAAGAATTAGTAAAACGTGGACTCTAGCCTCCTAACCCTAAAACACAACTTTCAGAATTTTCTTTAGTGTAATTTACTTGTGACAAATTCTCTGTTGCAATTTTTCTGAAAATAACTCTAATTTACCTTCAATTTTAAAGGGCAGTTCTAAATTGGTGTTACCTTCATTCAGTATTTTATAGATGTAGTTCCATTCTTGTGTGCCTTCCTTTATTTTTGTGGAGAAGTCAACTATTCCAGAAGGCAATGAATCTTTTCTTGTCTTGTGATTTTTGAGAGTTTTATATTTGTCTCTGGGTTCAGTAATTTTATTGTCATGTCCCGACGAGCAGGTTTTTTTTGTTAGTTTGTTTATTGTTGTTAACACTGTTATTCTATTTACTGTGCTTGCGTTTTGTAGCCTTTCCTAAACCTTTGGTTTAGTAACATTCATTAGTTTGGGGATGTTCTCAGCAATATACCTTTGATAGTTGAGTATGCCCCGTTTTCTCTTAACTTTATAAGGACTCCAATACAGTCTGTTAGAACATTTTGCTATTTTTCAAATGTTTTTATTCTAGTTTCTGTATTTTTTCATCTCCTTTGCAATTATGCTTCAGGATGGATAGTTTCTCTCTTCCAACAGCCTGGTCTTTCAGTTTACCAATCCTGTCTTCTACTGTAATTTGGAATCTGCTCTTACAGTCATCTTTTTTTTCTTACTTTCAATTGTTATTATTATTATTATTATTATTATTATTTTGGTTTTAAGATCCCCATCTGATTCCTGTTTGATAGATATTGATTCTATGATGAACTTTTCCTTGATGATATATATTCTTGAATGATGATTCTTAGAATCTTATCTGATCACTAATAGCTAGATCACAGATGGTTTTAATGTTATTGTCTTTTTTTTTTTTTCCTCTTTTGGCTTTGGCTCATTCATTTCCTAGTATTCTCAGTAATTTTTTTAATCACATGCTTAGAAATATGTACAGAAAACTACCAAAATTATTTAAGGCTCTGGTTAATGTTATCCTCTTCCATAGATAATTCACTTTTATTTCTGGCATCAGTTAGGCTAAAGGCAGGTCTCCTGAATCTAAACTGGGATTGATCTGATTAGAAACTGGGTTTCAGACTTTGTGAGAACCCTTCTGCAATTTACTCTTATTCTTAGGCCCTAATCAGAAGTCTGGGTGTTTATCACTGTCTTTTCTCCTTCTCAGACTGTGAAGTCTAATCTTCTACTCCTCAGCATCTGAGACGTCTGAAATCTCTGAGGTGCTCCTCAGTTTTTTAGCTCTCCATTCTGCTCAGCAACCTCCTCACATGGCCCCACACCACTTGCAAACTGACAGATTCCCTCAGGGAAACCACCACAATGCACTTCTGTTCCAAATTTTGACACCTCAAGTTCTATTGGGTTGGTAGCCTGAATACTAAATTTTGCCTTCTAAGCTCTGTGAATGTGCTGGATATGTTGCTCAGTGTCCCCATCTATCAGGTGTCACGGTCTTTTGTCTTGTCAGTCTCTAGACCCACACAGACAGGAATCAGCAAGATTTTTAAGTGAAAAAGTGCTATAGAATATCAGGTTCACCTCAATATGCTTTTATTCTCTCTGGAATTTAGGAACCTCAAGCACTGACTGCTCTCATTTATCTCACACTTTCATATTTTAAAAAATAATTCTATCCAGTAGTGATGAACAGTAAATAACATCTCACAACCTAGGGCTTGAGAAATAAGCTGACTTTAACTGAGAGGAAAGGAGTAGGTTAGACAGCCAGGATGCAAAATGTATTAGAGTTAGCCATACAATAGGAGTCACAGAGAGCACAGTTGGAATCTTCTAGAAAGAATAAGATAGTGGCTCAACAAAGACAATGTAGTACATGGATAAGAATACGGAAAAGTCCACATGAAAAACAGGTTGCTTTTGAGTGATAGTCTAAGGTTAGGAATATATGGCATGATGTCATTATCTGATTCCAAGTAGAACTTCCCTCACCACTGACTCTCCTCTCCCGATCAAACACATCTCTCCTAATCAAACACATCCACATGTTTTTTCTTAAAACAATATCATCTAAATGCAATTTCTTTGCTTCTCTAGATTGTCTTTCTTCTCTTTGTATAGTCAAGAATCACCCTGTTGGTTGGGTTCTCACAGATTGCTTTCCTATATGTCCCAGCAGTATTTCTAAGCAGCACGGTGACAATGGTCTCAGAGTGCAAGGCAATTTTGAAGGCTCTCTATCTCATTAGTTAATTCAAAGCTCCTACCCAGCTCTTGTTTTCCTGATTATCATTTAGTCTGAAGGTGTGCTCTCAGATACAGCTGGCCCAGCCTGTCTGCTGAAGTTCAGGATCAGACTCACATTGCCCCAAAATCCTCCCTTCCATGAGCACATCAACAGTCTGACTTCTGTTCGTATCAGAGTTATCACCACTTACGCAGACTTTTGCAATAGCATCTTATGCTTCATCCTAAGCACCACTGAATTGCAATCCATTCTCCTTGGTGCTATCAGGAATTTCTTTATAGACTTGATCATATCACCTCCTCTGTCAAAACCTTTGCTAGCTCCCTACTGTTCCCAAAGAAATAAAAACTTTAATAATTATCAAAACATATGGAAGATGGCCAAAGCTGTTTTCAGGGGAAAAGAAGTCATAATTTTAAATGTTTTATTATGAAATAAAAAAGAATGAATACAAATGAACTAAGAATTAAAATCCAGAAGCTAGAAAAAAAAGAGTAATGAAATATACTGAAATATAAGAAGAAATTATAGAAAATATGCAATTGGTAAATAAATCTAATAGCTCTGAGGGGGGACTAATAAAGTACAGACACTCTGGCAAAGTTAATTTAATATAAAAGAGAAAACACAAACAATATTATAAATTATACTGAGAATATTTAAAATTGTAACAGAATAACATGTTTAAATCTATTTAACTTTATTCTTATTAAGAATGAAATCTTGTTAAAAACAAAATATTCCTAATAAATAAATTTAAAGAAAATGCAAATTAACAAAATTAATTCAATAATCCTAGGAGATTCAGGGAATCTTTTCACATACCCACAAGAGGGTACATGACTCAGGTAATTTCAAAAGCCAGTTATGTCAGAATATCCAAGGAGTTTTATGCAATTTCATTAAATGACTCAAAGTATATAATAAAAAGAAAATCTTTACAATTCATGTATAAGCGAGCTATAATTCCAATAACAGAATTTAATAAAGATAGAACAAACAAGAAAACAAGTAATTCATCTCACCTCTAAAAATTGGGAGAAAACTCACACTTAAAAATAACACCTAAAGGATAAGCATATTTTCTAGCAGTATTAAATGAATGATTTACTTTTCGAATGTCTATGAATATAATTCATAATATCCAAATATCAAAATTTAAAAAAATCATATGGTTATTTAAGCAGGTTCCAGCAGATATTTCTGTGGAAACACAACAAACAAGATTACAAGATACTTAGTAAACATTGTGAGGACATTTATCTCCAAACCAATAGTCTTTCATCTTATACAAGATAAAAATATAAATGTACAATAAATGAAAACAGGAAAAAGACCAATGTCATTCTACTGCCATTATTATTGTAGAAATGTTAACTATATTATTTTTATGTTATATTTAGATTACATTATTTTTGTAATTCTATAAATGTTAACATTGGATAATGTTATCAAAAAAACAAACATATAAATTAAGACATAAATAAGAAGTTTAATTTATCAACCATATTATTATTTACATAACATAAAATTTACCACTTTTGAATATGCAATTCAATGAGGTTTAGCAAATTTATGCAATCAAGTCATTGTGACCATAATCATGATACATAATCTTCTTCTTCATGTCCTTAATTCAACTACTTTCCTAAATCCCCTGCCTCTGGCAAACATTGATTCATATCCTTTTTCTTTTTTTGTAATTTCACATAAATAAAATTATATAAGATATAATTCTTATATCATTCATGTTGATTTATGTGTGTTGTTGAATATATTAGTAATTGGTTATTTCTTATTGCTATTTAGCAGTTCATTTTGTGGATATACCACAATTTTCTTATTCATTAACTTGAAGGATATTTGAATTGTTTCCAATTTGGTTAAGGCTACTATGATAAAACAGCTATGAGTATTTGATGCAAGACATTGTATGAACCTAAGATTTCATATCTATTGGAGAAAAAATAAGAATAGAATTGCTGTATTATTATGTGATTGTATATGACTTAAAAATGGCAAATTAATTGTCATAGTAGGACATTGCTTTCCCAGTTGTTCTGCATCCTTGGCAACTCAACTGTCTGTCTTTAGTTTTAGAAATGTAAGACGTCTGTAAGTATTTCATTGCTATTACTAATTAGCATTTCCTTAGTGAATAATGCTGTTGAACATCTCTTCATGACTGTATTTAACATTCACATATTTTTCTATGCTGAAGTCTCTGTTTCAAATCTTTCGTTCACTTTATCTTCTTAAGTTGAAGGAGTTCTTTGTAAATTCTAGATATGAGCCCTTTATTAATAATATGTTTTACAAAGAGTTTCTCCCAGTCTTATAATATTTGCCTTTTCAAATTCTTAACATTTTTGAAGGAAATTTTGCTTCTGATATTTAATTATGTTTTATTTTTCTTTTTTGCTTATGTTTTGGTTACTGTGTTAGAAACATTTGCCTAACCCAGCTCACAAAGGAATTTTTCCTGTTTCCTTTTAGAAGTTTTATAATTTTAAATGCTATCTATAGATCTGAGTTACCTAGAGGTCTGATCCATTCTGAGTTAAGTTTTGTGTGCAGTGTGAGATAAAAGAAGAGGTTCATTGTTTCAAATTTTATATTTGATCACTCCAGCATGTTGTTGAAAACACCATCCTTTCACCTTTGACATATGTAAGCACTTTGGTCAACCATATGTTTGCTGGCCTTTTTCTAAACTGATTATTCTATTATGTGTATTACACACTGCCTTTAGTTATTGTAGTATATAGTTAGCTTTGAAATCTGGGAGTGTAAGTCCATCTTGGACCAGATTTTTCAAATTTGTTTGGCTATTCTAGGTATTTTGCACTGCCAATAAAAATTTTAGAATCATTTCATCAACTTCTAAAAACAACAAACACCCCACCCCCAAGTACTTCGGGATTTTGAGTGTGATTTCATCAAACTTATAAGTCAATTTGTGAAGGAATGACATTTGTAAACTCTATTTATGTGTCTTTTAATGCTTCTCTGTGATGGTTGATAGCTTTCAATTTATAAGTTTTAACATATTTTTAAAATGTATTCAATTGTTCATTCCTAATTTATAGATGTGTATGTGATAGTCTTATGTTAACCTTGGTTTGTTTGGGGCCATTTTTTCCCTTGTTTTTTCATGTTGTTTGTCTACCCATCTAGCAGTGTGGATTTGTGGCAGTACAGTTTCTACCCTGTAGACTTGTAGTATTCCTGAAAGTTTCTAGTACCATGTCAATAAGAGGAAGATATATAATAACAGCAACCGATGCAAATAATATACATCCTTAAACAAATAGCTCCTACTAAAATGTTTACAGGTTTTTTGTTTTCTTGTTTGTTTGTTTTTTGGTACTGAGTATTGAACTCAGGGCCACTCAACCAGCAAATCACATACCCAGTCCTTTTATGTATTTTATTAGAGATAAGGTCTCACTGAGTTGCATAGGGCCTTCCTAAGTGTCTGTGGCTGGCCTTGAACTCTCAATCCTCCTGTCTCAGCCTCCTGAGCTGCTAGGATGACAGGCATCTGCCAGCATGCTCAGTTTGCAAAAGCATATACAATTTCAAATGTTGAGCAAAGAGAGAACTGAAGTGGTGTAGGATATGATGATTATGAGGAAGGAGGAGAAAAGATAGAAGAAAAAACGAATGTGCCGCAGTCTGGCTGGGCACAAATCACGAGCCACTGAAGCAGGAACAAACTTTATTTTTGAACTGCAGGAAAACACTTCACACAGCTCCCGGGCAATCCTCCCGAACGCCATGCAGCTCCTCCAGGAACCCCCAGCTGGAAATATCTCTCCCGGAAATCCCTCCTCCTGCACTTCCCCAACCAATGGGAACTCTCGGGGAATCCCCGGAAATCCCCACGAGAACTCCAAAATAGTGACAGAACTCAAAAGTTGCGGCAGAGGCGGATAGTAATGCCTCGCTTGTCAATCAATACTGTTGGCAAAATGCCAGGGGCCATACAGACTCGGCTGTGGCTCTCAGCACTAATGAAAGAGTGAAAGGGAATAATAGAGGTTGGCTCTTAGCAGGAGAAAAGAGAGAAAGAGAATCAAGAGAAATAGATAAGTGAGAGAAAAAAATATATATATATAAAGTAAAAATTTAAAAAAATTAAAGTTAGAAAGAAAAATGTAAAAAATAAAAGGATACAAAAGAAAACTGAAATATACCAATCAGTCATTCTAGTCCTCAATGAACTGGTGTATGAAAAATGATTGGTTTCAAAAAATGGTGGAAATTTGAGAGGAAAAAGGAAAAAAAAAGGGTCTCGATGAAAAGTTAAAGAATTCTTTCTGTTGGAGTTCAAAAAATTCTCAGCTTCCTTTCTCACCAGTTAGGTGGGGTTGCCAGGAGAATGATGCTTGCTCCACCCTCAGAGTGGGGTTGTTAGGGTGAGAGGGCCAATGTTGGAGGCAGAATTCCTGGAAGCAGGGTTTAGGCTTAGGTGTGCTCCATTCTCTTTGCTGAATGCCAGTTGTTCTGGAGATTTTAAATCATCTTACCTCCAGAGCCTAGCTGGTCCATACTGCAAGACTACACCTCAGGATTCTCCTTTGAGTTCCCTTCGTGTGGTGTAGGAGCCAGTTCTTAGCCCAGTAGGTTGCCTTTGGACCCCATAATTGGTCTCTGATTCAGTTTCCAATCTCAATCTCAACCACCCTGGTCCTTTGAAATTCCCAGTCCAGTGCTTCTCTCCATACAGGTTCCTGCAGACAGCTGGATTAGAAGGGGTTGGGGGAAGCTGGGTTGGTTTCCACGACCAGTATTCCCCCTTTTAAATCTCTCTCCATGCTCGATTTTCTCCTGGTCACTTATGCACACTCTCTGTCACAGCAGCATGGGTTTGCCAGGCTTGTTTTTCCAGGCAGACTTGGGTCTGGCAGAAATTGGCTCCCCCAGCTGCCAGCCCATGCCACAGTGGCAAAATAGTTCCTTCCACTGTCCCCCACACAGTTTCACCAAGAGAGGTGCAGCTTCTTTCCTGTATAAGGGTATTTTTCAGAGTCCCTGAATGTGTAGTCAGGCAGTGACTTTGATTTATAAACTCTCCATACCCCGACATGCCTCAGTCTTTCCAAAATGAGGGGGTCCTTTAATTCCTTTATTACTTTACTGTTTTTGTGTAGGGAATGTTCTGGTTTGTGACTCCAGCCACTCCTGTGGCTGTGGCACTGGGGATTTCGTCCTTATTTTATTATATTTGATCTCCTGAGACCCCAATCTGTTTTCAGCATCCAGTATTAAGTTCCAGTTAAGTCCTCTCTATTGAAATCTTGTATACTTCAACCAACATATTCTCAACCTGCTCCCAAACACCAAAGGAAATTAAATCAGTATTTGAAAGGGATCTCTGCATGCTTATGGTTACTGAAGCATTATTCACAATAGCTAAGATATAAAATCACATAAGTGCCCATCAATGGATGACTGGATAAGAAGACTTTGCAACATCTAATATGTTGCTAATTCCACCATAGTGTAATTTTTATTTCAGATTATGTATTCTTCATCTCTAATCTTTTTGTGCCTTTGAATATGGCCCATTTTGTCCTCATCATGCTGGCTGCCTCTACGTACTTGAACATATGACAAACTGGTAATAACTATCATAATGAGTTTTCTTCTGGTTTCAATATGTTATTTCTTATTCTATTTTTGTTGATTGATATTTCTACTTCTCTTCATTCTTGGTAATAATCTATTATATTTTTGGTACTGTGAATTTGATATTGTCAAATCCTGGATTTCACTGAGTTCCCTTAAATAGCATTGTTTTATTTTAACATGCAGCTAAATTTAATTAGTTGGTATTTCCAAAAATAGTTTTAAAGATATTTAGGGTAGGTCTACTGGAGTCTTACTCCAAGTCTAAATGACTCCCATTAAAATATCAATACCTTTCTAGAACCCTCCTGTGGTGTAGGAGCCAGTTTGCTGGGAGCCATTAGCCAAGTAGGTATGACAATTTCCTTGCCAGCGTACCCCATGTTGCAGTGACATTGAATGTAGGTGACCTTGCTCAAGGACCAAGGCGGATTAGGGCGTTCCCGGTTTAGGTTCCAGGTTTAAGGTTTAAGATTATTCCTGCTGGGAATAGGGCGTATCCTGCTGCCTGAGTTCCCCTTGAGTTCTCACGGGATTCAGACAGTATATTTTGGAGATAGAAGCCCAGTGGAGGTGGATTTGGGCAGAGACGGCTGGTGTGAGTTCGGGAATAAAGAGTTGCTGTTTGAATCTACAAGCTGTGTGGTGGCTTGTGATTGTGTGCCCAGCCAGACTGCGGCACCAGTTCTTAGCCCAAATATTTTTATGTTCTTGTTCTGGCTTTCTCTATGTGGAAACATAACATTCCCAGCTTTTATGACTTCTAGAAATGACTATCGCTGTTTAGTGGTTTTTCCTCCAGCTTGGGTGATTTCCTGTAGCACAGGAAAAGTGTAGGTGCAAATCAGTACTTAGGCAAAGACTTAAGGAAGACCTGTCTGCAGTTGTCCACAGCTCCTCTTTCTATGTCCCTCCTCTATAGTGTTCAACAAACAGTAGTTTGCTGACCAGCCTGAACTCTGACATACCTCTCCTTAACTGACAGGCTATGAATGGTTACTCCCTCCCTGCACTGCCTCCAGGGACTGTGTTCAGAGAGCAAGCCAGTACAATTACAGGACTTGCTTTATTTCACTTCTTCTTGGAACTAAAGTTCCATGTCATCCTTTTCCCTCTAAAGATTTTAAAAATATATCCGTACAGTTTTAATTGTTTAAAGTGTATAAATCTGCTCATTGTTATTTCATCTTGACCAAAAGCCAAAGTCCCAAAATTATAAGAATTCAAATACATTAAAAATAAAATTTTTTTATAGATGTTATGGTTATTTACTGGAAACTTCAGAAAATAAATAGAAAAATATTTTAGATCTCATAAGGGAGCTCATTCTGGGAGTTAATTAGATAACAAACTGATGAAACACAAATTTATAATTTTAAAAGATCCCATTCACAAGTCATACAAAAAACACAGAACTACAAGTAATCTTAAGAAATGCATAGTAAGAAGCATAAAGAAAGCTATATAATTTTACAGAAGAATATTAAGGGAATATCTTGCTTCCATATGGCAATATCAATAGTATAAAATAAATATTCTATCTAAATTTATCTATACATTTCGCTCAACACTCAAAACAATAAAACCAAATGATTGCCTTGAGTGTCACCAGAGTGTCACAAAACATTTTGCATTCATTCTAAAGCATATGTGTTAAGAATATTCCCATACTGTTTTACCTGATAAACTTGCATGTCTCAACACAAGTGTTTTTATATTGATGAAACACTATATATATGGCCATTAATGCCAGGAATGAAACTAAATTCTTCCCCTTGCTATTTATCATGATTTGTCATAGGCATAACCAAAGTCATTAGTCAATGAATTAGAGAGGAACCTATAGGTTCAAATGAAAGTTATACGTATTGGAAAAGGAAATATAAATAAAAATTTAAAAATAACTATGCAGATTATTTTTTAATAAGGAAAGGAAATCAACTAAAATATTGAAACGACTATCAGCTAAAAGACTATCAGTTATGAAGATAACAACTGCATTAATTTTGGATAGATAATATAATAACCATTTATTTTAGTTTAACATCAAGCGAAGAATATATTATTTAAAAATATATACATAGATAATAGAATATGAATAAAGGTAAGGAGATGATATCACAAAAATCAAGTAACTGATTGTCTCTGGAAGGAAGAATGGAGGCATATAAATGAATTTTTAGACCATTGAAAATATTATTTCTTGACCCTTGTTAGTAGTTAAATAAATGTATGCTTTATAAATATTTTATATATATATATATATATATATATATATATATATATATATATATTTTACTTTATTAGTATGTGCTTTCACATTTAAACACGTTTAATTTTTCAATACAAAGTTAAATATGCATATGTATGTATGTGTGTATCTCTCATTCACATCACCATATACATAAAAATGTAAGCTTAAACTTAACAATAAATATGCATAATACAGCTATAAAATATGTGAGAATTTTATGAGACCCCTTGACTAAATAGAGAACTATTTTTTTAAACGAGAAGCTCAGTATTGCAGAGCTGAAATTTTCACTATATCTGTAAGTTTCATTAAAGGCCTCTGAAAATCTTAAAAGAATTTATAATTGGAAGGGGAAAAAATATTCCAAAACCTATATGGAAGACTGAGAATCAGATGGACATGTTCTATCTTCTATTAAGTTTATTTTTAAACACTATTGACAGAAAAGATATATATGATAGTAATCCATCTACTAGAAAAGTAATACCTTAAATTGATGGAGGAGGCAGAGGAGTTATGGCAGTTATTGGGATTTTTTTAAAAAATCCTAATGAATTAATGACTGGCTTCTAGATTAAAAGAAATCACCATGGGAAAATTATTTTTAGTATTTTAGTAATTTTAGGGTCAGAAAAAATTCTGTAGAATAAAGCATATCTGAAAAGACTGATATATTTTCTACATTAATATTTTAAAATTAAGCTCAACAAAATCACCATAATCAAAATTAAAAGTTGAGCAAGAATCATGTAGTAGAAAAATGTCCTAATTATCCTGTAATACATAAAGAATTCTTCAAAAGAAAGATGAACTGTCAAATAGAAAATGGAGGAAGGACATGAGAAGGCAACTTACAAGTAAAGAATAATAGTCTGAAAAAAATAAATAAATAAATAAATAAAAGAATAATAGTCTGTAAATATTAAAGAATAATCTCACTGAATCTAAAATACATAATGTGAAATATTCTTTACCTATAGTGTTGGTATAGATTTAAAATGTTATATTTAGTATTGGCTTGAGTGTGAGGGAATGCATATTTATATATACTGCTGATAAAGGCAGGAATCAGTATTTATAAGAGACAATCTCAGACAATTCATTCTCTTACCTAGCAATTTCAGTTTTGGAGAAGCATATAAAAGAAATAATTGGGCAAATGTAAAACATTCTATATAAGAATGTTCATCACAGCATTATTATATAATGGCTAAAAGATAAGAGATAAATTTTCAACAATTGGGAAATTGTTAAGTGTACACAATAGAATATCATTTTTTCATTAGAAATTATTTATGAAACATATTGTTAAGTGAAAATAGCATGTACTATATAGTCTCACTTATTTTAAGAAAATCATATGCATATACACATTGGAAAGGGTTCAGAAGGCTGAACACCAAATTTTAACAGAATTATATGTACCAGTATTTTGAATGATGATGCACTCCTTCGGCTTTATAATTTTCCATGTAATATAAAGAATATTCAGAAATACAAATGTCAAAAAAAGATACTGTCCATTTATTAAATTGACAGAAGTTTTTTATTTAATTCAAAATTAGTAGGAAAATAGGCATATACATCATTTCATATACTACTTGTAGAATTATAAACCAATAATTTTCCTAAAAGAAAAATTTCACATCTATCAATAATATTGCCAAAGACATATCAAGGAAAGAAAACTTCAGACCAATATCCCTGATTAACATAGTTGCTAAATTCTTAATAAAATACTGACAAATTACATACAAAAACATATGATCAAGTGGAGTTCATACCAGGGATGCAAGGTTGGTTCAACATATGGAAATCAATAAATGTAATTCATCAATTAATAGGCTTAAAGACAAGAATCACATGATTATCTAGGTAGATGCAGAAAAATCATTTGATAAAATACAGCATGCATTCATTTTCAAAATAGCAGAAAAACTAGAATAGTAAGAACCGTACCTCAACATTGTAAAAGCTATTGATGTTAAACCCAAGGTCAGTATCATGTAAATGCAGAAAAATTGAAAGCATTCCCTCTAAAACTGGAACAAGAAAGGGATTCCCTCTTCTATTCAACACAGTCCTTGAAACTCTAGCCAGAGCAATTATGTGAAAGAAAGAAATTAAAGAGATATGAATAAGAGCTTAAACTATACATATTTGGAAATGACATGATTCTATATTTAGAAGACCCAAAAATCTCCACCAGTAAACTTTTAGGAAAATTCAGCAAATTCAGCAAAGTAGCATGATATAAAATGAACATGCATAAATCAATTGTGTTCCTATATACCAATGATGAATTGACTAAAAGATAAATTAGGAAAACTATCTCATTCACAATAGCCTCATAAAAATTAAAATACTTCGTAACAAATCTAAGAAAAGAGATTAAAGACCTCTACAATGAAAACTATACAAATAAAGAAATTGAAGAAGACCTTAGATGATGGAAAGATCTCCCATGCCCTTGGATAGGCAGAATTAATATTGTCAAAATGGCCATGCTACCAAAGGCACTACACTTATTTAATGCAATTTCTATTAAAATTCCAATGACATTCTTCATAGAAATAGAAAAAGCAGTTACGAAATTTATTTGAAAAAATAAGAGGCCCAGAACAGCCAACAAAATCCTGAGCAAGAAAAGCCAAGCAGGAGGCATTACAATTCCAGACCTTAAATTATACTAAAGAGCCATAATGACAAAAAGAGCATGGTATTGATACCAAAATAGACATGAAGACCAATGGGACATAATGGAAGACACAGAGACAAACACACACAAATACAGTTTTTTTTTGATACTAGACAAAGGTACCATAAACATACATTGGAGAAAAGATAACCTCTTCAACAAATGGTGAGGTAATACTGGAAATCCATATGTAGCAGAATGAAATTGAACTCATATCTCTCACCTTGCACAAAACTCAACTCAAAGTGAATCAAAGACTTAGGCATTAGACCAGAGACCATGTGCCTAATATAAGAAAAAGTAGGTCCAATTCTCTATCATGTCAGCTTAGAAACCAACTTCCTTAACATGACTCCAAAGCACAAAAAGTAAAATCAAGCATCAATAAATGAAATGGTATCAAACTAAAAAACCTTCTTCACAGCAAAGGCAATAATCAAGAATGTGAAGAGGAAGCCTAAAGAATGGGAGAAAATCCCATTGCCACCTGCACCTCAGATAGAGCATTAATCTACAGGATATACAAAGAACCCCACAAACTTAATGCCAAAAAAAAAAAAATAACCCAATCAATAAATGGGCAAAGGAATGGAACAGTCACTTCACAGAAGAAGAAATATGATTGGATTGGTCAACAAATATGGAAAAATGTTCAACTTTTCTAGCAGTTAGAGAAATGCAAATTAAAACCACACAGAGATTCCATCTCACTCCAGTCAGAATGGCAATTATCAAAAAACAAAAAACAAAAAACAAAAAAACAAGCAACAATGAAGGTTGGCGAAGATGCAAGGGGAAAAGTACACTCATACGTTGTTGGTGGAACTGCAAATTGGTTCAACCGCTATGGAAGCAGTATGGAGATTCCTCAGAAAACTTGGAATGGAACCACCATATGACCCATTTATACACTTAAAAGACTTAAAATCGGTATACTACAGTGATGCAAGCCACATCAATGTTTATAGTAGCTCAATTCACAATAGCTAAGATATGGTGCAAAACTAGGTACCCTTGAACAGATGAATGGGTAAAAAAAAAATGTGGCAGTTGTACAAAATGAAATATTACTCACCCTTAAAGGTAAATGCAATTATGGGATTTGCCTGTAAATGGATGGAACTGGAGAATATCAAACTAAGTGAAATAAACCAATTGCCCAAAAACCAAAGGCCAAATGTTCTCTCTGATATGCATCTGGTAACACACAATAAAGTGGTGGTGGTGGTGGGGGGTCAGAATATAAGTTCATTCAATCAGACAAAGGAAAATGAAGGGAAGGAAGTAGGTAAGGAAATAGGAAAGACAGTAGAATGAATCACATATAACTTTCCTATGTCATATGTGAATACATGACCAGTGTAACTCCACATCATTTTCAACCCCAAGAATGGGATCCTAGTTAAAATAAGTAATATTCCTTGTACAATAATATGTCAAAATGAATTCTACTGTCATGTGTATCTAAAAAGAACACATTTAAAAAGTGAAAAAAATAATGCTGAATTTAATATAAAAATTACCAGTTGTATTTAATGGAGTTTGGTTAAGTAAATAATGTAAGAGCCTTTCAATGTAAATTTATGCAGCCATTAAAACTGATGATTCATATTTATCCTATCAACATGGGATTACATGTGAAAAATATCATATACAAAAGAGTAAGTTTATGGTATCTAACTATAATTGGATATATAAGTATCTCAATCTTAAAGATGTTTGCACAGTAATTTTCTCTAGGATGTGTACACAAGTGACTGTAATTAAAAATTTTTTGTTTAGACTGTAAAATGAAATATTTATGTTAAAAATAATAATTGCATGTGAAAATCTTACCTATCATCTGCAACTTCCTCTTTGTTCTGCTAACTGTGCTAGTCTTGAGTTCAGATTGACATCCAACACCCAAGATTTATTTAGCTTTAAGAAAAAAAATGGGGGAAGGGGAGAAAACAAGGAAACTGAGTAGGATGCAAAGCAACAGCAAAAAAAGAGGTGCAGTATCTCTCAGGCAGTATGTCCTGGACATTCAACATTCACTCATGTAATTTTTTGACTCAACATACAAGGCTCATTGTGTGAGATCTCCAGATTTCATACATAACCCTGTGGTTTGCTCATGTGCATAGCTAGAATTCATTTTTGAGTGCAGATCCATCTTATCAATACCAGCCACTCATTTCTAAATAAACATCTGGACAATGACATACAGGTGTTTCATCTGACACATAACTCTTAGGGGATGTTCATTCATCTTGGATCTAGTAGAGTTCAACATTTAACAATTTATTGAGTTAATATTCAAGAGGGATTCAAACCCTTATATGTCCCTGGAGCTAGAGAAAAAGCCATAGGGCCAACAATTTGTCTTTTCCTTCTAATGTCATTGAAGTCATTTGAAAAAAAAAATCATATTTCACTCTTTTCCACATGCCTCACATTCTAGGATGTGCTTAGATTCTGCAGCCATACTTAAGTGGCCAAGAGGTTTTCATGTGGCACACTCTCCAGGAATACCTTTCCCTCCTGTCATTAGCTTGAGTTCCAGCTGACATCTAACCTCTGTGAATCTACCCCATTAAACAGAACACTTCCAACTGCATGTTCCTGTAGTTCTCTGCTCAGACTTTATATGAGAGACTATTTCATATTTTTATACTAGTATCAATCTCACAAACCTGGCATATAACTCAACCAATGTTTATTTCATAAATAATGAAGATAACAGCAAAAATAATTACATAAATCCAAGCAATAATGTGCATACACAATAAGGAGTGATTTCAGAAGGATATTGATGGTTCATTGTGTTGTTTTGTATGCATACACAAACAGATTTTCTTACACTCATCTTCACAGTTATGAGTTCTTAAAAGACCCTCAGAGTAATTGTGAAAGATACATTACCTTCCAAGACTTCAAACTCACTTAAGCTAAAGCATAGCAAAAAAAAAATACAGAGCAAAACAAAACAAATTCACAATTCATTTGTGTTCTTAGGCTGTGGTTCTACAATCATTATTTGGCCAAGGTTCTATTCTGATTGGAATGAATATTGCAAAATTTGGAAAAGGAGAATATTTAGCTGAGGTCTGGAGACTCATGTAATGAAGCAAATGGTGGAGGGATCAGAAACAGGTCGTTATTTTTTGTTTTTAAGCCTTGGCAAATATTCTAATAGTAATATAGTAATGTTATTTCTCTAAACAAAATTTATGATTATGGATCACCTTGGTTTGTGTTAGGAACTACTGACCACAGTCCCTGCCAGCCAGTGCTCATACATTCAAAAACACAGTAACAACTGAGAGAAATCTTCAAACTATTTGTTACACAGTGATACTGCCTCTGGCTAGGACAGAAGCAAGTTGCTCTCAGGGGAAATAGCTGATGTTACTCTTTTAATTTGCAAATCACATTTCTCTGAATGATGATGAGATTTTAAATAACCTAGATAAAGCAGATCCCAGCCTACTAAGCTGAAAAATACAAGAGAAGCAAACAAAAAGACTTTTGAGCCTTTTTTATCTAGTCATGTAATTGAAAAATCCGTTATCCCCCAAAGCATCTTGCAAGTGTAATATCAAAGATACAGGTACTGATTTAAAATGCCATCTAACCTGATTCCCAGTCTAATCCATCCAGGGTTTGACCTTGTGCCACCCAGAACTGAAAGGTAAGTTAAAGGTGGATGATGGCTAAGCATAATGAAGAAATATGCTTTTTAAAAACTCTCCAATTGTAACAGATGTTTCATATGATATGGCTCATTTATTTTGTCTATTGAACTGGAAGATATAAGAGTGTTGAAATATTTTACCTTTAGAATAATAAACAGCTTAGGCAGAACTTTTACATGCATATTATTATTTGTATCATATCCACAAAATGCATATTACACTGAAACCAATTAAACCACAATGGGAAGTAGTCACATTTATGAAATGACAAAATATATCAAGAGACTATTGAGTCCATCTGTCTAAACCTTTGTCGAATGATCTTTGACATAATACCATAAGTAAATCTGCCTGATTTAAATAAGAGACAAAGAGGTACAGAAAATTAAGGATAACAAAGAAAATGTTCTTTGCTTAAAGTTGAACTCTATATTACTCAGCTTTCCATCAATGCAATAAAATACATGAGAAAGTTAGCTTATGAAGAAAAGAGAGCTTTATTTTGGCTCACAATTTGAGAGCTTCCAGTCTGTGTTCAATGGACCTCATTGCTTTGGGCCTGTGGTGAGACAGCATTCCATGGTAGGACGATGTGGCAGAGAAAAACTGCTCATCTCATCTACCAGGAAGCAAAAAGAAAGTGGAAGAGTCAGGGGATCCAACAATCCACTTTGAGGGTATACTCCCAATTCCCAGAAGATCTTCCACTATGCCCAACATTCTAAAGGTTCCAATATCTCCTCAAAGTATCACTTAGACCAAAACTTTTGCACATAAACCTTTGGAGCCATTCAAAATCCAAATTATAGCAAGCTGCATATGCCAGGCACAGCACAACTGTAGCTCATTTATTCTTATAAATAAACAAAAATGAAAATGTATGGACCTGAGGCTCCAACTTTATCATAAAGAAGCCACTCATGATTGTCCATTTTTCATAGATTTAAGGAGATAGATTCAGACACAATCAACTATTCCATGATACCTGACATGTACTTATGATCTTTGTCAGGTAAGATTATTAGATGCTCACTTTCTCTGTTTACACCCTAAACAAACTGTAGGAAAGTTTGACAGCATGCTGTCTGTCCTACATTTGACCAATATTGTCTTGTAAAGCAGATTGTTTCCCTACTGGGAAGAAACACTTTCTACAGTTACCTGTACAATATTTACATGACATATCTTAATCAAAAGTGCCCTTTTCAATATGGTTGGTGCTTTGTTGGCTCTGTTCTGGGAAGAAACATTCCTCAGGTAGAAGCCTCCTCTCCCTTTTCCCAGATTCTCTTCTTAGTCCTGGCATATGTTCAGGTGAAAAGGACAATTGCTTAGCTTCTGTTAGTCTTCATACGGTTTTTCAGCTCTTCAAATACAAAACCCCTGTCATTTTCCTAGCCACTTAAACCAGAAATCACAATTTTCCAACTAATGAGAGGGGACTCTTTGTAGATCCCAAAGTTCTGCTTCATTTAATCACATTACATGGGTTTTCTTACTTTCCTTACTGACTTTTTGCTATAGATGTGGAAAATTATGTCTCTGGAAGAAAGAACAAGTAAGATGGTTGGAGTGTATGCATATGTGTGTGTACGTGAATGCTGATGTATATAAAAATGACTCTGTAACAAACTCACAAACACTGACAATCTTGCTTTCCCAAAATTTCCTACCACTCTCTGGCATTTTCTGGGAACCAGAAACTCCACTCTTCCTATTTTGTGTTCCCTGTATCTGGAATAGCCCTTTTGGAATAATAGAATTCCAAAATTCAGAAATGGCTCTGCATTTATTTGTTTAAGAGTCAGTCACTAACTGAAACAGGGAACTGAGAGACATAGCTCTCAAATATAAAGATCAATTTATGTATGATTGCTTCTATAAATGCAGGGTATGTTGCCTGAAGACAAAAATGTGGTTCTGTATTTAAATGAACAATACATTGTCTAGCTCCCACCCTCTCTGTTTTCTCTTGTATTCCAACAAATTTCATAGATTCAGTCTGACCTAGCTTAAACCTTTACTAAAATTACACTTCTGCCCCTTCGGATCTCAGTGTCAAAGGTCTGAAAAAGATGAAGAAGCACCAGTATAGGAAAGAACATGGAGCTACCCAATGGGCTAAGAGACTGTGTTGAGTACAAGAAGTAGAAGGAAATTCCAGGCCATTTCCATATTAGATATGTGGGAGAAAGGGAGCTGATCCTTTTCTTACATCCAAAATATTGTGAGAACATCAGCATCCATCCTCAACATCCACATACAGAAATATGTGGTATTAAAACTGCTCTTTCTCAAAAAAAAAAGAAAGAAAGAAGGAAAGGAAAGGAAAGAAAAAAGAGAGAAAAAGAAAGAAAGAAAGAAGTTTCTTCTCTATGAAAACTATATCTCAAGTAAAAAGCTTGGTTGTGTCAAAGAGAGAAATAGGATTATGGAGAATTTTGAAGACAATATTTATTCCAGAGGTAATTTTGGTAAAGTGGAGGCATTGAAGAAGATAAAAATTCAGGGGAGTAGAGATAAAACAATATTAAACTCAATTTAATAACACTTTGTTTAACAGATTGTGTTTTTTTAAAAAGATTTAGATAAAAGACAAGGAATTTGATCCAAAGAACATTGGAGTCAACCGAGAAATGGCAGCAGCGAAAGGAGGCCCCAGATAATACTGTGTTGCAAGAGCTGACGGACGCATGTCAAGGGAGGAGAAAACTCTAAGTAGAGTTCATTGTCCAAGCTCTTCTCCATGAGAGTTAGCTTAGTTTCTGGCTTTCCATCCATACCAGTCAGAGTTTAACCAGTAGATAGAATCGCATGAGCTATTTCAATCAGGGACAGCTTCATGACCAGGACAGCTTTGTGACCAATACACCTGTCCATACTCAGAAGGGTCCCACACTTGTAGCTTAATATTCTGAGGTCACTGTATTGAAAATATCCACAATTGTACCTTTGAATCATTTTTTTTTAAAGTGAGGTCAAAAGAGACAATAGGATACATTCCAAGGTGTTAGGACCTGGGGTTACATGTGGTCTCCCCTCTTGCCACTTCCCGACTGGGTTCTTAGTTGCCCATTCATTCCTCCTCACTCCAATACCTCAGAGCCTAACTGGCCTCTCCCCCACACTCTAGCTCAATGACTCCACCACCCTCCACTCCAGTTCTGGTCTGGATACAGAAACAAGAGGGTCAGGGTCAAGTGGTGTGTCCCATCGCTTCACAGGGCAGGGCATGATAGCTTCTAGCGCCTCCCTCAGCTGGCACAGCACAGTTTTACTTTGTGTAGGTGGAGGGCTTGAGGGCTTGGCTGGGTGGGCTGAGCCTCTTACACACCCAAATTTAGATACTGTGTTAGCTTTCCATTATTGTGACAAAATACCTGGCAATCAATTTAAAGGTTTATATGACTCAGATTTCCAGAGGTTTCAGTTCATGGTTGCTTGGCCTGTTGCTTTTGGGCAAGGCAGTACATCACAAGGAAGCACATGTCAAAGGAAGCTGCTCACCTCATGACAGTTAGAAAACAGAGAGAGCGAGAGGAAGAAAGGGAGAGAGAGGAAGAGAGTGAGAAAAGAAAGCTCTGTGGTTCCAAAATCCCCTCCACAGGCACGCACTCAGTGACCTAACTTCCTATACCAAGGCCCCACATTTTAAGGTTGCACCACCTGTTCATAGTGACACGGGGACTGTGCCTTCAAACATAGGCTTTTGATTGACATTTAAGATCCAAACTATAATAGATAACCTGAGGAGTCACAGGGTTGAGGTCGGAAAGCCAGGCACCTGCTGTGGGTTGGGTGGCATGCCCATAAAAAGGGTGTCACCAGGCTTGGATTTGCCATACTTCTCTGGAAGACAAGTGTCATAATTATCTTGATAGTAAGAGGGAGAACCCTGAAGCCATAAAGCACAGCAGGTCCCTGGTAGGTCCTGGACTCCTGTGAAAGTTGGCACTCATCCTGTAAGTTCACCATGGCTTCTTCCAATCAGCTCAGTCCTAGAGATATCTGCTCTTCCTCTTTCCAGTCTTCTTGAGTCTCATTTGAGTTTCTTTTTTGGTCAGCACCAGATATCATCCAGAAGTGAGCCATAAAAGAGATGTTGTATAATGTGAGAAAGTCTACACATGAGTTGAATCCTCTGATATTTATAGTTAAAACTGGAATTATGTAATAGAAAGATGAACAGGAACATTTATGCTAATATTTTAAATTTGAATTTCATTTTTTAAAATGGAAAACTTTATTTTTTAAGATTTAAATTTTTAAAAAATTTTAAGTACTATTTAAGTACTATTTTTACACCATGTGACAAAGAAGACATCATGACAAATTGAGAAGAGACACCAAAGATATCTTAGTATGTACTTTTAATGGCACTTTTAACATACTTTTTAAATAAAAGGATCTATATTAGTCTCCAGATTATGTAGTTGGCCCTGATTTTAAGAGAGAATTTGATGTAAAGAATTGTCACCTACACATTGAAGAACTGAAAATGTAAAAAAGGAATAAGATTATCACAAAAGTGGTAACTATAGGCAGCAGTAACTACCTTTATGGAGGGAAGAACATAAGCAAGAGACTGAAGTTATCAAAATGTAGAAGCTTATGCTGAGAAAGCAGCACTTCTCAGTTGGAGCTGGACATCTCTGCTCCAAGATGGAACCTCATATTCTGGAAATGATATGGGTCATTAACAACCAACACACCACCCCCAACTAGATACTTAACTTGCTGCTTCTTACATTCTCTTGCAACTCTTCTCAGTCTCCTTGTTCTGACAAGGTGTGGAAAATAAAGAGAATAGAACAGAAACAAACAAAAACAACCAAACCCTGAAGATCTTAAGTGTGAAGATAAAAAAAGGTAACCATTGTATGAGGTGGTCCAGCCTGCACTATGTAAAGTTCCCATCCCTGTTTTTTTTCTGAATGACCTAAACCTGATTTCCTACTTTCAAATACAATTTCTTGTGATGTGTAATACTGTGATTAATACTGGGACTGAATTTTATAATTGGAGCATGGTTATTGCTAAAACTCTCACAGCAAACTTAAGAGAGTTCTTGGAAAATTCTTAAGTAACTGGGAACCTGGCTCTGGGAATTTGGTCCATATTATATTGATAAACTATATTCCTTATACTCATAAAACTTATACTATGATTAGAAATTTAGAAATACAAGTAGAAAGGGATTTTAGTTAGAACAGACTTAATACTCTGAATGATACCAGAACAACATCTTAACATGTTTTGCCTTCTTGCAAATTCACAACTAGCCACTTGGGGGAAGGCTTAAAGAGGTCATGTGCCTGAACTGAGGATGTACCTCAGCTCATCTCAATGTGTCCTTAGAGAATAATTAATCCCAATTTTCTTGCAACTGGCATTTTAACTTCAGCAATGTACTTCATCAGCACCTGACTATTAAAACCCTGCGGGGTGACACTCCCATGGTGTCAATTCTTCTTTGAAATAAATATATCTCCTCCTATCTTCAAAATCAGCAATGGGCACAGTCATATCCCTCTCCTTTCCTAAAATGGGTCACAAAAACACATTGCATCTCAAGTGGTCATATTAAACTCTGTTTCCCAAAGCAGACAGGAGAAAACAAGACATTGCCCCCTGAAGGGAAAATTACCCTCTTGAACCACACAGAGGTTCTGTTGGCATTTGTGGGGGCCACACAAACACAAGAGATGAATCTAAGCCATGGCATTTTATGAGAAATTAACAATGTTCTAAACCAGGAATTCTACCTAGAATCAAATATAACGAATCAATTTTTCAGTGTATTTTTTCTCAAAAGAATTTCCCCAAAATAATATTTCATTACACCTTATTATTTCTGGAGATCTTATATAAATTAAATCTAGGTTTATAAGTGAGATATCAATTAACATAAGAATCAATTTAATGGTAATTTAAATAGCTAACTGTTATAATTTTTGCATAATGATGTGGCCTCTGGGCTTGAAGTCCTAATCATGTCTAATTAATTTAAAGGATGTTACTTTTTATTATCATTGAAATTTCTGACAGGTGATAAAACATTTAGGGTTGCCATCACAAACTTTTTACATCAGCTCTACTGTAAGTTGACAAGCCATAGATCATCCCTCTGAAAATGGCTATTTAGGAGGAAAAAAAAACTCAAATACATTTTTAAAGTTACAGCAGGGAACTGCTATTTTACTATGAAAAGGAAAGCAATTCTATTCACTAAAATAATAAAAGGGTTGACATTTTATTTTCATGATCTCAATAGCTATAATCAACCTTCATAAGAAATAATCAATTTCAATTTCAGAAAATAATCTTTACAACCTCTTGAGTTTATATAGTACCTATATTTCCAGAAACATTAACATACTTTCCATTGTCGATATAAAAAGAAAAGCTTGATCTTTTGAGGCTCAGATAGCAAGTAAATCTAACTGCAAGCGGATTAGCTAAAGGGCCTGTCACTTCTTTAAAATAGAACATTAAAATATCTACCATTAAAAGAATTCCCAGAAATGTAAAATAATGTGAAGAAAATTATTCTTTGGAGATTATAGATTCTATGCCTGTAGAAAAACCAAACTCAAAGCACAGAAAGCAAAATAGATAAGTCTAAAGCAGATATAGGGTAACACGCAATTCAAGCAATGATGGAAAGTGGAAGAGTCCAGCCAGCATGACCCCAAGATCTGTACTACAGTGCTGTTCTTTCAAAAGGAAAGAAAAGAATTATTTTACAAATCCCCAGGAGGGATTTTATGTAAGATAAGTACAGTCAGAAAACGGAGTGAGCAGTGAGTAGCTATAATCTGAAGGTCAGTCTGCTGGGCAGCATTTGTGAGGATGAGGGTACAGAGTGGAGGAGGAACCATGAAGGAAGCCCTACACAGAGCAGCAGGACAAAGCCGTTAGGAACACGCACTCAGGCTCTGGCTGCGGCACCTTAGGCAGGTTGTTCAACTTGGTGTGTGCCAGATAACTGTGCTGTAAACTGTGCCTGGTGCAGCACCTACTTGAGTGGTTTTGCAGACGTTTAACAAGTTATTACATAAAAGTGAAGTACTTTAGGAGAGCTGTGTGTGCTTACTATTATTATGTCTTTGACTAATCCATTCAGTATAGTCCAAGAACTTCTAGAAATCTCTGCTTGAAACCTGCAGTAAAAACATGCTTTAAAACCATAAAAACAATGCTCTCTTAACTTTGGAGTCAAATGTGATCTACCTAGATTCAGGCTAAGTCTAGACTCAAACCTGAAAGAAAATAGAAGCAATTTATGGTAGCAACAAAGTGAAAACACTTGGCAGAATATCAGAAGTCCTTGGACTGCCAACTTCCTATTATTGTAAGCCTTTAGGATCACTAAACACACACACACACAAACACACACACACACAAACTCACACACATTCACACACACAAGATATTTGGTGTCACGTCAAAGCAAAGTTCAAATGCCACTTTTACCACTTCCACTTGTTTGACTGTGGACAGGGTAGTCCACCATTTTTCAGTCACCTCATCCATGAAACAGAAACGATGTTTTAGTGCTGCTATAACAAAGTACCACAAACCAGATACTTCATGAAGACCAGAAATTATTTTCTCACAGGTCTGGAAGCTGTGAAATCCAAGATCAAGGTGCTGGCAGCTTTGGTGTCTGATGAAGGCCCAGTCTATGCTGACAAGAAGGCGCTTGTAGCGGTGTCCTCTGGAGAGAGGGAACACTGTACTTTCACAAAGCAGAGGAGTTGAAGTACAAAAGGTGAGTTCCTAGGCCAGCCCTTTTATAAGGTGCTAATCCATTTGTGAGGGTAGAGCTCTCATGATTTACTTCCCAAAAGGTTCCACCTCTTAACAGCATTAATTTTCAACATTCAAATCTAGGGGACATTCAAATCATAGTACATGATAATACTTAATTCACAAAACTTTTGTAAATAAATGAGTATATTAAACTCTTATCAGAATATTAGACCTGTCAACCATGAAACCTTGATTACCTTCTTTTCCCTTTTCTGAGTCTCAATTTTATCATCTGTAAAAGAGAAAAGTCAATGCCCAAAGTAAGATAATATTAATGTTGATTATTTTTCTCTTTTTTTTTTTGAGGTACTGGAGATTGAATCCAGAGTCTTGTACATGTTAGGTAACCCTCTACCACTGAGCTACATCCCCAGCCAAATTTTTCTAATTTCTCCATTGTCTTTTTGAGACTTTCGCTGCGGAAGTGCACATTTATTTGGCCCACAAAGTTATGTCTAAAACAGCAGCTAAACTTAGATTATCCTGTGGGTAGAAAAATTCCAGAAAGCCATCCAAGATGAAAGACAGTTGCAATCATAAAGGAAAATCACAAGAAACAGCCTTTTAGGCTTTAATTATCTCAGAGGACATTGTTTTTCTTCTCAGAAGAATGAAACCCTATGTAACCCGTGACTTGCAAAAAGTATGCTTTCTAGGAAAAACATGGAAAGGAAGCCACAGAGAATATTTTCACCTAAATTATAACTAAGTAGGGATTTGTATAAAAAAAAGTGGAAGAGCAATTAGAATCCAAAAAATAAATAACAATATTATGTACAAGAAATATACTTCTGCTCAGTGTTTGTGGTTCAAGATAAAAAGTTTCTTCTTCGCTTTCAGAATTGGACTTTAAACAACTGCATATGAACAAAGTCTAGGCAGAGAACGTTTTATAATTAACGTTTTGCTCAGGATAAGTAATGCCTGACCTGAGGGCTTCTGTAATCCTCTTCAGATCCCCTGGCAGAAAGTTTTAGCTGCCCAAATTTTTTCTGCTGACTCAAGTCAGCCTCACGGGTAGCCACCATTCAACTCTGTCAAACTAACTGACTTCCCCACCAGGGCATGACAAGACCAGAAGTTACCAAAGTAGGGGACTCAAAGGAGATAGTGGGTAAGACTGAAACCACCTTACTGGGAACCATCCTCTCTCTCCTCCTCTCCCGCTTTATTCACATGGCTTCTACCTCCCTAATAGCCCCCAGGTCTCTGAATTGGGCAACACACCATGTGGGTGCTCAGCAGAGGGGAGAGTACTGAAATGATGTGGCATAGGCTATCACAATTCATGCAGAGGAAAAAGTGCTCACTTCCTAATTCACCCAGAAAAGTGAATGGACTACCATGGCATTACCAATCCTGTTGGTCTGTTATTTAGGACTGCAGTGATTCCTGTTTCAGTAGGCTCCAAAATTGGAAGTTGTCCAAGTTGCTCTATATAAAATTTATTTTGAGAATTTATAAACACTTTAATGCTCAGGCCACATCCCAAACCTGTTAAGTTTGAATCTCTAGGGGCATATTTTAAAAAGCTGTCCAGGTGATTCATATAGGCAGACATGTTTAAGAACCAGAGTTCTTAATGGCTCCTTGCCTCTACTTTATTATCTTCATTGTTATGGTTTAGGTATGAGGTGCCCCTCCCAAAAGCTCATGTGTGAGACAATGCAAGAAAGTTTAGAGGTAAAATGATTGGGTTATGACAGCCTTAACTTAATTAGTGCATTAATTCTCTAATAGAGATTAACTAGGTGGTAATCATGGATAAGTAGGGTGTGGCTGGAGGAGGTGGGTAGCTGGGGAACATGAATCTGAGGTTTATATTTTATCCCTGGTAAGCAAGAGGTTCTCTCTGCTTCCTGGTTGTCCTGAGCTGTTTCCCTCACCACACTCTTACTCTAGGTGTTCTGCCTCATGCTGGGACCAGAGCAAAGTTACCAGCCATCTATGGACTGAGACCCCTGAAACCATGAGTGTCAAATGAACTTTTCCTCTTCTAAAATTGTTCTGTCTAGGTCTTTTGGTCACAGCAATGAAAAAGCTGACTAAAACACTGGTGTTATGTCCTCCTTTTTATTCAAGAATAAAGAAATTCACTTCCAAAATATCCTTTAGACATCTCGCATTCCCTAGGGCACTGGTCTCAGAAAATGGACTGCAGACCAACAATATAACTTGGCTTGCTTGTTAAAATACAGATTCTAGTCTCAACTTGAGACTTACTAAATCAGACTGGATTAGGGGAAGTAATTTGTATTATTAATATTTATAACAGAAATATTGAAGAATTTTAAATTGGAGAACCAGTAATCTCCAAAATAAAAGGCAAAGATCTCAGCATGGTGAGAAGGTACTCCCTGGTGCAATCCTTACCTGCCATTTCTGCTCTGTTTTGCTGAACCTTCTCCACTTGGCTCTCTTCTCAACATCCAGTGTTCTACCAAACCCAAGGTTTTCCTCTCAACTGGTTACTCCCTTCACCTGGAATATATTTAGGCAAATTACTTAAGTTCTCTGAACATGTGTTCTCATCTGTAAAATGCGGATTATAATTGGAGTTTTTTGAAGATTAATATGAATAATTAATTTAAAATTGTCTAGCTTTCGGTCTGGTTCAAAGCAAATGCTTACTATCGTCCATTCATTAATTCTAGGACTTGTAATGGTAGAAAGTCTGTGTGAACTCTGCTATAGGATGCTAAAGAAGCTCAGACTGCAGAGCCTCTGCCTGAACACAAGAATGACAATCCTACTACACTAGAGTAAGCATATTTGCAATAAGAAAAAAAAAAGTGGGGGGGAGAAATTGCTGTACTCAGGATTTCACAGGCCACCCATCAAATGTACTAAAAAAAATAAAATAAAATAATCCCTCCCCAAAAAATGGGATGCCTGATCTCCTTAGCTCCAAGGCAGCTTATTCAAGAGTGAAGTTTTAAGACTGAATAAATAAATGCCCATATTAAACACTAGGTTAAATTCAGTCTCTGGCCTAAAGGTCCTTGCAATCTAAAGGAAACAGCATACACAGATGGACACGTGCACAAGGGGGAATTTATAAAGTTATTTTTTCAAAGCTTTGTTATTTTCTCACTGCATTCAATATTATTGACTGATAAGGAGAAAGTGACAAGGGGAAATTTTCTCCTGGTCCTTATGTATCCCACATATTTATTTAGTTTTCATTTCACACACATCAACACTAATTTATCATTGTATCTATTGTTTTGTATTCCTGTAATCAATCACTGAATCTGAGTTTCTTGTTGTTTTTGATGATGATGATGATGACGATGACGACAAGGAGGAGAGCTGACAGATTTTGAGCATTTATTAGGTGCCAGACACCTAAGTCCTTTCAATATGTTATATAATCTATAGGACATCAGTTTGAGATAAATATGCATTTTGTCTGGTCAGAAATGGGAAACAAAGATAAGTTATTGAACTTGTCTTAGGCTTTTGTGCTGAAGGCTACTACCTGTTTAGCCCTAAGATCCAAGCTCCTAACTATAATATAATTTACATCACCTCTAGCAATACTGGTTTGATTATTTCCATCCAAAAAACTGCTTTAAGTATAGGCAACTCCTAATCACCAGAGGAAATCACTTCCTTAACATGTGAAGACCTGACATTTGCCAAAGGCCATAGATCTGCCCCTGGCTAGCTTTGGTCTAGATATCAGTACACACCAGGTAGGCTGCTTCTTCCCAAAGCCCTCCAATAACCCATCACAGTCTGCTCAAAAGAAATACAGTTCCCATTCCCCTTTGGGTGTCTTTAAATTGGATTGAGAAGTTGGTTTGGAATTGCTCAGAATAGGAGTTACAGTTGGCAATACCATGGCAATACCCCTTCATATTTGGTGAATTATTATATATAAATTTTAAGAAGCTCTTCAAACCCCTGAAAAGCAAGAATATGATGGGATCTTACTTATTTTGTCTTCCATCTTACATTACTATTCTCTGAGAAGCCCATAAAAATGGCCATAGAACTGACAATTTTTTTCAAACAAATTAATTTCAAAGAATTTTCTTTGCACTTTTTATTCAACATGAAGACTGAGAAGTCCAAGTTGACTAAGCTGTGGCATTTTAAATAGCTTAAAATTTAGCAAAGAGTTATGTTTATACAATTAACCATACCTAATGTGATAATTTCTTTTTTAAAAATATTTATTCTTAAGTTTTAGGTGGACACAATATCTTTATTTTACATTTATGTGGTGTTGAAGATTGAACCCAGTGCCTCATGCATGCTATGTGAGCACTCTACCACTGAGCCACAACCCCAGCCCCTAATGTGATAATTTCTATAATGATGCATAAGACAATGTCTATAATATCACAGTAAAAAAGGAAATTCCGAAGAAGTAATTTCCAAGATTATAAACAATAACATTAATAACTTATAATAATGACTTACATGAGATGAGTTTTTATTTTATTTTTAGAATATCAGTATGATTTTGTCTTGTAAAGGTGAGAATAGAGTATCTGAGGTAGAGGAATAAAACAATTCAGGTTGTTCTGATAATCCAAAGGGTTACACTGGAAACAATGGGTAAATGTTGTAAGGAACAGGAAATGTAAGAGATTGTCAACACAATTATTAGCAATAAGGCAGAGGTTGATGGTTCATCACTTGGTAATAATGTTGTAGGGAAAATTCAAATATCAGATGATAATTGATGAGATAAATTCATAAAATTTATAAGCCCAAATTTTGCTAAGTGCTACATCAAAGGAACATGCAAAATCCCAATCTTCAAGGGAACACCCAATTTTTCATGACTCTTAGATTCATAATATTGTACATCACACTCCAACTTAGGAAAGACAATTTTCTCATATTATCACACCTTGAGTTCCCTGGACTATTTATTATCCATTTCCTTAGGCAAGAGAACACAAATACCAGCAACCCAAAACAGAGAGTTTCTCAGCTGAGAACAATTTACATCAAAATAAAAATAAAACAACAACTGAAAAAGAAAGCGCCCTATAATCCAATCCTGCTCAGTTCCTCTATTTGGATTCTTTTGGCTACTTGATCACTTTAGAATATATATTATGTAAATGTAGCATTATTTTCACGGTCTTGTAATATACACCATTCTCATGAGAAGAGGCATTGCTTTCTTTCTTGTTCAGCTTTTTGTTAAAATGCCTACTCTAGCTTACCATTCAGAAGCTGATAATCATTTAGAGACCCTGAATGCTTGGTCTGTAGTATTTCCTGATTAGGAATTTCTAAGATTACTAACAATAACATATTAAAAACTTGTAATAATAACTTATATGAGATAAAAGAGTTTTTATTTTTAAAATATCAGTATCATTTTTGTCTTGTAAAGGTGAGGATAAATTATCTGGTTGATTACTGAGCAGAATGAGGTTTACATCATTTCTGTGAAGAAAGAATCTTGAATCCATGAGTTTATAATCTGGATTGACACTAGAGCTTTCAGGAGAAGGAATGGAAGATGTGGCCACCTCTACCCTTCCCATATCAGAATAACAGACCCTGAGCACTGTTTTAAGTATATTTACAACCTTTGAATTCTGTCTTCCTAGAGGCCTTTTTAAGCTACACACTGATAACCCATCATTTTTATTTATTTTCTTCTACTTGTTCTAGAACTATTGGTTTACTTAGTCTTGTTTGTTTATTTGTTTATTTAATTTTCATTTGTCCAAATAGGAACAATTACATATTGATATTTCAGAAAAAAATATATTATTCTACCAACCTTATTCTAATTATTAGAATCAACAAAATAAATCATACCCTAAATTAATTAGTTATTTGAATGATAATTATCAAATTTTTGAACTTTATATCATCTCTTATGTAAGTATCATTTAGGAACCATCATCTTCCACAAAATCAACCTTTTCCAATTAATAATAATAATAATAATAATAATAATAATAATATTTACTTGTATATTCAGTAGTATCATATTTTAAAATAATTATATCTAATAGTAAATCGTGAGCCTGATTTCTCACAATTTGACTAGTAGAATCCATTTCAGTTAGCAACTTTGTCAATCTTGCCCTGACATTTAAAACCTGTCCTTGCTTTCACTCACTTAACTCTTTTATAAAATCCCATTTCAATGATAAAGGTATCGGAAGAATGGAAAATAATGATGAGAGATATCTACAGAGTGCTTGAAGTTGAGAGGCAGATAGATTCACAACCTCTCAGAAGCAACTCTGCATTTGTGGATGTGGCGATGAGGAACCAGCAAATCAGCCAATTCATGCCTTAATGCCCTGAAAAAAAAAAAAAACAAAAAAACAAAAAACAGGACTTTGAGATGCTCTGTTTCAGGAAGGTGTAAGCAGGACCAACAAGTAGATTAGTTGAAATTTCACATAAAGAAACTGGAATATTAGATACCTTCATTCATCCAATAGAGTGGGTTCAACATGTGGAGAGTCACTCTGTTATACCAGAAGGAGTCTGGGCAGAAACAGGAGCACTGAGGGAGCTAAATGGCTAAGTGAAAATTTTTACATCCTGATGTTGAGAATGCTAGCCTCTTCTCCCTTGGCCCTGAACCTACAGTCATTCTTATTCTTCTCAGGTGAAAATTTATGGGATGTCTCTTAGAGAAAACTGGCCTCTCTATAGGAAAAGACCTAATAATAACCACTCTGTCACTTAATAATGAGCTCTCTGTGTAATGACCCCAGTATTCCCATTTCTGCTTACCTCCTTTGTGCTTCACACTTTACTATGAACAGGCATGGATGCATACATAAGCATTTGAGGAAGAGACCAAAATAAACACATAAGGGGAAAAATGAAAAAAATAAAAAAGAAAGAAAATGGACAAAAGAAACAGAAGAAAACTTCAAAACAAAAAATGTAAGAGTCTCAAAGAAAAGGAAAGATATTGCATTTATGAAACAAGAATAGGAAGTCTTAAACAGAAACAGTTACAGCCATTATGGAAAGCAGTATGGAAAGTTCCTCAAAAAATTAACCATAGAATTACCATGATATCCAGTAATCATATTATAAGGGAAATGAAATAAATATGTTGAAGACACCTGCATTCCCATCTGCAGCACTATTCACAGTAGCCAAGAAATGGCGACAACCTAAGCATCCATCAGCTGATGATTGGACAAAGAAAATGTGTCACATGTAAACAATGGAATAAAAAGAACAAAATCCTGTCATTTGTGACTCTGTGGATGGAACTGGAAACCATCATGTTAAATGAAATAAGCCAGGCACAGAAAGATAAATACCACATGATCCCACTCATACGTAGAATCTAGAAAAGTTATCTCACAGGGATTGAGAGTAGACTGATGGTTACTGGAGTACCAGGGAGTATGGGTGATAGAAAGTTTGGTCAATGGGATACTAAGGTACAGTTGGATAGGAGCAAGAAGTTCTGGCTTGCTAATGCCCAGCAAGGTAACTATAGAAAATAATAATAATGTACTGTACCTTTCAAAAAGGATTTTGAAAGTTTTTTTTTTAAATATCTTCATTTTGTTCATTTATTTTTGGTGCTGAGGATCAAACCCAGTGCTTCACATGTGTGAGACAAGTGCTCTGATAATGAGCCACAACCCCAGCCCTGAAAGGTTTTACCATTAAAAAATTATAAATGCTTGAGCATATATACATTTAATCTGAAATAAACTTTGCATACATGTGTTAAAACATTACAGCGTAAACTTTCAATGTGTACAATTTTATGTGTCAGTTAAAATATAAATTCAAACAATAAAAATCATTGGCCTTGAGGTATAGCTCAGTAGTGGGGCACTTGCTCAGCAAACAAAAGGCCTTGGGTTTAATCCCCAGCACTAGAAAAAATAATAATAAAATAAGAGAAACACTCAAAAATTCTGAAAGGAGTTTTTGAAATTAAAAAAAATAGAAATAAAAGCAGAAAATAAGGATGGAGAAATCTCAAAGAAAGTAAGACAAAGCAAAAATCTAGAGATTTTCTTTAAAATATTTTAAAAATAATTTAAAACTCTGAATATTGAGAATTCTGAAATGAAAGAACAGAGAAACAGGAGGAATAAAATGGCTGAAGAAAAGGAGAAAAAATTTCTAGAGCTTAGGCTTTGAAAATGAAGACCCTACTGAGTGAATATCATGATGATACATTCATACACACATATGTTGAGCCACATTATTATGACGTTATGACATTTCAGAAAACTAAGGATAAAAAGAACTTAAAACTAATGAGAAAAAACTTACAATTAATTTCTAATGAGAAAAAAATACAAAATGCTCTAAGAATTAGAATGGCATCTGACATTTCAATAGCAACATTGGCAATTAGAAGACAATATAAAAATACCTTCACAATTCTGAGGAAAAGTTTTTCTATTTTAGACTTTACTTTCCAGCCAGATTCTAACCAAATATGAGGGTAGAAATAAATATTTTTTACAGAAGTTAAAGGTCTAAAATATATACTACTTGCCACAGGCATCATTTTCCAGGAAGCTACTGGAAGATATGCTCCAGAGAAACAAGGGGGAAAGAAAGACTATTATATGAGAAAAGAAATACACACATAGGATGCTTGGTGTATATCTATATGTCACAATGATAATACTAAACATTGTATTAACCAAAGATTTGATCTAATCATCATAAGAAGAAGGTAGAGAAAGTATTAATGGAATAGTAAAAATAGCTAAATCCTACGCTCCCCTAACAAGAAATTTAAAACAACCTCTAAAACTAAAAAGCATATAGATAGCCATATTAATGTATTACTCAGAAATATGAAGGTTATACCAAAAGGAAGAGTGAAAAAAGTTAAAATTAATACTTCTTGAATAGGGATCAGAGTTAAGGGGAGTGCCAAATTTGATTGCTATTTTTTTAACTAAATTTCTATAGAAAAGTATCCTGCTAATTGCCCACTAAAAAACAACATCAGCAACTCAGTAGTGAGACACAGAAAAAAAATAACTTTTTTTAACCTTAGAAATGGATTTTAGTAAAGATATTTTAAATATCTAGATATATTTTTATTAAAGTTGAGGAAACTATGTTCACTGTCTCTCTTTCTTTAATATCATACTAGGGATTTTAGGCAATCCCATAAGAAAAATAAGTAAATATTATAGAGATGGTTAAGGAAAAGATAATCTTTTTTCATTTTTAGTAGATGACAATATTGTCTATGTAGAAATTCAATAGAAAGTCTAATTAAATCTTTGAAATAAAGGAGATAATTTATGATTTCTGAATAAAATGTCAGCACTGAGAAATTTTCTGTCTCATGGCCTTGATAATCACTATTTCCTCTGCCAGAAGGGACCTTCCCACAGGATACCTGGGGAACTTTCTTCCTTATGGCATTCATGCTTCTGCTCAGAGAGACCTTTTCTGAATTGTCATGATCCCAAGATCATGTATTTTTCCCATTGTACCATGATTTTTATTAGTAGTATATATGCATGCCTGTTATTAGACATCTTACCTATAAGCACTATAAGCTCCTAGAGGGAGAGATGTTGTGTCTTGTTGATTGCTGTATCCTCAACAACTGCTATAGTGGTTGACACAGAGCTGAGGCTAAATCAACCTATGACAAATGAAATACATGACTTAATGATGAGCATACAACATGGATGCCAGCAATAACTGATTAGAAATAGAATAGTCACAAAATTGATTATGCAAAATCAAAAAACTTGACCCAACAATATATTTAGTATAGATGTTTAATGTCTTTATGGGGAGATTAAATTTGTTTTGAAAATTTTTATCAAATTTCTAATTAAGTAACAGAATGTGTCATGCTCATCTCTCATGTGCAGGAACAAGCATTGCATGAAATTCCAATGTAAATCCTTTTGGGATCTTTCATGTAACCTGCCAAAATAATTTAAGATTCATTCAGGAGGCATAAAGAACTAAAATATGTAAGATATTCTCTATTAAAAACAGAGGTAGTACCCTGTATGGTCAGATAAGAAATATGTGTTAAAGACAGAAAATTAAAACAGTGGAGTAATGTGTAAATATATACATAGAGTAGGACAGAATGTTGAAAAACAGGACCACCTTTGAAAGAGATTATGTTCTTCCAATCTGGGGAAAAGAATGGATTTCGTCAATATGTGGCTTTGAGAACAAGATGGCTTTCCAAAATATAAAGTAAAAAATCTTTGTTTTAGCTTGAATGCCCTTAATAGCAGACCCAGGATAAGAATTTGAGTGCAAGTTATAGTTATTTGGCAGGGAACTTTTCGAAGTTCAAGTAGAAGAAAGTCAGAAGGGTACAGAGAAAAGTCTATAAATGGTATGTGAATGAATAGATTACTGAAAACATGTGTCACATTCCTCAGCATTGTTCCCCAGAGGCTGGGAAAATGTCGCATTTATCCACGGAGTCCTTTGCTTTTGGTTGCCCCAGAAACATTACTTCCTCACACCTGCTTAGGACCCAGGTCCCTTTCTTGTGTCCAAGACAGCTCCCCAGGCAAAGAGGAGATGCAGAGACCATGACAGAGGCAACTTGCAAGAAGCCTCTGAGTCTCAGAGGGCTCAAGTAGATTAGGACGCTGGTTGGGGTATCAGTAGCATTGACAACACACACCACAAACAGCAAACCCAAAGTAAGGTTCAGAGATATAAAAAGATCTAGATGTGGAAAATATAACTTTTAAAACCATTGGAAGAAAATATTGGAGAATATGTTTAAGAAATCATAGCAGGAAGAATTTCTTAACACATCAAAGCACAAATGATAAAATATTATATTGCTAAACTTAATAACATAAAAATGTAAAACATTTGAATAATTAAAGATATAATGAGAAGAATGAATGTGCAAAAAAAACAGATTAAACAAAGGTAAAGCATTTGTATTTCTAATATTACAAAAATCCTCCAAAATGACAAAAAAAAAAAGCTGACCTGATAGCTTTGGCTAAATTTTATGCCCAAAAATGTACATAAAATTCACAGCTCAGAAACAGTCATTTTTAAAGCACTCAATAACATAAGTTGTATTTGTCATGATAGGCTAGATAACTACCTCAAACAGTCTTTCAACCTTACTAAGTACATACAGCAAAGGTCTATTTCTCACTAATATTCCACATCCCCTTGCAAATCCATTAGGGTTCTCTTCAAGGCCCCAGCTACTAAAGCAGCCAACACTGCAAATATTACCAGTCACTACAGCAGAGGGAAAGAGTGTCCTGGAGGGCTTCTCTTCAGAAATAATTTTCTGGCCAAAACTAGTGACGCAACCCACCAAATCAAAAGATGTACATTCAGACATATTTCGTGAACAACCTAAATGAATATCACCTATTTATCAGGGAAAATTCACATCAAAAAGTCAACTATTATTTCATGCCTACTGCATTGATAAACATGTTACAGTGGGGCAATATTTGTGCTCATGAGGATGCGGGGAAACAGTGGCTCACATACTAGAGGTGAGAGTACAATACAGTGTGACATTTCTGGAGAACACTTCATCAGTGTCTAATAAAGGTAACAATGTACAACGCACACACCTGAAACCTAGAAATTCTACTTCTAAGAACATTATGTAGAAATCTCAAGTATTTATATAAAAAGGTACAAGGAGATTATTGTGACATTGTTTTTTATATAGTAAAAATTTAGAAATACCTTTATTGTCCATTCATGGATTATTAAAAAGTCCTATAATACTCATGTGGTAGAATAATATTCAATGGTAAAATAAACAGCATCAATCAATAGAGATCTCCACCCTATAATAATAAGGTTAAGAAGCAAACAGAACAGTACTGTGTATCTTTAGATACCAATTATGTAAATTAAAAAAATATATATAAAACAGTTCAATATATGGTTGATGCATATATTTGTGGTAAAGGGTAAAATCATGAGTTGAATACACAGAAAGAAAAGAGGGCTTAAGAGGGGAGTGTAAAGGACTTTGACCTTATCTATAATAGTTCTACTATATTACCTGTTTAGCTCATAAGGCTGTCCTGAATCAAATATGACTATACAACAATGTTGTCTCAAATGAGGGCGACATATCATTCACACAGGTGCTGTAAAACGACCCTCTGTACCTGTTTGTTTTGCTTGGGTATAGTTTGGTTCAGGCTTTTGATTTTGGTCTTCAAAATTTAAAGTAAAATGAAAAGCAGAACAATAATGATAGAATCCTAGTCTCAGGAATGAGAGTACAAAAAAAAAAAAATCAGGAGGCAAAGAAGTGGACATAAGAAAGAAGAACTGCTTAGGTAGATAAAAACCAATGGAGACCTGCTCTAAGATACAAAGGCCTGAGAGCTGATCTGAGACAATTTCTGCCACAATTACAACTCCCTGGTAATTAGCTTAATTTTATCATCTCCTTATTTATCTTGAGCCATCAAAACATGGCCACTTAGAGTGTTCTGGATGCTTATTTTTTAGGAATCGACCTTGATGTCCTGAGCAGAGGGCACAACTATGAAAATCAAAAGCAATTACAAACTATTTAGTGGTTAGCATGAGTTTTGCAGTCCCAGAGTCTGCAGAATGAATCCAGCTCAGCCACTTCATGGCTGAGCAATTTCAAGATGGCTTTTGCCCTTTGTAAGTATTAGTAATAATACTGTTTCTATATTATTATTATTTAGGGATGATAATATTTTCTAATTTATCATATTGTGCAAATTAAAATTGATCATTCTTTCAAAGCTTCTTGCACAGTGCCTCACTCAAAGTTAATAGTACAATAACAGAGATTGTTATTATTTCAGTTCATCTAGTGAAACCATTGTCTTTTCCAACATTTTGTGTAATCTGAGAACATGACCAATTTTATCAGGCAATGTTTTGGGAGATATATTTTGGAATCTCAAATATATCATTGATCTGTGTCTGCTAATTTGTTCACATTTGAGTAGTGAATTGGATTGTCTGATGTTTTAGTCAGCTTTTAAGCTGCTGGGACTAAAAAGACTTGACCAGCACAATTTTAGAGGAGAAAAATGTATTTGGAGATTCATGTTTTTAAAGGTCTTAGTCCATAAACAGTCAGAGCTCAAGGTGAGATAGAACATCATGGTGGAAGAGTGTAGTGGAGGGAAGTGGCTCACATAATGATCAGGAAGCAAAGAGAGAGACTCCACTCACCAGAATCAAAATATATACCCCAAAGACATGCCCCCAAGGACCAATCTTCTGCAGCTACACCCTATTCACTTACTTCCCATTCAGTTAATCCCATCATGAAATTCATTCCCTGTGTTAAGGCTCTCATAATCCAATCTTTTGTCTTGTGAACCTTCTTGTGTTATCTCACATATGAGCTTTTGGGGGACACCTAATATTTAAACCATAACACATGATCAGTACTCTTAGCAATTGCTTCCACAATTACAAATGCACAATCCATCCACAAGATTTTAAAAGGACCTGACACACAGGAACAAAGTGACTCCACCCTGTGGCCATAAATGGAGGGCCAATCAAAGCAAATATAGGCAGAATGTGAGAAGATAAGAAGAAAGAATCAGACACTCCATGAATGAAAAACAACCCAAAGTGGAAGACTTTTGAATTCTTGACCTCAATTCATTCCCTAAGTTCAGTTGTATTCTTATATTTGAGTTCCATGTGAGACACCAAATTCCCTATATCCACTCATATTCTTACTTTTACTATTTTGAGCTGGTTTTCTGTTATATATCACCCACAGAGTTCTGGTTAATACAAAGTGAATGCAACCCAGATAATTAGAGCTACTTTCCTACTTGTTCATGGCTTGCAAATAATAGAAAGATGGCTTTCCACTCACTAACAGAGACGGGAAAAAACATTCCATTTATTTACAAAGCTATGTTATACATGTAGCTCATGAGTTGGGCATAATTGGAAAATTTAAGAGAAGATTCAAAAAATAACCTATAAATGAGTAAGGAATGTGTCTATGGATTGTCATCTCATCCAATTCCATTTATTTAGACATCATAAAAGCACTTATAAAATAAGACAGTTCTCCTAGATTGAAAAAAAAAGGTAACAGAGAAATGACATGACTTGGCCTAAATACAGTTAAATAATACAAGGAGACAGAATGCAAATGAATATATTTTGTGTGGGGAATAGATACGCTGCTAATTGTGTTCACTTATTATCATAGAAATGACATGTTTTCAGCTTTAGTTATATGCCACCACAATTAATAATTGAAACACAAACACATGAAACAGTAATTTAGTGGAAGACTTTGTAATTACAAAAGTGTAGTAAGGGTTTGTTTTGTAAACATATGTGAAACTGCTTTGTACATGATGTAATTAGCATGAACATAAAATATAAGAAAAGCTTAAAGAAGAAATTCTGCCATATTCTTACTAAATCAATCATCAAAATAAAGATATGCAAGACTTCATGGACTTGAGTGTTTTAAAAAATCTCTTCCTTGGGACAAATGAACTATTTAAAAGGTCTTTAAAAATGTAGTTATGTTTTGAAATATACACATAATATTTATTTTACAAATAAAGGCTACATTTCTGTATTTTGAGTGGTCCTGACTGTAATCCCAGACTACATTTAGCTTCTCTGGTGAGCTTGGCAGAGCAAAATGGTATCTAAATCAGACACTGCCTTCAAATTCCTGTTCTGCCATTAACTCTGTTTGGTTATGGACAAGGTCCTTACTGTCTATCAGCCTTTGTTTTCCCATTTATAGAACAAAAATAGATGAAGAAGGAATCATTTAGATAATGTATACTTTTGGGAAACAACAACAACAAAAAAAGCGTGCTCCCTTGGTTCCCACAAACATATTAGGTTCTCAATAAATTAGTAGTTATTATCAAGCATAAATATTCCTTCTGAATAATTATATCTCATGCCTAGAGACAACATGTTTTGATTTATTAATTTATAATAGTAATGAAGTCTGTATCTGAATCCAGCTGATTTTTCTTGTCCTTACAAACTCAAAACACCAAAGGTGTATATACCTTACAGTTTAGTCTACTAGACTCCAGGCTAAGATCCTTCCTTCCTTCCTTCCTTCCTCCCTCCCTTCCTTCCTTCCTTCCTTCCTTCCTTCCTTCCTTCCTTCCTTCCCTCCTTCCTTCCTTTTTGGTATCAGCAATTGAACTCAAAAGCACTTAACCACTGAGCCACATCCCCAGCCTTTTTTTTTTTTTGTATTTTATTTAGTGATGGGATCTCACTGAGTTGCTTAGCACCTTGCTAAGTTGCTCAGGCTGCCTTTGAACTCACGATCCTTCTGCCTCAGCCTCATGAGGGATTACAGGTGTGCGACACGGCACCTGGCTCAGGATAAACTTCTTAACAATTATCTCATTGAATTCCCACAATGATTCCATCCAATGATCATTATTTATCCCACTTTATTAATGAATAAAATAAAATAGGTGGATAACTTATCTATAATCAACACAATAACTGATGGAGCCAGAAGTTGAAACCAGGTAATCTGAAAATCAAACAATTATAAAAATGTATTCTATTCTCTTTATACTAGTGGTAATCACTTCATAACACACACTAGGACCACTCAAAAATATAAATTTATGTTCATATGAAATAACATGATCTGGAGCAGTGATGTTTGCCTTAAAAATAATGAGGGGTTGATGGAAGAGGGAGAAGAAAGAAAGATATTTTGAAATTGAGATTCATTAGAGTAATTTGAAGATGAAAAAAGGTAGAAGGTAGTATTGGATATGGTTATCTTCATTCTGTGTGGCCCAAAAATGGTGGGATCTAATTTCTAAAAAAACAAGTCTAAATACTTAGCCATACAGTGACCTGGGTTTGCCTTTGAGACTGTAGAGGATTGGTGGGGCAGTCAGGCTAGTAACTTATTTGCCTGTCCTTACTGCAAGGCAAGAGCCAAGCTGGACTCTGCCATCTCTGGCCTAGCCCAATAATGCCCAAAGATAACAAGCCTAACGAGCAACACATGAAACAAGGTAACAGTGCCTGTGAACCATCTATGTGTTATCTCAGTAGGAGAACACAGAGGAAAGGAAAAGCGTCAAGGACAGTAGATGATTTTTTTAGCTAATCCAAGCAGAGCTTGCTATTATTTTCTAAGAGACGAATATTAGCAAAGGAATGTTTGGGGAACCTGAAAAACTCTTCATTTTCTTTGGTGGGCACATGCACACATCTTAACTGTGAAAAGCGCAGAAATCCCTATCTCCCAGCTCTACATTTCCGAACATGCTCAACAAAGGGTGCACTCAGATGAAACATCAGTTAGCTGTTTCTTTCATTGGGAATGTGCTTATTAACTGTTCAAATAGTTTGTAGACATAACAGCCCCAGGAGTGAATGTGGCTTTGTATTTACAAGGTAGCCATTTGTTGTTATTTATAGTTCTTTTAATTTTTACCTTTTTATATTTAAATGTTCTTCCAAAGGTTATGATTAAAATAGGCTCTACTTAAGAGAGGGAAAATTTCCTTTAATGTGCATTTTTTCCCTTAAAGGTTTTCAAGCTTCAGAATGAATCCAGGGGTGCCCAATTTGTTTCTTTGTCGATTTTATGGACATTTATGATTTGTTTCCAAGACAAACAATCAGAGCATCATTATGCAAAACTAAGACAGAAGCCTCTTTCAGTGCAGGTCATCATTCTAAACAGATGTGCTCCCTTTAATCTTTTAGCTAAATTGTTCAAAATAAGAGAAATAAAGGGGACCAACCTTTATTTAAAGTGTTAACAGTACAAGACTCTGTTGGTGGATGGAAATTTATTTTCATATGCAAATCTTAAACCAGTAATATCAGAATTATAGTAGGGCTGACAGTATAGTGAAGAGATGACTTTCACGTCATATGCATTTGCTTTTGCATCAGAACGTTCAATTATCATCCATATACTCTTAAACATGTTACTTATAATCTCACTTTTCTTATTTTAAAAATATGCAAAATATAAGTACATATGGTAAAAAACAGTATAAAAATTGCATGAAGGAATGAAAGTACAGCTCTTAATACAATGCCTACTATGTTTACCTTTTTTTTTTTTCCTTTTCATCTTTCGGCACCCGGGATTGAACCCAGAGGTGCTTTACATTGAGCTATATCCCTGGTCCTTTTTGTTTGTTTGTTTGTTTGGAGACATAGACATAGTCTTGCTAAATTTCTGAGGCCAGCCTCAAACTTGAAATCCTCCTACTTCAGCCTCCCAAGTCACTGGGATTATAGGCTTGCCCCACAGTGGTGCCTGGCCTTACTAATTTTTTTTACTAGTAATGAACTGAGAGATGAAAACTGAGGCCTAAGACTCATTCAGCCAATAAATAACTGTATCATTTTTATTCCAAAAACTAAATATCATAGTAGGATTGGAGGTAAGCAAATGGGCAAAATATGATACAGGAGAACAATAACATTTAGAGTAGAGACAGGAAATTAGGTCTTTTATTTTCCCTAGAAATTACCATGCCAAGTGCAAAATGGTCACATCAGGTTGTTGTTACAAATACTAGAAATTTATTCAAAGAGTCATGACTCCAAAAATACTTCCATACACACAAAAGAAACCCATATCACTGCTGAGAATATTTTCTTGAAAGAAAGAGAGTCAAGGGCAGAAGGAGCAAAATTCCCCCACCCTGTGTTCCCACCAAATACTCACCCCATTCCACTGGTGAAAAAAAAATGGCTCCTCTTTACCAACTCAGTATCAGTCATGGAAACAGCTCTTTGTAGTCAATACTCCTTCAATAAGCCAACATGCAGAAAGGATCTACAAAGGCCAATTTCCATGAAGAAACCAAATCCAGTAAAATACATTATCTTTCCTCATGGTCTGCACACATCTACATCAGAGTAACTTTCAGATATTCTCCTAATCTTTCAGCCATCATTAGGACCAAAATGTATGCAATGAGAAAAACCACCAGTATACCCTTTGAAATGCACAGTCGTATTTATGGAAAGTCTGATGTTGTCTGTTTAACATCTAAGGAAATTATTTGAGATATTAAATAGAGTCATTGAGAAACCAGTTAGATTTTTTAAATTATCTGACTATTTTTAAAGACAAGAACTAGAATAGTCCCATCATATCTCTGCATTCAGATTTTATCTAGTTTATCATCCACAGCAACAGCATCCATGACGAGCAACACTGCAAAAATAGAGTTGGCCACAGTATTTTTTTTGAAGCTACAAATCATTGATACTTTTCAAATGAATACATTTGTCAAGCAATACAATTTGATGGTAGGTATGTGCATACCCAGTACATGTGTATGACAAATAGAAATAAAGTAATATTTCTACCAGTTGGGGACCAAAAATCTCTGCTGAAGGAAGAGGTGAAAAAATAAAGAGGAGGAGTGCTAAGGGAGAGATGCATTAGCTAACCTTCAAGAGGTGCCCAGTGACCCCTTCCTCCTGATAGTCACATTTCTGTCTAGGGTCTTGTTATATAATACCAGGATTGGTACATGATGGTTTGTCATTTCTGAGGTTGGTTTATAAATGATACCACAGCTTCCATATTTTTTTGCATCCTATAATATGAATATCATAATATTTTTTTTGAATTTTAAGTTGTCATATATGACAATAGAATGCATTACAATTCCATCTTAATGATCCCCCTCTCCTCTCTCTCCTTTTCCTTCTCTCTCTCTCTCTCTCTCTCTCTCTCTCTCTCTCTCGCTCTCTTTCTCTCCCCTTTATTTGAGGAAAGCCATGTGGTGAACAACCAGCCCTATGAAAATGACCACATGATAGAAAGCTGAAGCCTCATACCAAAGTCACATAAGTGAGCTTGGAAACAGATCCTCCTTTTGTTGTGGTGTGAACTGATAAATATAATCAATAAGAGTGTAAGTTAATATAAGATTTTGATAAGTGAGATAAGAACTGTCATAGACAGGCCTAAGACTCCACTTTTTTTCTGCCTTATAAATAAAAATACTGTTACAAAAGCTGCTTCTGAGAAACTAAAATGAAAGCTGTTTTCTTATAATATATTGTTTTCTGTACTTTGTACCCCCCAAACTGTACTCAAACCCAGGATATGGTGGTCTTGGTGACCCAAGACTTTATAGTAGATTCCCACCCCGGTTAACCACCTGCTTGAACTCAGGATATGATTGTCTAACACCTGCTCAGACCCAAGATGTGGTTAACTGAGTTGCAAGCTGATTGCTTTTTTTTTTTTTGTTTTTTGCTTCTGTAAATTGCTTGCTTGCTAACTGGAAAATTCCAGCCTTGCATAGGTCCCACTAAACTTCTGTGATTGACTTGCTTGCATGACGCTAAGGAAAGCCCAGGAGTTGTGGTTTTCGTCTTTAAGTTCCCAGGATACAGGCCAGGAAATTGCTATTCTCTCACAGAGCTTCAGTCTCTATGGGTGGGTGACAGTTCCTGGCCAGGTAAATGAAGCTCTCTTTGATTTGAATTTAGACATACAGTGTTTTCTGAAGTGGTTCCCCATAATACTTCCCCAGTTGAGCCTTCAGATAAGTACAACCCTGACTAACAGCTTGACTTCAACCTTGTGAGACAACCTGTGTCAGAACAACCCAGCTCAGCTTCTCTAAGATTCCTTACCCTCACAAATCGTTGGAGATGATAAATGTTTGATGCTTCAAGTTACAAAGGTCTGGAATAATTTGTTGTATGAAGGCAGATAACTAATACAAGAGAGGAGAGGAAGAGAAACTAAAAGATGAGAAGATTATACTAAGATATTCCATTTAAGAGTGGAAATTGTAAAAATGATTTGCTTACGTTTCCTCTTTCATTCTTATTTTCTTACTGAATTCCAATCATATATATTCTGACCTAAGTGGTAACTGATTTCTGACACAATCTTTGCCTACACTAAGACAAACAACTGTGGAGAATAACAATGAGAGTTATTTACTAGAGAGAAGATATATAACCTGTGTGTGTGTGTATCTGTGTATGTGTGTGCATACATAAGTATAGGTACATGCAGATCTATGTGTATGTTTCCTTCTCAAATTTGGAAATGTAAAGTAAAATCCATTTCACAAAGAAACACAAAATTTTACAGGAAATTCCTCCACAGAACCCTAGGAAACTTTAATTGAGATCAATTAGACACCCCTGCTCAGACATAAATTTCATTTCTGTGAATGTGAATTTCTTGAGTGAATTGATCATTGGGGTTGGGGGATTAGGAAAAGGTAAAAAGGCACAGTATATGCAGACAGTAAGCTGGAAGGCTATCACACTTCATTTAGAAAGATGAAAAGCCATGCGAACCCTAGACCAGGAGACCCGTGTGTGGGCCACCAAACCTCATTTGAATATTCTCACTGCCATCTATGGGATTGATTGCAGTGTCTTCATGGTTTAAATGTCAAAGTTAAATAAAATGATCTTAAAGTGCCTATCTAAATCAAGGGCCTATGCTTTTGTATGAATGGAGAGGCAAGCGAGGTCAGAGTGCAGAAAATTAACAGGAAAATGGAGAGATCCCTTCTACATATAAGAGAAAATGCACTATGTATTAAGGAAAGACGTGCCCTCCACACTCACCTTTAATAGATTTTGTACTGCATAAGAAACTTAAGGCTGTTATTTTTTTTATTTCATTATAGTATTTAGTTTAGCTCTTCTCTGTGTGCCCAGTCATGCAAGGTCCCACAATGGATGTATAACAATCATAGGCAAGTTTCCTTTACCCAAGAAAATCTTAATCTCTTTTGGAAGCCACGTCTTCAGGAATAAGAGAATCTTACCATTCAGTATGCAATATATTGCCTCAGTGCAATTTATAAAAGGTCATAGAAGAGATTATTGGTGATGGCACCATAGAAAAAAATAATCTAGGTCTGAGCATGGTGGTACATGCCTGTAATCCTAACAACTCGGGAAGCTGAGGTAGGAGGATCCCAAATTCAAAGCCAGCCTCAGCAATTTAGTGAGGCCCTAAGCAACTTAGTGAGAAATTGTCTTGAAATAAAAATAAAATTTAAGGGCTGGGGTACCTTAGTATGGAACATTTTTCACTATTAAACACTATCTTCTCAAGTTTTAGTTCCTCTTCTTTCTTATATTAGTTATCTGCTGTCATGTAACAAATTATTTCCAAAACTTTATAACTTGAAGCATCAAACATTTATTATCTCAGTTACCATTTCCTCTGCCCTCAGTGGAATCCCTACTATCTCTCAGTGGCTCAGTGTTTAAACACTCCTGATACCAAAAGAGAAAGAAAAAAGTAACATAAGTAGCCTCTGAAAAATGAGTTGAACTTGGAGTGAAAGAGGATAGAAAGTATATTTGGGGTTAATATGGCTTTGCTCTACCTGACATTTCTGCTTACAAGAGGCAAAGTTTCTGTGGGATGAATGTCAAGTTCCTCCATCATGATATAAAGAAGCTAGGAGCATTTTGCAAATGATAAGCATTTCAGCTGGTGGAAGGGCCCGGAGGTCCAGGAGGCTCCACATCATTCCTCTTCATCTTTGTTTTCATTCCACTCTTCTGTTATTATCGTCAGTACTAATAATAGTAGCACCCGTTCCCATTTGTTGATCACCTCCAATATACTCTATGTGTGTATTTCACTTAATTCCCCAAATTACCTTGATGTGTAGGTTTTATTGCCCTCTTTCTGCAGAGTAGAAAACCGAGGGATAGAAGCATTGAATCACTTGCCCCCAAACTACACGATAGTAATTTCACATCACCAACTGATTCCATGGCTCATGCCTTCCTTCCAGTCTGAAGACCTTTTCAATGTTATTTCTTTCTCCCCTATGTCTGTTTCTGTCAACCAGTTCCACCAAGAACAAAAGAGTGAAAACAACCAGGTGGTGGAGAGTGTGGTCAGGTGATCAACGACTCAAGCATATCCAACATATCCCACCCTAGCTGGCCCTAAAATGGCAGCCAGAAAAGAAGCTGGTTAGAATGGAAGAAAGGTTTCTCTTTCATTTTTTAAGGTGGAATGAGAAAACAGGCATCAGCCTCAGGCCTTTTCATAGGGCTAACTAAAGAGTAGGAATTCTGCAGAGCTGTGGGGTCTGGAAACTTCACCTGCAGCCACAGTCTCCCAACTCATCAAAGGAGTAAAGCAGGCCAAGACCCCCAGTGGCTATATGCCCAGGATGTGAAGGGGCAGACTTCCATAATTGGGGTTTCCTTAAAAATATGGAACATTTTTCACTATTAAACACTATCTTCAAAATCCTAGGGCAATGTTCCAAGAGCTTTGATTCACCCTGAAATGATTTGGTTCTCAGAATGTTTCAATTTCTGGATTTAGCAACTCTGAGCTGTGGTGCAGAAAAAATATATTTTGAAAAATCCTTGAAGCTAAGGGCTCAGAAGAGCCAAGTAGCCAGTCAGAAATTGCAAAATATTCCATTTCATTACTTTTTTAGCATGAGGATATCTGCATGATGTGCATCTAAACAAAAGCAGGACAAATCCCACAAATTAGATATCAAGATTCAACCTTTTCCATGCATACAATTTTTAACATAAAATGAAGCTTCTGTTGGTGTTTTATAATTACCATTTTCTGCATGATCCATATGATCTGCATTCTCATTGTACATATATTCATGCCAGAGCAGTTCCTGGTACATACCAAGTGCTCAATAAATAATAAATGTTAGTAGCTCTTTACTATTAAAATAAGTCTTTTTTTTTTGCAGCAAAGAAACATTAGTTCTTACTAAGCAGTGGAGAAGAAATATGCTTTTTCTTATGGGGGGGGGGGCAAATTTTAACTCTGTAATTGAAAAATTGAGTTGATTTTACTCATCTATTCAAAATTCCTCTTTTCCACTTTATAATCAACTCATTACCCTTGTGGCAGTGTCTCTATCACTTACCAAAACAGCTGTCTCAAAAGGCACTAACAATGTACAACTTGAAAAAGCCGATCTGTGACTCAGACATAGAACATAAGTATTAGAAAATGCTCCTTAAGCATCCCTCTTCATTCACAAACCAGTGATCCCCACTACTACCACCTGCTCACTGGACAGTTGGGCCTTAATTCACTCTGCCCAGTCTAACCTCTCCTTTCAGTTACCACTTCCTCTGCCCTCAATGGACTCCCCACTATCTTTCACTAACTAGGCAACCAATTACAGTAGTTGCCTAACTGATCTCCAGTCTTTCTCCTTTCCAATACATACAAATATTACCTCCAATATTATTTTTTGCAAACATAAAACCAATGTGCCTTTCCTGCTGGGAAGCTTTCAGATGACCTCCTTTACAGATTCCATAGTGTCCCACCTGCTCAACTTACTTAACATGGCCTTTACCTACCTATCTCCACTTAACTGTCAGTCTGCAGAAATTTTTCTTTCCGTTTTTATAAAATAACCTTATACACTTACTCTGATGTCTAGGTGGTTGGTTGGCTTGAATCTCTCAGGAAGGCCTTGCTGTGTTTCCCCATCCCCCTCCCCTCTTGTGAATGTATGTTATTTTAGTTTAAATTCCAAGTCGTCTTCTTTCAAGAAGCTTTCCCAAATTCTTTCCATTATAATCTCCACATATACTTTCACAATTGTCCTCTTTCTCTCCTCTCATAGCATTTCATTTATTATTACAGTGTCTGTCTCCTTTTAATAATATTCTTAAATAAGCTTGAATCAGAGACCACACTGTCATTAGCCTTGAAGGCAAGAACCAAAACACACTCCTTCCACAATATCCATTGCTGTATCTGGAACTACGGTTTCTCATGAAATATTAGTGAATTAAAATAAGCTTGTATTATTAAAACTGAAGGTCAAAATTTGAAAAATGTGGATCCCCTCTCAAGTTGAAGTTCCATTGCATAAGGTAACCTGCTTGTCATCTGTATTTTTTGTGCCTCTTGCAACCATCACAAAATTGGCCAAATAATAAATATACAAATATTTGTTGAATAAATGGCTGACTGAATGAAAAATGAAAAATTAAATAAAATGAGAACCTAATATAAATCATAGAATGACTTAAAATAAATATGAATTATCTCAATTTTATCCATTCATGTACATCCTAAATCAAAATTTAATAATTTCCCCGCAAAAAAAAAAAGTCTAATTAAGAAAAATAATGCCAAAAGGAGTACTCAGAGTGGTTTGTTTTTAAAACTTTATTTGCTGGTAATTGCACCAAAAAACCCTGAAAATCTATTGGCAGCTCAGGGAATGAAGAAAGCAGATATATTGTGGTCCTTTCTAGGTGGTAGAAGCCTGGGTCTCTCAGGAAACAAAGACATGTATCAGGGGGCCAGTTTCAGAAACCAATATTTGGCATCACTTCACTGAAGGAAGAGGAAGCTCATCCAGCTGCTCTCCTGAGAAAGAAGACCTCTGAGAATAAGTTGAGAGCAAGAATAGAGTATGCAGCCGTATCAATGCACCATATATACACCTCCTGGCATCCTTCCCTAAAAGCACCTAGTGTAATGCTCAGCACAGAGAGAGATAAAAGTGCTGTTGATTATTTGCCTAGCCCTGTTCTATGTGGCCAAGAAAGGTGGGCAGCCACTGGAAAGGATTCAAAAAATGTCTTTCACTGCCTGAAACTGTAGGAATGATTCCCTGGAGAAACACAGATGTTCAGTCCACAACTGCCCAAATTTTACTATGAGGAAGGTATGAATCACTTCTTACATTTCTTACTTTTGTTTCTTCCCACCTACCAAAGCCATTTCAGTTGGCCTAAGTGTTTAAGATTCTGAAGATTAGTGGATATTTTAAAAAGTCCTTCCCTTGGTGATCAGGGTGGCATTCAATTTGCATACAGCTTTGATATGAAAGTTTTAAGGTAGGAAAAAAATTAAAGAAATAATCACAAAGACATGTCAGGATGGAATGGATGGGAAAGGAAAGAGTGTACAATTATTAGGTAAACAGAATATTTTTGCATTATTCTTTCACACAGGAAGCCTCTAATATAATAAATCATTTAGCTGAAAAAATTATAATTTATCTCTTCTTATTTTTTCAATTTCTTAGAAATACCAAATGCATAAGTTGCAGGAACATGTTTGTGAGTAATTAAGTGATATTTCTCTATTTCATCTGTATTCCATATTCCAAACAATATTTTTGCTTATTTTCCTCTAGACAATAAAAAGTTTGTTTCCTCCTCTTCCCCTCTTCTTCTTGCCTGCTTAAAACAGAGTTGAAGATGAATACAGTGATAATATACATGCCAAAAAAGGTGATCCTGTAACAAGGTCAACACAACTATCAGGAGTAAATCTTCAACTTAACATTTTCACTATTAAGGTGCACTGGTGATGAATAAGGTCATACCCCATGCTACCCACAGCACTGTAGACAGACTCCTAAAAACCTATCACTTTGTTCTAAGATATGTCTCTTCCTCTATCTCTCTCTTTTACCAAGGCTGCTTCTTGGCAAGATTTCCTTTCCTTAAATCAAAATTTCACCTTTCAGGGAACAGGCAACAAAAGAATTGGGAAATATTTTAATTGCAACCTGCCCAATTTCATATCCAAAAGGAAACTCAAAAACAGAATAAAGAGGCTCTTAATCTCTTTGATCCTAGTTACAGTTCCAGGGACTGTTTATTTCTGCTCTAATATTATGAAATGCCACAAAATTAAAGCACATAATAGCATGTGGGCCTACACACAAGTTAAATTTTCACTTTGATCAGAAGAATCTGCATGCATATTAAATAATATATATTCTGTGATTTCTTGATAGGTAAGAAGACAACAGGGAGTGTGGAAAGGTGCCACAAATGTCTGCCTTAATGAAGGTGATCAGAATGACAGGAGGTTCTGGGTTTTGGAATAGGGCAGTGAAACTTACTTCACTGTCTATGAGAAACCCCTATAACTTGATGGGAGAAGTTGCTGCAAAGGACATCACTTGTAGGGGATAAAGGTGGTGGAAGGATGATAGATCAAGACCAAGAATAAGGCACACATCTGAGCAGAGCCCCAGGAAGCCCTTCACAGTTAAGGCCCTCCAAGTGCATCTGAAAATTCTTTCTGGTAATGACACAGTACATGCCCTGCCTATTTTCCAGAACTCATGAAGCAATTAGATCCATAAAGATGGCAGATTGTTAAGAGCCAAATGTAAGTTATAGGCTATGAATAAGAAAAGTATGTAATGTATTATTTACCCTAAAACCCTTTTGAGAGAGAAAAGAAATGTTAATCAGATAGAAGTTCAAGACAACAGACAAATCTGGGGCTGTAGAAATAATCAAAGTATATGACCACTCTAGTGACAAGGACCATAGTCATCAGACAGGAAAAAGCAATGAAAGCAATGGGATCCTGAGAAAAATGGGAAAACTTCATGTTTTATAAAGGGGCTAGGATTTGAGCTAGATCTTTGAAAGACAAGAGAAACTGGGAGAAGAAGAAGCAAATGATTCAGATAAGATTAAGACCTGGCAATGCCAAAAATGGGTTTCATCTTGTGTGTCAATTCAATCTGAATAGCTGCTGAGAGCCAATACCTGTTCTCAGTGATAAATTGTGACATAATCAGCAAGTTACACTGGCCATGGATGCAGGAAGAGAACACAGCATCCCACCTGCTATTTATAATAGTCATTTTCCTCTAGTTGGTTTGACCTATTGGCATTATTAGGCTTAGGATAATCTAAAAAACATTAAACTTGATTTCATGTAAGCCACTTGTTGATGTTGTATGATTATTAAAACAAGAATCAGCCAAAGGTATTCTTTGGTGGTAGGAGAGAAACCATTAAGAAAAGCCCATCCAAAATGACCCATATTGCATTTGAAAAATTAAATTCAACGGTAAAACATTCCTAGAAAGACAAAAAGTAGTTGGGGGAGAGGGCACAGGCTGGCATATGATGTTAAAATATTAATATTGGTAAACATTCATTTGTTTAGATTTAATATAAAGCATAGAAAATAGGTTGTAGAAATAGGCAGGAAACTCTGCCCCTATGGTAAAATGCAGTTTTATAGTTATGAAAATTTAATTTGACTGCTTTCTCAATAATTGCTCATATTTGTAGCAGCAGCATGCCAGCAAGATAACGGTCAATCAAACGGACATCACCCTGTAAATGCTCTTAAAAATCCTGCACTGTGTTTCCTGATGGGAGAGTGGTGTTGCTTCCAATTGTTAAAAGATGCCCAGATGAAAAGCAAAATAAGAAATTGGACAGTAGGAAATCTTTATATATTACCATTTCCCTCCCTTTTCTCAAGTTAAATTCCTGTTGGAAGCTGGAAATATTTTTTTCCTTGTGAAAATGGAAAATCTGTCACATCATAAACCAAACTTTGAGCACAGAATGTGTGAGGTTCTCTTTTTAAAATTCTGTTTGTGGCCAGGAAAAATTAGGACATGCTACAAATATGGGCTGGGCAAATATTTCTTTCATAGGTGAGTGAAGGACAGCAAAAGGTCCCTCAATGCATGAAAAATCTCCCTGAATCCTGGGTGAAGAACAGCAGCAGAGAGATTCCTCTCTGTCTCTGTCTTGCCTGGAGCCTTCTCTAATTCCTGTCTTCCTTTTGTTCTTTCTCCTTCCCTATTTCCCACACTCTTCATGACCGTTGAGAAAATGCCATTAATAACTGGTACAAAGAATCGTGCTCGGTGCATGGAGATAAACTGGGGATGACAAAATATCAACTTCCTGCTGCTCAATTGAAAGCCCTATCTGTACAACTGGTAATTACTTTTAATTTAATTAGGACTCCTGGTATTGTTTCTATCTCATAGATTACATTATAACATGTAATGTGTTAAAGCAACAAGACAAATTGAGGCGAGAAAACACAGAAAATATTACCTTTTTTGTCTATAAATAATACCACAGTTTAACTCTTCAAAAAAGCCCTCAAGTAGCTTTACTATGGGCTAATTATTATTTTCCATATTCCTTTGGCTTGAGTAAGCAAAAATCTTATATAATCTAATGAAAAGCTACATCTCATGGGATTTTTGAAAAGATTTTTTTCTTAACTCTACATTTTTCTCCTTTCTTCTCTCATGCAGAACAAATAAATGATTTATGCCTTTGCACACTGAAACAAAATTCACAGAACTAGAAAGAACAATCATTGGCACTAGAGAGAGAGTTTAAACTTGGGGATGTAAGAGCTGCTTGGGAAGGCACCATTTTTAGACAGAAACACAGCCAGTAAGTCAAGAAAACCTATTTAAGGTATTTGCTGATTCAAAGGTATACGAGGGATTCATTCTTTTGTGAAAGATAAACAATTTGGGTTTCCATATGGAATTCACAAATGCATCGTAAACTACAAAATAAAATCACTCAATGATCCTCTCAATAATTAAATTATATAATATAAAGTAATATAATAAGGGGTGATCATTAGGACCCTGACAATTAATCTGCTCATTTGTTAAACTACAGAAAAGATCATGGAGTAAAGGAGAGGAGTGGGAGAGAGAGAGAGAGAGAGAGAGAGAGAGAGAGAGAGAGAGAGAGAACACGAACTGTGGAGTTACCAATGCAAGGAGACAGATGCCTCCTTTGGAAGAGTCCCCACACTCAGCTTGCAGTTGCTATCCAAATAAAAAGTCTGAATAAATGGCAAGTTAAAATGATTGGAAATTCCTCTAGTAATATTTGATTAATATTAATATTTTCGTCTAGTTAATTAGACCCAGATATTTGTAAGTTAGATTTATTGGCTTAACAAAAACTTACTCTGAAAATTTCACCACCCACAGAAAACAAACAGACCACCCCCTTGAAAAGATTTCCCTTTTCTAAGGGAAGAGCTACGTGCTCACTGATCATATTAGTGCCAAAAGACCTTAAATGTTATCTGGCCAAAAAAAGCCTCATTTTATACGTGGTAAGACCAAATTTTCGAAAAGGGATTTAGAATATGTATCTCAACAAGACGGAGCAAGGATGAATTGCAGTTCTCTGCTTGCTTAATTCAGAGTCATTTTCCCTATATGACATTGCTATTTTTCATGGAACTAACTAGACTTCAAACAAGTAAACTTCAGAGGCTTAACAAAAGTTTTATGAAATTAAATAATATCTATTTTTGATCTTTTTTTTCCTTTTTGCTAGTCCAAGATATAAAAACACTTTAGTTACGTGGCTGGCTGAGCTGATTATCATAGGATCTGTTTCTAGAACAATGCCTCTTTGGCAGCCTCGTATCCACAGCCTGGTATAGAAGGGACAGCTGTTGCCCTATTTGCAGCCCAAGAAATCAGCACTGGCAGCCAGTTTCTGCAAGACAGAAGACTTTTGGCAAAATGGCAGTGTTCTCTTACAAAAATAGCAAACCATCATCTGGGTAAATTCAGGAAAGCTTATGACTTCTGGCACAGTGAAATTTTACAGTGCTGATGGCAAGTTAATACTACATTGGGACAAAGATCTAGATAAAGGACAATTTAGACTTAAGAAGATGTGAAGAGTGTTGGGTGATATTTTTAAAAATTCCTTAGGCAAATGATGACATTTCCTTCAAAAAATATTCAAACAGCTCTTATTAAATATACAACTGCAAAAATGGTGTGTTTAAAAGTATAATAATATTTTAAAATAAGGCAAAATAGCTATACAGATACTTCTGGGGAAGCTGCATACCATTTTACTAAGAAGGAGATTGGGAAGTGGGAGTAAGAGGGATGGAGAGGAGTGGGATTAGAGACAGAGCACAGTTCAGTATTGCTTTCGAAAGAATAGCATTGTGACTTTGATGCCCCACAGATCTGGGGACAAAATAAATATAACAAGTACTCTCATGAAGCTGAAAGACAGCAAAGTTGAATATGTAATGCTGGAGGTAAAATGATGCTTATTAATTTATAAAAGTCATTGTCATAATAACTGAGAAGAAAGACCTCATAGAACATGATTCTCATAAAGTCCCACAGAGGTTTATGGAACTAGAACCTAACTTGGAAATACATCCTAATTTCTTCATGTGAGATTGTGTACAAGTTATGCCAAGGATGAAAATGAAAGCCTCTCTATGTTTCTTGTTGCTACTTGGGAACTCAGTGAAGTTTTCACTCCTCATGTTCTAGGAAAGGGAAAAAGATTCCCCACTGAGAAATCAAGAGTGATATTAACCTACAGTGAAGCAAAGCAGAGATGTATAAAGTCACTCAAAGGAGAAAAAAAAAATGTCTCCCAAGTCAGCAGAGCTGGACTGTGTCCTGTTTGAATAAACAAACATATCTGAAAAAGAAAATATCAACTATTAGACAGTCGGTCAGCAAAGAAAGCACACAAAAGGAGAGTCGTAGAGGCAAACATTGGCAGTGCCTACTTAAGCTCTGTCCAAGAGAAAGGGAGCTTTTGGATGTCAGTCCATCCTCTCCAGATGGATTGAAACACCATCTCTTGCATGGAGATGAATGCGTGGAGTTAAAAAATCAAAGGATTTGGCAGACTTTCGGTTCCATTAGCAGTACAGTCCCTACCCTGAAATGGATGCATCAGAATTCTTTATCTTGATTTATTAAAAGATTCACCTTATCTCCACATCTTCTTCCTCTTCCTTTTCTATCTTCACCACATGACCTTCTGACACACATTCAGAATGCCTGGAGGGATAGAATATGTGATATACCAATCAGGGGTTCCCATTTGTATGACTTTTATTTTTCTTCCACTCTCCTCTGGCTTTTTATTGATCTACTTTCTTTATAAGTATAAAAACTTTCAAAAAGCCAAGACTGTGATATGAATGTTTGGAAGAACAATGGTGGTTTAATCTGTGTTTGGTGAAAATAACCCAGTCTTTCCTATATATCCTCATATCAATTTATGTCATTCAAGACCCTATAATGGTTCCCTACCACCTAACATAGATTAGAATCATAGTGCCAAAGACACTGATAATCATCCAGTGTGAAGCATCACTCTGTGAAAGAAGACACTGAGGTATAGACAAGCCAAATGACTTCCTGTTAAGAGTTCTGATCAGACTAGAACACAAGCCATTGTTCATTTGGTGGCTGATATGGCTGCCCTCAGAGCCCATTTTATGGAGAAGAAACCAAGCTGAGGTCAGGGCAGGTCTTTGTGTGAGGTGATACAAGTTGGCATTGAACCTGCCTTCTAAACTTCTAAATCAGGAAAATAAAATGATCTTTTCTTCAGCATTCCAAAGGTAGGTCGATTTCTCTCTCTCTCTCTCTCTCTCTCTCTCTCTCTCTCTCTCTCTCTCTCTCTCTCCTCTCTCAAGATATGACAAGACAAAAGAAGACACTCTCCTGAAGTCAGCCTTTCTGTAGTCTGTATTCTTGGTCAACCCAGGAGATAAAAGTAGGAATTTGGCCACGGAACCCCTATTGTGAACCAGGCAGGGTGATGCCTAGCACCAGAAAATTACTGATTGGTTGAAAAGACTGGGATCAAAGAAGGTTTAAGTGGAGAAAGGCTCAGCAAGAGCATTGAAGGAAAAAATTCTAGGGCTAAACATGGATACACTCAAACATGCTGCCTGGAACCATTACCAAGCCTCACTTAACCGAGAAAGAACGCTGTGAGCTCAATTGTCTCCTACAGGGGAAAACTAAGATCTCCAAGGAGAATTGCTGGGAGCATGGGAAGAAATAGACCCATCTAAGGAGTGGGATGTGGCTGAGACTTTAAAGCCAAATTAGTAGTTGATCATGGGAGAGAAGATCATACGTTAAAGCCAAAGTACATTTTAATCCTCATGAGTTCACAGTAGAGACACAACACAACCTAATGAAAACCAAGTTTTGAGTTAGAGTAATACTCAAGAATATATTCTAAATATACCACATGAGGACAACAAACCATATATATGACTTCCAGGAATATCTGTAGATGATGTTAATTTAGTTCTGACTAAACAGATACATTGACATAAATACAAACAGTCCAGATTCATCTCTGCTGGATGGGATACTGTTGAGAAAAACCTGCTGGCATTCATTATAACAAAGAATGATTTATTCTATCACATGGTGCTTTGTTATGACATAGTTCTAAAGAGTTCTACAGTAAACACATAGAATTCCTAACATTGCGGGTCCTCTGCACCCCAGGCCACTCTTTCATTCTTTCAGAGAACACTCATTCCCCAAATCAAGAAGTTATTCCTCTAGCTTCAGCTTCTCCATAGCAGGCACCCACTGTCCTGGCATTCCTTATATGTTCATGTACAACTTACTGATTTATGCTATTTTTTGTTACATTTTTAAAAAGTTGTTTTGTCCACTGAATCAGTGTCACCAAGTTAAATTCAAATTTTCCTAAGACTCCCGTGTCAAATGCAAGAGCTTTAATGATCTTATCTCACGACTCAAATCATGTTTATTTTCTGTCCCTCTGACCAATCTGATTACCTTCGGAAAAAGCTGTGATCCTAAGAAATAGCCTCTTTATTTCCTCCCACCATGGCAAAGCCACTTCTGAGATTGGCCTTCTTATGCATAGATGTTGCTCCAATTCACCGCAGTACCAAGCTCCCTACTGAATTACAGCCTACTGGCCTTGCTCATTCATGTTACCAGCCAGGCCTTGTGGGCATTTGAGTTTGTGATCCTTGGTCTCTTAGACAGAGCAATGATTTTCAAACTGTGCTCCTCTGAAAGTACAGCCAATTGGCACACATTCATCACCTTACCAGTAACAAAAAAAAGAAAAGAAAAAGAAAAACACTAACAATGATTGTCTTGCTAAGAGCTGTCTTTTATGTAAAGGGAAAGAAGCTTGCTTCAGTTTCAAAAGCATTATTACTCTCAATATTTTGCATTGACTTCTATCATCTGATATAGGTTAACAAGGGCAAAAATAAGGATAATTAAACTAGTGATAATAAAACAACAATAGCAAAAACAACTAACAACTGCTGATTCTTTTTTGTGTATGAGATCCTAAGTATTTTCTAACTCATTTAATCCTTTTGAGAACCATATAAGGTAGTATTATAATTATCCACACTTCACAGATGAGGAAACTGCATATAACATATTGCAATTTAAATTGATCCACAAGTACTAGGCTGTTCTAAGCAGGCTACTGGTTATTCATACCCTAGCAAGAGAATGATTCCCCTGTGAATTACCATAGTCATATGTTTATCCCTTATCAATAAGCTCAGATAATATTCTGAAAAAAAAAAAAGAACGTTTTGATAGCTGGCATTGGAAGAAGAGCTTAAACCTACCTGTTCCTGTTGCTCTGAGACCTCACACACTTTCTTCTTTATGGCTGAAATTTATGGTCCCAAATGTGATAGATTGCCAAATGGCCACAGTTTTTCTTCCCTACGTCTGTGTCTTTAGCAAAGCAACCTTGCCCCTTTTCCTAATAAGAGGTAAAATCCATTTATTTTCACTTCTTCAATCTGAGATGTGATTGTGACTTTGGCCTGTAGAATAAGGGACAAGTGCCAGTATGCCAGTGCTGAGTCCAGACCTCAAAAGACTTTGCATGATTCCGCTCGTTCTCTTGGAACACATTCCAGTGCCATGAGAATAAGGCTCAGCTAAGTGTCTACATGAGGAGAGACCTGTGTCCTAGTAACCCCCAAAACCCTAACCAGGAGCTAGCCAAATGAGTGAGGCCATCTTTGACCTTCCCCAGCCAGCCTCTGCCAGCCAACTGCAGACTCATAAATAAGCTCAGCTGCAATCAGCTAACCCTGGCCCAGATCAGCAGAACCATAAACTTATATACAAAACAAGTACTTATTTTAATAAGCCTCTTAGTTTGGGGGTGTTTTATGCACAGTGTTAGAATAGCAATAGAAAACTGGTACAGCAACCTACAGTTTCAGTACCATCACTGCCTTAGGATCAACTTTTATCCTGAATAGATGAATATGTGGAGCTGCCAGTTAACCATGACTCTGGGTGACTAATCACACTTAAACTAGTTTAGCACCAACCTTGGTCGAAATTAGACCTCTGATCTTCCCTGGGTTTAAGTTCCTTTCTTTGTAAAATTAGCTAACCTGTTGCTCTAGGTCTGAGAACCAAGTCTGCCATTTTCCACAGCTCAGGAGCAGAATCTGATTGGAATCACACAGAGTTGCAAACTGAAGCCAAGTTAATCTCAATGCACCATCTGCCCTCTTGAATTTCAGTGTGTCTTCTCCTCCTGAATTCACTGTCATAAATTTTCCCATGTTTCCCAGCCATTTGACATGGGGAAGAACTGCTTTGCTGGGTTGCTTATTGCCTTCAACTTTGTTCTGTGGACACGATGCCCTACAGGCACTGAAGCAGGAGAGATTAATCTTTATAGCCTGCCCTGCCCATGACACTCACTCCACCTGTGTCATCTCATTATGTTCCTTCTCAGTCCTGTCCCAATGATTCACAGGAATTATGTAATTCTCCTTAAGAAAGATAGCTCTGGGTAGGGAATAAGCTGTTGAGACAAAAAAGAAAGAAAGCTCCAGGGTGACAAATAACCTATTTTGTAATTTTCTAGAATTCCCCAAGAACCTTGTTTTATTCATCTCTGTACATATGTAACATAATTCTTTGTGCATGTTTTATATTAAATAACCTTTTAGAAATAAAATTGGCCAGTAAGTCATCTTATGTGAAGGAGAACATCTTCTGCCAAAGAGTATCATATTTTCTTTGTAAAACAAAAATGAGACACACAAACTAGGGCTTCTACCTGGAAAATTACAAAGATCTACGATTAGCTTAGAATTTTCTAGAGACTTACGTGCAGAATCTTAAAAAGTTGAACTCAAGACAGGTGCAGTGGCAAAAGCTTATAATCCCAGTGGCTCAGGAAGCTGAGGCAGGAAGATCTCATGTTCAAAGCTAGCCTCAGCAGCTTAGTGAGACCCTAAGCAACTTTGTGAAATCTTGTCACAAAATAAAAAAATACAATGGGCTGGGATGTGGTTTATTGATTGAGTGGTGCCCCTGAATTCAATCCCTAGTACCAAAAAAAAAAAAAAGTTGAACTCAAGAGAAGCACAGAGTAGGACAGTGGTTACCTGGAGCTGGGAAAAAGGGGAGATGCGTGGAAGGAGAGATGTTGGTAAAATGGTACAAAAAAAATCAATTATACAAGAGAAATTAAGTTGAAGAGATTTATTGTATAACATAGGGATCATAGTTAAGAATAATGAATACTTGGATATTATTATGAGATTAGGTCTTAAATGTTCTGACAACAAAACAGTAATAAGTATATAAGTGACATGTTAATTTTGCCAGATTTAACCATTTCACGTGGTGCACACACACACACACGCACACGCATGCACATACACCTATCTCAAACCATCACATTGTACACTAAATAGATGCAATTGTTATTTGTCAACTATACTCTGATGAAATAAAATAAATATGTTAAAGTCTTCGGATTATTCAATTTCAACAAAAATTAAATGTAAACAAAACAAAATCAAGGAAGAAAGAATCTTTAAGTCACTTGCAAAACAATACATATTTTCTTTTATTCTTTCAATACAGAGATGAATAGGGCATTATTTCCACCAATCAGAAACTCACAAATAATATAGGGGAGTGAGATTAAAAACAACTATAAAATTAAATGTTTCTAACTTAATCAAGTTTCTCATCATCTTTTGCCAGCCAAATAGGAACAATAAGAATTGTTTCACAGAATAGTTGCCATGATTAAAGGAAACTGCATGTTTGAAAATCATGAAAATCACTTAGTTGGTATTACTAGAGTAGGTTTTAAGTGTGGCTATGGAGATGAAATGCTTACCAAGGAAAAATAAGAAAGAAATAGGTGTATTTCCAAGTTTAGTTCAGAAATTTAACTTGGAACTTCCCTTGGATATTTATTTTGTCACCTTGTTTATTATAGCTTTCACTAGTCATGAAATAGTCATGAGATTAGAAATGTGCTGCCTTGTCTTATTTCTCTGGAACAGGTTTTATAAATGTAGAGACATATTACTTGGACAATTCTGCAACCTCACATTTCTATAAATACATTTATAAAACTTAATTAGGAACAATATATACAGTTTGGCAGGTAGTTACTGAAACAGCTCTATAGTTTTATGAAATATATTAGATTTGGTACACAAATAATGTAATCATTTAATGGGTCAATTTCAATTACACTTTTCCACTTGGCACCCTGGAAATCGATTTCTTTAACATAGAGACATTAGTCTTTTTCATGTTCCTACATATATTTTGGTCTCATAAATAGAATTGAAACTAAATTTAATAAATCTTTTCTTCATTTTCAGCCAATGTCATCCATTTGATGGATATTAATGACAAAGCAGCTTATGTCTATCACAAAAATTAGAACAAGATACTTTGTTGTATGTTCATGATATTTTGAGAGGACTTTGAGATTCATTAGAGTACTAATCAACTGCAAACTTATTAAAAAGTGTGAAAATTCTTCTCAAAGGAGGCCCACATAAGACCTTCTTCAACACTTCCATCAGTTTATAAAATGAGATCTGGGTGTGGCTGAGTATTTGCCATGAATAAGTTTTAATTAGGGTCTTGGGTAATGAAACAGTAAAAACTATAAAGTGTTTTTGTTTTTCACTCAGTTTCAACCCTTTCAAAACCAGGATGCAGCTTTCTCTCTCTCTCTCTCTCTCTCTCTCTCTCTCTCTCTCTCTCTCTCTCTTTTGCACTTTGGTGTGAGGCTTTGGAAACAGGGAATAATGAAGAGGAGGCTACTCATGAGTTAAATATGGACAGGTTGTGTTAAGTTCCACCAAAGAACTATGCAGTTTGTCTTTTTCAGAACACCCAGGGAAAGAGGCATTAGTCAAGGTTCCATACTCAACAAAGGAAAAGAAAAGAGAGAAACATGTTTACTTTGGCTTTTCATTTTCATCTTTATGAGTGTGTGTGTAAGAAAAAAAGAGACTCTTTTTTGCTCTCAGACATATTCTGACATTGGAGGTAAATGCTCATAAAAGAGGCTTGGTCCAACCCCAGGAAATCATTTGGGGGTAATTACCACTTGGCACTAAAGCAACATTAAACAAGCTTGCCTTTTTCTACTGAAAGATGAAATAGTCGAGCATGGCTTTCATTGGATGCCAAAGTGGACTTTCCTTGATCATGCAGGTTTTTATGTTGGTCTAAATTCAGATAGTTGGGGTGGCAACTCGGGAGGTAAGAATATAGCCTTGATAACAAAGTAGAGAATATTAATTTAACTGGTATTTTGCAATAATGCTGTGTTTGCCATAGTATGGGAATACCTGCCTTCTCTGAAGAAGACCAAATACAAAATTAAAAGTAGAATATTGACATGTCAGTTGAATTAACCACATGTATTGAAACTTACATGTGTGTGAGAGACAAACACATGTATGGCTCTTTATATGCTCATTGTTCACTAATTTGAATATATATATGCATATATATTAATTTATTATATTAACACACATATATGTTAATTTTTGGACGTTCATGGATCTTTATTTTATTCATATATTTATATGTGGTGCTGAGAATCGAACCCAGTGCCTCACACATGCTAGGCAAGTGCTCTAGCACTGAGCCACAACCCCAGCCAGGGCTGGGGATATAGCTCAGTTAGTAGAGTGTTTGCCTTGCATGCCTGAGGCCCTGGGTTCAATCCCCAACACCCCCCAACACACACACAAAGAATCCATATATGTTTCCTCCCTTGAAATAGGTTTCTGGGTACTTTTTGGTTATTTGTAAATGTAACTCTTAGGACACTAATAGAATCAAAGTTGAGCTAAGTAGATAAAAGTAACAGGGGGTCCCAAAAAGTGATCAGAAAAAGACATATACTCTAAAGGCAAGAAGCATATGAACAGAGGTGGAAAGCCAGCTAAGGTTACATATTTTTCAAATGTACACAAAAACCCAAAGAAATCCTGAGACTGTGCTTTGCAGCAAGTCCAGCTTGAGGATGGCAGAGACTGAATCTCTGAAAGGTCAAGTATTCAAAATCAGATGCAGCTGAACAAGGAAAACACTATCTGTTGCTTGCTACTTGCCAGGGAAGGGCTTCACAAAACCCAGAAGCTATGTGCAACACAGGAAGATATATGCTTATGTAAGCTCGCATGCTTGTGCCTATGAGGAAATTGTTGTATCTAGAGATTTCCTTCTCTGGGTCCACAGCACCACTCCCTTCCTCTCCACCTGCCCCCATCCAGATATGCGTCTTTCCCTTTCCTGCTCTTTGAAAAATGATGTTTAGGCAACATAGCTGTTCAGTAACCAGGAATGGGTAAAGAAGCTTGGAAACTCGTTTGATTTCATCATTAACTTTTTGAATGGGTACAGGTGAAGCTATGATTAGATTTTCAATTACAGTACCCTCATTTTCAAGTATTTAAAAATAACTCAGCCCAATTTTTTTTTAATTGATTGAACTGGAGCTTGCCAATCAGTCATAGACAACTGTCAACCTCCAAATACACGAACAGCTACAACAACAATGAAAACAATACCAAAGTTGGGAGAGAAACATATAAACCCACAGGTAATGTTTTTAAAGCTTTTTTATTCTGAAAAAAAAATCATTTGAGGAATGCAAGCCAATGAATTTTTGTCAGTTCTGTATAATAATTTTTACTTGTCACTTTGCAAAGACCCCAAATAAGGGAAAATATTCAATTTCTGCACTTGCAAATAACTTACCCTCACAGATGTGCGCACCCCCCCAACACACACACACAGGCACACACACCACTCCTCTCTCTTCATATAAATCCATCAGAATTCAATGGCCTTTTAGAGGTTGTTTAAGACATATACACAAAGTCAAAATGGGTGTTTTGTGTTGGTCTGGTCTCTAAGGAAAATCCAAATAACTTCACAAAACCTCATGAAATATCGTTTTTTCCTCTTTTTTTCAGCTTTAGATTCAAGGCTATTTAAGACTCTCCCCAATTTGCCAATTCATGGCTGTAGAATTATCTGAAAGCGTAGGCTCTTTTCAAAGCATTCAGTAAGTTACATGGGAGTTCAGCAGGGGAGCCCCTGGTGGGGATGCCTCCTTGGACCTGCAGCACAATGCTGCTATTTTTCTTTCTTCCCAGGCTCCTTAGAGGAGGAACTGGTCTCTTGACCCATCCTATGACTTCCAGATTCCAATTTCCTAAAGCACTACAGCCTCTTATTATTGCATGTGAAAGATTTAAAGTATTACTTTTCCTCATGCCAAGGAACACAATGATACTTTCAATAAAGTTAAGATCTATGTGAGCTATTACTGTTTACAAGCATATTCTTTATACAGACTGGTATTTCTGTCATTTGGAAGGTCATTTGTTAAATAATCATCCTTCGTAATGGAGGTGTAAATACTCACCCAAAACAAAGCTAATAAATTGGGGAACAGAAGGAAAAAATAGGACAGGAAGTTGGTAGAGTAAAACTTTATTAAATTGTCTGACGCCCAAATAGAATTCATTATATTATGTCTTAGGTTAGATCAAATGCTGCTGTTCATTATTGGTGAAGAAAAAACTTGCTATGAAAATAAGACTAGAACGGTGCTTGGGAGGAAGGAGAACAGGCAGGTATATTGCACCCACCTACAAAACTTCTGAAAACCTGAGTCTCCTAAAATAGAAGGCTTTTGCTACTTGCTACTCACTCAATACTCTTGCACAAGGTATTGGGATCCAGTGAAACAAGGTGTAGAGTATTTGGAATCTATTGAAACAAGGTAAAGAACAGCTTTTAAGGGGTTAAAATTCAGTTGACTCTAATATACCATGGGCCTAAATGGATTCTGATATTCAGATGCAGGCAAAAACTATCTCTGTCACTGATTTAAAAGGAATTTCAAGAGAAGTCAGTTTGAGTATTAAGTAGAAAGTAACACTACTGCATTTAAACATACAGAATATGTAACACTATATATGTACACATATGCACATGTACACACAATGACACATAGAGACAAAAATAAATAAATGCCCTCAATGTACTCTAATCCCTGTAGAAATTATTAGGAGCTTCTCTGCTGCTTTGGTTTCCCTCCACATAAAAATAGATTACTATAATTTTCAGACGATGCTGTATTTGTCAGTGTTCAGCCCAATTAAAAAAAAAAGAAAGAAAGAAAAAGAAAGGCAGATTCCTAAATAACTCCCTGTATAAAGAATGTCTGCCTACTGGGCGCGGTGGCATACACCTGAAATCCCAGAGTCTCAGGAGGCTGAGGCAGGCACTCAGTCAGACCCTGTCTCTAAATAAAAAACAAAATAGGGCTGGGGATGTGGCTCAGTGGGCAAGTGACCCTGATACCAAAAAAAAGTCTGCCTGGGTTAGTCCAACCCTCTCTGTTGACTGAGGAGTGTCATGCCATTTTGGTACTCCATAAAAATGTGATTATGGAAGTTTGAAGATTCTTTCTAATGCCTCTCATGTCATTGTTGATGTGATTTTTTAAACCTAAATTTGAAACCAGGTATGTTTTCATAAAAAATAACTATCAGCTTTTTTTTTTTTTTACAACTTTTAAATTCATATTTTTTTTTTAATTTTTAAGACTCTAGATTGCCCAGTGTAACAAGTGAAAATGTTACAGTGAATACTTAGTTTATTTCAATGCTTTCATAATTGCTCTATTTAGTTCTCTGATTTTTGTGTAGAAGTAGGGGAGCAAGTGATTCTTAAGTTTTTTTAGGAGGTGGGGTTTACAATACACTGGAGAAGCACATGCATTGTTCCTAGCCATGGGTGCAATCCTGGGCCAAGAGTCTGCTTGCTCCACAGGTCTTGTGGTGGCAAAACGTTTCATCTCACTTTTGTTATTTACTATGATGCCTGTGTTATCTTCAAAATAAGGAAACACAATCTTTTCTCCTATAAGATTCTCTGTGTTGAATTAGCATGAATTGGGTGCACCTTCTTTTTGAGCTCTGGCCATTGCCATGTCACCCACCTTGCACTGGGAAGTCTGTGCAACTGTCCCTGGATCCTCCTCACAGTGATAATATGTTAGAGTCTGTAAACAAGTCAGGATGGCGCCTGGCAAAATGCCAGAGGGAGTGGTTTGTGAAGTAACCCCAGCGAGCCATTATGTGTGGAGATTTCTTATTGGTTGACTGATGTATCTAGTTTATGCTAATTAGATAAGCTGTGTGGAATGTATAAATACCGCTCCTGTCCTGCAATAAACGGCTCCTACTCCTGCTGTATCAACGTACACAAGTTATTCGTCACCGCCTGATTATTCTGCTGCAGCCGGACTGCGGCAGATGGTGGCCCATTAGGGGAGCCCCGGGACACTTGGGGGTAAGTGACGAAAAAAAAGATAGGACGGGAGCAATCTGCTCGTCCCTAGGCAGATAGGGCCAGAGGAAAAATGGCCATTTTAAGAAGATGGAGAAGATTGATACAGTATGTTTGTGTCTTGTTTTGTCTCAGTGTATTGTATTGTCTTTGTGATGAAAATATGGAAGGGGTGTTAAGTAAATTGATAAGGGAAAGAGGCACCCCAGTGGAACCAAGAGCAATTAGGGCATGTGTTGATGGAAGCCCAGGAACTCTAGTCAGAAAGAAAAAGAAAGTTAAGAAGAAGAAGGATTATCAGGGAAAAAGTTGCAGCAAAAGGCGGGACGCCACTGCAAGAGCCCAAATCCAAACCTGACCTGGAGGCACGGTCTCGCAGGCTCTTGCTCCCTGTGCCCAGTGGCAGTTTGAGTCCGGAACACTCCCCGGACTCTCCCCCGGGGCCTTCTGGGGCTGCCCGAGATGCTACCGTCTCGGCGTCCCTGAGGTTTGGTCATTTCCAATGTCAATAACTACTAAATTGTTCAGAAGGTTGTTTTCTTAGTGGAATGCTACAGGATTTTCTTTAGCCATCATTGCTGGAGTTCCTGCCTTCGCCCCAGTGCCGGTGAAAACAGGGGTGGAAGAATTTCCAGTGTTGCTGAAAACCGGACGAAACTTCGGCTGAGAAACGGACGAGACTTAGGAGCTGTTGCTGTTTCTGCTACTACAGCTTAGGCTAGCTGCCTGCAGAACTTACCTGGACTGTGATTTAAGCTAGCTGCCTGCAGAACTTACCTGGACTGTGATTTACCTGGACTGTGAGTTAATCTATTTGAGACACTGCTTTACCTGGACTGAGACAACAAACTGTAATCTACAACAAATTGTAACTCAGTATCTTTGCTAATGGTGTCATTGCTGGTATAATTTTTCCAAGGGCTTCTTGCATGGAGCCATCAAGTGGCTTGGTATTGTGGCATTTTGTATCCTCCCCTTCTGCTTGTAGCAGATTGTTTATGGTGTTTCTGTAAAAACCACTAGGGTCGTTATTTAAATTAAACAAAAGGGGGAATTGTTAGAGTCTGTAAACAAGTCAGGATGGTGCCTAGCAAATGTTAGAGTCCGTAAACAAGTCTGGATGGCGCCTGGCAAAATGCCAGAGGGAGTGGTTTGTGAAGTAACCCCAGCGAGCCATTATGTGTGGAGATTTCTTATTGGTTGACTGATGTATCTAGTTTATGCTAATTAGATAAGCTGTGTGGAATGTATAAATACCGCTCCTGTCCTGCAATAAACGGCTCCTACTCCTGCTGTATCAACATACACAAGTTATTCGTCACCCCCCCCCCCCGGTTATTTTGCTGCAGCCAGCCGGACTACGGCAATAATATATGCAGATTTGGGGGGCCTATGTTGCCAGCACAATTACAGCTCTCACTGGAAGATCATGGGAAATCCAGAATTTCATACCTTAAAACCGTTATATCCAGGCTTCATCTTTAATGCAGTAAAGGAACAGAGAGGAAATGAATACAAAGAACACTGTGGGATAGGGATTTGGACTAGTGCCAACTCTATCACATCTTAGTTCTCTAACAAAACAGATAACCCAATCAATAAATTGGCAAATGACCTGAACTGATAACTCAAAAAAAGTACAATGGTCAACATGATATGAAAAAATATTCAACTTCTTTAGACGTCAGGGAAATGCAACTCAAAACTACACTGAAATTCCATCTCACACCAGTTAGAATGGCAGTCATGAAGAATACAACTAACATTAAATGCTAGCGAAGATATGAGGGAAAAGGAACACTTACTTATACACTGTTGGTAGGAATATAAATTAATATAGCTACTATGGAAATCAGTTTGCAGGTTTTCCCAAAAGCTAATGACCATATGACCCAGCTATATAACTCTTTTGTATTTATCCAAAAGAAATAAAGTCAGCATACTTTAGAGATGCCTGTATGACCATGTTTATCTCAGCACAATTCTCTATAACCAAATTGACCAAACTGAGATCCAAATAGATAACTGTCTATGTATTAATGGATAAAGAAAATGTGGTATATATAAACAATGGAGTTTAATACAGCCATGAATAAGGATAAAATTTGCAGGAAAATGAGTGAAAATGAAGACTTAAAGTTTTAGTGAACTATGTCAGATTCAAACAAGAATCTTATGCTTTCTCTTATATGTGGAAGCTATATGGGGGGGGGAAAGAAGCAAAAAAGGGGGTTGCCATCATAAAAGTAAAAGGGAAACCATCCGAGTAGAGGAAGAGGATCAGAATGAGGGAGGCTGGAAGGGTTGGGAAGATACTGAAAATTGATCAAATTACATATTTATATATAAATGTGCCATAATAAAATACACCATTCTGTATAAATAATATGCTTCAGTTTAAAAAATATGTATGTTTTTTTAAAAGTGAGTGATGTGGAGAAACAAAAACACATAGACTCCACCTTTTGGCGAGAGTGGCATTGACATCCAGCACTCAGAAGTTCTGGAATCTGGTCCTCACCAGTACAAGTTACAAGTCCATGACAGAGGTGTTCGCTGACCACCTCAGGGTGTAGTTTCAGCATTACTGCTGGAAAAAAAAAAAAGCCCACCACTCTGGCCCTCTCAGATTTGTGAGCTACATATTTTTCTCTAATAAACTCTCTCTGCCTGTAAGAAAAAGAAAATTATTTAACATGTTCATAAATCTAGTTGGGTTAGAAACTCATGGTAATAAGAGAAACAGCTACAATTTCTTAAACAGCCACACTGTGCCAACACCCTCATAAGCACTTGACATAAATTAACTATTTTATGCATATTTTATAAATGAGGATGCAGAAACTCAGAGAACTTAAAATATCATTCATCTCAGATAACTAGTAATTGGCAAAACCAGCATTAAGCTCAGGTCTGTAACACTCTAGACTTTTTGTGATTCTCATTGTGACGATATCTCTTTCCTATCTTCACATCATTTCTACTCCTCCTAAAGGGATGAAAATAATGAACTTTGTAGTAGAGTGTCCTCATCTTTCTCCTACCCAGGATCTATTTTCCAGTTTATGAATTATCAATGCCTTTCATTGATCTTTCTCTTTTATAATATTTACTTTTCATTTATGCAATGGCTTATTAGTAAGTTTTCTGAACCATGAAATGGGGAGGACTGAAGTTTGAAATGAGTGAATATTCTTATTCAAAATTGTAAAACAATTCTAAAATAAGAGAAGTCTGAAGGCAAGGTCTAGAGTGAGCTCTGTTTCTGGACTCCTGCCCTTGGTCCCTTTCCTTAGATACAGAGAGTTTATTATTGCTTTTGGTGTGCCAGATTCATCTTAATTAGTGCATGCACATACACGCTCATTTACTGTGTGTTAGACATTATTCTAAGAACTTTACTAATATTAATCTATTTAATCTTTATACTAACCCAGTATATCAGGTACTATTATCCTCATTTTTCAAATGAGAAAACTGAAATTCAGAAGAGAATGTTTTGCCCAATATTGCACAGCCATCTATTGGCAGAACTGGAATTTGAATGGAGGCATTCTGGCCCCAAAGTCAGGTTAACACTTAGTTAAAGCATAAAATAAAACATAAAACTGATAATTCACTGACATCCTCTTCTCAGAATACATAACCGATGGATCCTCCTGGCCTCATACTGAGGGTCATGGTGATGGCATTTTTGCCATCATGTAATGTGTAGGAGTAATGTTCATGTCACATTCACTGTTTTTAGAAAATGGATGATACACTGAAGACAATATCATCTGCTCATTATTTGCTCAGGTGGATCTTACCTGTTCCATAATGCACTACATAAGAGAAGGGAAACATCTGAAATCAGCATCACCATGTTTCTTTCTGGCTTTAATATTCTTCCATTGTGCCCATAAAAATTCAGGCTGATAGCTTCAACACGGGATGAAGAGTTCATCTAATTCATCCTTTTATTTCTAGTATTTAGAACAGTTCTTGGCTCATAGTAGAAGCTCAATAAATATTGATTTGAAATGATGAATAAAATTAGGTGATAATCAAATAAAGGTTATCATTCTTAAACTTACTCTTGTGGTTTTTCATGTGAGATGAATTAATCTCTCTCAATTATTCACCAGAAATAAAATTCTATAATGTTTAATGAGTCAGAAGTCATATCATATCCTGCCAAACTCTTGTACCATTTTTCCCTGTCCCTGGAATTTTCTTGGTTATTGCTGACATTTTACCTATTATAATATTCTCCACAAAGAAAACAGAATAGACAATCTGCTGTTAATAACTCTTGAAGTGAATCAATTTATTGTCATAGTAACCAAAATTTACAAAACAGATCAATTAAGAAAAGATTTAAATTCAAGCTAGGAAGTGAATGTTCCTAAAAAAAATACGGTAAATTCTTCTATTTTTCAAAAAAGAACAAAGATAAGTTTCTTTCTGCCTCAGACAGATTTTCCAAAGAGTACAACCTATCCAGAGTCCAAATAGGATATAGGAGGTTAAGACAGATGAAGAGATGATAATAATACTCATGTATCCAGCAAATGAGTTGATTGGAGTTCCTTTTCTGCCCCATGCCTGCTTGATTCCCACTCATCTTCAGACATGGAATCATCCTTCAAATTCCAGAAAAGCCCTCCTTGTTGGAGGAGAGCCCCTTATCAAAGCACGGCACTGTGTATATCTTTTCTTATGTCATTTGTCCATTTGTGCTCGTACTCTGATTTTATGGTAACTCAATTCATGTTTGTCTGCCCCCTAGAAAGTGAGTTCTATGAGTGCAATGGCTGGATCTGACCTTCTCACGGTATACCCAGAGATATCACAGGAGCTAAAAAACATAAGTACTCAAAACATATTTGTTGGAAACATGGCCAAGAGTGTCCTCAGCAATGTTTGTACAGCACAGGCAGTACCAATGTAGTATTTTTCCTCGTGTGTCCTTAAAAAAGAAACAAACAAACAAGAAACGTGGAGGGCAAAAATGATAAAATGCCTGTAAACAGAAGAAATTCCACTACAAGCTAAAGTATTATGGTCCAGTTATATAGTCAAGCTACACTGAGAAGCTTTATCTGAAGATGGAATTTAGATGCCTAAAGTACCTAAAATGATAGTACTCATGTTTTAGGTGGGCTTTTATTAAAAACTGACGACTTCACCATGTTCTAGAAAGCAGTCATCCCAGAGTGATGCATAGGAGGGTCTCCATCATGACACATTCCCAACCTATACCAGACTGTGAGTAATCCCATTAATCACCAGTCATTCCAAACTTTTCTCTATCTCTTAAAAAATCCAATTGTCCATAAAGTTAATTAGAGTGTGAGTGACTTTGTTGTAAGGAGATCCTTGGATCTGATTTAATTCCTCAGGAAACACAACTGCTTTACAGAAACAAATCATTCATATCACACTGCCCAATCAATGATGATGCACAGGTGTGTCAAAATGATTTAGTGGATAATGGCAACCCTGAGGTGGGTTCCCACAGCACCCATAGGAAAGGCCAGAATTTTCTTCAGAAGGGAGCTTTGTTTTCATTCCTAACATGTTAATCCAAAATATTTGTCTAAATTTAGTTACTTCTAACATAAAATAATTTCCTTGGAAGGTTGGATACTCAATGGGAAGGCAAGAGAACTGACTCAGAAAGGAGCAAGCCTCGACAGACCTCTTATTGAGCGAAAAATGAAGAGAAAGTTTTTTAATTGTAATTTTATTTCTTCTTCCATCCCACTTTGCCTGAAGCTCAAAGTCCAGACAGAGCCCATTGATTTATCTTGGGCCACATGCCCTTACGGATTAGGGAAAGGCAAAGTGGTCTGATTTCTAGTATCACAAAGAGCACACCATGGGTGAGAAGAAATTCCCAAATGGAAATCCTATTGGTGTTGCCAAAAGAAAGATACATGAATGTTGACGGTCATCACCAGAAAATCCAAACATATGCCTAGTCAAAAAAAAAAAAAAAAAAACAGAAGAATGTTGTTCTAGTGCTTCTTTGTTACTCTCTTTACATGGTCTTTTTGGTCAAACCCCAACTCCTTTCTCCTGACTTTATTGAGTGAATCAATGGGAGGAGATTAATTTCCACTCTGTCATTTTGACCATGACCTTACTTCTGGGCCTCCCCTCCTATCCGTTGTGGGTGATGCTTTCACTGTGTTTCCTGAACCACTTTCCATATGGACAGATTTCTCAGAATTATGAACTGAATCTCTCTCTCCAATATTCTGAATATCCACATGCTACCTAAGAACTGTTCTCTACTCTGGAGGATTCCCTGAAACTGACTGAAATAAGAGTTGAGATTTACACATACTCCCATTGCCCATAGACACTGTGTCTAATGACTAATGATTTATAACCCCAACATTTTATAAGGTATATTACTAACATATCATCAACAAATAAGATCCATTAGTGGTATTTCCATGCCTGCTATGGATCCCTGGTGAATAAACCTGAATAAATTATTTTGAGCTCAACTCCCCATGACTACATGAGTTATGTCTAATTACATCCAATATTGTAGGTCTGGGGTTGTGGCTCAGTGGCAGAGTGCTTATTTAGCACATGTAAGGCAGCAGGTTCAAGCCTCAGCACCACATAACAAATAAAATAAAGGCATTCTGTCCATCTACAACTACAAAAAAATTTAAAAATAATAAATAAATAAATCCAATCTTGTTAAATTTCTATCTTAACAGGCATCAGTCTATTGTTCTATTTGGTAATGTTCTCCAAGATACTGATTCTATCACCATTTGTATTAATCCTTCATTCAAGTCTCTTGTCACCGTCAAATCACCATTTGATGAGAAATTAGCTAAGACAAGAGAGAAAGAACCCAGTTGCACCATTACAGGCTTCTCTTTAGTCTGGCCTTCATCTTCTGGTAAATTCTAGCCTGGATGCAGCCTTTCAATCAATGTAAGCTCCCTCTAACCATATTATCATATTTTCTAGCCTTATCCCTGAAATATCATAAGCGATATTCCAAAGCACTATGCCTAAAGTTTCTCTCATCATTTCCTATGATTTCAGGAGTATATTTGAAAATAACAGCAATAAGAAGAATTTGAGGTTGTTTGGGTATGATTTCTAATTTTCACTGATTTGTTTCTAAATGTCATGAATAATATATTTAATAATTCATTCCAGTGTTTCCCTAGGTATTGAATGGTATATATGGAATCCATATTCTTCCCTTTAATATATAGAATCCAAACTCTTTGAAAACTTAGAATAAGTCCTCTATCATTTCTTCCATTTTTCATCATTCTTTTGATTTCAACTTAAACTCCTCTTGAAATCTTTAGAATGAAGTCATTTAAGGCCAGGAGACTCATTTCATGAGTTTGTGTAATATTTAAGTACTACAACACTCACAACCAGCATAAACCTGGAAGAAAACAATAGAATCTTGGGATGCAGGCAGCTCCACCTGTGGGTTTGCCCAGCATGTAGGAGAACACTAGAAAGAGCATAGGAACTGTAGGCCTTTGGTGGGCTATAGTCTTCAGCCAGGATGTTTTTAAAACAGGATGAAGATTGCCATTAATCTGGCATGTCATAAGGCAGAGGTCAGTTAGGAGAACTTCTTCTATAACTTTCAAATATTTCTTTTTCTGATTCTTAGCAGTTTTCATAAGCCTCAGCATTTTTAAATGTTGTTCTACAATGCAATGGAATTCTTGCAGGGCTCTTCTATCCTGTCATTTTCCTTCTGCGCTATGGGTACTTAAAGATGGAGACTTTCTTATAGCCAACACCCCATCTTCCTTAAAACTGTCCTCCTTATCATATCATCAGATTTCCAGTATTGGTAAATGAACTTAACCCTATTTAATTAAACCACTCTTGGTTGCAGGTTAATTATGTACAAGTCACTGGGCCTCTTTTCTTTGAGCAGCTTCCATTTCTGATCTTTAGACAATGGAAATACTTAAATGTCTTTTATTCATTTTTTACAATTTATTGTTCTAGTCAGTTTTTTTACTGCTATGACCAAAAGACCTTACAATAATAATTTTAGAGGAGGAAATATTAATTTTGGGGCTTGCGGTTTAGAGGTCTTAGTCCATAGATGGCAACTGAATTCCTTGGGGCTCAAGGTGAGGCTGAACATCATGGAGGAAGAGTTTGGTGGAATAAAGCAACTGGGAACATGGCACGAGGAAGCAGAAAGAGCTCTGCTCACCAGGGACAAAATATAAACCCCAAAGGCATGCCCCCAGGGACCCACCTCCTCACATCCTACCTGTCTACAGTTACCACCCAGGTAATCCCTATCAGGGGATTAATTTACTGCTTGGGTTAAAGCTCTCACAATCTAATCATTTCATCTCTAAACCTTGCATTGTCTCACACGTGAGTTTTTGGGAGACATCTCACATCCAAACCATAATATTTATCATCCTTAAACATGATATACATCTGGCCATTCTCTTCTCATTTTCCTCTCTTAATATTCTGGTAAAGAATCTTTTGGTCTCAAGTGCTGGAAGTTTCTATTGGTTTAGTGAGAAAGAATAGGCAGTGTGTGTGTGGCCTTTTGGGGTACAGAGGAACAGCAACACCTTCTTCATTCTGTAGCTGAAAGTCCAGGGATAGGACTAGGACTTCCCACAGGGACTTACGTCAGATTTTCACAGTGTCATCAGGCCTCTAGCTCTACCTCCCTGCAGCTCCTCAGCTTTAACATCAGATCTCTAAGTCCACATCAACAGAGGCTGGCTCCCTCTGTTACTGTAAGTTGAACCTCACTCAGTGAGGTAAGTTCCAAGAGCCCCGGGATTTTATCTTGTTTTGTTTATGCCTCTTTATGCCCAGTATTCAGCCTGAAGTCTGACACAAGGTAAGTGCTCATTAAACATTTTTGAAGGAATGAGTGCACCCTGAGACATGCCCTAGACTAAGTGCTTTGCAGCTCCTTCAAAATGTAGATGAATTTCACACTAGAACTTTGCGACTTAAAAATAAATGTCATTTTAAAACATTACTCTGAATCAAATTGTATTTTCTTCAAGCCCCCAACATTTCAGCTGATGAGGATTTCAATTTTAATCATTGGGGTGCCCCTCACCCCTGTTTTGTACCATGTAGAAATATTGAACATAAGCAATGCCAGACAATTGGGCAAGAAGCAGTTTCTCTCACCCATGGTTGGTACATTCTCAAATGTCTTGGTTCACAGAACACAGTAGAGCATTTGCCAATGCTGTCTGTCTCAGCCAACACCGTTCCAGGTGGAACCTTAGGATCTGACCTCCTGACTATTAATTCCATCTCTCCACCTACTCTCTATCTGAGGCTCTTTATGCCACTGGCCTTGGCTCTCCCATCCCAGGCTGAGGAAACATAAGCTGTGCCCCAAGTATCACCACTTCTAACACATGCACTCAAAGTTCTCCCGTATGTCTCTCCTCAATGAGCCATTCCCGGGCAAATAAGGAACTAATTCAAATTACTCATTTTTAAAATTACTATCTTATTCTTACATTTTATGAGTTGGTGGTATATAGAAGCAGTTCCTCAAAATGGGGGCAAAAAAGAAAATTGGCCTCTCTGGCCACTCACTCACTCTCTACTCAGCAAGTTGATGCATGAGTTCATCTGTTTCCTGCATGTTCTCCACATTCTGGGTCAGAGCAAAGTGTGAAATGGTCTCCTGCTCCCATTTTTTTTTTTTTGGTCTATATGTGTTTTTTTTTTCCCTGCTCTCAATAGAGGGGGTGAGATTAAGCACATCCACTCAATTAACTTGGGGAAAAAAAAACTTGTCAAGTGTTCTCTTCACCCAGAATGCATGACGGTGCTAATGTGCTTCAGTCCAACTGCAAGAATTTGACTGGTAGCTTGGCTTCCTTATGTCATATTTTTCTCCACTAGTCCTTTAGCTAGTGGAAGCTCTCCCAAGCTCTGTTTTACCCCTCTGATGATGTATGAGTATCACCTACTGTTATGATACCACATACAGTAAGAGAACCCGTGTTCTTAATCACAGGGCTAGCCACAAAATCACTGGACCTTTGTTTTCCAGAAAATAACTTGACATGATCTTCTCTCCCCTAGCAGTGGTTCCTAACTCAAATAAAAAAAATCTGCCTCTGCACCTTTAAGTCAAATAGACAGTATATGAAGCCACTGGCTAATGATACCCAAAATATCTTAAACATTAATTTAGAAAGCAATCGGAGTCTCAGCTGTTGGTTGTAAGGTCTGGACAGGTTTACAAAGCCATGGGGAAGTAGGCAGCAATCTGGTCAATTCAGGTCAAGGTAGCAGCTGTGTAAACTATTGTGTACGAGCCACCCACACTATCTAAATGAGCTGGATAATCTGTTCAAACTGGGGTCAAGTTAGGTACAGACTTGGCTGACATGCCTGCTGGAAACAAAACAGAAGAGAAAAAATAATGATGCCCGTGTTCACAGAATTGGTTTGGAATATGTTAGACTGTCTTAGAGGCCACCATTGGTGGTGATCTCTCCTTCCCCTTGTTCTGGAAAGGCTTCGAGAAAAGTTTTTTTTCATATTATTCCAATACTTATAATATGGCCTAGAAAAAAGTGCAGAGGAAGACAAAAATTAGATAGATAACATTATAAGTTCAATCCAAATTTTAGAAACTCAGTCTCCTTTGGTACCAAGGAGATATCTGCTCTGTCCTATAGCTCACTATGGTTTCCTCTGTTCTAGTTCTATGTTCATCAGTATGCTTTTTAAAGATTATTTTATTTTTAAACATAGAAAAATCCTTTGGGGTGAATACCAGCAACTTCAGTAATACTTTGCATCTGAGTTTTCTATTAAAGGTTGCCTAGCACCTTTTCAAAAGAAAGAAAGTTCCTGGGTGCTGCTGTTCAGAACTGTAGTCCCCTTAGATAAGACACCCTTTTTCATTAGTTCATTTCTTCCACCTTCTTGGTTTAGAAAAGTATGAATAGTCTTCAGCTTCCCTCTAAAATCCATTCAAAATTGCAACTAAATTTGAAGTTTAAAATAAGACAATCCTTACAGGGAAAATCAGTCACTTATCAGTAGAGTTCCATGCAGCTCATTGGAAATTCAGAATTTGGAACACAAATTTAGAATATTGAACATGGCATTATTCATTGCCTGGCACGGAGTCATGCAAGGCAGTTAGCCAAATAAGCTATCTCTCTACTTACAGGTGAAACAACGGTTTGGAGAATCTTAAAAATTTGAAAACATTCATAAATCAAAATAGGAGGTTTTCTAAGGGAGAAGTGAATACTCTGCCAAGTTAAGCAAACTAAAGAAGAAAACAAGTCGGCCGTTAAAACGGTTTTCATGGCAGACACTTACACTTCTTCAAACAATATCAATTAGTGTCTTTAGAAAAAGACTTCCCAAAGATGATATTTCAATCAGCATATTTTCTAGTTGCAAAAGAGCTTTCTTTCATTGTCTCAGGCTGCAGAAAATATGACAATGAATAGTGGTAGCATTGCTGCTAGAGGTAGAGCTTATGCATTGAGTCCAGTGTAACTGAATCCATGAAATGATCTAAAAATTATAGGACTTCTCGGACCTCTAAAGAAAACTGTTTCCCATCCATCACCAACAGGACTTCTTAATGGGTGGATATTCTCAGTTTCCACATGTACTTTCCTTTTTATCAAAATAAATGTATTTTTAGGAATAGCTAAATTTTCTCAGGTCTATTGCCAACTTGTTATGAAGCTTTATCAAGAAAATAAATAAAAAGATATGGAATCCTAAAGGAGATAAAAATAGAAGACAAATTCTTCTTTGCTGAGTCAGTTACTGAACTATCCTATGTTTCAGAAAAACCAGGTGGGAAATTATATCAAGAGAATTAGTTTCCTCTATAATGAAGAAAAGGAACTGGGACGCTACACCAAGAAGATGCATGAGCCTAGGCCTGGGGAGACTTTTAAAGGTTTGATGAATGGAAACCTACAGAGCTACAGTTAGGGGAAAGAAGAGAGATAATTGAGACATGTGGTGTGAGTTATGAATGAACCCCTTCAAAATTTGAAAGATGTAGGTAAAAGCTCAGTCTTTTGTTTGCTGTATCTGTTTCTTTGAATGCCCTTTCATGTAGTCTGGGTGATGTTGTGTACTGGGTTTTATTCAGGTTACAACCATGCTAACAAGCTAACTCTCTCCTGTCCAAACGTAGTTCTGTTTCTGTATCCTCAAGAGATTGTCCAAAAAATAAAGGCACAAATATTCTCCTGCAATGACAGGAACACTAACTGCAGCAGAGTCACAATGCTTAGCCTTGCAAGTTAGAGCACAATCTGAGCACACCACTGACATGGCTTTTGACTGAGGGAGCGGTTACCACAATCTTTTTAATCTTTCTGGAAGATCACAATGGTGGTGGCATTTTGAAAATATTGTAGCATTCACTCAAAATCATTCAATATTAGAGATAAAACAAGGCTTTTCTAAATCATCTGGTTAGGACTCCATATGTTCTTTTAGTGAAAAACAAAACAAAACTCCTATCTGAGAAAAAATGCTGCTCAGCATGGATATCATACTTTTTACTTTCTTTCTTTTTTTTTTCCTTTAAAGGAGATAGAAATTAGCTGTTAGTACAATTCAGCTTAGTCACAACCTCTCTGAAGTTGCTGCCTGTGTCAGGGGGTAGCCTCCTTTCCTATTCAGCAGTGTTCACTGCAGACTTTCATCTCCATGATCCATCCGTGTTGCTTGACCTGGAGCTGCCCTTCACCTAATCCACCCTGGGTGATGATTCTCCAGGACACAGGAAATCCTGAGATTTCCCTTGCTGTCCCTTCTCAAAAATCCCTTTACTTCTCTTGGTTTGGATCATCTTTCTTTCTTTATTAGATCCTTGGTGAAACACATCATCCAATAGCTTCCTAAGAAATGGTAGTAAGAAACTAAGTTTTTGAGACTTTGCTTGATTCAACTTGTTTTTATTCCATCTTGAGAATTGATTGACAGCTCTGATGAGTGTAGATTTCTAGATGATAATTATTTTCCGCCATAATTTTGAAGATACTGGCCTAATGTTATTGGGCTCCTAGGGTTGATATTGAAAGGGCTGAAATCAGTTTTATTTCTGCTCCTTTCTCTACCATGTGACCATGATATATTAATCTGCAGGTTTCTATCTGGAATTTGTTGGAATTTGCTCTTTATCTCTTCCATTCTGAATTTCATAGAATAATGTGCTGGGCATTTTGTATTTTTGTGGGTCTTTTCACATGATGGGCATTTTTAATTAGTAATCTTATTTTTACTTTTTATCTAGAAATCACTATCCTTTTTTTCTTGGAAACTTTATTTTATCACTTATTAGTTTCTTCCCTACCATTTTCTTTGTATATTCTATAGTAACTTCCTTTTCTCTCTCTTTTTTTTTAATTATTAGAACTTCCTAGAGCAATCCTCTAATTTTATGTCCCCTTCTCCTCTATTTTTATGTTTCAAATGTTTGTTCTTTCTTCTAGAAGATTTGCTCAAATATATCATTCAACCCTTACATTTAACTTTCAATATCTGCTTTTACATTTTTTAAATTTTAAGAGCTTTTCAAAAATACTCTAAATGATATTTAAAGCATTCTAAGTGCATGTTACGTATGTAGTATCTTCCTTTACCTCTCATGGGATACAAATATTAGTTTCTCTGAAGTTTCTTATCTCCTTGTATCCTTTTCGTATCCTCTGATCCATTTTTCCTGTTTGTTGGGTTTCTGTCTTTTATTATACCAGGCAATCTTCAGGTCCATTCCACTCTTAGAAAGCATTAAAATGCTCCTTGGAATACATTTCTGTACATGGATGAGGCTTGTCAAATAGTGGGCTTTGTAGGGGAAACTGGGTCAAGGGTATTTGCCAGACTGCTAGTATCATAAGGAAATCTCTTATGTCCATTCTTGTATACCATTTCTCTTAGGTGAGTCAGTTTCTTCAAAGAAAAATCCTTCCCCCTCTCATGTGGATAGGAAAAGCGAGACTCCCCATGCTCAGGAAGATGAACATGGAAAACAGTGTTGGGGCAGCTTTTTTTTAGTATGACACATCATCCATTCCATGTACCACTTACCTTCCCTTTACTTTGCCCAGCACAGATTCCAGATCCTCTGTGATGAATCCTCTCCAGAAATTAAACCTCCAGTCTTTTTCATGAGTGGAGAAGGAAGTTTGAAGACACCGCTAATTCAATGTAAAGTCATGCAGCCTCTATTCTCACCTGCAGAAGTAGCACACTTCCCATTCCTGACTCTCAGAAGTACATAAATGAGATACATAGTGTCTCTTTTGGCTTTTCACTCCACCTTTCCAAACCCTTAGCTGTCAACCTTTTGTGTTCACCCAAGTCTCTTACCATTTACTTAACTGCTTTCCAACTTCCAACTTTCTGACATTCATCAGCTATCAACTCTCCTCACAATCTCTTTTTCTAATGTTTTTATGCCCTTTTTTTCTCACCATATAATGAGGTTTGTCTAGAAAGTTAAAATAAACCCAAGTGGTCAATCTGCCAACTTAAACTGGAAGTTCACGATAGCTTTTCAACAAGTCTGTCCTCTTACTATAATAGCTACTTCAAGTCAATAGCTTTGCCATGGTCTCAGTGAAGTGCTTGGCATCTGTGAGAAGCTCAGTTGTGGTCATGTAATTTTGTAAAGTCCTCCCTGACATTGCTGTTAATGACAAATGCCTTTGTGGGTACTGGTGAAAATGCAGATGAGACAGTATTTGTAGAGATGCTGCCTCAACTATAAAGCTTTTTAGTCATCCTTACAGGTAAAACTAAACTATGTGTTCCAAATAGCTGAATTTGATCTTAGCATGCTTTCCTTCAGGACTGCCACTTTTCCAGTGTCCTTCTTTCAGAATCTTCATTGCCACTTCATTTCATTTTGTTTAACTAACTCCTTAAATTCTCTTGTCTCAGTTTATTAATAATCATGGTAGAATACCACTAAATTTAGTGAGTACTTAAAGCTAGAAGATATATTATTAGGTCTTTCTATATACCACCATGAGTCACTAACAATGTGTAATATATTCTGAGAGATGCATCCTTAGGTGATCTTTTTACTGTTGTGCCATTATAGAGCATACCTGCACAAACTAAGCTGCCTACAGTATGATTAGGCAACATGGTCTTAAGGGACCACCACTGCATATGCCATTCCTCCTGGACTTAAATGTTGCTAATGCAGTGCATGCCCATATTAGCTCGTACACTGTATATGGTAGAAATTTCCATCACCCCCATTCTGCAGATATGAGAACTGAGCTTCTCACAGATGCCAACTTTCTCTATCCCACTCCTCACCTCCTCACAGAATTCCCCAACCTCTCAGGCTTGACTTATTCACCTCTCCTCTAGTAAATGATTAAAATACACTCTGGAAACAGAGTTCCTTGGGGACATTGCTTAACCTCTTTCTTCTTTGAATCACTATCGGCAAAATTCAGATAACAATAGTTTTTATCTTATATAGTTGTTCAGAAGATTAAATAAGGTGATACATGCAAAGCACCCTGAACAGAACCTTGCTTGTCATGAGTACTACACATATGCTAGCCACTACTGCATGCTCCCAGAGCTCTTGGCAAATTTCTTATATCAATACCTAATGCACTATATCCAAATCTGAATTGTGTGCTTTTAAATGATATCAGTTTAATTTGCACATGCACACACACACACACACACACACACACACTAGTCACAACACAAAAACACTCAGAAGCAAATTATTTGGTGGTTGAAATGACAGTACTATGATTTCTGGGTCCTGAACCCATGGTCCTGCCTGATGGGAAACAAAACCCATTTAGGTAACATCCTTTGGATTCCTTTCTCTTTTGCAACAACTTTAAGTGGAACTGCTTCTACTGCTGCCTCTGCAGTATATGGTAAAAACCTGAATTTTCAATTTTCTGTATCCCACTCCTCACCTCCCATGGGAGTATGATCCCAGAGAAAGACAGAGAGCAAGGGTCATGACTATGCTACTTAGCATTCTGTCTGAGAACTTAATACAGTGCCTAGAATGTAAAAAGTGCTTAATAAACGGTTGCTGAAAAGGGGAACTAACATATAATGCTTGTAGGAATTCAACTCCTTTGAGAGAAGGGTGGAATACGCTATAGCTCCAAGCAGAAACACTTCTTAAAAAGCAGTGAGGGCAGATTCTATAATGGCTCTCACTTGAACTCAGAAATGCTGGCTATAAGGGCAGAGTTTGTGATTTTTTTTGACTATGTGATACTGGATGAGTTAATTAATTCTTGAGTTTCAATCACCAAATAGGTTAGTGAGAAAATCAAATGAAGTCACAGCCATGCAAACTTTCTGTCAACTAGAAATTCCTGCAAAGGGTTACTATACAGGCTTCCTCCCTGGTCATATCAATCTGGAAGTACAGTTGGGATATTAGTTTAATAAACCTGTCATTCTCTGGGGTGTTTCATGAACTGTTGCCATCCCCACAATCCTAAGTGCCTGTTAGATTCCTTGTTGATGACGAATAAATGTAGATTGTGTGAGTGGGGAAAGTGGGAGGGGGCCGGGGAACAGGGAAGCAAAGCCTGCTCATGCCACACTCTGTCCCCAAGTCCCTAGAAAACAAAGAGAACTGGAAAGCTCAGAAAAGTTGTAGAACTCCCGAAAGAACCTAAGTCAGCTCCAGAAACTGTGATGATTCTATTTGTTCCAACAATGGTACACGGGGAAAAATAGCAAGTTGCTCAATATGATAGGAGAAAAAAGGAAGAAATTCAACTGTCACACACACGAGTTTGTTCCTCTATTATAATCTCATAACTGTGTTGAGACCAGTTACCAAAGACCATCTCCTCCCACCAACCAGTTTGGTGAATTAATTATTTATGAATTCATTTATTTATTCAGCCAACATAAAAGATATACATACCATCTACTGTGGGCCATGCTCTAAGTGTGGTCCTTGGCTACATTGGCAAAAAAAAAGGAACACGTCTCCTCCCATAACTTATGGCTAGAGGGACATCATTAACCACTCCTGGCCTTTGGTTCAGAGTTGGAATAAGTCTAATGTCTTAACTAAAGACTGAATCTTTTCATTGAAGAAACTATTATGGTCAACAATGGGAGACAGTTTTCTTTTTATAGAGAATATTAGACAGTCATTTAAGCATATATTCACTTTGGGATATTATTTCTTTCTATTTCCTTCCTTCCTTCCTTCCTTCCTTCCTTCCTCTCTTCCTTTCTGGATATCGGGGATTTACTCAGGGGCATTCGACCACTGAGCCACATCCTCAGCCCTATTTGTTATTTTATTTAGAGACAGTGGCTCATTGAGTTGTTTACCGTCTTGCTTTTGCTCAGGCTGGCTTTGAATTCATGATCTTCCTGCTTCAGCCTCCCGAGCTGCTGGGGTTACAGGCATGCACCACTGTTTCCAACTCACTTTGGGATATCATTTCGGAAAAGAAAATTGAATTCTGATAACAAGAACAAAGATATTTAAATTAAAAATTATTTATCATCTAAAGAAAAAATTAAGAGTTTTATCTAAACTGAAGAAACCAAAGCTTGGTTTAATTTCTGCCTTCAATAAAAAGTTTTTCTATAGGAAGTGGACTTCAGAACTGTAGGAGAAAGTTGTTCCTTACCTAGGGAAGAATTTCTCAACATTAGATGATAAGGATTAGGAATGGGCAATGGAGGGATCTTAGAAAATTTGATTTCCCAGAGAAGCATAGGTAGGTCTCAGTTGCTTCATGACAGATGCTTGAGTAAGTCCTTGTGCCTTTCATCTCTATAGATAAGTGAGAGACCAATTAAAATTGATGACTCCTAACTGCTTAGAAAAAAATAAATTTGTTTTGATTCTATTTACACTTCTGTTGCAAAGGCCAAATCAGCTCCTATAAATAACTTCAACATTATTGAGCCCTTGTTAGGAAGGTGTCAGTTTCAAGCACTGTACAGTGATGGGAATCTATGAAGGTTCTTCTACTTTCAATAAGCTTATAGTTTACTGGGGAGACAGCACTAGCAGTTAGTCACTGTCTAATAATCCTTTACTATATGCCAGCCATTCTGTTCATATTTTACATGCTTTATTTTATTTACTTTTTACAATTCTATGATGTGTATATTAACATTATTTTCTAATTAAACAGATATAGTAACAACAATCCAGAGTTTTTGAGAGGCAATACAACTCACCCAAGGTCCCCAAACCAACTTAGATGCCAGAATTCAAATCAGTCTACCTGATGCAAAGCCTGTGTGCATTTGAGCATTATTCTGCATCTTACTCTATAGTCCAAACAAATAGTACCAATAATAACAACAACAGGATGTCTACACCAAGGTATAAACAAAGTGCTTTGGTGTTAAAGAGGATGAAGCAACCAATTTCAATTTGGGATCACTGGAAATTTTGGAATAGAAAGTCATTATTTTGAAAGGTAGCTAACTGTCCACCAAAATATGTGTGCCTACTTTCACAGTAGATCTGTCACTTGGGGGTAGCTCCCCAACCAGGGATGACATTTCCTGATCCCTGTGCTAGAGGGCTAGTTCTCACAGTGGAAGTGATGGAGCTCCCCCCGTCACACAGGTAGAAGGTGCAGGTGTGCCTTCCCCACCTCTTCTTTCTTCCTGCAGACCAGGATAACTATAAAACTGCTGCCTAAGAAAAAATATATATAAACTTTTATTTTGTTAAGTCACTGACGTTTTGGGGGATTTATTTGTTAAAGCCATGAGCATTACACTAACTAATATTAAAAGTATTCTAAGCAAGGAGTAGAAAATAAGCAAAGTCACAGAAGCATAGAGTGTGCAGGGAGGGTGAATAATCCCTGTTCTGTGGAGTATGGATGTGGGAGGGAAGGAGATCGACTGGAAAGGTAATTTGGAACCATGAATGACAGGTACAAAGTTTGAACTCTCCAGTAATAGAGAGCTCCTGAGACAGATCAGATAACTGATACATATCTCATTTAAAGCTAAAAAAAAATGTTTGTGCTTTCCATAAGAGATATGGGCAGCAAGAATTCTGAATCAGGGATGACAAGATGTTCTTTCCTATTAAATAAAAACCCCTATTTTTTACTTTAGTTGAAATATTTGCAAATCCACACTTACACCCACACAATTGCAAACATACACATGTAGCTCCACATTGTGCACATCCACATGTACACCCACAAAGCCCTGACATGCAGTGTGTAGATATGAGCATGCACACATACAAACACAGGTGTGCACACAAAACTCTGACGTGCACACATGCTGATACATGCATATACATGTACATGCATTTTTGCATGTGTGTGGACACACACGTTTTTTTCCTCAAGCAATATTAGCTGTTATATATGTAATATTATAACTGTAAATTATACAGCTACCTGTTATTCTATACTTGCATCTGTTTGAACATATAATTTTAAATACTTTTGTGAGTGGAGGAAAACAAATTCCTATTACTATAATGCCTGGTCTAAAATTTGTGTTCTTATTGATTTGTGATTTCCATTTTCTCTTCCCAGAATATAATCAGGAGAGGAATAAATATTATTCAAAGGAAGACAGAAAGCACATTCTTTCCATATCTCTTTCTTTTCTTTCTGTTCTTAAGACACTTTATTCCATGGGTCTCCACAAAGTGTCCTCAAGTGAGTTCAGAAGGTCCCCAGAGCTGCCAACACTTCTTCTCCAGTAAGAAACTTATGCAAAAGGCCAGCTGCTACCCAGAGGGATGTGACAGATGGCAGGATCACCGTGCCGAGCTCAGATGGCTCACCCAGGTGGAGAGGTATCAGGGAGTTGGAAGCAGAACTCTGGAAATTATTCTTGGCCTGCTTCAGCTTCTCATACTGACAATTCCACACCCTCCTGATCTGTGAATTTTGGAGGTTGGAGAGCCCAGATGCATACTTTTTATTTCCCCCTGAAAGAACAATTTTTGTTTCTGGTACTGGGAATGTAACCTATGTATGCTTTACCACTGAGCTACATCCCCATCTCTTTTTATATTTTATTTTGAGACTGGATCTCCTGAAGTTGCTTAGGGCCTCTCTAAATGGCTGAGACTGGCCTCAAACTTGTGATCCTCCTATCTCAGTCTCCTGACGCTCTGAGATTACAGGTGTGCACCACACACTCAGCATAAAAGAGCAAATTTGAGCTTTCCGGAGATTCCGTTTCACTGGGGGCTATGATCTTCATTTCATTGTAGACTATTTACTAGTGTTCACTGCCCAATTCAACCTAATTTTCTTATCTGGGTGTGATGCTGACTTGTAAATGACTAACACAGAATAACCTCTAACTGGCTTAATTAGGGAGCTTTTCAAAAACCATGGAACAGCTAAAGCCAAGACTGCTGGTGGAATAACATGACTGATGTCAAGGATTTGCAACCAGCCTGACAGAGGAGTGGCAGAGGCAGAATGATCAGAAATTGTAGCTTAGCTAGAGATAATAAAGATTGTGCCTATAGGAAATATCATTACAGTTCTTCCTTCCTCCCAAAGCCACAAGGATGTCAGGATGGGCGGCTTTACTCTCAGACAGCATCACCAGATTGGAAAATTCTTACTAGGCAGAGATTGAAGCTCCACATCTGACCTTCACCTTCAAAATAACAGAAATAGTAGCAAATGCCAATGCTCTTATCTGCATGCAGTTACTTAGGTTAACGTTAACATCCGGGCAAGTTCCTAGATTGAAGATGTTTACTCCCAGAAAGCAGGAATTCTGTTTATCTCTTGCTTTATTGCTAGCGAGGTACTATCTACTATAGTTTTGCAGTGTTCTGCGGCTGTACTGTCTTTTTGTTAGGAAAGTTAAAAACCAGCAGAGAAACAAGTAACTAAACATGCACAAAAGAGCAAGGGGCACATTGTGTCAGCATCAAAAATACTTGTGTTAAATTAAAGAACCTTGGTATCTGACAAACAACAAGTCTTCAGTGGGCTTTGTTCCCCAAAGTTGAAGCAAAATAGAGCTTGAACCATGCACTGCACATGTGAGTAGATTTCAGCAATACATGTTTTTAAAAACCTCAGCAAGACTGGAAAAGAATTCTCGGACTTGAGAAAGTTTTGCTTATGTTAGAATTGTTGTGCTAAGCTAAGTAGCCTTCAAGTGGAATAAACCCACAACTTTGGCAGCAGTGTAGACACATTTTGTCTCAAAGATTTCTTATGTATAAAGAAGTGCTTTGGAATGATAAAATAGATTCAAAGGTCTCACACCAGAGGCTCAGCAAGTCTAAAGTGGATTCAGAAATCTGCATGTTATAATAAACCCCTCAAGTGATTCTTGAAACCAGACCCAGAAGTAGCACTCATTGAGCCAAATGTTAATTTAAATGTTTGAGTTTTTTCTTTTAGGTTCGGGATAGAACTACTCGGTATTGTCCTCATGAGTTAATATTATTTATGATGAAAATGGGAAAGAGATTAGCAAGTGAAAGTGATCCACACAAGCAAAGATTCTTCTGTCCAGTCAACAATGTGAATGACACTAAAAAGCCAGCAATCCACTGCCTGTGGTGCTGGAAATCCTGTGTGCTAAGGATTCATGGGATTCTGCATTCTTGAGCATCTGCAGCTTTGACACTAGTGTCTGGACAGTTGCCTCTAGAGTCAGCTGAGTTCATGGGACTCAAAGGACTGAGGCACAAGGGTATGAGGGAAACCAGACCACATTAAATCACAGAATCTTAAGAGTTGAACCACGTTTTAGTTAACTTTTTCACCACTGGACCACAAGAACAATTTTAGAGGAGGAAAAGTTTATTTTAGTGCTCATTGTTTCAGAGTCTCAGTTCATAGATGGCTAACTATGTTGCTATGGGCCTGAGGTGGGGCCGAACATCATGGCAGAAGAGTGTGGTGAAGAAAGCAGCTCATGACAGAACACCAGGAAGCAGACAAAGACTCATGCTCACCAGGATCAAAATACAAACCCAAAGGCAACCCCCTAGTGACCCACCTCTTCCAGCCACACCCTACCTGCCTACAATTACCACCCAGTTAATCCCAATCAGAAGATTAATGCACTGACCAGGTTAAAACTCTCATAACCCAATCATTTCACCTCCACAATTTCTTGCATTGTCTCCACATGAGTTTTGAGAGGATACCTCATATCTAAACTATAACAAACAACTATCTACTCATCCCTCTCCCACGCACCGGCCATCACACACAACTTTGTGCCATCTGCAATTCAGTTGAACTCAAATTTTCTTGGTGGTTAAACTGAAATGGAATCCACCAGTCATGAAACTTTGTGTGGGATAAAGCATCATTTGGATCCATCCATACAAAACACATTTTCCATCTTATCTAACATTCCTTGAATTATTCTGTCCAGTAAATGCCTTCTGAAACCAAATACAGCTCATTACTATGCCATCTCTCTCTATCATCCCAATGGCCTCATTTTATAAGGAAATTAAATAAATAGTATCAATGAATCACTATTTGCTACTAGATGTTACTTTTTTTAAAAATAAGTACTAATAAACTTCATGTGAGCATTAAACATTGCCAGTACTGAAGAGTAAAGTTTTAGAAATTCCATATCTCCTTCACCCTGATTTTTTTTAAGGTGCTGGGTATTAAGGCCTTGAGCATGCTAGGCAAGCACTGTATCACTGAGTCACATCTCAGCTCCATGTTTTCCCCTTCTTAAAAGCAGATCACATAATTATTATATACAGTACTCTGGTAAGTCTCTCAGTCATCACGATTTCTAGAAGAGCACCCAGAATAACACTGTTATTAGTTCTCCACCTGATCTCCCAGTACTTTATAATTTAATTCATCTGAAACTTTACTCCTGTAAAGCTAACAGACATTTCTTTACAGACTGTGTCACCTAACCTGGGTCTCTCTTTCATCCTAATGATTCTCGTTCTCTGTCTAGGTCATCTTGAAGATGGTCCTTGTTATGGTTTAGATGTGGTGTCCCCCAAAAGCTCATGTGTGAGACAATGCAAGAAACTTTGGAGGAGAAATGGTTGGGTTATGGCCTTAACCAAATCAGAGAATCAATCCCTGATGGGATTAACTGAGTGGTAATTGGAAGCAGGTGGAGTGTGGCTAGAGGAAGTGGTTCACTGGGAATTAACTGAGTGGTAACTGGAAGCAGATGGGTGTGGCTAGAGGAAGTGGTTCATTGGGGTGTGGCTATAGGGGATATATTTTGTATCTGGAGAGTGGAGTCTCTCTCTATGCTTTCTAGTCATCATGTGAGCTGCTTTCCTCTGCCACAGTCCTCCACCATGATGTTCTGCCTCACCTTGAGCCCCGAGAAATGGAACTGGCCTTCTATGGACGGAGACCTCTAAAACCGTGAGCTCTCTAAGAAATTTTTCCTCCCCTAAAATTGTTCTGGTGAGATCCTTTAGTCACAACAGCAAAAAAAAAAAAAAAAACAAACCTGACTAAAGCAGTCCTTCTTGCTGATAAACATGTAATCAAAGCATAAGCTAAAGAATTTCTCTGCTCTTTTGGGCATGTGTCTATGTTATCACTTGTAGACCCATTTATCTGTTTATTCTCCTTGTTCTCAGAGAGAAATATGCCCCTTAGGTTGTATTCAACTGTTTGTGAAATTTACATTTCACCCCAGACTTTAGCCTCCTTGACAATTTTCTATGGGGCCAATTCTCTCTCCTGCCTGCAACTGGGACAGTGCCTCCCTCCCTCCATTTCTATAGATGCCCTGGGACGAGAGGGTTTCTCCATGGCTGCATTGGTAATTTTACATACCACATTTCTGCTTCTTAATTTTGCTCATTTATGATTGAGTTGTTATATTTTCTACTCTTCAAAGATTCCCTCTTGGGCCACATGAACTTTTCACTTCACTCACCATGGAATGTGGCTTATCCTTGCTAGAAACCCTAAGCATCCTATTTCCTAAAGCCTACGATATGATGCTGAGTGTCTCCTATGATCGATCTCTTCCCCTCCCCCCATGTCTCCAATGATTTGACTACTTTCTACAAAGTTTCCTATCACATCTCTACCACAAAACAGTTCTTTCGTACTTTGGTCTGGAATATTGTTTTCTTTTCTTGCTTCTTCATCTTTCTGAGTTGTCAGCAAGTCTAGAATTTATCAGATGCCCTGTTTTTTGTAGAATAAGACTTCAGCAGACATTCTGACGGGTGTATTTTCCCTTCTCCTCAAGGCCAGTTTTGTAATCTGCCTTCGGAAACCTTTATCCATATCCTCTGTCTAGTCTGTTGCTCTGCAGAATACTTCAAGAATAATATAACTTCAAATTCTCTTTTATCTTATCCTCCCTAAGAGGAAAATTTGCAATGTTCATTCTTTGTGCACAAGGGGAAAGAACTTTCTAAGTCACAGTTTCCACCTGGGTTTCCACAGATCCATATGTTACTGAATGTTTGAATGCTCAAAAAAAGAGGGAATTTGAAAGGCCAATAACAAACTGCATCTTCTGACAAAGAAACAAAAATATCACTTGTCATTTTCTCTCAAAACTTTCCTATCCCTGATGACATCACCTCTCTCAGGTTGTATTAAAACGTGTGTTTATCTAATGAGAACAGAATTATGTGAAGAACTATGTACAAACAGAGAGTTATTAAGAACAAGAGCTTTGGGGCTGGGGACATAGCTCAGTTGGTAGAGTGCTTACCTTTCATGCACAAGGCCCTGGGTTCAATCCCCAGCACCACAAAAAAAAAAACAAAAAAACAAAAAAACAAAAACAAAAGAACAAGAGCTTTGAAAGCCAAACTGACTTGACATTGAGTCTCTGATCCAGGGCCTAATAGCCGTGGTCCTTTGATAATCTGAGTCTGATATTCATATGTAGAAAATGGGCTTTTCACTACTACCTGTGTCATAGGATTTGGTGAATGCTGTTTTTGAAAGATTAATCACAGCACCCAGGTTTTAATAAATCCATTTATTTAATACCAAGAGTTTAACATTTGTTCACTCCACAATTTTCTTACAATAATGAGTAAATATATCAAAATTTCTCAACTTTGTGAAAGGGAGTCTGGTGCAAACTATGAAGCCATTTATACATAAAGAACATATAAACTATTGACAATAGTCAATGCTATGAAGTAAATAAAGATACATAAAACAAGTCCAAGGACTTTACTGTGAATGTGGGAGGTGACTACTTTTGCTATATGATCAAGGAGATTTCTCTGAAGAAGCAAACTTTCAATTGAACCACACCAATGAGAAAGTGCCAGAAATGAAAAAAAAAAAAAAAAAAAAGAGGAAAGCATTTTAGAGAGAGGTGTGAGCAAGTGTAGGTATTAACATGCTACTTCTCAATACATGTTTCCCCTTGATCCCCATACAATACCATTTATTCAGTCATCAATTCTTCAGGGTTTGCAAAGTGCAAGCTGATGTTTTCCACATCCATGTTTTATCGCCGAGATACTGTGGCTGGATGCCATGTGCATGAATTTGACTCTGGAAAGCATGTCCCTTCAATTATCTGTTAAATGCCTCTTTTACACCCAACCTGCTGACAAAAATGAGAAAGCAAACAAATGAGATGAGTTGCAGTGAGGACACAGGAAGCCAAGAGAGCAGAGCATCTAATTGGAAGAGCACAGGAGAATGTTTAAAATAAGTTTCAGAACAGTGATAAGGATGAAGATGATGTTATCTCTTGGATAGAAGAAGCTATTAAAATACGCCAGAGTGTTTTCAATCACTTAATCAGAAAGCCCTTTTCCTGAGAACTGCCTTTTGTCCGTGTGCCATGAACAAACATAAATATTTTGGACTTCCTGCATCCTTCACCCTGATAATGGGCTCTTAACTATAAGCTCTTCCCACCTCAAAGGAAAAGCTAAAAACAATGATAAAACATGAAAGATAGATATGAAGTCTTTTCCAGATGAATTATTGAATCCCACAAATAGTTTTTAGTATTATTCTGTCTCTAGGCTCTTGCCTTTTTTAATAGGATTATTTTATATGATATACATAAAATACATGTGATGTACCCATAATGCAAACAATGTACACCAGAGTTAAACTCAGGTAAAGCAAATAACATTTTGAATACCTTCATGAGAATTTCTTTTAAGATGCCACATAATTGCAACCTTTGATCAGTACATGAATTTTCATTTCACATTTAATATTTGAAAAATTCTTGAAGAAATAATTACATAAGAAAATGCTAGGAAATATTCATTTAAGACTCAAATAACACTTGAAATACTTAATATAAATAAGATTAACTATCTTAACAAAATAATTTATGTCAAAATAAAAAGTTAAAAATATGTATATTAATAGCCCTTTCAATGGGGAAAAGTTATTAATTTTTTAAAGTTATAATTAAAACAAATAATTTCACAGAAACTTCTTTTATTGCTATGAGAATAAAGTTTCATGAGATGTTTACATTCTTATGGGATTTTAAATAACATTTTCTGAATCCAGATAGAGATGTGTCAATCATTTGAATCATAATAAGCCAGAAGTTCTCTTTTGTGTTAAACAAATAAACCAAAGTGAAATTCTACTTGGGTAAAAGGTGAAATTAAGTTTAAGTGACCACATTCATGAATAAAATCACTATGAAGCACAATTAAATGCATTTTCGCTACCATTATAAATGACAAATTTTCCCATTATACCTATATTTTAATTTATAATTGGAAATTGAAATCCTAGTACTCAGATTGATCCCACCCAGAGTTTTGCTTTGAAGTTTGACCTCTGAATTTGTGCAATAATATCAAGTAGATGATAAAATTACAGGGGAAATTGTGTAATAATAGCACTCCTGTAGAAATCTTTACTTGCACAGCCAGGAATCTTGTATACCAACCAGGACTCTCTTTACATAAGGAAATAATACCCCTATCTATTTGAACCTCATGTTACCAAAACGCTGAAATACAGATCTCGTTTAATTAAACGACAAGACCCAACAGTAAGAATCCAATCAATATGAATAATATTCCTGCTTCTCTTTCCAAAACAAAATAGACTACTTGAGTGGTTTATGTGCAGGAGCAGCAAGCCAGTGAGTGGTGGGTGTCATGTCAGATGATAATTCAAGGGTTAAAGAGGACTAAATTATCATTCACATATGACAGAAGCAGCCATCAGCTCCCTTATTGACCTCATGTGTGCTCATGGGTAAGACGAACTGTTGCTTATAATAAGATGAGAAACGGATTTCTCTGGATAAACTGTTAGAGGAATCTGATGGTCTCATTAGTAAGGTGGCTTCCTGGCCATCGACACTGCCTCCCCTGACTAAGGAAGCCATCGCTAATCAAATGTGCTCCTGGAGAACTACAACAGGACTTGGCACTAAATTTCAAGATAATGATGGTCGAGTAGGACTTGATTTATCCCATGCCTTGCTTTTATACTCTGTATTGATTTCTCCAAAAAAAAAAAAAAAAAAAAAGATGGCCGTGCTTGTTACAGAATTTGAAATAATTGCAATCAGTGTTATTTACATATGATTTCATTTTTGCAGAAGTTGGAGAGTAGGTGGGGAGGGGGTGGCCGGCAAAGGAAGACATGTCCTTTGAACAGCTGCCTTTGGAAGAAATATTCTGGTTTATACAAAAAAAAAAGAAAGAAAGAAAGAAAGAAAGAAAGAAAGAAAGAAAGAAAGAAAGAAAAGAAAGAAAAAAAAAGGAAAAATCTTCCTCCAGTGTTTGTCTGAAATAAAGAAATAAATAAATGCCGTGTCGGGTGAATCACACCAAAATCTCAAGACAATTCCAAGATGAACCAACTCGGAGAGTAAATGACCTCTTCATCTGGGTGATAAAGTTCCAGCCAAAATATTCTCTGGGCCCGAGACGTGATTCATTAGAAATATGTGCATGGTGTGGCGCTCCCCTCTCTATCTGGCAGAGTCCAGTCTGCACACTGATAAGAAGCAAATGCAAATGTCCTGATAAGAACTGAATGCAAATATTTATGATATGATATTCCCTGGGAATTATGTGCAGATAAAACAAAGTGTATTATTTTCCTGCTTCTCTTTCAGGTTTGCCAAAATGCCCTTTTTCGCTTTTGGAATTTGCATTTCTTCAAAATTGATTCGGCTTGCGTATTATGTTAAGCTATTTGTTTGCTAAGGATGGTAATTAGTTACTGTAATTACAGCAATGACAGTTGCTAAATTGTTTTTAAAGCATTACAGTGAGCCTGTGCCAGAAGATTGCAGTATTTTTTTGGATTTAAGCAGAGGCTGGAAAAACTCCCACTCTAGGGCCAGCATGGGATTTTCAACTACAAAGCTGCTTTTCCTGATTGAAATTAAAAAAAAAAAATCATTAATTTGCATTGATTGCAAGTACTAACTTTACATTTAGGTTTATTCACATATCACAGAAATATTAGTGATAGTGGACCTTGGCGTAAAGGAGACACAGGGGACGAGCATCGTAAATAAAAGTGAAAGCTGATAGCAGAGGAAAAATGGTATAACTATTACTTAGAGCCTGTTAATTAAACTTTTTTAGCCTGTTTTTAGATAAATTAAAAACAATTAAAAATGTTTCTCTGAAAGTCATTCCCAAACTTTTCTGAGTGCTCCTGGTTAAAATGAGCAATGTGGAAAAGAACAATTTGGCCATACTCATATTTTTGACATGTGGAAAGTAACGGGGCGGGGCAGGGGGGAAGGGGGGTAGCGTTATTTACTCAAATACTTCTCACAAATTTAGTTAAAAAAATAATTGAGGAGAAAAGACTTGAACTCCAGTACATGTCTAAAATGGTTCATATAATTTATGTTTTATATCAATTGTGACTCAGAAGTCAAAGGCAGGGAATGTAGTTCTCTGTGCCATCTGTTGTCCCAAGAATGCCTTCAAATAGTACTTTCTATAGAGAATTCAGGAGAGCTCCAATTTTTGTCCCAGTCACATGAAATCAAAAATAATACAAAATTTGAATGTGTACTTTAAGGTTGTAGATTTTTATACTCATATATTCACACTCACAAATGCCTCATAAATTAACAAATACTACTCTCTTCTAAATGTTGATCTTCCTCTGCTGGAAGAAAGTTAGCTACTCTCATAAAAAAGAATAACAGCAACTAATATTTGCTGAGATCTTTCCAAATTCCAGGCACTGTGCTAAGTATGTTATATGCATACTCTCAACAACTTTTGAGAAATTATTATTATCTCCATTTTATAGGAACACATAGTAAGGCTCAGACATGTTGGAATTTGCCCAAGTTCATAGTGAAGATGGAATTCAAACACAGGCAGCCTGAGTCTAGAACCTTTTAACTTTAGAGAATATAACTTTGTATTTCAGCATAAATAAATAATGTCTTAAAAGCCTGTACTTCCCCTTTTAACTGACAATCAAACAGAGCTCTAGACCACATAGTCAAGAAAATGTCAAAAATCAAATTTTTATCTTTGTTCTGTTGAAATTTTAATATATTTGCTAGTTATAGATAAATAAAATTTCCTTGATGATAACTTCAATAATACCCATAGTTGATGAGAAATTTGACTTTTTACAAAAATAGTCACCTCCTACAAATTGACTATTTCTGCTCCAAAAAAAAAAGACCTACTTTATGTAATATGGTTTTTTATACTTATATTAATACTGATAAAAGTGGAATATGAGCATCTTCTGGCATTTTAAAATGAAATTTTGAAAATGATCTCATGTTGTGTGCACTTAAGTTTGAACTTTATTTATTTTTTGGTGGGAAGGGTACTGGGGATTGAACTCAGGGGCACTGGACCACTGAGTCACATCCCCAAGCCCTATTTTTTTTGTATTTTATTTAGAAACAGGGTCTCACTGAGTTGTTTAGCACCTCATTTTTTACTGAGGCTGGCTTTGAACTTGTGATCCTCCTGTCCCAGCCTCCCAAGCTGCTGAGATTATAGGCTTATGCCACTGCATCCAGTTAAGTTTGACCCTTATTTTTTTACCTGTTACTTTGTGCATAATCCCAATTATACAGCCCCAAAGTCGGTGTCATACACACACATAGGCATAAATCAATGAAATTTACACAGCAACATCTTCAATTAATGCATTCAACAACTTCTCCTTATGAAGTCTTCCCCAATGTATTCTTACCCACTCCAAGCTGAACTTTATTTCTTCAATTTCCTAGCCCACATGATTCTATATTTTTTCCTTTTGCAGCATTCATCCTAAGACTCCTGGCTCCTTCTATGAAGCTGGCTGATTTTGTATTTATATCTGTTCCCTTTACTAGACTGGAAACTCTTTGGAGGCTGGGTCTTTTGTATCTCCTGGGTCTAGCACAGAATTTTCTATGTAGAAAGGGCCCAAAACTTATTAAATGAATATTAATAAACCCTGACCTGATGCAAACAACCACATAATTTCAGTAACCCAGACAAGAAGCATTTGATTTCTCACCCATGTGTCTATAGGGTAGCTAGGACTACTCTGCTTCCAGCTGTGGTTCAGCTGGTTTGTAGCCTTCATCTCCATGGGAGACCAGGCCCCTGGGACACAGCTATTCAGGGCATACTTTTCTCATGGTAAGTGCCAAAAGCTGCCAGAGGGTTAAAGTGGAGACACTTAATGTCTTTAAAGGCCTATCTTAGAAGTGGCATCCTTCACTTTGACCTACATTTCCTTGGCAAGTCAAGAGCCAAGCCCAACATCAACACGATGAGGGAGTATACGCACACGGAATTGGTAGAAGTCTTGTGAGGGCTGAATAACAATATAATCTGCCACGAACACCAAATATTTATATACTAAAAGATATAGCCAATTGTGTCAGATGGCTTTGCATTTCCATGGCCAAAATTCCCGACAAGAACAATTTATAGGAAGGAAAGTTTATTTTGGTTCATGGTTCAGAGGTTTGGTTTGAAGGTTTAGTTCATGGCTGACTTGAGTTCATTGCTCTAGGAACAAGATGGGGCAGAACAACATGGTGGAAGTGGGTAGTGATGGGGGTGGGGAACTGCTAGGAAGGAGGGGGAGGGTGCATGGGGAAGGCGAAAAAGAGAGAGAGAAAGAAAGAAAAGAGCCACAGGGAAGATGAACCCTTCCAGGCACACACTCAGTGACCCAACTCCTCTAGCCACACTCAACTTGCCTACAGTCACCACCCGTCAGTCCATTAAATTAGGAAGGACTAAAAAGGTTACATTCTAATTTTACCTCCGAACAATCCTGTACTAACAAAGATAACTTTGGAGGATATCTCATCTCCAAATCCTAACACCAGTTATTCTTTCCTTAATGTAAAGCATCTAAAACATCTAAGAGACACAAGAAATATGGAGAATTTATTTAATTATGAAGACCTGGAAAACATTTCATAATTTACATTGATAATCTACTTTTAGATCAATCAATTTAACTGACATTAAATTTCTTGTGGGTTTAGTATTCATAAAATAAGCTACAGTTTGGCATTTCTCTTCTCTGGATGTCTGGAGAAGTAATCAACTCTCTTCTTCCATACTCGAAGACCATTAGTCTATTGTTCCTATGTTCTTTCCCCCAGGTCAACACTGTTTTCATCTCTCCTCCTGTATTTCACTTGTCAGAGCATCTCCAACCTTGTGGCTCTTCCTTGGGACTTTTCCTCCAAAGCAGTGAAAGCCAAAAGTTCTATTGGAATCTCTTCTGACCATTGATCAATTGAAACAGAAAAGAGAATCTTAGTTCCTTAGAGGACAGACATTGGCAAATGCCCAGCTGAAGAGAAACATATGGGTTCACACCCACATTCCCACATTTTTCTAACCCCCACTCCAATCTGCAAACACATCAGAGTCAATTTAACTAAACTGGATTAGATCAAAGAAGAGCTCTGAGGAGTGTGAGGCCAGGCTTCAAATGTCAGCTAAGCACAGTTTGGTTACAGAAAGGAAAGCATCCCTCCTGGAGTGAGACATCTTTCTTGTCCAGACGTTCAAAGAGTGTTATTCATTACTAAGTTTATGGTACCCACACTGGGAGCACAGTTCATGACTTCAGAATTTCTGCCCAGTTTACAGGCAAGGGCTCCTCAGTGTTTTCCACAGCAGATTTGGTCTCATGGAATACAAAGTAGATCATTAGCTGATCTCAAGCTGCACTGGTTATATGATGACTGTGAACACTTATCCTGAATCCCTGAACTTTTAAAATTCTCATGTTAAGTTTTCAAACCAGGAAGATAATGTACTTTGTATTCTTGAAGATAATATTCATTCATACTCTCTTTGTCTAACTCACATGATGAACCAAATTCCACGGAAACAGAATAAGTTGTGCTATATTAATATCAAAGCATGCAGGAAGATCTCACTTTGGAACATAAATTAGTATAATCCATGGTGACAAGAAAAGAAACAAAAAGGCTAGCCAACACCCTGACGTGTATCAGTAGCTCGCAGATTCAAGTTCCTAATCATAAAATGGAGATAACATGGCATAGAAGTTTCTTCATTGTATCACTTCCTTGATCAATAAGCATGCACTGAATACCCCAGAATTCCTGGAAAGCTTATAAAATCCATTATTCTGAATTTCCATATACTTTTACTTGTTCTCATACACCAGGAAACAAATAGACTTTGAATTATAGCTAAATTTGTTCTCCCTTAAAACCTAAAGGAAAGTAGCATGAACATGCAAGAATAGGTAAGAATGCTAAAAGAAAATTACTAAGTTCTATCCAAATAAGATGCACCCATTTTGCAGGATGTATTACTGAATTATTATCATATTCACTGGTGTTGAAGCAGGAGAAATTTAATCAAATAATAAAACCAGCAGTCTGTGGACTAATGAAAACACTTCTTGGCTTACACATGGTTGTCAGAATGCAAAAACTAAACTATCATGTATCCTTCTAAATAAAATCACAAGTCAGTCTATTGCTTCAAAGTGTAGCTTCTCCTTGTACCATGCCAAGACTGAGAACCTCAGACGAAATGCTGCATAGGCAAAGATTGCCTATCCTGACATACCACTCATCTTGACATTCATGAAAAAAAAAAGGAGAAATCAAGCAAGAAACATCTAAGACAATGAAAACATATTTGACTTTCCCATTCAAGTTTGAACACAAATCCAATGAGTAAAATATTGTGAGTGAAATGTTGCTTCAGAAGCTGATTCTGTCATTTTGAGAATTCACAGATCTACATGGCCTCTCACCAGGGCAACTTCTTAGACCACCAAGACATCAAGCTTTCCAGGGACAAGCTCCCTCAAGAAAAAAAAAAAGGAAGGAAGGAAGGAAGGAAGAGAGAAAGAGAGAGAGAGAGAGAGAGAGAGAGAGAGAGAGAGAGAGAGAAAGAGAGAAATGAAGGAAGGAAGGAAGGAAGGAAGGAAGGAAGGAAGGAAGGAAGGAAGGAAGGAAGGAAGGGCAAGCTAAAAGTTTAGTTACTTGGGGGAAAAAAATGTGACTCCTCTCTATGAAAATAAGTAAATAAATGCATATTTAAATAACTTTAATTTCAATACTTATTTAAGTTTAAAGTTATTCATTCACATAGGATTGCATTAAAATCCCAGGAAGCAGTATTTCTAGATCTTTGTGGTACTTCCACAGTCTGCACCCCTTTATGTACTGCTCATTGATGCTCTTAGCAGCCATGGGGCTTGCTGGACCTGAAAGGAGGTCAAAACTGCTGAAGCAGATATAATTAGGCATTTTCCATCTCTGGGGAGAGTCTCCTGCCCCTTCTAACTTGCTGTTCAAATTTTATTCACTCATTTTTTTTTTCAATGCAATTTTTGGATTTAAGTGTAGGAGTCAGGATATCATCAAGATTTTACACACACACACACACACACACACACACATACACACGTACATATGTAGTCAAAAATATATAACAAAATATATAACAAAAATAAGGTAATCACCAAAAAGTGTTTTTAAATTGTATAGAGTTCTCAAAACCAGAGAATGTGGGAAACGTAGATAAAAGGACACAAAGAATAAAAGAAACAAATAGAAAAGAGTAACAAACATGTAGATTATCAACCCAGCCATATCAATAATCATGTTAAGTGTGAATTATGTAAATACACCAAGTAAAGACAGATATATTACCCCAGTGGACAAAAACAGCAACACCCAAATCGATATTGTCAATGAGAAATGTAACATAAATAGACTCAAGTTAAAAGTAGAGCGCTGAAGAAAGATATAATATGCAATGACTAAAAAGCAATAGCAACAAAGACTGGAGTATCTATATTAATTTAAAAAAATACATCCGGCAAGCTATCAGAAGTAAAAAAAAAAAAAAAGCATTAGTTAAAGGGATCAGTTTTCAGAAATAGAGCAATACTAAGGGCTTATGTGTTTAACAGCAGAGCAGCAAGTTACAAGAGGCAAAAACTGACAGATCTGAAAGTAGAAATAGACAAATCCACTACTATAGTGAACATTTCAATAAATTTCTATAAGTAGGTGATAAATATAGAGGGCATAAAAATTGGTAAAAATTTAAATGACATAAATAGGAATGAGGATGTAGCTCAGTGCTAGAATACTTGCCTAGAGTGTGTGTAGCCTTGGGCTCTATCCCTAGCACAAAATAAAAGAAGGAAGAGGAGGAGGAGGAGAAGAAAGAGGAGGAGGAGGAGAAAGAAGAGGAGGAGGAGGAGGAGGAGAAGGAAGAAAACTTGATGCCATGAGTAGCACTACCAATCAATGTTCTCTAACTAAAATTGATAGACTATGCCATCCAACAATGGAAGAATATATTCTCTTTTCAAATTCACATGGAGAATTGAACAGAATAGACCAGGTTTGGGGCTATAAAACACAGTTACAAACTTAAAATAATATAAGATATCCTATGTATGTTATCAAGCCACAATGGAATTAAAATAAAAATCAGTAATAGAAAGTTAACTGGAATGTTCCAAATATTTGAAAATGAATCAAAAATTTATAAGTAACCTATGGGTCAAGGAATAACTCTCAAGGAAAATAAGAAGATGTTTTAAACTAAATTAAAATACAATATACCAATGGAGTATTACTCAGTTGTAAAGAAGACATTTGCTGATAAATGGATGAAACTGAAGATTATCATGCTAAGTGAAATAAGCTAGTCCCAAAAAGTCAAAGGTTGAATGTTTTCTCTGATATGCACAACCTAATCCAAAATAAGGAGGGGGGGATTTTAAAAGGGAAAAAAAAGAATAGAAGAATGTTCAGTGGAGTAGAAAAAGAGAAATGAAGGAAAGGTAAGAGACATGAGATAGGGAAAGACAGTGGAATGAATCTGACCTAACATTCCCATGTACGTATGTGAATATACCACAGTGAATCTCACCATCATGTACATCCACAGACGCTATCTAAAAATTGATAGTCCTCATTTAATAAATACAATTTGTAATTTGTGAGTCTTGCAAAAAGCATATGTAGAGGAAATTTTAAGCATTAAATGCATATATTAGAAATGATAAAAAGTCTAAAACCAATAACCTAAGCTTCTTCCTAGGGAAAGAAGAACAAGGTAAGACTAATACAAGTAGAAAAAAAGTTAACAAAGTAAAGCAGCGATTAATGAATTAAAAACAGAGAAAAATCAATGAATCCAAAGTCTACTTTTTGAAAAAAAAATCAATACAACTGATTGTCAGAGTCTGTAAACAAGTCAAAATAACACCTGGCATTTTGCCAGGGGAATGTTAGAGTTGTAAACAAGTCTGGATGGTTCCGGGCAAAATGCCAGAGGGAGTGGTTTGAGAAGTAACAAAAGCGAGCCATTAAGTGTGGAGATTCCTTATTGGTTGACTGATGTATCTAGTTTATGCTAATTAGATAAGCTGTGTGGAATGTATAAATACTGCTCCTGTCCTGCAATAAAAGGCTCCCACTCCTGCTGTATCAACATACACAAGTTGTCCGTCACCCCCGTTATTCTGCTGCAGCTGGACTCCGGCTCTACTTTTTGAAAAAAAAATCAATACAACTGATAAACTTCTATCTAGGCTACTCAAAAAAAAAAAAAAAAGATTGAAGACAAAATTTCAAAATTTAAAGACACAATATCAAAATGAAGGAGATATCACTACTGAACCAAGATGAATAAAGGAATAATGTATACTACAAACAACTATAAAGACAACCCACTGTTCATGATTTTGAAAGTTAGATGAATTAGACCAACTTTCTTCCTTAAAGAATCAAACTATAAAATTTGTACAAGGACAAATAGATAACATCAATATACTTATATCCATTTTGAATCACTAATTAACAATCTTCCCAAAAAAAACACGAGACCCAAATGGTTTTACTGGTGAATTCTACCAAACATTTAAGAAAGAAATAATGGCAATTCTGTACAATTTCTTGTAGAAATAACACTTTCTAACTCATTCTGAGGTCAAAGTTACCTGGGACAAGGGACAGATAAAAGCTGCAGAACATAAATGCAATTCCCACCCCCAAACTAGCAAACCTAATCCAACAAAGTATAAGAAAAGTTTACCTCTTTTAAAGGAAAAGCCTTATAGAATTTAAGAAGAATTAGAACTCACAAGCAAGTCAGATTTTTTTGAGATGTAAAAAACTGGTTCAGCATTTGAAAAATCAATTGACAGAATCCACCATTTCCAAAAGTTAAGAAATCAGATCATATAACAATATCCATTGATGTGGAAAAAGTATTTGAAAATATCTGGCATAAATTCATGGCAAAAATTCTCTAAAAACACGAAGAACAGGGAAAATTCCTTCATTCAATAAGAACCATTGTCTCAGTCTGTTTTCTGTTACCATAACAAAATATCTGAAACTTGATAATTGATAAAGAATAAAAGTTGATTTGATTCAGGGTTTAGAAGGAAGGAAAAGTCTAAGAACACAGCATCAACATTTACTTGATATCAAAATTTATTTGACTTCTACTGAGATCTTCTTAATGCATTATAACCTTTAGAGAGTTATCACATGTCAGGCCATCTAGCTCTGGGCTCTCTTCCCTTTCTTAATAAATATGCCATCTTGGGGCACTATGTTCATGAACTCACCTAATCCTAATTATCTCCCAAAGACTGTACCTCCAAATGCCATTAGCATGTGAATTTTGGAATAAGATTTCAACACATTAACTTTTCAGGGACACAGTCAAACCATATCAAATATCTACAAGCAACAATCACAACTCTGAAGAAGCTGTCATTGTACTTGATGTTGAGAGACTGGACAATTTCCCCCTGAGATTAGAAAAAAACAAATAAGTAATTGCTCACTATTCTTACTTAGCAACAGACTAGAAGTTGTAGGTAGTATAATATGACAAGAAAAGGAAATAAAAAGAGTAAAGATTAGAAAGAAAAAATGTCTTTGTTCACAAATTACATGATTATCTAAATGGAAAATCCCAACAAATCTATGAAAGAATCTCCTTAAAACAATAAAACAGTATTTTAGAGTTGCAAGATACAAGGTCAATATACAAAAATCAATTATTTTCCTATAATAATAAATGAGATCTGAAATGTAAAATTTATAAAAATTATTCATATAATAGCACCAAGAAAATTGAAATATTTAGGCATATGTATATCAAAATATATTCAGTAACTATGTACAGTGTGTACAGAAAACTACTAACTGCTTATGAAAGAAAACAATAAAGGGAAAGAGAGCCATATTCATAGATTAGAAGACTCAATGTTAATGAGCTGACAATCTTTCCAAAATAATTTATGGATTCAATGTAATCCCAATCAAAATTGTGGAAGCTACTTTGCAGATATTACCAAACTGACTCTAAAATAATATGAATATCAAAATCCTAGAATAGAAACATACATCAAAGAATAATAAAAATCAGAGGACCTCTCTGTTGATTCCAAGACTTAATAGAAAAAAAAGACTTAATAGAAGACTAGAATAATCAAAATAGCATAGTTTTAGTTCTGGAATAAGCATATAGATCAATGGAAATAGAGTCTAGAATCAGAACTAGAACCACACAAATAGAGCCAACTGATAATTTCTCACTAAGTGCAAAGGCAACACAATGCCAAAAGATTTGTCCTTCCAATAAATAATATAAGAAAAAATAGATGTTTGTATTTTTAAAATGTACCTACACAGAGACATTGGGCCTTCACAAAAATCAAATGAAAATGTGTGATAGTACTAAATCTTCTTAGTACTTCAAAACTTCTAGAAGAAAATATAGGAGAAAATCTATATAACACTGGTTTAAGTGATAAGAAACAACAGAAAAAGTATGATACATGAAAAATACAAAAATAATAAAAATTTAAAGCTTCTGCCCTTTGAAAAACTCTGTTAAAAGTTTGAAGAGACAAACCATGGACTGGGGAAAAATAATTGCAAAACATGCATCCAATAAAGAACTCACAGCCAAAAGATAAACCAATTAATAAAATTGGCAAAATAGCCCATAAGTCATCTCACCAAAGAAGATATACATGTGGCAAATAAATATGAAAAGTTGTTCAATATCATTTGTCATCAGAGAATTGCAAATTAAAACAAAGAGGTATTACTGCATACTTATTAGAATGAGTAAAATCTAATAAACCAACAACACTATTTTTTTTTGTCAGTGATGTGGACAGTAAGAATTCTCAGTCATTGAAAAATTGTACAGTCACTTGGAAGATAATCTGACAGTTTCTTACAAAGTTAGACAAACCTTTGCTACATAATCCTGCAATGATACTCGTGGGTATACTTGGAAGATAATCTGACAGTTTCTTACAAAGTTAGACAAACCTTTGCTACATAATCCTGCAATGATACTCGTGGGTATACCTAACTTATTTGCAAAATTAAATACCCAGGTAAGCCTACACGTATACTTTTGCTAGCAGCTAACACCAAAAACTGGAACCAACAAAGATTTTCTTTAATAAACAAATACATAGATTGTGGTATGTTCATGCAATGGAATAATTTACGGTAATAAAAACCAATTCTTTAAGTCAGGCAAAGATGTAGATGGATATTAAATATATATTTCTAAGTGAAAGAAGACTATCTACTGTAATAATTTCATATATATGACATTCTAGAATAGGCAAGGCTGTAGGGATGAAAACAGATCAGAGGTCATCAGGTTTTCAGAGAGGGAGAGGGTTGAACAGGAAGCACAGGAGAATTTTAGGACTGAAAATATTCTGCATGATACTGTAATGGTTAATATATGATACTATGCATTTGTCAAGTCATATTTTTAATATCTTCCATTAGTATACATATTTGCCATAATTGATGAACCAATATTGAGACACTAGTAAGTAAATTCCATACTTAATACAGATTTTCTGTTTATTTACCTAATATCCTTTATTGCTTAATAGTAAGAGAAACCATCTGAGGTATATGAGAACTCTCTACTATATGTGCAACTTTTCTGTACATCCAGAAGTATTCTAAAATAAAAAGAACCCACACATGCATGCACGCACACATTTAATAGCTGGAACACTGTTCCCTGCTGTCCCACCTACTTATCCTACATTTCCTTTAATTCTCCACTCACATGTCATCATGGAGCTGACCCTTAACCACCCTATTTAAATTGCAACCTGTCACCCCATCCAGTATCCCCATCCTCCTTTCCCAAAGACATGTCGCCCTCTAACACATTTTATAATTTATTTATTCATTGTATTAGTCAGCTTCATGTTACTATAACTAATACTTGAGATAATCAAACAACAAAGAGAAAAGGTTTATTTTGGCTCATAATTTTAGAGGTTTCTATCTATGATTGGTCAGCTCCATTGCCACTGCTTTGGGTGAGGCTGAATTTCGTGGCAGGAGCACCTAGCAGAAGGAGCACAACCATTCACCTAGTGACCAGGGAATGAAAGATAAGAAGAGACAGGGGCTGGGGCCCCACAATCCCCTTCAAGGGAATGATCCCAATGACCTAAAGACCTCTCACCAAGCCCCACCTCTCAAAGGTACCTACTTCCCAATAGTTGCACCCTGAGGAGAAAGCCTCTACCACGTAAACTTTTGGGGGCCACTTAAAATTGAAACTATAGCTTTACTTATCTTTATAGTTTATTGAGTCCCAGTGTAAGAAAGTGAGATTCACAGGACACCTTTTTGTTCTCTATCTTATCTGAAGAGTATCTGATATAGTGCTTATCACAGAGTAGGTGTACAAGAAATATCTGTTGGATCAATTAATCCTGTTTTCTAAGAAAAATCAATTTAGGTTATGTGTGTGCATATATATGTGAGTGTTTTGTGTCTAACTCTCAAACATCTAAGTGTGTATATGTATCATATATGCATGCATTGATCCTATCTATCATCTCTCTACCTATCTATCCACAATCTTAGACTAGAAGGTGCAGTTGCTGGGACAGCAGCTGAGCCCATAATTCCTCCATTCCCAACTGGATCTCCTCCTTCAGCTTCTACTTCTAGAAATTTTTTATTTAACTCCACAAAGAATAATACTGCTTTTACCTTTTATCATCAAAACTGGAAGCTTAAAGTGTCAGAGATCAACAACAGGGTCCGGTCTATCTTTGCAGGTTTGAGCTAACTCACTCTTGCAGTTTCCAGTTCTTTCTTTCTTCTTTCCTACTTTGCACCTGTCTTTCCACTCCAACTGCCTGTCTTGCTGACCTCAGGTCCAACATTAGACCCAGAGATAATAACTGTGCATAAATTCTTTAACCAGTTTCAACAACTCCCTAAGGTAGAATTTCTATTTTTTTTTTTTTTTTTTTTTTTTTTTTTTTTTTTAGAAACTCCTTCCAGCCATCTAGTCTCCCTAACCTAAGGTAGAATTTCTATATTAAATCCTTTATTATATACCACACCTATTGGTTCTGCTTCTCAGCGAAAAAAAGAATTATCCCAACTAATGTCTAATACTAGCTGTCACATTACCACACTTGATATCCACAAAAAGCCTATGTGATCTATGTAGAGGACACTTTTCAGTGCTTGTTTGGTTGGTTGGTTTCCCCTTATTTGTGCATGAGGAAAGATGTCTCTCTCCTTGACATGTCTTGGTTTGACCATATCACCAAGCTTGGACAACTAGATGTTCCCATCTGAGACTCTGAATTTGGAATGTATGATCAAAGAAGCTGACACATCATAGAGCTCAAACCCAGGGCAGAAGGGACACCCCTAACCCAACTGTCCTGTGTATTGACGTCATTGTATTTCTTTCCTTCATTATAACATTGTTCTAGACTATTTTCTGAGCACAATTCTCCAGACTGCTCATAAATTCTGTAAATTCTCCTTCCAATATATTTCTTATTTGCCTAAGTTTCAAAAAAAATCTAGTGAGAACATGTCTATATTTTACAGATAAAAGGAAAATTAAAAGTTCAGAGAGTTAAATTGATATGCAGTTCCATGCAGATTCAAAATCTAGTGACCTTAACCGATACTCTATGATATCTCCTTTATTTTGTTATTTATTGTTTGTTTGATCCATTTTGTCAACAGAATCATTTATACTAGCTCCACATTGAAAAACAAAATATCAGTACAAGAAAGCTACATGTGAATACATTAACATTCAATCTTCTCCTGTAAATATCTGGAAACTGATATTTACTAACATGTAATCATGTATTCAGTGCTTTTAAAAATGATTTAAATTTGTTGGTGACAATTATATTGCATACACGTGTAAATTTGTATTGCATACTACAGAAAATAAAATATATCAGGCAAATACATCTGAGAAACTATTCACTAATACTTAACAACTTTTCAAAAACCATGACCAGCTTATTCAGTATCATGCAGGAGTGAAAGCATTGCCAGGAAAAAGCCTCTGCAGATCTTCCTCTCGCTCGCATTCACTCTCTCTATCAGATTTGTAGCTCTAGACAGAAAAACTGAGTCACTTGAGGTTACAGGTGGTTATGTTTATCTCTAATTCCTGCATACATTCATGGATTTGGAAGTGAAGAGGACTAGCTGGTTGTGTGGATAAGACTCAAGTTCAGAATTTGTCCTCAGACCACAGCTTGTATGTTGAGAACACCAAGCTCTTGGCAATGGATTCAATACCTCTTATGAGACACAGAAGGATAATTCTGGCAGCAGTTATGCTGAGCTGATCAAAATGGCCCTGATCAAAAGGAAAGAATAAGAAAAATCCACTGATTGCACCCTAAAATTATTACACAGGCCAAATAGCTGTTAAATGAAGTACAGTACTATTAGAAAGCTGAGAAATTTATTTTCCAAAGAATAATGCAGAAAAGGAGATTTGGGGAAATATTTACATCACCTACATCTTATACTGAATTTATGAAAAAGAAATTTTTTCATACAATACATATTAACATATTGAAAAGGATTAAAATTATACCAAGTATGTTCTCTGACCACAGAAAGTTAAATAGAAATCAACAACAGAAGGAAGTTTAGAAATCCACAAATATTTGGAAATTAAACAACAGATTTTTAAATAACCCCTGGGTCAAAGAAGAAGTTACATGGGAAATTAGAAAGTATTTTGATCTGTCTGAAAATAAATTTACTGAGAATAAATAATATGAACTTCCAATATTAGTAAAATGATTACAAACAATAGCTAATGTGTTTTGAGTGTTTACAATGTGTCTGGAATTTTGCACACACATTCTTCTCTTAACTCCCCTGCATCCCAATGAGACAGGTACTGTCATTTTTATCCCTGTTCAAAAGTTGAAGATGATGAACTTCAGAAAGGCCGCACACCAAGAAAGTGGTAGAGCAAGGCTTCAATTCATTCAGCTCTGACACCAAAATCTTGTTTTCAATCAATAAGCTATACTTCTAACACAAAATCAATATGACCTATGGCTGTTTACTTAAGTTTGTTTAAAACATAGGAAGCAATTGAAAATGCACACTCTAAAAAGGGGCGGCTTTTTAGTTTAAAGAGGCACACTTGAGTTTGGAATTCCATGTTCCTGAGCTTGGGACTGTGTTGAAGAGCATTCAGGTGAGGATGAGGGAGGGGGAAAGGGAGAATGCAGTTCATGGATATACACTACTAATTGCCTTGTTGGAGTGAAAATAAGTGATTTTCTAAGATTGGTTTTAAAATTCTCACAGAGGTAAGAAACAAAAGCATTTATTTAATAACCAGTGTCCTTGAAATAAAAAGATGAATAAGATGTTCTGTGCTCTGAAGCTACTGACAATCTTCCAGAATTAGATGATGCAGATGAAAGTACAAATGATTTAAATAGGGTTTCCCAAGAAACAGGTTCTGAAATGTCGATTAGTGTGTAGGAAGTTTATTAGAAAGAGCTCTTTGTAACACTACCTGTGAGAGAATAAAGATGTTTCTCATCCTCATGATCAACTTAAAAAACAATCTTTACAATCAAAGATTTCAAGCAAAATAAAATCAACATGAAGAGTCATCTCTACAATTGGACATTGTTTCTATACAAAGTGCAAGTTGACTTGTGAGCAATAATCAAGTTGTATTTTAATCCATTCATGAAAACTTACATGTAACAGGGCAGACACATTTTTGAAAGCCATATTAGGTTAGAATAGTATTCACTCAATCCACTTTCCCATCTTTGGAACTCCCCGTTAGAAAATGTATTCTTAGAGATGAAGGTTTTATAAAGCTCAGTATCAACATTACTGATAAAGAAAATAAATTTGTTATGACAAAGACAGATTATGGCAGGAAAGAATTCCATGACAGGTCTATAGATTCATACTTCAGCTGGATTTTCATACTATTTATATTACAATTAGAGACTGGGTATAAGTGAAACTAAATATAAAATTCCTTGAATTCTATGTGATTCTCAGTTGCCTCAGCTGATGAGCACCAAATCAATGATCTCTAGCCACAAACTCTTCCCTATGCGCCGGATATGTGTATCCAGCTGGCTGCTGTACATTTCACTTGGATGCTCCATAAACACCTGGAGCTGAGTTCAAGGATAATGATTAGGTTACCTTCACATCCAAGTCTGACCTTCCTACAAGGTCTCCTATTTCTATGAACAATCTACTATATGCCAAGGCCAATAACTTCACACCTTTTCAACAGTCTATTGATTTGACCTCATTATTCTTTTTACTCCTGCTACTAAATTGATTTAAGCCCTTATTTTCCCCATCTTTCTTAGTTTTCATAACTGAAACTATCAAGTAACTACTCTTCCTGCTTCATTTCTAGACCTTAATTTTTTTCTCAATAGAATGAGATTTTTACACCGAAAATTGAAGATTCAACTTTTCCATGTATTTCCATTGCCCATGAAATCAACTCCACCTTCCTGCGCGCCATTGCCCCAAAGGTAGTTCTCCTGGCCCCTTCCTCGTGATCCTTCCCAATCATGCCTGATGTTCTTGCACCTTCTGATCTACACCGAAGCTATGGTAAAACATAAATAGTCCTGGAAATATTTTGCCTCAAACATTTGTTCCTTGGAATTGAACATACTTCATCAAACATACTTAAAAGTTAGTCCTTCAAGACTGATTCAGAAATATTTTAATCAGCTTTTTTACTGCTGTGACAAAAAGACCTGACAAGAACAATGCTAGAGGAGGAAAAATGTATTTGGCATCCACAGTTTCAGAGGTCTCAATCCAAAGATAGCCATTGCTCTAGGCCCAAAGTGAGGCAAAACATCATGGCAGAAGTATGGGGTGAACAGAAGCAGTTAAGGATGTGGCAACCAGGAGGCAGAGAGAGACTTCTTCTCTCACCAAGGACAAATGTATAGTCAAAGACAGGACCCAATGACCCACCTCCTCCAGCCACACAACTACCTGCCTACAGTAACCACCCAGTTAATCTCTATCAGGGGATTAACACACTAATAAGGTTAAAACTCTCATAACCCAATCATTTCACCTCTAAACTTTCTTGCATAGCTTTCTGGGGAACCTCATATCTAAGCCATGAAACAGCTTCGGTGCCAACTGGCAAAGACGACTAGGAAATGCTGTTTACAGACCTCCAGCCTCATCAATAGTACAGTAAAATTTCTATTGCCACTTTAGCTTTTTAAACTTTTTGATCTCCTGTCTCTTCAAGATAGACAACAAAATCTCAACAAAGAAGTTATATTTTGGCAAAATAGAAATTACTGTTCACCCTAAATGGTTTCTGTCTTCTATTCTGCAAAAATGACAAGGCAAGTAATTAGTGATAGCTTTTCTCACTACTTGAAATCATGTAAGAAAAAAATGACAAAGAACATAGTATCTCCCCCAAATTATCATTCATGCTGAAACTAAGACAAAACAGAAGACTAGAATTAACACGAGTTTTAGTAAAAGAAATTGTAAAATGTACATCTTTGAAGTATCTGTGTGGCCCATAAACCAATGCTGTCTTCTTGTGTGAACTATCCCCAACCACATCCCTATGGAAGTAGGATTCTAATAGCCGTGTTTATAGGACAAGATTTCACTTCTTGGCCAAATTGATTATGCCAAGAGTGGGAATCTCACCTAGATTGAGACATTGGACGTCTTTTCCATAAGAATTTACAAATGAGATTGAGATTTAACATTTGAACATCTGAACTCACCTGCAAGACAGCTGTGTTGTCTACCATAGACATGAAGATGAGAGACACCTGGTTTTCTAAGGTAGGGGGCAAGGGTCAGAGAGAGAATGAGGATTGCCTTTGCCTTCCAGTTTTCATTTTTATTTTTTCTTAACACCTGCACAAATTTCAGGACCTTAGTTGCTATATATTCATAATAATAACTTATTGTTTAGGTTCTTTTACTTAGAACCAAAAGAGTCCTTGCTAATACAGAAATAATTGGTTGTAATTACAAATATACACTGTATGAGCTTCAGTGATAATAATTTCTTCCACAAGCACTTTTGGAGTGTCTCTGTGTGCTGGACACTATGCTGATGGATCCTGAGGGTGCAAAGATTACCTCATCACTATCGTTGGACAAATCTGTAAATCTGAGCTTCAGCTCCCTCTTCTATTTAATAAGAGTAATAGCAAAAATGTAATATCAGACACAGGGCAAGATTCAAGTGAGATCAAATAAGTATGAAAGAACTTTGTACACTGTAAATACAAAATGAACATTATGTTGCATTGATTTTGATAATTTTTTGGCATTATAACTTTTTTGTTATCTTTGTAATCTCTAGGATTAAAGTTCCCATTTTGACATTTATCTCACCAAACTTCCCTGATTAATAAAGCATACCCCAAGGCAGTTGACTCTGGATTATAAAGCTATGTTACTGTAAATCTGAGTAACTCCTCAGCGAGGAGACACCAGGATCCAGGCAAGGCTGAGAAGAAAGTTACCAAACCCATATTTATCCAGTCTAACATAAAGTTTGCTAGAGACTCCTCTGCTCTCCATATTTCTGTCCAGTTAGCTTCTTCCCCTCAAGGCCTGCCAAAGGAGACATCTGGATTTTCATCTTCACTGCATTCACTTTTACTTTCAGCCCAACTTATGCATTTATGCCCTATGTGTCTGTGTATGTATATATGTGTGCTGAGGTGAGTGTGTACACATACATATATATTTAGTTTTACTCTGGCTGTTTGTCTCATCAACAATGAAGAGAGGAATATGTCCTTGTTTTCCAGGTTCTCTCCCTTGTCCAAATCCAAGGCCATCCCAGTTGTGAGAAAAAAGATTATCTCAGAGCAATCATCCTACCCAGCTGTGGAAATCTAACCACTCAACAAAATTTTTTCTAGCATTTCTTTTCTTTTAACATCTTATTTTAGGACACATGGGTCTTAGGTTCATCTCTTTCATAAATGTAGAGTACTGTCCTTCCATCTATGTGTTATTTCCTTATTCAGCTGATGAAAAAAAGAGTAGGGTTTTACTGAGGGCAAGCAATAGTCTGCAATTAGCAAGGCATCTCTTAGTCCAGTTCTATAACTTTGTTCCATGTTTGGCTTATTTAAGATCTTGAGTATTACCAGCTCTTACTGCACAAGATGCATCTGGATATATGTAAAATGTAACTAAATAGGACTTGTGTCATATTATTACCAAAATATGTTAGCAAAATACATTCCATCCTACATTGGTTTCTTTACGCCTTTCAATAAATTAATAGCAATCAAAAAGCAAACCAACTGTATTCTAGGCAGCTAAAAAATGTACTTACTAATCACCTCATTCTTTTTTGAGAAGGCTATTGGTCTTCGCTTCTCTTTTGACTTTTATCTGTGAAATAGATTTTAGGCACAGCATTCATGAAAAATATTTTGGAAACTCAAACAGATTTCAGATTACTAATCAACACACATAATTTATCACGAAGTTCTAACCTAGCCTATCTTCTTAATGTACGACTTAGTTAAAACAAGAAGAACCATAGTGTACATTAACTCCAAAGAGTTACTGCATCTCCAAAGAAAGATGGTTGTATACAATTTATTAACAGTAGGTTGCTGATTCCCAAATGGTGTGTTGCTGATTATAAAACAATTTGACTATAATCATTCTGTTGCACTGCTTAAAGCAATGCACATTAACAGAAGATGATTTTTTTTCTAGTTAAACAGTACAAAATGTAAACACTGAAAATCCCCCAGTCTGATACAAAGCAAATATCACATTGGTTTGCCATATGGAACTTTGATGTGCAGGGAAAACTTAAGTGCCACAATGTAACACACAAGTTTGCTTTCTGGAGAATACATCAGAGGGCAAGGCACAGTGTCTAGTGAAAAATTCTTCAGTACTATTTACTCTGAAAATATTTTCTTCACTGATTTATACTGCTTTAAGGAGATCTTTTGATGTTTTTATTCATGTTTTTGATTGGTATATTGCAGTTGTACATAATGGTGGGATTCATTGTTACAAATATGTAATGCACACAATGTAGCAATATGTCTTTGGCCAATATCTCCCGTCAATACCATTCCCAAATAGTTCTTTTCCTCTCCTCCTCTCTCCCCTGATCTCTTTCCTCTACTGATCGATCTGTCTTCCATTTTCCAGAGATTATCCCCCAACACACACACACACACACACACACACACACACACACACCTTTCTTTCCCTTCCTAAAGAAGTTCTTTTAAATGAAGGAGGAGGAAGCCTCTTTCAAATAAAAGTGATTCTACAACATTGTATTTTTATTTTCAGGAGACTTGAGTTATTGTAGCTGGATCCCAGCCCCAAAGAGAAAATCTAGCAGAGCCAGTTTCCTATTGAATCCTAACCTGTAAGAACTTCTCTCTGTCTTTGATATGGTGGAGACCTGGGTACCATGAAAACTTCAAGGTCCACCCACAGGATCAGAAGAAGGTAAACTTCAAGGATCCTTACCCTCTCATGTCCACTTCTTAAATTTCATATATATGCCTGTGGGTTTTATTGTTGTTGTTATTTTGCAAGAACAATTCCTCTGTAGAACAAGTTTGAAACTCAGTGCTCCAAATACCACAGTTGATAGATGCAATTTATCAGACTCCATATGTGACCCAGTTTCCCTGGGGCCTCTAAAGATGTGGCCAGAAAAGAAAGCACTATTTATTGTCTTCTGGTCACAAGTCTTCAGCGTCCACACATCTCTGCATTTCCCCTCTTTCATTTTGTGACTTTACTCTATTTAAATATGTTACTTTCTAAATGTCTTCAAGAGTATGACCATATTTGCACATGTGAAAAATATAACAAAAACCATTTCAATGTTATGTTTTGTGTTTTATCCCCCTACATACATTCAAAAAGATTCTGAAGCATCAGACAATTGCAACATGAAGAAATTGTTTAAAATTTTCAAGTCTCTGCCACCCACCCCCAAACATTAGTAGACTAGAAAAGACACATGTAAAAAGTTTTAGGAATGCAGGAGGAAGTGTTTGATTATCAGACAAGTGACACCCATGCCTGAAATAAGTGAGTACTTTTCTTGTTGTATAAGAAGTGAAAACTGGAAATCAGGTTATGTGTTTTTGGACAGCATGTGAGCAGTGCTAAAAAGCAAGTTTCTCTAAGGAAAAGCAGACTATTGCTTCAACCACTCTTGCCAATGAGATTCTAAGTGAATTTAAATTTTAATCACATGAGATTTTAGGTGTTTTTTTTTTTTTTTTTAATTAATCCTTATTGCAGAAGATGTGTTCTGGAATTTTCTTCATTTAAGGAATTAGCTCCATCTCTCAGTTTTGCCAAAGGATGAGAGGCTCTCCCTTTCTGATCTGAACCCAATGAAAGGTAGTGTGCATTCAGAGTAGGTCATATAAGGAACTGAGCACAGTCCTGGGAACACAGGCAAGAAGCATTCCTGAAAGACAGCCAAGAATGCTGACAGGATGCTGTGGATGGGTTGTCTTCACGCTTCTGCTGTAAGAAGGACATTACTGTTTGGCTCTGAAGGTGCATAGTCTTGCTAACATGGGCCCGTGCAGATATTAGATCCCAGTTCAGTTTTCACTCATGTCTGAGGCTTTGTAGCCAAGGCTTCAACTAACCCCACTTGGTGACTATTCTCAATGCACATTTCTGAGAAAGCTAAATTTGTAGTCAAACCTTGTGCTGGAACAAGCACTCTCTCTTTTACCAACTTCAATGCTCTAGTTGCATGCCTAAGATTTTCCAGGATATTCTCTATGCCTTTCTGGGAAGCTCAAGGTTGTCTCTTGCCTTCTTCCCATACTCATAATTATAATAATCCAACTATATGGCATTTTCTATTACCTTTTCTCTGGGTCTCCTAAAGCATGTGAAATACAGGTTGTCTAGACTCTCAGATCTCCAGACTTTGAGTTGGGGTGTTTGTTATGCTTTCCATCTGGCACAAGGAAAGCCAGTGGTCATTAAAGAGCAGACAGCAGTATACAGGGCCTCTCGAACTAACTCTCCTGCATCTGGCCTTCCTTTTCTCTCTCTCTCCTCCACCTGAACTCAGGGTTTTCAAGAGTGTGTGTGGGAAGGAGGTGGACAGAGAGTACATGACTATGACTATGATTATTCTCTTGACTTCCTGAAACATTTTGTCTCACCCTTGTTTTTCAGTCAAGGTTCTCTAGAGAAAAAGACCCATCAGGATATGTATAGATAGAGAAAAAGATTTATTTTAAGAATTATGAAATCTTGACAAGTCCAAAGTCTGATGGGGGAAGGCAAGCAGATCAGAGACCCAGGAAAACCTTGTGTTTCAAGCCCAAAGGCAGCCTGTTGCAAAACCAGGAGGAGTTGGTGTTGTGGGTGAAGTCTGAAGGTGTGTCTGCTGAAGAATTCTTCTTTGTTCTTGGAAGCGCAACCTTTTTCTCTGGTCAGTCTTCACTGGCTGAATGAGCCCATGTTTATTATTAACAGCAATCTGCTTTGTTCAATCTCACAACCTTAAATGCAAATCTGATTTTAAAAAAACACCTGGATAGAAACATCCAGAATAATTTTGGACAAAATATTTGGGTGCTGTGGCCCAAACTGACATGTAAAATTAACCATCATACCTTTAAATTTAGAAGTGAAAATTTGTCCTTTTTGTGTTTTTTCAAGTTTGTAATAACTATCACCTTGGGCTAATGATAGACTTATTTCTAAGAGAAGAAATAAATGGTGGTCATGATTGTGAATGAAAGAAAGAAGAACATTGTCTGGTTACTATGCATTAAACAATTAGTGCCTATTATATTCCAAGCACCATTCTAGGTACTGTGTTTTACATGATTGCTGTTACGGGTTTAGATATGAAGTGTCCCCAAAGAGCTCATGGATCAGAAACATGATAGCCCATGTAATAATGTTCAGAAGTGATATGATTACATTATGAGAGCTGTAACCTCATCAGTGGATTAATCCATTTGCTGGATTAATAATTTGAAGGGACTACTAGGCAGATGGCCATGGCTGCAGAAAGTAGGTCACTGGAGAAGTGCCTTGGAGATTATATTTTGTCTCTTACACTTCTCTCTCTCTCTCCCTCCCCACCACCCTCTTGGCTTACCTGACCTCAGTAACTTTCTTTCATCAAGAATTTCACCATGATATTCTACTCCACTCATGCCCAGAGCAATGGAGTTGGCCAACCATGGACTAAAGTTGTAGAAAAAATGGACCCCAAATAAATTTTCTTCCCCTTGCAGGCTAATTCAATTGCTCTACCACAGATATTTTTTGTCCTTAAATTTTATTGATCTCAAATCTAGAAGCACACTTGTATCTCCCTTTTGGTGTGATCTAGATATTTTTGTCCAAAGCTTTATATTTCACCTCATAGATTTTAGATATGAATTAATTCAAATTGAGAGACCCCTAAATAGATAGTCTACTATCTAAATTTTATTCTTTTTTCTTTTTTTGGTAGTGCTCCCCAGCACTAGGGCCTTGTTCATGCTAGGCAAGGTCACTTCCACTGCACCATATCCCCTTAAAGATCCTTCCCAAAAAATGAGATCTCCAGCAATAGAATATTATTAAGAACTCAAAATTTTGCCCTAAAATAAAATATAGAGTCAAAAAGACTATCTGAACTGAAGCTATTTACCTGGAGAAGTAAATTCCAGGTCATAATCTGGGTCCCTTGTTGACTTTACTGTAATGAACATTTGCAGCCCATGCTAATTTCCCCTGAGAAACATTGCCCAGACTTTAGCCTCAAATGCTTACATAGAAAACTGTCCCAAAATACTCAGAGTGACACAGCAGATTTCTCTTGCTGTCTTTATAAGTAATGTCTTGAAATTGCATTTTTATTTGAGAGAAAATAGACTCCATCTAGGACAGGTTTTTTTGTATAGTTCTTTCCCATACACCTTTCAGTTTGGAAAAGTTCTAGCCCTTTCTCCTATCAATATGGAGACATTGCCTTTTCAGGCAATGTTAGAACAAAGAAATTGTTTTCTCTTTCCTGGGAAGCCACTCAGACAGGATTAAGTAGCACAATCCAATGGCCGTAACAGAGACAGATGTGTGGGTCAGAGACAGTGGATAAACTGGCTTATTGCTTGGGGCGACCATATCTACCTCAGGTGATAGAGAATGTGTGACTGTTCTCAGAGAAAACTAAAGAAACCTGACCACCACCTAAATCAAGGAAGCCGTAGGCCCTTAGGCCACTTTATGCTCTAAAGACAAGCAGGGGCAATGTTTACTGAGAATTTCTCAAAATATTTCATTGGCAGGGCTTAAACCCATTCACAAAACTCTAATTTCTAGGGATTATTCATTAAACACTCTAAAATCCATCATATTACTCTACCACACTGTCTATTGTTCTTCATCATAATTTTCACTGCCATCCGAATAAGATGGAGACAAGAGCTAAACACCAAATGCCTGGACCTCAAATCGTGGAAAATATTAGTATTTTTTAGGGAAAGCTTCTTGCAAAGTGGCTTTATTGAAATAAATCTAAATCCAAAAAGTTCATAAAATAATTTCTCAATTGTACTGAAGAATTTTAACTTAAGTGGTTGTGTTGATCATTTACACCAGACAATTTACAAAAGAACCTGATTTTTTTTTCAAAAAGAAGCAAATGACTCCATTGGTAATTCTCTTTAAGAATATCTTTACATAAATAAAATAAGGCTTGACCACTTCTTTAGAAAATTACCTATGAAAGAGAACACAAAGGGAGCCATTAGACTTTTAGTAGCATTGTAAAATTGAGAACAATTTAAATATAATAGATGTTTGAAAGGGATTAGACTGATGCTCTTGATGCCAGCCTTAAAAATCTAGAGTTCACTTTGAACAAATGTTTATCGAGCAGCTACTATATGCCTGCATAGTGCTAGATGCTACTTCAGTTATAGTGATCAATAAAGCAAAGCTTCCATCCTCCGGAATGGAAGGGAAGAGAATAATAAGCAATCATACAACACATATATGAGTAACCACTCAATGATATCATATTGCTATAGCAAAATAGAAATATAAATGAAGTGTGACTGCTATGAAAATGAAGAAAGAGATGAGTTTTAAAGGGGAAATAAAACTGTGAAAAGTGTCAGATTAAAAGACATTAAGTACTAGATAACTTAACCAAAGACCCTACCATATAACTATACCCTGAAAAGATAGTGTCCAGCATATAACAGGAACTTAATAATGACAAATGAATAAGCTAATCAATGCATGAGATCTTGATAGAGAGATAGGAATGAAAACATCTAGGCAGAGGGAATAACATTAGCAAGGGCTCAGAGGCAGGAGATGACAGTGATCCTGGAACACAGGGAATCATTGAGATGATATTTATAGAATAAGAAAGGAATAGAGTGTATGCATCTAGAAATGCATGTTGCAGCAGCATAAGGTAGGGCTTACAATAATCATCTGAGGAATTTTATCTACACTTGAGAGACAATCATTGTAAGAACATAAACGTGGAAAGATTAAAAAATGGAAACTACTCCTAAATCTTTAAATTATTTCCAGATTTGCTCATTTTCAGTATCACAATTGTCCTGTATGTCTACAATTACTGCGGGGCAAAACTTTCTGAATATTCTAAAACTCTAGTGTCCTCACTTATCCATGCTGCTCAGCCAGTGATTCTCACTGTGCTCCTGAAATGTTTGTTCATGCTAAAATCCTGTCACAAGTCTTCAGGGCGACAGCTAATATTTTACAATTGATCAAATAGACTTGGCTATATATTCCAAATATGCGACTTAATGAAAACAACACAAAGATTTATGCTCCATTTAATGTACTTGGCCAAAGTCATGGGATTTCCAAAGAAGATAAAAAACGAAAGGCAACGTGGGTTAATGGTTGGTTATCTTTTGGTTAACTTATATAGCTTAGCAATCACAGAACATGAAAGAAGAACCTTTGATAAAACTCAGTTGCTTTTTTAAATCCATAAAAGGCAGCTGCCGTTTTCAGGAAGAGCCATATTAACATTGGAATGCACAACTTTTAAACAAAAGCTCTTAGTAGGTTTCATTTATAATGATAGCCAAGAAACTTTTTTTAAAAAAGTTATTGCCATTCAATGATGCTAGTAAAATGAACACAGGATAGGAAGATGCTTTTCTTTATTTTTACATTCATGAGAATTCAAGGTCTGTCTCTGTATTTTTTATGGGACTTTAGTAGCTGAGAAAGAGTGAGTGTGACTTTTGGGAACTCATTGATGACAACTGCAGACTTGATGGAACAGAAGGCATGACCAAAACTTTGAGACCCATTTGGTGTCAGAGCTCCTTCTGAAGGTAATTTAGGAAAGTATTGAAACTTCCATAATTTTCTCAAATATATATAAGGATAAATATCAGTTCAAAAATTTCCTTTAGTGGGCTCGGATGGTGGCTCCGTGGTAGAGCACTTGCCTAGCATGTGTGAGGCAACGGGTTTGAGCCTCAGCACCACATATAAATAAATAAATAATAAAGGTACAACAACAACTAAAAAATATTTTTTAAAAAAACTTTCCTTTAGTATCCATGTTATGGGTTAGATCTGGAATATCCTCCAAAGGATCATGTTTTGAAGGCTTAGTACCCAGTGCAGCCATATTCTGAGGTGGGGTTCTTAGGATGTGATTGGATCATGCAAGCTCTCACCCATCAATGAATTAATACACTGAGAGACCCATGGCTGAATGGACTACTGGGATGTGGTGGAAATGTAGCAGGTGAGACCTCGTTGAAGGGAATGGTTCTTTGGGAGCATGCATTTGGGAACTATATCTTGTCCCCATCCCTAGCACTTGCCCTCTCTTTACCTCTCTCTCCTCTGGCCACTGCTTACCAGTCAACATAGGTTTCGCTTTGCCATGTCCATTCACCATGATGTACTGCCTCATCATAGGCCCAGAAACAATGGAACCAGCTGACCATGAACTGAAATCTCTGAAACCATGAGCCCAAATAAATCTTTCTTCCTTTAAGTTGTTTTCCTCCAGTGTTTTGTCATGGTGATGGAAAGCTGACTAACACAAGCATGATCATGAAATATTACACTATCAGCAACTCTACGATTTCATGAATCTCTCTGGGAAGCTACCATGAAAGGAAGCAGAACTTTGGAACACAGGAGGGTGAGATGGCAGAATTTGGCTGTGATGCGGTGTGATAAAGACTCAGGAGAAAATACAGTGGCTTGATGTTAGAAGGGTACTGCCAAAATTTCATGACAATCAAAGAGCTGATGACAGAACTTCACCATTAACCATCATAGAACTGGATTTGCTTATTCAGAAAATATGGGCTCAACTATACCCCCAGACTATTATCATCCAGGGAAAATAAAGGAAGCATAGATCCTAAGTTAACTTTCTTAATTACTCAGGTACAGCAGTTATCTAATGCACCCTGATACATTCCCTAATCATGTATTACTATAGTACTTCCTGGTGCTAACTTCCTGGAAACTGACATTCTCTAGAAATTCCACCCACTATCTGAAATTATTCCCTTGGAATATTAATCTTAATATAACATCTCTATTAGAGATGTCTGATGTGAGACAGGCACCTGTCTAATGAACCTCTAAATATTGTCTCTTAGAAAGTCTTCCCTAATGAGAATTCCACCTAACACTCAGCCCTTTTCTAGGTACACTGACACTATTATTTTAGCTAGTATTTGTTCTTAGGAGGTCCTGTACCTCTTGAGCCTTCTGAAGCTCCTCATTTAACCTTGGTGACTCTGTCTCTTCTATGAGCACTTATTTTCATGTCTGGTCCATTCTAAAGCTCATTAACCTGCATACTGTCCAGATGAATGATATGCCCTCTGGTAAATATGTAGATTATTAAACCAGGTACAGGTAATATCACTGTGTGTAAATACAAAAGATAAGGGTAATATAGGGTCTCTGTGTGGAAGGGACTATTCTTCTTTAATGGGCATGAATTTCTAACCCACACAATCAACTTGAGATAGCTTTTATTTCTTTTTTTTTTTTTCCCAGAGCTCAAATCCCTCTTCTCTCTGATACAGAAAATCCCATCTAGCCACTTCCAAACAGGTTCATCACATTCAATGTCTTCTCTGTCTGGAGTTAAAATTTATTTCTATTCACAATTCTCCAGCCCCAGCCTCTTCTCCCTTCTCCCTGGTGTTGAGGTCACCATTGGATAACTCATGTGGACACTATGGGAGACTTCTTGGTCTACCTCATTCCTCCTCTCCTGCTCCATATGTGTGTCCTCTTCCACATGAGAAATCATTGACACATAGCCACATTCTAAAGCAATTCCAACAGGGCATCCTTCTCTCCAAAAACCCTTCCAAGGCACTGGGATCCTCAACATACATCCTGGTGTGATTGCATTAGTTCAGATGTGCTTTCTCTCTTACTCTCTCTCTCTATTAGATGCTTTCTGAACCTTTCTCATGAGCCCAAGGAAGGCTGACCACTCTCTCACATTCTTCTGGAGCCACAGGAGGAATAGGGGCCTCAGTGGGCACTCACTCCACCCTAACATATTCCACAGGCATCTCTGCTCTGCTGTTCCTTCATCACATCCCAATATATTTCTGTGGAGACCACCGCAGAGTTCTAGATGGGACAGTGAGACCTCTCCTCCTTCTCCCCACTGATTTCTTCAAATCTATATGGAATTCCAGAAATAGGACAAATGTAAGTTTTCTCTTCTTTTTCATTGTTCCTTTTACTCAGTAGCTAGTTAAATCTTTGGCTAGTCTAGAGGATTTGGGAGAAGTGGGTGAGGGACAGAAAGTCATTTGTGATTGCATGCTTTTAAATCTTTCTAGACACATCCAAATCAAATAAACAATTTAGATTTAGTCTCTGGTTCTTCTATTGACAATCTCTGTTACAAAGTTCATTCTCAATTTTAGCTCCTAGAACCAGGAACCCTGAAGTACTAATAAAATATTAAATAAAACTTAAAATTAAATAAAATTTAAAATATTAAATAAAACTTAAAATTCTAAAACTTAGAATTGCTGAAGAACATCCTCAGATACTATTTTCTGATTTATAGTAGGATGAGAAATGGTTACCTACTCTTATACTCTAAAACATTTTTTTAGTACAAAAGATAAAGAACTCATTCATTCTAGATTCATCCCCAGCTTCTTTGATGTTCTCCATATGAGTTTGCTGTGTTTGCTTCTTTTCTTGCTTCTATTTCTAAACATGAATCTTTCCTACGAGTCATTCCTGTCCATTCCATTTTCTTTCTAAGAAGATTCCCCATAAGTTATATTTTGTCTACTCACATGAATGATTCACTTTATTTTTCAATGTTGTCCATCAATGTGAAATCTCAGCTTCTCCACATATTGTTGCTCAATACATTTTTTATGCATCTTGAGTACCTACCATCTGCTAAATCTATATTAGATGTTTGAGATTCTAAGATGTAAAGCAACATCCTTACCCTCATGCTTGTGTTAAAGCAAAGAGAAGACATCAACCCCAATGGGATAATTTCTGCCTTAAACTTACTTTCTTTGACATTCCTTTTAAATCTGAAGCATCATCATTCTCTGTGTCTAAAAACCATGATATCATTGATCACTCCTATACTGTAAATTTATCTGTATCTTTTTATCTCATAATGCCCTTAAAATTCTCATGGGTACTTCCCTAGGGCATGTCTGATTTATCTAATTCTGGAGATCATTAAATAATGATCAAATAGGCTTCTCAACTAAGCTTCCCTATCTGATGACACAGGTTGGTCCCCCATAATATTGTCAGATTATCTTTCACTCATGATAGGAATTTAGTTTGTGCTTTGATTTCCCTATGCCAATTGTGAACTGAAGTTCTCCAAAGAAGCTGCTTCTATATTTAAGAGGCTGCAGACTGTTTGACCTTGGCTGACTAGAACATTGTGACTGTGGAGAGATGGAATGCTGTAGATCAAGAGCCAAAGTTATCTTGGGCTGTCTTTAATCCCTTTTACTATCAACCTCTGTATCTGACCTAGCATTCCTGTGACTAACAGATAAAACTCTTGGAATTTATACTAAGCTGGGTTGACCTCTGTCCTCTACCAACCCTAAAGCTAAGAATGTGATGGCATCTGAGTCCTATAGAACCCATTTCCCTACATGATTGCAGTCCACCTACTTGATGACGCCACCTAATTTCTTTTTTGACTGTAAAATCTCATGAAAAGTCTTCCACCAAGTAGGTGGATCATTTCAGGTAACTTGAATCTGTGGCCCTGGGATGCTATGGTTTGAATATGAGGTGGCCTCCAAAATCTCTTGGATTAATTCAGGAGGTGAAATGATTAGAATTCCAGAGTTCTAACCTCATCAGTTGATTACTCCATTTGATGGATTAGTAATTTGAGTGGGTGGTAACCATAGGCAGCTGGGGCATGGCAGGAGGAGGTGAATCACTGGGGACATGCCCTGGAAGGGTTGTTCTTCCATGAAGCCCCTTTTTAGCCTTCACACTCTTCTTCTCAGCTGCCATGAGCTGAGCAGCTTTCCTCCACCATGCCCTCTGCCGTGATGTTCTACCTCTCCTTATACCCAGAGTAATAAAGTCATGTGACAATGGGTGGAGACCTCTGAAACCATGAACTCAAAATAAGTTTTTCCTCCTCTCCATTGTTCTTGTCAGATATTTTGGTCACAAATGGAAAACAGCTGAAAAAGCAGGAGCCATGATTACATATATTTGGCTCAGAATAAGCCATCTTCTTATTTCTTGAAAGCAGAGTTATTATTTTCTGTTGATACTATCAATCTATTGAACAGCAAACATCTGTCATACTCATAATTGCCTCTCCTGTTTTGAGTAAATTTCCTATGTTTGGGAAACGCCACATGATAAATTCTGCCACCTCAATATGGGAGTCAGATCTAAAAAATCCAAGCCTCCCTTGCAGCTAGGAAGCAGGTATGTGGCCTGGGCTCTACAAATCTGATACATTCACACCAGCAGTTTGATTTTGAAATGAACAAGTCCTTATGAAGCTTTCAATTTTTTGCTGATGCTCATAGGAATTTGATACAATTCTATGTATAGATATGATCAATTTCTGGTGATGGCATCAGTGCTGACGTTGATTTCCCAATGATCACAAAGGGGAGTTCCTGGTGTAGAAGCAGCACAGGGGGCAGGCAGTAGCAGTGGCTTTTCAGTTCAGCAGGGCCACAGAAGGAGCAGGAGTCTCCACGTCAAACCAGCTCTGTAAAATGGTATCATTCTTGGAAGCTTAGCTTTCAATCTGACTCATAGTCTTCCCAATAATCTTTTTAGCAATCCAATAAGATATTGTGTCATTATCGGTCAGAGACATTCTTTGTGGTTGGCCATGAAGGACATTGATAGTTTTGTTTCTGTAAGTAAGACTCCCAAGGATTTTCTCCATATACTTTACCCAAGTTTCAGCTTCAATGGTTCCTTCCTTCTTTCTTTTTTCTCCTTCTCTTTCCTTCATTCCCTCCTTCCCTAACTATTGAAAGCCTACCATATGTCTGCACTGTTCTCAGTGCTGAGACTAGAAGAGGTACCAAAATAGATAAAATCCTTTCCCTCATGGGAATTGAGATACTTACTCTTTTCTAAATATTAGCCTCTCAGTTGCAGGCAAGTTGAGTCACCCTTCATGTCCTAGATACCTCATACAAAGATCCACCTTTGCTTTGGTAGATACTAAGCCTCCAAAAATCTCACCCTTCTTCATATCTGTATCCTCTTGCATTGGTCTTGCTAAGTCCCTTCTTCTATAAACACCTTCCCCAAGTGCTACTTCTGAACACTCTTCCTACTGTCTGTCCTTTTATTGAACTTCAATGTGACTTGTTAGCACTTTTTAGCACTATTTAATTATGATGTGAGCATGATTATTTGTTGTTTGATGTATAGGAGCCACCTCCTTCTTGAGTCTAGTCTACTTGAAGGAGGTAGGAACTATATATTGAACCATTTTGAGCCCCTCTATTTGACCCAGTGCTCAGCACATACTATATATAGGGGACACGGTGGAGAAGAGTTATCTACTTGTGCTGTTGCTATTGTCCCTGCTCACATAATGCTAGCAGATGAAGCACTATAGAAATTCAAGGTTCTCAATTCATGTTCGGCTATATTCCAAATTCCTCTTCTGGATATTCAGGGTCCTCCACAATCTGGTCCCTATGTTCCTATTCTACTGAGAATGCCTACATACTTTCTGATTTTAAAACTATTCAAAATGCTATTTTTTCCCAACCAGAAGCCAATCATTTTGAGAATATATATTAAAAAAAAAGCTGGGTACAGCAGTATATGCCTGTCATCCCAGCAATTCAGAAGGCTGAGGCAGGGGAATTACAAGTTTGAGGCCTGACTCAGCAACTTAGTGAGACCCTAGAAATTTAGTGTGCCCCTTTCTCTTTTTTAAAAAATTTTTTATTTGTTTTAATTAGTTACACATGACATTACAATGACCTTGACATATCATAATTTGAATCAGATGGGATATAATTTCTCATTTTTCTGAGTGTACAGGTTGCAGAATCACACTGGTCAAAATCACAATTTAAACGGGCTGGGGATATGGCTCAGTGAACCAAGAATCCCTGGGTTCAATTCCCAGAATAAAAAAAAAAATCAAAAAGTCCTCAATCTAGACGTGTGCACAATTTCATTCATGTTATGTGAACACCTATCTATACGCCTTGTTTCATGGTTGTTTTCTGAATCATCTTATGTCATAAAAGATCACTATTCATTTTTCTAATTTATATATTATAAATGAGGGGAAAGGACTATAACTTTTAGGGGAGGAGAGTATGATGAAATGGTAACTTTTGATTATTTAAACATCAACATTTAAAACCAGAAAGAAAACAAAAAGATACTTCTGAGCAAAATAAGGTGGCTATGTAAAAGAAAGTACTGGATGACTCCATTTATGTGAAGTTCCAGAAGGTTGAAGTTAACAGAAATAGAAGTCAGACCACCGGTTGCCTGGAGTTTGATAGGAGTTGGGAAGGAGGAGCCCAACTACAAAAGGACTTGAGGAAACCTCGTGGAGTGTTGGAAATATTCTGAATATCAAATGGGGTAGAAGTTACAAGGATGTGTACATTCGTGAAAACCCATCATTTTGTACATTTTAAACACTTTGTATTATACATATATATATGCATTCACACATATGTTACCATAATACTGAAAAAAATAAATTTTAAACTTAGAAAAGCAATTTTTGTGTAAGGATATTCTTGAATTAAGATTAGAATTGATTAGACTATTCACCATTTGCTGCTCTTTTATGTTTTTATTGCTGCGTAACAAATTCCATGAACTTGTGTTTTAAAACAACATGTGTATTATCTCACTCTTTCTGCTGGTCAGATGTCTAGGCATGGGCTAGCTGGTTCCTCTGCTCAGGACATCACAAGGTTGAGATGGAGGTATTGGTTAGGCTATGTTTTTATCTGAAGGCCTAACTGAAGAAGATCATTGAGGTTGTTGGCAAAATCCATTCCATTGTGGACTCAGGGCCCCATCTTCTTACCTGCTGTCTGCTAGGTCTTTCCCACAGATGCCAGAGGTTACCTGCATGTGGCTGCCTGCTCTGTGGCCTCTTGCTAAGTAGCTTGCAGAATGTCTGTTTGTCTATTAAATGCCATTAGAAGAAACATCATCACTCCAGTCTACCAAGATAGAGTCTTACATAAGGAACTCAGTCAAGAAAAGCAATATCTTATCTCCTTGGTCACATTCAGTTGGTCAGAAGCAAATCACAGGTTCTACCTCTACTCAGGAGAAGGGGAATATTCAGGGTACAACTTGTACAAGGTTGGGGATCGGGGGTCAGCTTAGGGTATATCTGCCATAGTGTACTTGTAGCCAAAATTTAAAAGAACAAACAAAAAAAAAACTGAATATTTTTGAAAATTAAGGAGATGATAGCAAGCATGGAAATTTTCATAATATGATTCAAAAGGTAAAACTCCTGCATTGTATAAAAAGAAATATATGCTATTAATTCAACTGGTTTACTGTGTCTCAGAATGATGAATGCCCTCTCATATTTAATTGATCTAATTCCTTCTCCAGGCTGACAATATTTTTACTGCCAATTTTCAATTAAATTGTTTCTCCCAGGCCTCCTTGACCCCGGGGTGCTCAGTTCTGAGGAGTCATCTGGAAGCCCTCATCTAAGTAATGGTGTCTGTCTACAAATTCAGAACAAGTCCCTTGCACTATGACAGTAAATACAGGCAAACTATACCAGATTTCTTAATATACTGACCCAGCCAGAATTACTAGTTCAAAAATATAAAGTTGGTCACCCTGTTCTTGGATCACTTCCGTACAGAGAGGAAAATACACTTTAGGAGGACTGTGTTTCATAATATCAAGTGACTCAAACAGAGCTCAATAAATCCTGTGGCCATAGCTTTAAGAAATGTTGAGATTGAAACACCATTTCTGCCACTGGTGATTCTTAAATTTAGCCATTCAATGAATTTCTGAGCAAATTGACAAATGAAGAGTTAAATTGAAATGATCAGTGTGCATCCCTAGATCATGCACCATTCCAAGATGAAGAGAAGATTCTTTAATGTATTTCTCTTTTGTAAATATTTCCTATGTTTTTTCAATATCCTGCCATAGCAACTATTCATAGCATCTGGTTCACAACATCCTATTTAATAGAAAATACAGCATCCTGATTGTATGCTCTAGCTAACTATGGACGGAACCTCTGAAACCATAAGCCCCAAATAAACTTTTTCTTCTCTAAATTGTTCTTTTCAGATATTTTGGTCACAATGATGAAAAACTGACTCATGTCCTAACCATATGCTTTGATTGTCCTGTAATATATGGAGCAAATCAATATCAAATCTTTAATTACTCTATCATGTTTTGAATGTATTCACCCTTGACCATTTTCATTACAACAGAGAATAATACAAGTATTGAACTGTATGCTTCCTCTGGGAAGAAAATAAAAAGTTTCTGTGAAAATTTGGTTGAACCTCAGTCAAAACCTTAGTTTTCCCCTTAACTAAACCTTAAATTTTAGTTTTGCCCTACGAAGTCATAGAAATGAAAGGCACCAAGTATAATGCTATGGTTATAATAACCTAGTTTAATAATTCTGAGTAATTATGCAGCTAAGGCCTCTCTGGCACTCTCCTCTATTTTGCTATGATTAGCACTTTCCTCAATATTGATTAATTTGCCACTGATGATAATAATGATAAGAGCTAGTATTTACTGAATACCTACAACTTTCCAAACACTTAAGTCAAGTAGTTAATATGCATTCATTTACTGAGTTTCACAGTACTTTATAATAATACCTATTTTATAGATGAGGAAGCTGAAACTTAGAAGTCAATACTTTGCCCAAAATCATACAAATGGTAAAACCAGGACACAAACCCAGTTCATGCTAGCAACAAAGTATATGCTATTGGCCTCAACACCCTATTGTACCACTGTGTCTTTTTAGGGGTTCACTTTTATGAATCAATGATACATCACTCATGGAAAAATCTAATAATTTCTAATATATGTATGTCGGAAACATCTTTACACTCTCTGTACAGGTTCTATGTTGAGTTCCATCAATTTCAAAATAGTGCCATAAATGTAGCACCCCATATTTAATGGTGTACCAGATTAAAGTAATTTTAGCTACAAAATATCTAAAATATGACTTTGTTCTCAGAGCTTAGCAGAATACACATATCTCCAATTTGATGTCTTTCTGTTAAACGTAATAACATATGCTGTCATCATTTCTGAGCGGCTGTATATGATTACATGCATGTTACTGATAAAACAAATACAAGGAGAGACATACTTTGTACTACAAACTGAAAAATAAATATTGACTATTATGATCAACAATATAATCAGTATCTTCAAAATTAGACTCATCTTAAATGAACATCTTAAATGCATGATACCAATTCTCTCAGTGGAGGTTATATTCATTTGCTAGGGTTGCCATTACAAAATACAAAATCTGGGTGGCTTAAGCCAGAAAGATTTGTTTTTCCAAAGTTCTAGAGGCCAGAAGTCCAAGATCAAGGTGACAGTGATTTGTTTTCTTCTGAGGCCTACTCTCTGACTTGCAGAGGCTACGTTTATTCTATCTTCATGTGATCATCCTTCTGTCTCTGCATCTGTGTCCCAATTGCCTCTTCTTATAAGGACACCAGGCACATTGGATTCAGGCTCACGTACATAGCCTCATTTTACCTTAATTAACTCTCTAAAGGTCAAAGCTCCAAATAAGTCATATTGCAAGGTACTAGGAATTAGGAATTTAACATAGAAATCTGTGAGGGAGATAATTCAACCCATGTAATGGCATATCCTCGTGACTGCCCACCAAGTAATAAAAGCACTCTGCTGGGTTGGTGCCAAATAAGCCATCCCCTTTCTTACTGTGATTTCCTCAACACAATAGTCAGTAAGTTATGATAGGAAAAAAAAAAACAACAAGGGAAATGCTCACAAAGAAATAATAATTCCTACCTCTCGAAAAAAAAGGTGATTAACAATTGGCAAAATGTAAATTTTTCTCCTAAACTTCAGCTAAGTACTGTAAAAATCAGCACATGTTACATAGTAAATATTTTTGACAAATTGTGCAAGATCAATTTTGATAAAGAAAATCATATTTTTCTATTGACTTTCATTATAAAAGTAGAGATGTGTCTTACGGGCACCAGGGACTCCATTAACTTTATCTTCTGAAAGATTCCCAGGATGAGTCATCACTTATCTGTTGCTTCTGGATCAGTTCCAGCCTTCCAACCCTTCAAACAAGCAAGTGATAAGTAGCTGTGACCCTTGTAGTTGCTACATTGCAAAGGGGTTACAGATTTGTTTATTTTTGCAATTAACACATAATACAGTAGCCCTTCTTAAAATTTGTTCTTGGGGCTCCATGGACCTAATTATTTGTTAATTCATCCTCATTTCTCATTTTTCCTAAAATTTGGCAAAGAGACTATGGCAGCAAATGAAGTTTAAGATTTGGGATTTTGATAGCACAAGTTAACGATGAAAATCTGATAGAGTGACTATTTTGAAGTGTCAAAATGCAGGGGTTATAATTAATCATTTTAAAAAACATAGATCACTTTGTAGAATTTATGAAAATTATAGAACTTTATTTTCCCACACTAACATAAAAATTTAGGTCATGTTTCATGGGTTTTGAAAATTTTATGAAAATCAGTGGACCTCAGATTAAAAATCTCTCCCACAAAAACAGAGAGAAAGACTTGGGGACCCTAGTCTCAGCTTAGAGACACAGAATGTTGGAAAGAAAGAGCCCAATTTCTGTTGAGATTAACACTAACCTTCATACTAATGGCCTAGCAGATGGCAAAGACTATTGATCTCAGAGCATAAAAGATATTTATCTCAGTCTCTACTGTGATATAAAATGACAGATTTCAAACAGAAAATGACAAGGTTCACAAAAGGGCCACGGGAAGATCTCTATGAGACAAAGCTCATCCGAACCAGACTTAGATATGACTAGATGGTAGAACTATCTGGAATGTAATTTAAAATGACTATAATTAATATATTCAAGAATCTAATGGAAAAGGTGAACAATATGTAAGATCAGATGATGAATTTCAGCAGAGCAATGAAATGTATTTAAAAATAAAAAGAAATCCTAGTCATACATAACACAGTAACAAAGTTGAAGCATGTCTTTAGTGAGCTGGTAGACTCAACAGTCAGGGAATGAATGAGTAAACAGAAATCACCCAAACTGAAGCTCAAAGAGATAAAATAATGGGGCAGGGGACAAACACTAGAGGGAATGATGAATAGCTGCTTTCCATTTGTTCCATGTCTTCCTCATTTCAATTAAAAATACTTTTTAACTTCCCTAAAAACTTTCTCTTTTAATTCATGCACTATTTAGAAGTGTGTGCTTGGATTTCAAATATTTGGATATTTATTTCCAAATAGCTTTATGTTTGGGGGTTGCTAGTTTAATTCTAGTAGTTCTAAGAACATAATTTTTATTATTTCAGTCTTCTAACTTTTATAAGGCTGTTTTATGGCTCAGAATAGAATCTTATTGCTAAATTTCCTATGTGCATTTGAAAAAACTGTGAAGTCATCTGTTATTGGATGGAGTGTTCTAGAAATATGAATTGATCTTCTTCCTTATTTTCTTCCTACTTGTTTTTCAATTTCTGAGAAGGATGTTAATATCCTTGATCATAATTGTGGATTTGTTTATTTAACCTTTCAGATATATATTTTTCTTTTGGATTCTTAGAAGCTATTTTATTACATGAATATGCATTAACATTGGAATGTCTTTTTCTCAAACTTCTAAAAACAAAAATATACATCTGTGTGATCTTGAGACTGATAAAAAAAATGTTGAAGCACAACACTAAAAACATTAGCTACAACACAAAACAACAACAAAAATGATAAGTAGAACTTTATCAGACTTTAAAACTATTTCTTTTTGAAAGATACTCTTAAGAAAGTTTTAAAAAGTCACAGTAAAATATTTGCAAAACACATATCTTATAAATACTTGTATCTAGAATATACAAAGGACTGTCAAAGTTAAACAATAAGAAAACACTACCTAATTTTTTAAAAAAAAATAGGTAAAAGATATGAACATATACTTCAATGAAGAAAAAAATACAAACATCAAAACCCAAATTAGTATCATTAGATAAATGCAAAATTAAGACACAATGAATTATCATTATCCACCTAATAAAATGAAATTAGCCCTGCATGGTGGCACTTGCCTATTATCCCAGTGGCTTGGGAAGCTGAGGCAGGAGGATCACAAGTTCAAAGCCAGCCTCAGAGACTTAGTGAGGTCCTAAGCAACTCAGAGAGATCCTGTCTCTAAACAAAATACAAAAAAAAAAGAAGAAGAAGAAAGAAAGAAAAAAGAAAAGAAAGAAAGAAAATCTGGGGATGTGGCTTATTTTTTAATTACCCTTGGGTTCAATCCCTGATACCTAAAAAATAAATAAAAAGTATACCTTTTATTGGAATAACAATATTTTGTAACCACTAGTCTCATTCATAAGTATTTATTTAACTAAATATTTTTAAAATATTCTTTCCCATGAATATCTACATGTGAGTATAAAGGAAACTTTATTCTTATTCTCCCAAAACTAGACCAACCTGGATGTCTTCTAAGAAGAGAATGGATACACAAATTGTGATATAAATATATACAGTTTCCATTTTCCTACTCAGAAGTAAAAACGAGTGAACTGTTGATCTATATTATGAATGTTGTTTTCAAAGTTAAAGAAACTAAAGGCAAAAGCTATATAATGTATAATTTCATTCATAGGACATTATCAAAAAAGCAAATCTACAGAGATAGGAATCAGATCATGGTAGACAAGGGGCTAAGGGTAGAGGCAACATAGGGAAATCTGGGGGACCTTGGAACCATCTTGTATGATACTTTGAGGGTAATGCACAACTTTATGCTTTTGTCAAAACCCATAGAAATACATGCCACAGGCCAGCACTGAGCCTGCCTATAGTCTCAGCGGCTCCGGAGGCTGAGGCATAAGGATCACAAGTTCAAAACCAGCCTCAGCAACTTAGTGAGGCCCTACGCAACTTAGTGAGACCCTGTCTCAAAATAAAAAATAGAAAATTATGGAGATGTGGCTTGGTGGTTAAGCTCCTCTAGGTTCAAACTGGGTAAATACTATTTGGGAAATCTCTGTCCAATGTTGTAACAGATATTAAAAATAAAAAGCCCACTGGAGGCATCAATATCATTATCACAACAACACCTTAACACTCCAAGAGAAAAATATAATCTCGTAACAAAAGTAACTTCCCAAAATTTACTAAATATATATATATATATTTTCTTCTCAGTGCTAGGAATTGAACCCAAGTTTTCATACTTTCTAGGTAAATGCTTTCTCTACCACTGAACTATATCCCAGCCCTAAATGTATTTTTTAATGTTTTAGCAATTTATTAAAACTCCAAAAGTATCATCTTACATTTTTTTCTTACACATTTAAAATAATTATTTAAAAGGTGTCTAAGAGGTGCTTCAAAAAGTTTTCTGAATAATAAATTAGCAAATTCTCAAATCCAACTTACCCTATCCTTTAGTGCCAGTGCTGCCTTCTAATTGCACAATTCTAGTAAAGGATGATTTTATCATCCAAGCAACCCTGTGCACAAAATGTCAATCCTAAATTCCATCTTGACATTTCTCCCCACCATATATACATCAACTAAATCACTAACCATGCCATTTCTATCCCCTTGTTATTTGTTACTTGTTATCACCATAGTGAAAGGTCCCTAAATTCTTATATGTGTGATAACTATGACTTTGAAAACCCCCTTTGGTAAAAATGAGTGACAGATCATTATTCCTTGTGTATTGCTCTGATCATGGCAGGATCATGCTCCAAAACTGTCCATGATTCACCTTGTGCTCCTGATTAAATTGCAACCTCTTTTGGGTATTTAATGGCTTCAAGTACTTACCCAAACAGGCAATTGATCTTTATAACCCAAAGACAGTATGGATTTTCACAGCTTTCAAACCATTACTATTGATGGTTTTTTCCACTGGAATATGCTTTTCTTCTCTCTTCATAGAAATCTAACCATTTTAATTCACATTCCATAATCTTCATGAAGATTTGCCCAACTGCCTGGAACCAGATGAAACTTCTATCCCCTCCAAAACTCCATGCTATTTGAAAATGAACCTGTTTTACAGATTTCATCACATTTTTACCTTACATTATGATTATTTTCTATTAGATTTATTACTTCTTATTGTATTATAAGCAAGATGAATACTTTTTTCTTGATATTCCTTACTAGTCTAAGACAAGTATCTGACACAAGGTCATGAGAATCAAATGTTTGCTGAATGAATAAATCAATAAAATGTCAAAAAATGAGTGAAAGTTGGTAAGTTGTGATAGGAGAGGAGGTAAAGTTTTAACTAAAGTTTTATTTTTAAAAAAGTTGTTCCTTTTCTTTTATAAAGAAGAATGTTGGAGCAGAAGATCAGCTTAATGGAGAACAATGCCAATAGTTACTCACAAAGTCAGATGGCTACTGGACCTATTCTTTTAGACATATGTCCATCAACAATAGTATGGTTTCTTGAGGAACTTCCAAGACACCAGAAAAGGCTGTCAGCTTCCCGTAGTCCTAAGCTGACTCTGTAAACTCTGGTGATGACTACCTAGATTTTTAGCAATATAACATCTTCCACCAGGTCTACAAATTGGTGCAATCACTCTGGAAAGTAGTATGAAGATTCCTCAGAAAACTTGGAATGGAACCACCATTTGACTCTGTTATCCCATTCCTCAGTATATATACTCAAAGGACTTAAAATCAGCATACTATAGTGACATGGCCACATCAATGTTTATAGCAGCACAATTCACAATAGCTAAACTATGGAACCAACCTAGGCACCCTTCAACAGATGAACAGTTAAAGTAAATGTGTACATATATACACAATGGAATATTACTCTGCCATAAAGAAGAATAAAATTATGGTATTTGCCAGTAAATGGATGGAACAGGAGACTGTCATGCTAAGTGAAATAAGCCAATCCCCAAAAACCAAAGGTGGAATGTTCTCCCTGATATGCAGGTGCTTATCTACAATGGAGGATGGGGGAGAAGGAGAAGTTCACTGGATTGGTCAGGGGAATTGGGGAAGGGTGGGGGACTGGTAATGGAAAAGACAGTAGAATGAATTAGACATAACATTCCTATGTTCATATATGAATATACAACCAGTGTAACTCCACATCATGTCCAATCACATAAATGGGAAGTTATGCTCCATGTATATATGAGATGTCAAAATACATTCTACTGTCACATATAACTCAAAAAGAACAACTGGGCACAGTGGCACAAAAATGTAATCCCAGTGGCTTAGGAGACAGACAGGAGGATGGTGAGTTCAAAGCCAGCTTCAGCAACAATAAGGCACTAAGCAACTCAGTGAGATCCTGTTTCTAAATAAAATACAAAACAAGGCTGAGGATGTGGCTCAGTGGTCAAGTACCCCTGAGTTCCATCTCCAGTACCAAAAAAAAAAAAAAAGAACAAATAAAAAATTAAAAAATAAGATCTTCCTCCAGCTTTTATGTACTGAAAATAAAAGCATTAGAAAGGTATCTCTTTTACATGAAAGAAACTAGACTGTACAGAAGAACACGGGGGAATTTACCTCAGATAATAGCAGTCTCAGTAAAATGTACCTGCTGACCCATACAAAATTACAACATCTCATGCCACAGACATTAAAGATACACATCAAATTAGATTCCCATACTCCAAATGACACTCTTCTTTATTAAACATGACTGAAATCAAGAGCCTGTGAGTGGCAGGGATTTTCTTCAACAGCCATAAGCAAAGGATATTTTATGGCTGAAACAACTTTTAAATATCACACTGAATGTTCTAAACAAAGCATGCCTGCATTTTAAAAAAATAAGTCTTTCTTGTTGCTATTTTCCATATTTTCACAAAAGTAAAATATTTTGCATATTTTCACAAAATATTGTTTTCAGTTACTTGACAATTTTTCACTTAAGTGGATCAATCTTGCCTGAAATCACTCACAAGAAAAATAATCTTGGCTGTGTCTGCTATTTTATTCATGGAGCATATCAATTGTCCTAGCCAGACTAACTTCATTCATGTGGTAGACAAAGTTAGGAGGAATCCAATATTACCAATAATCTACTTAAAGTCACTAAATTTGGCCTTCAATATGTTGAATGTAACATATTAATATGTAACATATTCTATTACTACTTTCATTTTTCCTTAGATAAAACACAAATGAATTGTTAAAAACTCAACATACATGGATATATAGGGATTCTAAAAGGAGCCAAAAGCTTAACATATTCCAAAATTTTCAGATTTCACTTAGGTAAACCCCTTTTTAATACTCTGCACACATGAGCAAGAACTTACTTCCATTCCTAGATTACAATATTTTATGTAGCAGCCAAGATCTTTAAATGGTTATCTGTTTTGTAGCCTTTTCCGAACTCACCTCACGTTAAAATCACTGGGTTCTGTAAAAGCATTCTCAATGAATTTATATTTCACTGATAAATCTAGAATATGCATGTTCATAAAAAATTTTGGATTGATTTACATTAAATGAATAATAATCTTTAAAGCCTCAATTATAAATAGTGCTGAGTCCTTGCTTTAAAAAAGGAAGAGAGTAATTAAAAAAAGGAAGAGAGTTTTTAAAGGAAGTCTCTGGTGAATCCTTTTGCCCAGCGAGTAATCGCATTCTAACTTATCTGTTTAGTAAGTTGGGAAACAAGATCCTTCTTTCTGTATCTCTGGTGGAGGAGCTGAGAAAGAGGGCAAAGATCATCTCATGGATGGCCCAAGAGGAAAGGGTGAGATGAGAGGAGAGAGAGCAGTCTGGGTTCTCCCCCTGGAAAGTTAAATGTCAGCAGGGTTAGGCCTTGCCAATATAAATACAATCACAATGATGGTATAAAAAGACATGTATTTTCACCTCTATTGACTTTTCACGTTCATGGGATAATTATTGTAACATTTTCTTAAAGGGCAAAAAGCTTTTGATGATGAATACATCTCATTACATGGAATTTTACGTGTAATCCTTACATGAATCTCATTGTAATTCAATGGATGAATTACGTGTTAATGCTAGCATAACAAGCCTTTAACCTATTTGACTTAATTACAGGCATATCATCAGATTTACTGGGAAAAGGTTTCTTCCCTTGTTCTAAATATCTTTTCACTTTTTTTAACCCTTTACTTAAACCTTTGGAAGACAGTATCGGTTCCCATTACAATCTCTTACTACCACTTCTAGAGACTTCACTTAGGGGAATAGTTAGGATAGACTCGAGAGCATATCATTCTGATGAACTTCATTCATGAATGTCTGTCCGTCTATGGAGGGCTCCAGTATCTCTGGTGAAATAGAACACATTTGGACTGGGAGTTGGAAATCTAGCTCTGATGCTCACTGACAGGACAGCTTTAAAGAGTTACTTAACCAACAGGAACCTCTGCTTTCTTCTCTGTTAAAGGGAGGTAACATACCCACCTGCCTACTCACAGGGATTTGCCAAAGGCTGAATGGTAGAACTTCAGAAGAGAGCTGTGTAAACAATAAAAGGCACTACAGCTAGGGATACTGATGTTTGGAAAAAGGGGAAGCTGGAATGGAAGGGGAGCAGAAGGAGAAAGAGAGAGAGAGGGAGAGGGAGAGGGGGGTGGGAGGGAGAGAGAGAGAAGAGGAAGAGAAGGAGGATGCAAGAAAAGAAAAAAGAGAAGAGGAGAAAGAAAGATCAATGAGGAGGATCTCATGTTTTACTTTAGGGATTACATTAGGGTTTACTTTTTAGATGTGTTATTAGAGTATGTTATTAGAGCAATTCATAAGAATGGCTCTGGGGTTTCCTTAGATATTCCAGTGTTATAGATTAAATTATGTCCTCCCAATATTCATATGTTGTAGTCCTAACCTCTAGTACCTCATAATGTGAAATTATGTGGAAATTGAATCATTGCTGATATAATTAATTAATTAGGAGATCATACTGAGTGGATTAAAACACTAATATGTATGACTAGTATCCTTATAGAAGGAGTAAATTTGGACATGGACACATATAGATAATGTCTTAGCCACATCACATTGACTGAAGCAAGTCACATGTCTGAGCCCAAAGCTAAGGACAGGGAAGTACACACCACCAGTCCATGAATGCAAATTTTTTTTCATAAACTATTGGAAAATTGGGTCCAGCAGTTTGATTTACCATAGACACTAAGTTCAATTACTTCAAAATCAGCTTTGGAGGAGAAATATGAGAATCAAAGGATGCAAAGCCTCCAGAGGGCCTCAACAGAGAGAGGTTTCTGGATGTAGAGTCTGAGGTTTCAGATGAAGGTGATGTTGCTGGTTCTGAAGGTGATGGTGCTGGTTCCGAATCCACTGCTGTGACCCAAGCTCTTTTGGTGGTATCCCAGTCTAAGGTAACTTTAAAACCACTGACGCATTTTGTAGGATCTCTCTGTGATTATTCTGTATCCTCATGCAAAACAGCCTTGCAGACGTCTAGAGCTATAGCCATTTACTTTTGTAGTCAGTGACATTAACATGATCAGAGGATTTGGGCACTAGTCAGATAAGAGTCCTCAAGATCACCAAAGGTGTGGGGTATGTGATTTACCTGGTCTTTCATTCAGTTTTCATTCTATAAATATTTATTTTACATGAACCTTGAGAGTTCCTAGGGGCAAAACAGTGAATAAGTAAAACCACAGCTCAAGCCTCATGTAGCTTTTGAACTTGTAGGAAAAGTGATAGGTAGCCAAGAAATTATGATTCCCTTCAGTTTCCTACTTAGATGGAGGGATGTAATCCTATAGATGAAGAAACTAAGTGTATCATTCTACATTCCCTCATATTAGCAAAGTCACTAAGGAAATGCCTTTCAAGCATGATACACTGACAATTATTGTGCATCTCTCTTTAAGTCAGTTGAAGTCATGCCATGGGTCCGAACATATTGGCACCAATTGCCTTTGATACAGCTATTATGCAATGCTCCTAGGCTGCCTTGATGTTCATCATCTTCAAAATGTGAAAGGGCATGTTCTTTTACAGTTGTAAAACTTGCTTTTTACTTGCACATCTTTTGTTGTCTGTGATAAGTCAAGGCTGTTTCCCAGGCATGAGATAAATGGTAGAAAGAGAGGCCAGACCAAAATATATACACCATATTGCAGAACACTCGGGATGCACCAGCAGAGTGCTTGCTGGCTGGAAGCGTATGCAGCATGAGTGTTGACACTCAGTAGCCAAGAATCCACAGTGCAGTCTGCCTCCCTGATTCTCATTGGCTGAAACCAAACAATAGCTCTCAGAGCACAGAGATATACACACACATCCTGGAATAGGTAGTCATATATTTATATCTATATCTACGAATTAGAAATCATTTCAAAAGCTAACCAGCATTTGCACTTTAAAGCACTTTGGTAAATATGCTATACAGGTACTTACAAAAATAGGGAAAGAGTGATATATCTGTGGAATCCATAACTGGGATACATGAGTCAGAAAATGGGGCAAACAACCACTGAGACTTGAAGGATAACCAAAAAAGAATTAGAAGAGGAATTGTGTTAGGGAGAGGTGTGTGTGGAGGTAAGCAGTTGCAGTTTCTTGACAGAGATTATAATTTGTGCCTTGCTACAAAGTTGGGACCCAATAGATTTTTGCTGAATGAATAAGATAGCATATTTGAACACTGAGAGTAAGCTGAGAGGACTGGGATATGAGAGTGGGAAGGAAGTGGAGGTGTGATATAATGGGGCTCAGTTTTGGAAAAAAAGACCTTGGCTACTGTGTGAAGAACACTGCATATACAGGTGTGAGGCAGAGAAAGCAGACCATAGGCTATTGCAGCACGTCCTTGGCCTTGGCGAGACAGAAGAGGACTTGACTATTGGCTGGGTGTGGTTTTGGGCATGGTGACAGGAAAGAGCTAAAGAAACACTGGCATCCTGGATCTAAGAAGGTTGGAGGCAAGAGTCAGAGATTCCAAACCTCATTACAAGTTATGAGCCTATGGGAAGAAAGAACAAAGTTTAGCATGCCACAGGATTATTCCTGAAAGAAGTTTTCCTAGCTGAGTCCTGAAGGAATTCAGGTGAAAGGTAAAAAATGACAGCACATCTGCAGGGCAGCAGGGGCAACCCTGCTCAGGCTTTGGTAGCTGCAGGCTTCTTGCTGCATGTCTGCCTTCCAGTGCTCATGCTGGGGCCTGGGCCAAAGGGGAAGTCAGCCTGCATCCAAAGAAGCTCTCCTTGTGGCAATGGTACTGAAGTGCAAAAGGGCAAAAGTGAGGCTTGGAGCAATACAATCTCATATATATCCATCTCATTAGCCAAGGCAAGTCACATGACTAAGATCAAAATCAAGAAGCCAAGAAGCAAGGAGCTACATTCTGCCTCTAGAGCGAGGGCACTGCAAAACCTTAATTGCAAAAGGCAATCTTAGATACAGGGACAGAGACAAGGGGTGTTAACGAATGGGCTCAATAATTCCATCTATTATAAGGAGCATCCAGAGAGAACATGCATGAACAAAGAATGTATAAGGAGATAATAGAAATCAGTTTAGCTCAGCTTTAGAGCACAATGGAGGGAAGAAAGAGAGTGAGAAATTGGGATGAAGAAATATCTTTTTTTATTGATTCCCATGATGCAGGGAAAGAATATATTGCAAATTCAAACAAGCATGAGGCACTCCAGGAGCAAAAAAGGGACAAATGGGCTCCTGCTCCATTTTGGGGAGTTACTAAGGAGACTCACAGACAGAGAGAGCACCATGGAGATGCAAGCCCCTGGCAAACCAGGAGCTCATTGACTGAAGGTGTATTTTCTTTGTGGTCCTACAGTGCATATTCTTGCAGGGTTTGTACTTGAACCAAGTAGCCAGGCTCTTTAGTGATATAGTAGATACTGAGAAAGGACACTGAGATTCTGCACCTTAAAATAACCCATCGATGCGTCTAGAGAGCCAAGAGAGCCCAGGGCATGTTTCATTAAAACAGAGGAGAGGACAGAAGAGACTGGCTTTGCTGCCATGCTAAGCACAGCCCAACCCATGGCAGCTGCTCCAGTAGGATTAAATTGTTTGCTCTCCTCTCAGCATGCTGGTTAATCCCCCCCCAAACCCTTGCCAGGAATATGCACACAGTAAACACTCTGTTCTGTGAGAACTGTCCCAACAAAAGCCAAAACAATGAGTCTACTTCCTTGGAGATCTGAACCCCTCTCTTTGTCCCCCTTCTTGGCATTTTCCAGAGGTGATAATTGGTCTTCAAAAAACGATGTTGCATTCCACAGGCTTAACAACTCCTCCCCTTTCATCATCCAAGTACAAGTATATATTACATGTACATATGATTGAGTGAGGCCAACACACTCTGGAGTGTTGCTTAAGGTCACAGAGAGTGAGTGGCTCATTGTGGATTAGAAAAGCCTCATGCCCTGTCTGGTCCCCAATCCTTTTTATCTAACCTTGGAACAAGTTGCTATATGAAGAAAACATAAAAAGCATTAACCTCTGATAAGTTACATTTATTTTCTTGTGCATTTGGCATTTATTTGGGTTGTTTCAATTTGTGTAGCTCAGTATAGAGTTCTGCACATTGTCCTCTGCATTCTGGGTCTTTTATTTCTGTTGGCATTTCCTTTACTCTTTAGTTAAAGTTACTGTTTTCCATTTCAATAAAAGTTGTCTGGAAATCTGTCCTTTGCTCCAGTGTCACTGCAATGTAAAATCTAGCAGGATTGCTTCCACCCCATGCTGAGACAGTAAAGTCCTTTCAGCATCGGCCCTTTTTGATCAACTGATTTGAGTGTTTCCTCAGAGAACAAAAATTTTTAACCATGATTTCCCATATTTTCTTTCGCCATTTGTCTCTCTGGTGAAAGTCTCTGGCCTTCCAATATGCCCTAACACACCCAACATAGTTGGTGTCCATTTAAATCATGGTGTGCTACACATCTGCATATGCCTGAAGCTAATTTTCTTTGAAATCGGAGCTGTTGACTTATGTGTGGCAAAACAACAGGCTGAATGCAGTGGTCCCAGAGCCATCCAAAGGCCACTTTCTAAAAACAGCAGAATCAAACCTCAAAAAATAAAGGGTTTCTTTTGATGCACTCTAAGCAGCCCATACGTATCTGCTTTGCACCAACTGCCAAGCATACGCGGTGAAGAGTCAAAAATGGCCCTGGTACAAATGAGCATAAAGACGAACTCAATTCCTTCTGGCATACCACTTTTTTTTTCCCCAAAAGACTGAAATGCACTTGAGAAATATAAACAATCCCGTATTTCCAAAGATGACTGATTAAATGATCATGTCAAGCTGGAAAAAAGAAACAGCATCACATCAATTTCTAATAATAAGGCTTCATCATAACATAGCTGGGCTTCTAAATGGGACGGAAAATCACTACATGTAATCATGATGACATGGTCATTGATGAGCTGCATGACTGTCCGCCCTGCAGGACATTCTTGCCTGCTGTGCCAGGAGGGCTAGAACTAGAATGAGGTGGTCACCGTGAGCACAAAATTTAAGGGTGTCCCCAAAGCTCAGGAGAAATGCTTTAAGACGATATTTCAAAATTAAAATTAGTACCAAAAATTCATGATGAACAAAATACCAAAGTCAATCAATCAGAGTGATTTGATTTCAAAGTCATTGCCCTTCAGAGAGTTTTAGTTTCACAAGAAAAGCAGAAAGGAAAGGGAATTCATTTTCAAACACATGGTTATTGGGGCAATATTTTATGTATTCCAGGGAGCTACAGAAAGACAGACAGAAAGGTCTGTGCTATTCAGGACTGTGTTCTACCTACCTTAGATTAAAGGGGACTGAGGAAAGGCTACAGGAAAAGGACAACTAAAAGTTGCTCCAGTTGCCATTGACAATGCCCTGCTCTATGAAGGGCAGGCCCCTTCTTTGGAGAGGAGCTGGCATAATCTAGCTTCAGCATGCTTTGCCATCAGCCTTACTCCTTGGGCACTGTCGTAATGTCCTTGCCATAGCTCAGGGCTCACTGAGAGCCTGGCTTTCCAGGCCAAGAGGATATGGGAAGTGCCAACAATAGCTCAGATAATTAGGCAAAAATATCTAGCCATCATGATCCTGCAAAGCATCCTATGGTTTATATTAGCCATTAAAATTGTAGCTAGAGGGATAGGAATGTAACTCAGTGGTAGAGTATTTGCCTAGCACACATGAGGCCCTGGGTTCAATTCCCAGCACCAAAAAAAAAAAAAAAATGTAGCTAGAGACAATGGAGAAAAGAATATTAGCTGGTAAAGGAGGTCAGGGATTATACTGTGTGTTATGCCGTATTCAAATGTGAAGTGTCATCCATCGAATCCTTGGAATGGGGAAATGCACACGCTGAAACTCTGCTTGCAGAGCAGAGTCCCTGAGTGGAGGACAAGCATGTGAGACTCAGTGAGGCCACCTTCTGTGTGCTGGTTTATATTTTATTAATTTTCACTGCTGAGATCTTCATATCTTTTCATTATTAGTCTCTTTTACTGAGCTGTGCACTCTAGCAAGTAAAAGGCAGAATTTTTTAAAATCAACTTTATGACATGTATTAAAAGTTGTCATATCATGAATGTGTATATGGGGGAGGTGCTGGAGTTAATACATGCATTTCACAAACTGAAGTGAGCTAAAGGGAAAACGTATCTTTTAGAAAGGGAAACATTGGACAAATCATCAAGGCAGAGGACAAGGTCCACATTGCCAGTCTGACTGCCCAATGGGGAGATTCACAATAATCCATTCACTCATTCCCTCAATAAGCATTTCCTGGGTTCCTGGAGTGTGTCAAGCACTGAATTAGATCCTGAGCGAAACAGACTCAGTACCTGCTCTCATGGGTCTTACAGTCTTATGAAGAAGACACTCTTAAAAAGAATCATACCCTAAATAAATGTGGAAGAAAACAATTAGATTTCAAGGAAATCCCCTGAAACAGTGAACTTTACCTTCAGACCTGGATGGATAAGTTATAGCTCATTGGTGAAAGGGTATGGAAATAGGGGGATCATTTCAGAAAGTGCCTATAATGATAGAGAATGACACATTTAAAAAAAATAATCAGAGAATTATAGGAGAGGTGGGTGGGCATGAGTTTAATATAAGAGCTACAGCACACAGGGAAATGAGAAGAAGTGAGGAAGGAAAGTCTAATAACTGGTCATCAGTGACTTCAGTTTGGATTCCTGGAGTGTCAATGGGGTGACAAACCTGCAGGGAAATCTGAAAAGCCCCCCTCAATTACAGAGTGAGAATTTCCAGAAAGATCTATTAAGCTGCTGGGCATGTGACAAAACCCCATATCTGAACCCCATGGCTACCAGAGAATAACATCTTCCCCTTCACATTTGCCTTTCAAATCTCATAGTGAGTCCTTTCTAGCCCAGGAACACAAAGTGAAGAGTCTTCTGGAAAACCCTGCTCCCAGCCTTAGGTCAGCAGTAGGAACTAAGGCAGGTTCAGACCATTTGCAGCTTGTTATACAGCTTAGAGTGTGTGTTTTTATCTTAAAATCCACAGGAAGACATTGCAAAAAATAACATAATTAGAAGTTCAGGTCCACCATTTAACTCTGGTCATGCTACATAGCACAGATTAGAAGGCAGCCAGGGAGAAGGAGAAATTCGGGTTAGAAGGCTGTTGCGAAGCAAGAGAAGATAATTTGGATTAGGATAGAGACCAAAAGAAGTAAAAAGATTAAGATGTAAAATAGGACTTTATTATGCAGGATGTATGGGTGGTGAAGATGAGAGAGGATGCCATTACCAGGCCACAGCCTTCAGATTTGGAGACAATCAGAATTGTAAAGGCTCCAGGTCAACCAGTCTAATTCCCTCCCTAAGTGTGACTGACCACTGGCTTATTCAACACCACATTGATTAGGTGAAAGTGACATGTGTGCATACTTCAACAAATAGTTTCAGTGCACATAATTTCCATGTCTTCTCATGCAAATGTCGTTGTACCAATATGAATTCAGGGAGTATCGTGCAAACATTTTCTCTTTTACCACCAACAGGTCATTGTGACAGCAGCACAAGGATGTGAAAAGTCCAGCACTCTGTGAAGACAGAGACCTCTTCTGAAGCTGTGTCTGGATCAGTCATCAGAGGATCAAGTTTACAGATGGGTGAGAGTGGAGCTTAAAGTGGATTTGAAGGTGATGAGAAGAAATTCGATCTCTTCATGGATAAAGAGATAATGCAGGCACCAAGGCCAAGGTTCCTGGCCATCCACTTTTATCTGTCTGGGGAGCACTGTGGATTGGCAGGAGCTGCCTCACTTTGAGAGAAGCGCTAATAGACTTCAATTATGTGTTTATATTTGATGCCATTTGCTTAGAAAAACATCAACTTTTTAACATTCAGCAATGTAGCTATTGTAAATAAGAAACTGAGGATACAAGGGTCCCTTTAAGTAAACTCAATGGTAGACTTTCAAGTTGGTAAAACCTTATCAAATTAGTAGGAAGCTAATTTCTCTCTGAAATCTTGAACTTGAGGTCTTGTGAATCACGGATGAGGTGGTGAGATGTACTGGTGAAGTGTGACGTGGCAGTCTGGTATGTTCACAACAAGTAGTGATGTGGATGAGAAACCAAGAAAGGAGGCTACAGACTTTGGCTAGGTTTAGGTATAAAATCAAGGAGACACAAGAAAAAAGAAAAATATGCATAGGTTCAACTGATACAAAAGGAAAACAAAAGAGAATGAATGACACTTAACATTCAGATAAAAGAATATCCTCAAATGTCTTAAGGAAAGAACAAACTCCTAGTTTAAAACTTTCTCCAAACAATATTTTATAACCTAGTACTGTACCATGGAATCCAACAGCCCTGAAATTGCTAAAATCTCAAGCACTTTTCCCCCACAATACTTCACATTTCTCCATTGGTGCATTTTCTTCTGGAGGAAATTATTTTAATTGTTTACAGAAATAATATTCACCTTCAAGAAACATGTTTTATAAAAAAGTTTATTATAAAGCCTATAACTGTGTTTTATTGTACGTCTTATAAACCTGGCATAGAAGATTCATGCTTATTCTTATGAAAAGGTCTGAATGATCAACCGTCTCCAAAATATCACAGGAGAACTATAAAACCATTATTTCAACTTTAGAATAAACATGTAATGATGTGCAGTTACAAAAATTGATTCTTCATCATCGTTATTCAGAAATGCAATGCTTCTCTCTTCTTCATAGCTCCTTAATATATAGTTGTCAACCAATGAAGCATGAAGCATTCAATCAAATTACTTTCAAGTATAAAATAACGGTGTATTTTGAAAAATTAGTTTTATTTCCTTTACCGAAAGCAAATTTTCAAAAACATTGTGATGTGTTATTCAAACTCAGAAGGACCAATCCTGAATATTTCAGAAAAAAGATTAGTGGCAGCATCTCAAATAGCAATTTTCAGTTCATGAATGACACAAAACCATTTTAGAGGGACCTGTTTGCATCCTGAGTGGGATCCTGATGGTTTCTATCATGTAGAATGGTAATGTATTAATGCCCCAGAGTGGTCTGAGATTATTAACCCCTATCAACCTCCTAATAACATCCCCAGGTCACACATCCCCATTGCATTTCTAATGTGGTAAAGTATGAAAAACAGCATAATGGTAACAGCTTCCTAAGTTTCTGAAAAGATTAAATGAGATAATGCATGTGAAGCACTTAACACAATGCCTAATATAAAGTGAATGCTCAATAAACAATTGCTATTATTACAATCTAACCTTCCTGCCAAACAGAAATATTCCATTAGCTGGAACCTGAGTACAATTTTTCTGCTGGGGGTTGAGGTGATTTCAATAATTTATCCCCTGTCATCTTCATCTAATGACAATAAAGGAGAGTCAACTCCAGATCATCTAGTATCCTTTGTGAGTGAATTTCAGGGGGAAATAAGTCATACACATGTCCCAAAGCTAAAAGAATTTAGTAAAATGCCTCCAGGTTTTAAAACTTCAAATAAGTACTTTAAAGTCCGCAGTGATCTTTGTCGCCTCTGTGCTTTGGGCACAGAATCAAAAGATGGGGTTTCTATTCTTAATTTACATAGCAACTCCTATGGGACTGTGAGACTTAACAGCATATTACTTGATGTGTTTTAATCTGTAAAATCAGAATATTAATAATATCTCATGAACAAAATTTCACAGAGAGCTACAAGGCTAGGAGTCCAGATAAACTGTGATTCTTTTATCTTGTCTCTTTCTCCCTTCTCCTAGTCTATAATTTTAGCATATCCCCATCATCACCACAACTGAGTGGCCAAAATAAGTAATACTTTTGGCTACCAATCACAGAAACAAAAACAAACAAATAAACACAAAAAACCCAAAGTGGTTTAAGTTGACTCACGCACTGTCTTGTTTATATACCAGGAAAAACCCTGAAGTAGGTGGCCTCAGGACCATTTTGATCAGGGCTTTCTTATTTCTGCACAAAGACACTGTGTCTCTCTGCCATCCTCCTGGTCAGCCTTAGCCTCAGGCTGATTTCCCACTTGCTCAAAATGGCCTCACCTAGTCCAAATGTCACATCCACATTATTTTTTTTGTTCCAGGAAAAAGAACTTTGCTTTGCTTTCCATCAAATGGGAGGCTGGAGCTTCACTTTGACTGGGAAGCCTTCTGTCCTATGCACATCCCAGAAGCCCATCCATGAGGTTGGAGGTGAAGTGCTGATGTACTCAGGAAGTGCAGGATGGGGGACCACTGCCCACAGTGAGGACACTACACAGCAAGGAAGGGATGGATGTGAAGGCAACAGAAAGTCTTGTTAAATGCTGCCACAGAGACTAGAAAGTAACAGCAAGGGAATGAAGAAGATGCATTTGTAACTTGCTCCGTTACAGTTACCACCTCTGAGAGTCCCAGACTGCCAGAGAACAAGCTGAGAAATCTGGTTCTTTCTCTGCTGAAAACTTGACCAGGTTTTAGCAAAGAAACTTTTAGCAGAGAAAGACATAGTTGAGTGTCCTGGGACCAAGCATCTGTGCTGTCTACTTCTCCTCTTCACTTGAGATTAATTCTTTTCATAAAACTCTTTGGTCCTTCCTACAAATAAGCTTTCAATGAATCCCTTCTGGATGTTAGGTATGTGGCTTAAACTGGTGTCTAGTACTGTAGCATATTTATAGGAAACTCCTAATATGGAAATTAATAATTGGATAAGAACTAATTGAGATTCAGAGTCACCAGGGAGAAAGCAATGAATGAGTAAGAAAATACAAGTAGAAATCATATGGATACCTTCCTGGATGGATCTCAGCACACAGGGCCATGGGATCATATGTCTTTTTATTTTTTTAAAATGTGTTGTAGGAAATGCTATAAGGACATTTTATTGTACTTTGTCTGACCCTCAGGTCCTGGAATTTCCTCAAGAGTTTTCAAAAATGATTTAGAATTTGAATGCAATGTTTTAAACATTTAAACCATTTTTAAAAGAATTGTTTTCATTGGGGAGTTTAACTGAAAAGGTAATGAGCATACTTCCTCTCCATATATTTAATGTGTCAAAAATACCATCTTGCTATTCATCTTCAGCAGAATAGATGCAGATCACCTATCAAAAGTGAAGACAAGCATCAAAATGATAGCATATGGGAAATGGAGAGGGAAGCATTTTTTTTTTCAGATTTTCTCAAACCTCCCAGACTATCCATTCACTTAACAGAATTATATGTTTCTCTCTGTGTATATTCATAAATTTAGAGAATTTGGAGTTTTCAACAAAGGTTTGTATCCCTTTTGAGCTCCAGACCCCTTTGGCTTTGTGGAGAAACTTACAGAACTCACCTCAGAAAAATAGGATTAAAAAATAAATCAAGAACATTAAAATACAGGCAGTTGTCAAAATAACAAATGTGTGACGTGGTGATGTATGCACTTCTTTATTAATACATTCAATAGGAAAATCCAGAAGCAGGCCCACTAACAACTGTCTCTTTGAGGTAATAATGACTGTACATGATATTTTACGATATTTTGAGGTACCTGAAAAATCGTCATGTGATATGAAAACATCTGTGACATTGATAATGTGGTCACAGATGCTGCTGGAACCCTAGTGGCTTGCTGCCTTGGCTGTGATGGCACAACTAAGAGTCACACCCAGGTAGTCCAGCCCCAGATTCTGCTCTCTCAGTCACATTGCTCTTCTCCTACAATAAACCTAGGATTCAATTGACTCTTCATTTTGCAAGGAAGATAACTAAGATTCAGAGAGTGTGGGTAACTTGAATCAGCACCTGCAGTTAAGGAGTATTTTTTTAAATATATTTTTTTTGTTGTCAGTGGACCTTTATTTTTATTTATTTATTTACATGTGGTGCTGAGAATGGAAACCAGTGCCTCACACATGCTAGGCAAGGGCTCTACCACTGAACTACAGCTCCAGCTCAGTTAAGGAGTGTTTTGAAAGGGGGTGGTGGTGGTAAAGTATCTTGTTTTGTCTGGGATTTGGACCTCAAGTACCCAGAACTAGATACAGCCATGACTCAGAACCTAACATTATTACTGGTCCAGGCATGGTCCTCCTTACTTTAATTAATTAAGTCATTTAAATACAATCATGAATATTCATAAATTCAACACCCAACACAAGAGCTCCCCCTTGATAATAATTCATATCCACTCTCTCTATCCAATTATTGTCTCCAAGGTAGCCAGAAATTTGTCACTTGTCATTCTTTTAACACACACACACACACACACACACAGAGGTTTTAAAACACAGTATAGGTATGCTTGAACAGTGGTGTTTTCATTTAGTTTTGAATTCTATCATAAAATCTATAATCCTTTGGAGCTCATTTTTCACACTCAGCACCACGTTGTGCACCATTGGTTAAAAATCCCAAACAGCTGAGTGCTGTTTACAGGGAATAGATTTGAAGCCTAACATACCTGTAAGCCCCGCCCTTGATCTACTACCCTAACACTCAATCCCTCCAACCACCCTCTTTTCCTCTGAGCCACATTTCGTTCAAAGGAGCTCTTCCGGGAGCCCTGGATTGCCACAGTAGGCGGCTGCCAACTGCGCCTTGAGGAAGGCTGGCTTGTTTTCTGGAACATGTAAATATATTGGCACTGGGCGTCTCTGTCCTCATGGAAAGAAAGGGAAGATCCAACTCACAAAGGTATGCTGAGACCAGGGAGATGAGTCCACCTGGGGAGGACAGTCACCAAGTCGCAGCTGATTGGGCCCTGGGAGGTAGACTTGAAGAAGACCCTCATTGCTTCACACTTGAGCCAAGACCAAAAGCCAAGCATGGCTGAGACCTTTGGGGGCAGGACTCAGTGCCATGTTGCTATGGTGATTCTGCCATGAGCCCAAAGACTTCCTCTCTCTTTCTAGCAAAGCTTGTCCTCCAAGATGGGAGGGGGTTGGAATGATGGCAGAGGAAAATATAAGAGTTGTTGAAGCCAAGACCAGAAGAATTCTACAGAGGAAAGACCATGAGATGAAAATTCCCTTCTGCTGTGTGTGTGCCTGTATGTGTATGTTTGTGTGTGTGTGTGTGTGTGTGTTCGCGTGCGTGCGCGTGAATACACGTTTGGGCACACATGCATGAGTGTGTGCATATGCCCTAAAGAGCAGATTTCCTCTGCTATGTGTCCACCATGAGAGTATAGTTATAACTAAATTCCTTCTAAACCTCAGTCTCTTCCCAAAAGATGATAACTAACTCAGGTAGCTCTAGGTTGCAGAATTTCATTTTTACTGGATTGAACAGATCTTATGTCTGTACTCCCCTCCACAGCAGAACACACACACAGAACACACACTCACACACATACACACACAACATACACCCTTTCTGCCATCATTTCTGAACAAACAACAGATTGCATTGCTGCTGTTCAAAATATTATGCCAGAAAAACAAGGGATACATTTTTTAAAAAAATACTTCTTCATCAAGATTCAAACCAAATCTATGTGCTACCAAGTGGTATACTGCACAATTATGAGTGTTTCGTGAATGTTCCTTGAAACTCATGCCTGCAAAGATTCAGGGGGATTGTTTCCCAGCCCTACTCTCTGGGGAAGGGCCATATGTGAAAGTGAGTCATATCTGCCATCTGCACATCACATTCCTGAATGCTCAGCATGCTTTCTACTTAAGGTCACTCAGTCCCCATTCTACAGATGAACATTCCAGAGAGGAAGAGAGGTGATGTGGTGGCTTTTGCCACTGCTTCTCTCTGGATCTGCAGAAGTAAGTGGGCTCCATTTTATTCATTGAAATGACCCCCAAAAGAAAAAAAAAAGCAACAATTTTTTTCATATCACAGGTACAGAGTTCAGAGTATGATCATTTTCCATTGGAAAACATGACATTCACCATGATCCCCACCAACCATAAAATGAAGAACATATTTCTATCTCCTTCTTGGGGTAACTCAACTTAAAACTTATGATGTCAGATGCTCATACACCACCCTACCAACCAACCAGCACTCTAGGTACACTACTCACAGAAACTAAGTCCCTGATTATTGTGATAATATTTCAAAAGTAAAATGAGATTAAGATGGTGAAACTCCATTAATATTTTCCAAAGTGAAAATTCACAGCTATTATAAAAAAATTCTAAATAGAAAGCCTGCTTATTCATCCAAATGAAAGCCATTACTAGAATATGTCATTATTTAATATATATCTCCAGGCAAGTTACATCAGTCTTCCTAAGCCTCATTTTTTCTTATCTGTAAAATGGGGGTATAAATACTATCAATGTTTAAACCCAATTAATATTGACAGTTAAATCATTTGTTGTGAATGTGAAGAACTTGGCACAGTTCCCAGCACAGAGCAAGAGCAAAATCAATATTAGGAATTCTCATACTGTGCCAAATTTAAATATCTTACTTGAACTGGCAGACGATGACCCTTCCCAATGGAAGTGTGAAGAGATCCTTGCTTAGTGAATCACACAAGGCGTTAGCAAAATACTGGCCCTTGACAAATACATCCTCAAATTATGGTTAAGCATTCATTATTCATAATTTATATAAAAAGAGGGCTGATGTACAATTTCTAAAATCATGACAGTACTTTGTGCCCCAAGGTGAACTCTGCTGCAGTACTCGGGTGAGCTAAAGTAGAGAAACCATATGCAGGGAGGGATCCAGGTTGTTCCAGGGCATAGATTCTAACTTTGTGGCATGGATGTGGGCAGCTGGGCAAGTGGCATCAGCCTGGCAGCGGCTAAACCTGGAGCAGCTCCTTTGAATAAAGGTTTCCAGCTGACTGCACATCTAAGTGGCAGGGTCATGAATGGCCTTAGATTCTGGGAGGCGAGGATATATCCACAATCTGAGAAGAATCTTTACTCCAGCGATGTACAAAGAGGAGCACTCACCCCCACCAGTCCCTGGAGCCACAGACAAACATGCCAGGAAAGAGGACTCCCCAAAGCTGTCACCTTTGAATAGCAGACAATGGTGGGCTATTACAAAGAATTTCATAACTCAGTAGATGTATTGCATTTGTAAAGCTCATGATGTAACACGATTTCTCCCTGTAACCACCCAGAGAGACAAATCGCAATTCATTTCAATTAGCAATTGATAAAGAGGATGTGATTAAATTAGTTTGTGGCTAGCGTTGTCATGGAATTCTAGACTTGAAACGATCCAGAGAGAACCTAGACTTCACCTAGTTCACTGTTGCCATGTCTAAAGACGATACCATCAAGAGGGATTTGGTCCAAGCCCTCAAGATTTGCCACAATTAAATGAGAATACAACAACTCAATGCCAAACTTTCACCTCTACCCCCACTCAGGATCATGACTCAAAGATTCTATCTGTTTAAAGAACATTCTGGCCACCCCACCAGTTTTTGGATATCGCCAGCTACAGACTGCCTCTTCCTCTCTGGAAATCTCCCCAAAGTGTTCCCTGCTCCCATACAACCAAACAAGAAAGGTGAATACACTTAAAGACTGATTCCCAAAGTTCTCCGGGCTCCTTCCAGAAATCTCACTCTAATAAATACATCCTTTTTATTTTTCAAACCTCCTTCTTTCAAATCTTTGAACGCCCATAGAAGCACTCATGGCAATGAATGGTTCGTTTGCTGAATCAAGTTTATGAATAAACAGGCTTTCCTAATTTGATTTCTACCAGTTTGAGTACAGTTGAATTTCAATATAAATGTATTATTTAAAAACCTGAGGGAAAGGGTAGGTCTCAAGAATGAAATTGGCCAATTTATGTTGTGTTCATGTAGGAATACATAACAATGTGTCCCACTGTTATATGGAATTTAAAGTGCCAGTAAAATTTGTTTAATAAAATAAATAAAAATCCTCATTGAATAACATTTTTACAATATATATTTTCAAATCCAATGGATCCGTAACAGCTATCTCTATGTGAGCCTTCGAGCTGAGGCCTGCGAAGCTCATGCATGATTTAGATTCTTTCTTCCTATTATAACTACTGATATTCCGGATGTCATGTTCTCTGACATCCTGTGCCTTTGAGTCACTAATGGTACAGGGATCCATATTGATCCATCTTGTACATATAGTATGAGCAAGCTATAAACTCGTGCATGCCAAATCATGGAAATCTAGGGAGGTTGCTGGTACACAGTGTACCCTATCCCATCCTGACTTATAGACCTGGTAAAGTGTCCTGCATTGAACTAGTGCACAATAGATAATTATTCATGTAAATGTGTTGGAGAAAATTAATTTAAGACAGCTTTTTCCAATGTAATGTCTACACCATCCTAATGTTAGAAAGCTTCTGTCCATGAATGGAGACTAAAGAATATATGAGGGAGAGGTAGACACAAATAACTGCTAATAAAAAGACAGCCCATGTTAAATGCTATCATAGGAAGATAATGAAGTGCTCAGAGAGCACAGAGTGAGCTTGGATTAGCTCTGCTTGGGGGATCTAAGAAGGACTCATGGAGGATATATCATTAAATCATTAAATCTATGCCTAGAAGAACTTCTCTGGATGGAGATGAGAAGCAAAGGAAAAGGAACAATGTGAACAAAGGCCCACCCTGCAGTTCTGTTGGATTGCAGGGCTAAAATAATGATTAAATAAGGGCCTACAATAGTCTCATATGGTTTTAACAACTGATAAAATCAAGAGATCATTTTTCTAGCTGCTAAATGATCATGCTAGACATCTATATGAGAAAGATGATATTTTACATCAGTAGCTCATGTAGGGGTAGCAGTTAAAGTGTTCTGAAGCCACTACATTTTATAATACACATTTTTAAATGGTATTTAATAAGCTGGGCTTTTAATAACATCCTTCCTATTCAAATTCTACTGAGCCAAAAACAAACTTGAGTTAGATATCGACTTACCAAAGGCTGCCTGCTCGTATACTTGCTAGCAAAGGAACATCCTTCATCACTCATTTCATGGTGTCCACAAATCCCAAGCAGCTGGATCATGACCCTTTCCAAGGGGCTCCATCCAGGTAGTATTCTCCCTTGTCTCATAAGACAAATTCTACTTTGTCTTGTGAACAAGTTGCTTTGATGACATTTTGAGAAGCCAACAATAGCCACGCTTCCAGTCTCCTAGATCAGCTTATTCAGCCCCTACCTGCGACCTGATTGCTACATAAAAGTGACATGTTTTGTTCTTGCAGCAGCCTATTTCAGGAACCAATTTGCAAATTAGTCAAGAGAGACGGATTGTACTATGGCAACAAATAATCCTAAAATCTCAGCTTCTTAATACAACAAAAGTGTACATCTTGCTGGCATTATGTGCTCAGTATGAGTTAAATCAGGGCTATGGGTCACTGTTACTGATTAACATAGATTGACAAAGGTACCACCATCCAGGACATTGCTATCCTCTTAAACAAAGGAGAGAGAAATTGCAGGGTCATTCATGGGATCATCACTGCCTCAGTTGAGCCCTGAAAAATATTTTTCTGATCAGAATTCCCCAGAAGGCCCACTTAACTTCATGGGGAACAAGGAACATCAAAAGTGTGTTTGAGATAATTATTGTCCCTGACCCAATAACCTTATGTAAAGATGTCAGAATCAGAAAAATGAAGAGACTGCCAAAAGAGCCTTCAAATCAAGAGAAGGAAAAATAATGTACTAACACAAGATACATGATAAATAAACACTTTTCTGAAATCACTTCCATCTATAGCTGCCTCAAACAAAGCCACCATTATTTGCAGAGATCTATGAGCAGATACACTGGAACTATACCCTCAAGACAGCTCCAGACTAGAGAAGAAAGAGTCTGGGTCATTTGTGTGTGTTCTGAACCACTTTTCCTTTAGCCATTCCATTGTTCCCTTGATCAGATTTGAATTTGAAAGATTTGGGAGCTTAAAAAGTGACCTGTTAACCTGGGAGACCTGTGAAGTTCAGATTAATAATACAACCAAGTTTAGCCTAGCTCAAAAACCAAAAGGGAATAAGGATATTTGGAGAATCATAAAATCACCCCAGACATTAGTAAGGCCATAGGAGTAAGGCCACCGTCTCCTCACTGAAAGCTCAGTGGGATTTGGACATCACTAGCATCCTCAATTCACTCCTGGGGTGGGGGCTGGGAACCTCTCTCTATTTGACTGTGGGAAATCTGGCTCCTCCATGGGGTTTTGCATTCAATGTCCTATTTCACTGCTTTAGGGCCTAGCCATGGGTCTAATCAAGTCCCCATACATTCGTACATCTGCTCTCATTCATTTGGATGGCAAGATGCCTGATGGAATTACCATGATCCTGAGGCTCTGAATGTCAAAGCCCCAATAAACTGAGATAAACCACCTGAAAAACGCAATGAGTGACAGCACTTCTCTAGGAAGCCCCTTCTAAGCAACAGTGGTGCCATGTTGACCCCATAAGGCTCTCCCCATAGTACTCTACCCGCACGTCTATTCCAAGTCTAAGAATAGCTGCAAGCAAAAGAAAACAAATACCCAGAATCTAAATGCATTTCTGCCTGCCAGGAGGACAGACTGCAGAGCCGCAGGTGTTCCGGAAACCCAAGGCAGCCCTCTTCAGACCAGCCAAGTAATGGAAAATAACAACCATGTTTGCATTTTAAAAAATAAATATTTAAAGTGCATGCTCTCCCTCCACCCCCCACTTATTTCACATTTCTTTTTGTCTTTACATCCATCTCCCTGAAGGCGAGCCATGCTGGCAGTTCTCACAATTATTTCAACCACCTGAAAAGGCACAAACTTCATCTGTGGAATCAGCCCGTCATGCTGTACATATCTATTCAGTATGGTATGAAATCCCTTTTTATTAAGCTGTATAAATGAAATCAGATATAGGAGCAAATGCTTATACCTCACGTAGGGAGAGACTGTGGAGTCCCACAGAGAGGCGAACTTGATTGCATCAAGACAGAACACAACTGCCAGGGCAGGGGAAGAAAGTGAGGGGCAGGGGGAGCTCTGTAGCTAATGCTGTAACCATCAACTATAGAAGAGAGTGAGCAGTAAGAGGAATGGGCTGAGCTGGTGACCAATGAACATGGGTTACCCAAAGAATTCATCCAGCAGACTCTTTTGAAAGCTATTCTTGCATTGGTTGAAAGGACCCTACAAACAAATGGCATGGAGAAGTAACTTCCAGCAGGAAATTGCTGAAACAGTGCTCTCAGATGAGGATGAATGAATCCTTAACTAATATCTTAAAATAATATAATCTTAGAATGAGGTCATTTACCCCATATGTTAATAAAGAAAGAAACGGAGGCTCAGGAAGGTGATGTGAGATGCTCAAAGCCATAGAGTTTTATAATCATCTATTTATCAATATGTCATGGCAATGCCCAACATAGATGCTTGGCAAATCGATTTTAGGTAAATTCTCATAAACTTCCAATTTAAAAGGAAAGTAAAGAAAACTCTTGTCATTTCAATCATCATGGTTGGAGTTTCCACAGAAAGTGGACTCATTTTCAAGTTTGGGAGGTGCAGGAATTACTGGTAGGAGAATGGGAAGTAACAGAGACATAGAGCATTAAGAAGCCAATAAGACCATAAATGGTGTGTTAGGGAAGTTGCTTCTTTGGGCACTTGGAGACAATCCAACGAGGGAAGTTTGGGAGATAGAATAGAGCATGTACTTGAGTTCTTTCACTTATGTAAAGAGGAAGCCGTTGGTTGAAGGTTGTGCCTAAAATGAGAGAATTCCCTAGGCCTTCCAAGCCTGGTCTGCAGGTGAGCAGAGTAGACTTCCATTATGTGGGGAACTATCTTCAGACAAAAAATTGGAGACGTTGGAAACTGGAAATTAGCATGAGTACACAGAAATAAAAGGTCAGAGGATACATATGAGGTACCAACAATGACTGCTGTACCAATTAGAATTGATCTTTTGCTTTATCTACTACCTATTTAGGTATATTTCTACTTACCTTTATACCATGAAAAACACACTTTTCTCTTATTCACTATTTGACTCAATTCTTTGCAGGCATAATAGGGGTGGCATGAATAAATGTTGCCTCAATAACCCACTTTTGCCCTCAGCCCATTTTTGCAACTGTACCGTAAATACTACTTCATTGGCTTGACATACACATTTTATGTTTTATAATCACTTATTTATCAATATGTCATGGCAATGCCCAACATAGATGCATAGATATGTGTATTTTGTTAGCTTCAAAACAGGTATAAACATGTTCCAAATTTCTGATTATTATACTACTCATTAAATTTAAATGAGCCATGAGAATATTGAATTGGTACCTATTATACAGGTCACAGAATCTGGAAATATGTCCTAATCCATGTCTTTGTTGATATATCAAAGAGATATATAGGCATACATCACATCAGCCTCACAAATAAACATCTCACTGAGTTTTAAAAGAATTCTGTTTCTCAAATCAAACACTACAGAGTCTACTGATGCTGCCTAAAATACTATTTGGAATGTTGATTTCTAGAATAGTTAAATTTAAAATCATTTTAATGCACAAATCTCTGACAAGAACTAGAAGTGCAACCTATCACCTTTAAAAAAAAGATAAAATAAATGTAGATTTAAAAAGGACTTGAATTTCTTTAAAGCCCTCAGAAAATGTTACCATTTAGTAATGACATTCCCTATTCATTTGACCTCAGCTTGACATGCAGAATTGCTCTGAACGGCTGTGGCTAGACACAGAACTTCTAACTCTTGCTTTTCTAATTTGTACAAAAATGCACATTAAAAGAATGCCAAGGCTACAGCCAGAGACAATAAAAGAAGCAAAGCTGTAGTAATTATAAAATTCACATCTACCGGTGCAAAGAGGTTACCAACATTTCCCCGCCAACTTTGATAACATTCCACATGGAAATAGCTCAGACTCAGAGACATGCCAAGCTTCTTCCCCGATTCCATGGATTCAAAATGCCTGGATTAACACTACCTGAACTTACGTCTTTCAAATTCAAATTAAAGAAGGAACACCTTCGTGCCTGTTTGATGCCTAACTGGATTGTAATATGATTAATTATGAGGGAAGTGAGGTGAAGAGAGGAGGTGTTAAATTATCTCAAGAAAACTCAGGAAGCAAAAAGATATACAAACTAATTTCCATGCCTGTGTTAGCTGTTTCCTATAATGTGACACTATGGAGACTCAGCTCCATAAGGTGGGATAGAGCAATAGACTAAAATCACTCAGTTTTTAGTGATTTTTCATGGTTCTCAACCTTGGCCACATACTAGAATTACCAGGGAAACTAAAAAAGGGGGAAAAAAAAAAAACAGAGCCCAGGTCTCCACTGGCATATCTGAGACTAAACTTAGGAACTGAGATGATTTTAATGTTCATCCTGAGGTCAGAATCACCACTCATTTTTTGTAGCAAAGTAAAGAATTACAATACAGTTTGTTAGTTTGTCTTAATAGATAACTTTTGTTAATTCCCTACAAAGCTATGACCTAATTAGTCAGTTGTCTATAAAAGCAAACATTTTATTTTAAAAGTACACAAGTATATGCTTACTTGGATTAGACAAAGAAAGGAAGGGAGGAACGGGAATGGGAAAGATAGTAAAATGAATCAGACATAACTTTGTCCAGAATTAAACTTACCTTCAATTTATATTTAATTGTTACCTTTTCTCTAAGGCCCTTCTTGACTTCCCCAGGTAGAATTTGTTACTTCCTTTTTTGTTTCACATCCGTATCTTCAAGTTTTTATTCCAATACATTGTAATAATCATATTAAAATTGTGCTTCTTCTTATCTGCACGTAAGTTCATAAGACATGTGAATACAAGACCAATGGAACTCCACATCATGTATAATCACTAGAATGGGATCCTAATGAGAATAAGTTATCTTCTGTGTATGTAGAATATGTCAAAATACACTCTACTATCATGTATATCTAAAAACGAACAAATTTTAAAAAGTGGAAAAATGTATATAAACATATAATTAATCTATTGACTTATATTTCTTTCAATAGAAATTCACTGAGCAACTATTATATGCCAGATACAGTAATAAGAATACATGTGTAAAGATTATAATAAAACAGGCATTGAACTTATGTGCAGATAAGAAGAAGCACAATTGTTAATATGATTGTTATAATATATTAGAATAAAAACGTGAAGATATGGACATAAAACAAAGAAGAAAGTAACAAATTCTAGCTAGGGAAAATCAAGAAGGGCCTTATAGAAAAGGTAAAAAATTAAATATAAATTGAAGGTAAGTTTAATTTTGGAAAACTTAAAAGAAGATTTGATGAATTTTTTTTCTCTTTTAAAAAAAAATTTATTAGTGCCTCATAATTATACATAATAGTGGGATTCATTATTACATATTTGTATATGCACACAACATAAGGTGGTCACTTTTATTCCCTAATACCCCCTTTCCCTATCCCTCATCTCCCCCAGCCCCCTTCCACTACTGTACTTGTCTCTCTTCCATTTTCATGAGGTCCCCCTTTTTTCTCATAGCTTCCACATATGAGAGAAAACATATATGACCATGACTTTCCATGCATATTACATAATTTCATTCTGTTTTGTGGCTGAATAAAACTCCATTGGGAAATTTTATTTATAACATATTCTCTATCTCCATTCCTCTGTTGATGGACACCTAGACTGGTTCCATAATTTGGCTATTGTGAATTGTGCTGCTATAAACGTGGGTATGCATGTATCACTGTAGTAGGTTGACTTTAATTCTTTGGGATAAATACTGAGGAGTGGTGTAGCTGGATCCTATGGTGGTCCTGTTCCTAGTCTTTTGAGAGGCATCCATACTGATTTCCATAGTGGTTGTACTAACTTACAGTCCCACCAGCAGTTTAAAAGTGATCCTTTTCCCCTGCATCCTCACCAACATTTATTATTATTTGTATTCTTGACAACTGTAATTCTGGAGAGAGATGAAATATCAGTGTATTTTTTATTTGCATTTCCCTGATTGCTAATGATATCGAACATTTTGTCATATATTTGTTAGCCATTTGTTTTTTTTGATAAGTGTCTTTTTATTTCTTTTTTTCACTTATTAATTGAGTTATTATATTTTTATTATTAAGTTTTTTTTGAATTCTTTTTGTGTTCTGGATATTAATTTCCTGTCAGAAAACTAGCTGACAAATATCTCTCCCATTTTTAGGTTCGCTCTTCATATTCTTAATTGTTTGCTGTGCAGAAGCTTTTCCAATTTGATTCAAGTTTTTAAAACACCCTCCTATGGGCAAAGGACTTGAAAAGACATTTATCCAAAGAAGATATACAAATGCCAATGGACCATGAAAAGATTCTCAACATCACTAATCACTGGGGAAAGGCAAACCAAAAACACAATGAGCTATCCACTTTGAACTGTATAGAATGGCTACTGTCAAAACCAATATAAAACTCAACAAGTGTTGACAAGCATGAGAAATCAAAAACATACACACTATTAGTGGGAATTAAAATAATATGTCCCCTGTGGAAAGCAGTCCGGCAGGTACTCAAAACTCAAAAACAGAATTACCATGTGATCCCGCAAGTCCGTAATTCTATCTGGGACATTTACTCAAAATAATTGCAAATAGTTTCTTTAAAAGTTATTCTTTTGTATACCCAGATTCATAGAAGCATTTTTCATAGTAACTAAAACATGTAAAAACCTAAGTGTTCATCAGTAAATGAATGGATGGCAAAATATAGCACATACATACAATAGAATATTAATATTAATAAAAAGAAGAGAAAATCTGACACTTTCTACAAACTTTGAATACTGTCTTAAGCCAGGCAAAATGTCAGACAAATACTGTATGATGCCATTTTGCTGAGGAAATTAAAGCAGTCAAGATCATAAAAACAGAGAATGGAGGGGAGGTTGCCAGGCACTGGGCAGAGTAAGGAAAGGGGAGTTGTTTTTTAAATGGGGACAGAATTTTGGCTTTGCCATATGAAAAGAATTCAGGAGATGGACGATGATGATGTTTGCACAACATGAGTGTACTTATGAGTGAACCATATACCTGAGAATGGTTAAGATGGTAAGTTTTATGTTAGGTGTTCTTAACCATGATTTTTAAATAAGGCGAAAAAAATGCCTTGACTCCCAATAACCTCTCAATAGCAGCACTTTCCTGAGGCTAGTCAATGATTCTGAGTAATCAGTTCCTCATTGGGATGATGGAGCTGGTCCAAGTGAGTTCAACAGAGAAGAAAATGTTGGCATTGGCTGCACAGTGATTTCTACACAGTTCAGTCTCGAGATAGCCACAGCCAAATGGCAGGACTTGGGAGTCAGCAAAAGTTATGGCTTAAACTAGACATACTAACTTTAAAAAACTACAAGAAGAAAGAAGATCAGGAGTTATCAGAGACAGGATTTAAGTGAAAGGAAATTGGCTATAGGAAAGAGAGGAATCAGGGGTGGTGGTTGGGTTCAGCCCTCCTTCCCATGCCCATTGTTGCAATTTATTAAAAAATTTCTTTATTCCACTGTGTATCCAGCTTCTCATGTTCTGTTGCTGGAGATTGGACACAAGAGTTTGAGAGAGAAGACAAAACTGAGCTGATTGATTAAAACAGGAAGCAGACATGAAAAATGGCAGTTAGAGAAAGAAGTCTAGGGCATTATCACCTTGAAAATGTTCTTCCAATGTGCAGCAGCCAGAATTTGGTCAATCAACAAATCATCTTTATGTGCATTTTGTCAGGCACAAAAAAAAACCAGATGCAAGCTCTGCCCTTGTGGAGTTTATAGTCTAATGGCAGAGATAAATAAATACAGTAAATTACCTGAAGATGGGGATTATGTTTTATCTCCCTTGCCTCCCCCACCCCATCCCTACTACCAACATTCCCAGTCTCCCTAGAAGTGTTCAGCAACTTAATGGGAGAACACAGGAATGAATGGTTCAGACTTCCAACCACAGAACTCTGGTAAGTAAAAGGCTGAGTTGAAAGAAAGCTTATAACTCGTGTAGAGCAAACCCCTCATTTTACATATAAAAAACCGAGAGAAAAAGCTCTAACTTGCTCAAAGTCAAAGCTGAAATCTTCTCTCCATTCAGGGTTCTTTTTGCAAGAACCTATCCATGGCCAAAAGCCTCTCTACTAGTCCCAGTGAAAATTTCCCTTCAGAGAAACTTAAAGCGTGAGAAATGCAGAGGACGCCATAAACTACAGCAGTGTTTGTCAGAGTAAATCAAGAATATGTGGCTAAAGATATTAAATTTTAAAAAGTTTAATGGAGGAAGGGAGGCACTAGCCCTCTGTCTTGGTCCATTTTCTGATGCTACATATAACAAAGTACATGGGACTGAATAATTTGTGAACAGTAGTTATTTGACTTACGGTTCTGGAGGTTGGGAAGTCCATAGGAAGGGTGCTGGAATCTGATACAGGCCTCTGTGCAGCATCAGAACACAGAGAAAGTCAGAAGAGCAAGAGAGTGCCTGAGTCAAAACAGCACAATGAGGCACAATTCATCCTTTTGATTAGAAGCCCACTCCTAAACCAGTTGAGATGATAATGACATAAATCCTTTCATGGGGGCACAGCCTGCATGGACTAATGACCTCTTAGAGGCCACACCTTTCTAAACTCTGTTACAATGGCAATAAAACTTCAACCTGAGTTTTAGGGGGAACATGAAAACCATAGCATGAACCCTCATGTTGGAAGAAACATGAAACCAAAACATTATAGTCACAATGTGTCAAGAAAAGAGAATACTCGGCTCAGAAACAAAGCTAAGAGCATATCAAAATTTGATATAGTATGAAATGTGTAGTTTAAAAGTGTTTTTTAAAGGTACTAGAACAACTGAGAAGAGTTTAGGGAAAAACTAGATTTTCCCATGACATTATATTCTAAATAAAATTTCAGCTGCATTAAGGAATTAAATGTAAAACAAAAGAATGACAGAAATAAAATAAAATCCTCCAAAACTAAGAAATTGTGAAATTTATGAAGTCTTTGAAGATAAGAAGACTTTTAAATGATGAAAGAACTCACAAAGATCATGACAGACAGAGAGAGAGAGAGAGAGCGCGAGAGAGAGAGAGAGAGCAATAATCTCCAGAAATATATAAAGAACTCAAAAAATTTAACACCAAAAAAACAAACAACCCAATCAGTAAATGGGCTAAGGATCTGAACAGACACTTCTCAGAAGAAGATATACATTCAATCAACAAATATATATATATATATATATATATATATAAAAAGTTCAACATCTCTAGTAATTAGAGAAATGCAAATCAAAACTACTCTAACATTTCATTTCACTCCAGTCAGAATGGCAGTTATCAAGAATACAACAATAAGTGTTATCGAGGATGTAGGCGAAAAGGCACACTCCTATATTGCTGGTTGGACTGCAGATTGGTGCAATCAATATGGAAAGCAGTATGGAGATTCCTTAGAAAACTTGGAATGGAACCACCATTTGACCCAGCTATCCCACTCCTCAGTCTATACCCAAAGGACTTAAAATCAGCATACTAAAATGCAGCCACGTCAATGTTAATAGCAGCTCAATTTACGATACCTAAACTGAACCAACCTAGATGCCCATCAATAGATAAATGAATAAAGAAACTGTGGTATATATGCACAACGGAATGTTACTCATCATTAAAAGAGAATAAAATTATGGCATGTGCAGCTAAATGGATAGAGTTGGAGAATATCATGCTAAGCTAAGTAAGCCAATCCCAGAAAACCAAAGGCCAAATGTCCTCTCTGATAAGTGGATGCTGGTCTATAATGGGGGGGGGGGGGGGGGAGAAACTTTGATTGGGCAAAGTGGAGGGAGGGAAGGGGGACGAGGGCAGGAAAGATGGTGGAATGAGATGGCCATTATCACCCTAGGTACATGTATGACTGCATATATGATGTGACACTATATCATGTACAACCAGAGAAATGAAGTTTTGCTGCAATTGTGTACAATGAATCAAAATGCATTCTGCTGTCATATATACCTAATTAAAATAAATAAATTAATTAATCAATTAAAAAAGATCTTGACAATGACAGTAGAGGGGGTAGAGAGAGAAGAGGGGAGGGGAGGGGAGGGGAGGGGGGATAGTAGAGCATAGGAAAGGCAGCAGAATACAACAGACACTAGTATGGCAATATGTAAATCAATGGATGTGTAACTGATGTGATTCTGCAATCTGTATATGGGGTAAAAATGGGAGTTCATAACCCACTTGAATCAAAGTGTGCAATATGATATATCAAGAACTATGTAATGTTTTGAACAACCAACAATAAAAATTAAATAAATAAATAAATAAAGATCTTGACAGATACAATCATAAAATCTTAAACTTGGAAGATTTAAAATGTTACAAAACTAAAATCCAAATAATAAATAAAATATTGGCAACAAAGACAACAAAGTATTAATACATTTATTTTGGTAAAAACTCAAAATCAATAAAGAAAATACCACAAGTTTAAAGGAAGGAAATAATTTAAATGAAACATTTGTGAAGATTAAAACAAATTTCTAATAAACACACAGAAAAATACTTCATTCCAAAGGCCACTAAAAGACATACATGTGTCACCATGAGCCAGGAGCAAGTCCCAGATGTCACACTGAAGGGTAAGAAGAAATTACTGATAAAGTTCCTTTCAGATTATGAAACCAAGAAATGTTCTTTTTTTTTTCATGTTGTTCCCTCATTCCAACCTTCAGATTTCTTAAATTCAAACCTCTAGGGGGGTCTACTTTCAAGACTGCCTTTTTAAAACAAAGTGATCTACTGTTAGAGAAGACAGTGTTGAAGGAAGAAATAAATGGAAGGATGGGTGGTGGATGGATGGAAGAATGGATGGATGGATAGATGGATGTTTGGATAGGTAGATGAACAGATGGTCTGGTAAAACCTTGCACCATTATAACTTAAAATTCTGATAAAATCAACAAACTACAAAGAAACAACACTAGGGAAATTCAAAGTATTTTGAGGCACCAAACTATGTACATTCTTAGCAAGATGCTGTAGATAAAACCATGCCTATTTTGGCTTCAGCAAAATAAGTAGTTTTGTGAATAGAATAGTAGGTTCTGATAATACAGAAAACACAGATTTCTATTAAACTCTCAAAGGGACTATATACTCCTTCTTGAGGCGAGGTACAGACACTTGTAAATATTTAATTGGAGGATGCACTCATCTGTTTGCTATGCACTGAAGCAGAAAGCAGAGAGAGATGCTACACAAGCCACCGGCCCTTATATTTGTGCAGAACAGGATGACACTAGAAAAAGTCCAACCCAAGGGACAAGGGATCTGTGCTCTTGTCCCAGTGATGGACCAGGGACAGAATCCTAGGAAGCCACAAAATCATGGGAAGGAACCAAGAAGGAAGTTCAAGGAGAAGCTGGAGATTTTGGTAAAAAAAAAAAAAGAAGAAAAGGAAGTGGTAAAGAGGGGTAGGGTTGTGGCCCAGTGGGAGAGCACTGGCCTGCCATCATGTGTGAGGCCCTGAGTTTAACCACAGGGACAACCAAAGAACCTCAACAAAGGTGGTGGCTCAAAACAAGCCTTGAAGATTGGTAATTAAGAGAACGTAATGAAAGCTATTTTCTAAAGTAGGAGACCACAAACCAGATCATTAGGAAGAGTCAGTGCGGAGGAAGTAAAAACATAAAATATAAAATATTTTTAAGAAGTTTGATGATAAAGGAATAAGGGTTTTTCTCTAAGGTAAAACTGATAATTTTTTTAAAAAATTAACAAGCAAGTTACAAACTGTCAAAACAATACGAATGCAATTTTTTTGTTAAAACAATTAATTCTGGATGTTGTTTCAATGATTTTAGATTCAAAGCCCCTAAATATTTCCCAATATGTTTGTTAGCCTTCTTGTGTGATTTTTAATAATTATAGGATCCTAATGTCTATTAGACTATTGTAAACAGAATCAAATATCTAATCTTCCATCCCAGTTCTTCAAGGCGGCATTTTTTAACAGTCACTGAACATCAATAACTTTGTTTCAAGGTCTCATGATTTTGCCTATGTCACCCTTGGGAACATAACCTTTTCCATGGATCCCTTTTGTCAGCCACACCCTTTCATGAATAGCCTTTGGAGATCCTTTTATATGCCATCTGTTTTGCAGAAAAAGTACCCTTGTTATAAGGTTATAGGAAGAAATATAACTAGCAGAGATGACTGATTAGAAACAAAAAGACTAACTGCTCAGAAAAGTCCCAGGATTCTTGTTTAAGAATTTTTACTAAATTCCCAGACTATAGAGGAGAGAAAGGAATGGAGACCTGGGTGGTCTGACAGTCCTCTACATTGCCCACATCCATTCAAACTCTTGCTTTTCTGTATAATTCTTCTTCAACTGTTGTCTTGCTCCATAACCTGTATCTACTCCATTTCTACTTAACATGCACTCCTGGGATGGTCACAACAAGGAATCTGTAGATAATCAGAATTATCTTTCATTTTTTGACATGGCTAGAGGTTTCTGAGTCTGGCACCTCCCAAGAAACATATGCCCATCTATGTGACAGCACAAATCTATAGTAAGAAATTATTATGTCTCCAAGAAACTCCTTATCAACTTTTCTCCTGCCTATGATAGAGCAAGCATGGTACCTAACAGGAGGTATTTTCTAACAGGGATCTCAAAACTTCCCTCTCATGAGGAATACAATTGAGCAATTAATTTAGCACCTAGACTCATGCATTCACATTCCCCAAAATTTAAGACTTCCCAGGTCTGGCCCCAGAAAGTAGAAAATACCAAAGACCTATTCTAGAAAGGTAGACTACTATATAAACGTTCTGGGAAGTCACTAAGGCTACATCACAATGCCATTCTGACTGGCTACCTGGCTCATGTCAAGCTTTAACAATGTATAGAGATTGTTGGCAGGCCCACCCATGGCAGGAAATGATTCAGGTGTCAAGAAATGTCCTAACAAACCCAAGTGAATACTGTTCCTCAAATATCTCCCAAATACCGCCATATCACTCTGCATCTCTGACTTCCTCTTCCCTCAGCTGAGAGCATCCTGGTAGCCATAAAACATTCAAGCTCCTGACCTTTAAACTCCTGCTTTCCTTACCTCTACCCACCTGCTCCTTCTAACTACACACCCTAGTTTGCAGTCCTGCTTTAGATAATCTTGTTCAAGTCCTTTGACATTCATATCCACCTAACCATTATTAGCAAATGGATTTAAGGAGCACATTAATTAAGCTTAGAAGATCTCTTCATTCAATACACTACCCATCTGTGATAGAATTACCCCACCATCTCTGAATCTGCTTCCAACACCCACTTTCACAGTGCTCTGGTATCCCTGCTGTCTTCTGTCATTTATCAGCAGATCTGATCTAATAATGCTCCACCCAGACTCTGATGACTCCCATATCTGGAACCCCAGCCTTCCTGGGAGTACAAAAGAGAAGCTCACTGGACATTAGCAACAGGGAAATCTCAGTATGGTCTGAGTAAGAGAGGGACCAAATAAAAGATCATAAAGCACTACTGTCCACCCCTTTATCTGATCCCAGTTCATCCCCATAAGGGAACCTCAGAGCAGCCTTAACATCTCAGCTTGGGAATTGCTCCAGGCCATATCCCTCCTTTGGCTCATCTTTGGCTTCCTTCGGTCTCCATTTGTTCTCTTGCTTTCTCTCTCTCTATTCTGGCTCAGTGAGCAAGTTTTGACTGTTTGCCCAAATTGTGTTCTGGCATTTTCCAGGACACCCAGCGACACAACATATCGGAATCTATGGGACACAATGAAAGCAGTTTTAAGAGGGAAATTCATCACCTGGAGGTCATTCCTCAAAAAAAGGAAAAACCAACAAATAAATGAGCTCACACTTCATCTCAAAGCCCTAGAAAAGGAAGAGCAAAACAACAGCAAATGTAGCAGAAGTCAAGAAATAATTAAAATCAGAGCGGAAATCAATGCAATTGAAACAAAAGAAACTATTGAAAAAATTAACAAAACTAAAAGTTGGTTCTTTGAAAAACTAAATAAGATCAACAGACCCTTAGCCATGCTAACGAAGAGAAGAAGAGAGAGAACTCAAATTACTAACATACGGGATGAAAAAGGCAATATCACAACAGATGCTACAGAAATACAGAAGACAATTAGAAATTATTTTGAAAACCTATATTCCAATAAAATAGAAGATAGTGAAGACATCGATAAATTTCTTAAGTCATATGATTTGCCCAGACTGAGTCAGGAGGATACTCACAACTTAAACAGACCTATATCAATGGATGAAATAGAAGAAGCAATCAAAAGACTACCAACCAAGAAAAGCCCAGGACCAGATGGGTATACAGCGGAGTTTTACAAAACCTTTAAAGAAGAATTAATACCAATACTTTTCAAGTTATTTTAGGAAATAGAAAAAGAGGGAGCTCTGCCAAATTCATTCTATGAGGCCAACATCACCCTGATTCTGAAACCAAAGACACCTCAAAGAAAGAAAATTACAGACCAATATCTCTGATGAACCTAGATGCAAAAATCCTCAATAAAATTCTGGCAAATCGGATACAAAGGCACATCAAAAAAATTGTGCACCATGATCAAGTAGGATTCATCCCTGGGATGCAAGGCTGGTTCAATATACGGAAATCAATAAATGTTATTCACCACATCAATAGACTTAAAGATAAGAACCATATGATCATCTCGATAGACGCAGAAAAAGCATTCAACAAAGTACAGCATCCCTTTATGTTCAAAACATTAGAAAAACTAGGGATAACAGGAACTTACCTCGACATTGTAAAAGCTATCTATGCTAAGCCTCAGGCTAGCATCATTCTCAATGGAGAAAAATTGAAGGCATTCCCTCTAAAATCTGGAACAAGACAGGGATGCCCTCTATCACCACTTCTATTCAATATAGTTCTCGAAACACTGGCCAGAGCAATTAGACAGATGAAAGAAATTAAAGGCATAAAAATAGGAAAAGAAGAACTTAAATTATCACTATTTGCGGATGACATGATTCTATACCTAGAAGACCCAAAAGGGTCTACAAAAAAACTACTAGAACTAATAAATGAATTCAGCAAAGTGGCAGGATATAAAATCAACACACATAAATCAAAGGCATTTCTGTATATCAGCGACAAAACTTCTGAAACGGAAATGAGGAAAAACACTCCATTCACAATATCCTCAAAAAAAATAAAATACTTGGGAATCAACCTAACAAAAGAGGTGAAAGATTTATACAATGAAAACTACAGAACCCTAAAAAGAGAAGTAGAAGAAGATCTTAGAAGATGGAAAAATATACCCTGTTCATGGATAGGCAGAACTAACATCATCAAAATGGCGATATTACCAAAAGTTCTCTATAGGTTTAATGCAATGCCAATCAAAATCCCAACGGCATTTCTTGTAGAAATAGAGAAAGCAATCATGAAATTCATATGGAAAAATAAACGACCCAGAATAGCAAAAACAATGCTAAGCAGGAAGTGTGAATCAGGCGGTATAGCGATACCAGATTTCAAACTATATTACAGAGCAATAGTAACAAAAACAGCATGGTACTGGTACCAAAACAGGCGGGTGGACCAATGGTACAGAATAGAGGACACAGAGACTAATCCACAAAGCTACAACTATCTTATATTTGATAAAGGAGCTAAAAGCATGCAATGGAGGAAGGATAGCATCTTCAACAAATGGTGCTGGGAAAACTGGAAATCCATATGCAACAAAATGAAACTGAATCCCCTCCTCTCGCCATGCACAAAAGTTAACTCAAAGTGGATCAAGGAGCTAGATATCAAATCAGAGACTCTGCGTCTGATAGAAGAAAAAGTTGGCTCCAATCTACATATTGTGGGGTCGGGCTCCAAATTCCTTAATAGGACACCCATAGCACAAGAGTTAATAACAAGAATCAACAAATGGGACTTACTTAAACTGAAAAGTTTTTTCTCAGCAAGAGAAACAATAAGAGAGGTAAATAGGGAGCCTACATCATGGGAACAAATTTTTACTCCTCACACTTCAGATAGAGCCCTAATATCCAGAGTATACAAAGAACTCAAAAAATTAGACAATAAGATAACAAATAAACCAATCAACAAATGGGCCAAGGACCTGAACAGACACTTCTCAGAGGAGGACATACAATCAATCAACAAGTACATGAAAAAATGCTCACCATCTCTAGCAGTCAGAGAAATGCAAATCAAAACCACCCTAAGATACCATCTCACTCCAGTAAGATTGGCAGCCATTATGAAGTCAAACAACAACAAGTGCTGGAGAGGATGTGGGGAAAAGGGTACTCTTATACATTGCTGGTGGGACTGCAAACTGGTGCGGCCAATTTGGAAAGCAGTATGGAGATTCCTGGGAAAGCTGGGAATGGAACCACCATTTGACCCAGCTATTGCCCTTCTCGGATTATTCCCTGAAGACCTTAAAAGAGCGTACTACAGGGATACTGCCACATCGATGTTCATAGCAGCACAATTCACAATTGCTAGACTGTGGAACCAACCCAGATGCCCTTCAATAAATGAATGGATAAAAAAAAAATATGGCATTTATACACTATGGAGTATTACGCAGCACTAAAAAATGACAAAATCATGGAATTTGCAGGGAAATGGATGGCACTAGAGCAGATTAGCTTAGTGAAGCTAGCCAATCCCTAAAAAACAAATACCAAATGTCTTCTTTGATATAATGAGAGTAACTAAGAACAGAGCAGGGAGGAAGAGCAGGAAGAAAAGATTAACATTAAACATATACATGAGGTGGGAGGGAAAGGGAGAGAAAAGGGAAATTGCATGGTAATGGAGGGAGACCCTCATTGTTATACAAAATTACATATAAGAGGTTGTGAGGGGAATGGGAAAATAAACAAGGAGAGAAATGAATTACAGCAGATGGGGTAGAGAGAGAAGATGGGAGGGGAGGGGAGGGGGGATAGTAGAGGATAGGAAAGGTAGCAGAATACAACAGTTACTATTAGGGCATTATGTAAAAATGTGGATGTGTAACCGATGTGATTCTGCAATCTGTATTTGGGGTAAAATTGGGAGTTCATAACCAACTTGAATCTAATGTATGAAATATGATATGTCAAGAGCTCTGTAATGTTTTGAACAACCAATAAAAAAAAAGAAAAGAAAAGAGACACACACACACACACAAAAAGACCTGTACCCTGCTTGGTTTCCCAATTCACCCTGAGAAGGAAGATGAGCAGGGTCCCAATCCTGTAATGATCAAGTACAAGAGACACACCAAAGAAAACGCATCTTTTTCTCCCAGGCCTATCAGCTTTTGTTAACTAGATCTTCTCCGTTCTAAAACAGTTCACAACCTCAGCATTGGGCCACTTCAGTTCCATCCCTGTGTCATCAGATTGAAAGAATCAGTCAGGATCCTCTAGATTTCCTGACCCTTCCACGTACTACCTGTATGAAGTTCTGTGCCTCCTCTGCTACCATTTCAGGAAAATAGGAATAATAATATTTGTGTCTCATATATACACTATTGAGGAGATAAGGATATTTAAAAATTCACACAGGTGTCTATATGTAGCACATGATCAATCATTTTTAACTTCATTACTATTTCTGCTCAGAGATGCTTGTGACCAAAAAAACGTAAGATGCAAATCGGCTCTCAGTGTTTGCATTCAGTAATAATTCCAAGATTTAATGCAGCTTAGGAAAATTACAAAATCAAAAAAAGAAAAAAGCAATGGGGTTCTCCAAATAACCTCTCAATTTTATTGTTATTTTTTTCTTCTAAAGAAGCTCATACCTAGATCAATTCTTCCAAAGTTTTATTCTGTTTGTGTTTGTTTCAGAGGAGTTGAACATTCTGTCTTTCCACACCTCACCCCAGCCCCTACCCCTTTTTCTGAAATATTATAATTTTTAAATGTCCTCATAGACATTCCATTAGGTTAATTTGGAGGCAAAAATATCTGTTTCATTTTATTTGTTTTCCCCTTGTTTGATAAAGTGCCAAATATCACTTGACTTGTCCCCACAGTATTCAGTGTTGATTTCTTTCCTTTCTGAGAAAATGACATATACAGTAATCCCTCCTCCACTGTATATAAATTCCAGATGCTACCTTAGCAGAATTATGAAGTAAAAATGAATGCTTTTTTAAAGCATTTATGGAGACTGGGGAATAAATGATAGAATTTTCTTATATTTCTTGTATATGCAGATAACAGATACATTTAATGCAAGAAGGAAATAGAATTTTAATAGAATTTTTAACTAAAGATCTTGAAACAAAACTAGACATACATTTTAATTGAATTTCTGGCTCAAATTACAGAAAACCATTATAAATCATTAGGAATCAGTTTTAAAACTGCTTTCACTTTTCTCCGTATTACAAACACAGAGGTAAGCTTTTACAGCTTCAGATAAGTGTTAATAAATTACCCGAATTTCAAAATTAATGGCTGCCCGGCTGCTTTGGGGAGATATCATTGTGTTTCATGAATATTTTGATTTTGTGATTAGATCAAAATGCACTGAATTCCTAAACAGTCATAACCAAGGTCTGCTGATCATAAACTGTTCTTTTTTAATAAATTATATTCCTCACAAATCTGCTGATATGGAATAATTAGAAATTGGTTGCCTGCATTTACTGTAATATTTGCATGACTTTAGATCTCCACCTACTGATCTGGAGGCTGGCAGGAAATGTACATTTTGTACATTTCTAAATATACCTTGCCTGCAGAGATAATGGTTTATATTGTGATGGTAAGAAGGTTTTTATTTGCAAAAAACAAAGAGGTGTCACTTGCCAGTTCTGAAAGACATTGATTAGGCAGTTTATGTCATTCCTATTCAGAACTTATTATTTACAGTTTTCTTGTTTCCTTTCCTTTGAAGGAGATAAAGATCTATATCTTGTAAACTGCTTAAAGAGTGTCTATTTTGTCTTTTGGGGAGTCTTGAAATACATTTTACAAAATGCATGCATCCTGAAATTAAGGGTAAACTGAGTAAAATACAGAGTTCTAATCTATTATAATATCTCCTACTATAATCTTTAAATAAGTGGTACCTAAATAGTCACACTGGGGAGGGAAAAAAAAGTCCACAATGTGAACCTTTGTTGTATAACACACATGTCTAAATTTGAACCTATACAGTCTACATTATGCAATCTGATAATTAAATGCAGTCATTTTGAAGAACTACAGATTACAAACACTTCAGACTATTTTTTTCTCTTCTAAATCTAGTGATCTTTTACAAATCAAATGACTACAGGAGCTAAAAGTTTGCATTTTTCAAACATCGCCATATAATAATATTTATGTAATATTTCTGCAAGTCTTGTTGAGAAAGAGGTTTTCAACATGAGGGCAAAAATAATTCTTGATTAATTCCAGAGAAAGATTCAGGAGAAGGGTACACAAGACTCTTAGCTGCTGTTTCTCATCACTTAAAGGCCTGAAAATTAAAGAAGGGGTGCTTGGATTTCTTTGTTCACTGCAGTCATAGTACAGTGGTCTTCTTCCAAGCTTTCATAATATAGATCCAAGACGTCCAGAAGTTCCTAAATACGGGATCCTCTCAAGGCAGAGCAATCTTTCCATAGGGCTTTTAGGTGGAGATTGGGGTCAACCAGTTGCCTGGCTTGTGGTTCATTTTCTCAAAGGGCTTTAAGTCTTGGCTGGTCAAAATCATTCACTCTCGAGATTCTTTGCAACCTCATGACTGACTAACTGCAAACACAAAATGAAGTTTTTAAAAAAAGACTTGATTCAAATGCCTGAGCGTCCATGGCAAGGTTTCTAATAAACAGCATTCAACTTGGTGAAAGATTCCACCACTTCGACACTGTGAATGCTTCACGTTTGCTTGTTTAATGAAAAGGTAAAAGCTTACTGTGGTTTAGCACATTTGTAAATATATCTAAAAATATACCCCAAAATCCTGGTGAAAGTCCAGGAAAGTCAATATAAAACTCAGAGAATAAACTCAAATGAACTATTTCTCTATCTTCATGGCTGTTATGTGGATTAAACGAGAAAAGAATGTGAGATGCTGCAAAGTCTGGAGTGTAGTAAACCATAAATATTACAAACACACACAAAATAAACAAAAACCATGGAAACACTAAGGTTCTCACAGAAACAAACTTTCAGCACTGATTTTTGTTGTTGTGTTCATCTGACATCTTTTATAAGTTTTCTGTTTTCAGCCATCTGCAAGTCCACATAAATCTTTATGTTTATATTTGCATTGAAAAAAAAATTCAGGTGAGAATGGTTTTTGTGTTTTTGTTTTTTCTTCTCAAAAGAGAGGGCATTTACATTAGTCATATGTGTCAGCATTTGCATACACAGGAGGCATCTCCATGGCCACAACCAGCTCTCTGCTCCTTAATGTAAGATAAAATCTGCATAGTAGAACCACATTTTATCCAAAATCAGACCTGTCATCAGGAAGCTTAATCGTGTTAAAATATACTCTTCCTTCTGCATTTGTTCATGCACCATACATGTGTGTGTATGTGTGTATACATATATGTATATACATATATCTGTATATGTATCTATAAAATTTATATTTACATGTAAATTTTAAAAATACACATGTTTAATTTTAGCGGCTTCTATTTCAAATATATGATTGCTCCTTTAAAAATAAAGATGGCATTTCTAATAATAGAGTGAGTTGGTTGAGAACGACTTATCCACATAACTATTAATTGAGCATCTGTTCTTAGCTAAGCACTGTGCAAGACTCTTGGGATCTAAGGGTGAATAGAACCAGGGACAAATTCAGGAAGTCAAATATAAGACAGGAGGGTGGAAAAAAAACACATGTCCAGTTACAGCTCACTATGATCAGCTTTATGATAGAAACTTGTACAGTTCACTGTAGGACCAAAGGAAGGTTTTTAAGGCAAACTGGGCAGTTAGGAGAAGCTTTCTGAGAAGCTTGGAGTTTGGAAAGATGAGGAAGAAGCCAAAGGATGGAGAAGGAGAATAGAGCATCTAAAGAGTCTACACTTGAGGAGACTTGAAGTAGTACACCATGTTTGAGAAAGGTTATGTATTGTATTTCATTAACATTTTTTTAAAAAGGGTGTCTCCAGCTATCCTGCAAAAGGTAATTTCTATCTACAATCCTTTTGATCATGTATAAGTGCTATAGCTTGGATCTGAAATGTCCCCCAGAGCCCACATATTAAAACCTTGGTCCCCAGCTTGAAACTATTGGCAGGTGGTGGAAACTTTAAAGATTGGAGCCCAGTGGAAGACCTTTCAGTCACTGCGGGAACCCTGGTCTCTTTCTCTTTCTCTCTTACACCTCCCAGCAATTAGGTGAGCAGGTTTGTTCGACCAGATTTTCCTACCATAAAGTGCCACAGCCCCCAAAGCAACAGGACCAAGTTATCATGAACCTTTAAAACCATAGGCCAAACTAAACCTTTTCATTTTATAAGTCGATTATCTCAGATGTTTATTACAGTAATGGAAAGTTAATGCATGGCCATTATCCCCGTTGGCCTGGGTATAACTCTGCAAGAATTCTACTGTACTTTTCCAGCCCATTGAAGTTGTAGGGAAATAAACATGTCATGAGATACACAAAATGGAATTCTTGGTCTTCTCGCGAAACTTAGTTCTCCCCATACCTGCTCATCTTAGTCAATGGCACCAACATCTACTTAGTCATCAGACCCACAGAAGTCATCTTTTACATACCTCTCCCCTTCATGGAACACCCAACTGCACCTATAATACGTTTCCAAGTAAAGGCAATTAAATTGCAGATAATACCTCACCCATCGGCTTCTCTCCATTTCTCTTAAATCACTGTAATTCAAACTGACACTGCTCCCTGTCTGCACTACTGCAACAGTTTTCAACTCAAACCCTCACTTCCATTCTGAAGTCCTTATAAACAATTTTTCACAGAAACCATTTAAAAATGTTGAACTGATCATACCTCTTTAGCTTACAGCCCTGCATTAACTACTCTGCTTTTTGAATCAAGCCAAAATCCTAAGACAGAAACTGCCGTGTGTCCACTAAAATCCATTCCCTCCTTCTTCTCTGGTAATACATCCAGGCAAGGGATATCTCAACAGAAATGCAATTTCTCTAGGACCTATGTCAGATTGCATAAGGTGATTCATGAAAGGGAGGGTGTGTGCCATTTACACACCAGGCCTTCAAACACACCCTTGAGCTCTCCTCCCTTTCACCAACCAAACACAGCAACAAAGGAAACAATCTCAGAAGGAAGTATTGAGAAGAGCAGAACATGTGTGTCCATCTAGATCTCTGAATGAATTTAACAAGAAGAGATCCCTTAGTTTTCCCAGAGTGCTCTGGGAGAGAAAAATGTACTATTATCTTATTTGATCCGTTGTGCTTTGGGATCTCTGTTCTAACAACCTAGCTTCTACTCCGATCCACATACTTATCCCAGTTCATAAGTTATGGCTCAAATGTCCCCACCAAGAGTCATGCCAAAATCCAGTCTCCATTAAGAGGTATTAAGAGGGTGGAAATTCAATCTATGGTATTTAGAGGTGGAACCTTCAGGAGGTAACTAAGGTTAAATGAGGCCATAAAAGTGGGACTTTAATTCAAAGGGCCATTGCTTTCTAAGAAAAGGCAGAGACTTGATCTAGGACTTACTGTTCCACAATGAGATACCCTGCACCAACTTGGAACTCTGCAGAGTGTCCTCACCAAAAAAAAAAAAAAAAGACCTCACCAAATTTCAAACCATGAGCTGAATAACCTTTTTTCTTTTTCTCAGTGGGTAGTATTCAGTTACAGTAACAGAAAACAAATAAAGACAATAAGCCTTTCATGATTGGTCCCCTGTGCATCATTCGTGGTATTTTTCCCATGTTCACAGCTGACTTTTGAAAGTGAAAAGTTCTTTACTGCATCGTGGTCCCCATATACTCAGGTCCTTTCACCTTAAATTTGCACTCCCATTCTTTTTTTTTTTTCAACTGTGAGTTTAAAATTGTCTTTTTTTTTTTTACTTTCATTTTTCTTTTTTTTTATTAGTTGCTCAAGACAATACAATGATCTTGACATATCATACATTTGATTCAAATAGAGTATGAATTTTCATTTTTCCACATGTACAGATTGCAGGACCACATTGGTTATACATCCTTGTGTATACATACAGCAATCCTAGTGTCAGTTGTATTCTGCTGCCCTCCCTATCCCCCCTCCCCTCCCCTCCCCTCCCATCACTATTCTCTACCCATTCTACTGTGACACTTATCTCTCTCTCCTTTTTTTTCTTCCCTTCCCCCTCACACCATCATATATGTATTTTGTGAACCCATGTGCACTTTCTTTCTTTTTACCCAACTTTCCTTCTCTTCCTGACTTCTATCTGTCATTCAGGCCAGAGTTTCCAATAACGCATCAAAGAGGCTTTCCCTGATCCTGAGAACTAAATCACGTCTCTCTCATTGTGCCCTCTTCTTCTTTTCTTTATTCCTTCTTTCAATAAATATTTATGAGCATAATATTGAACAACGTGCCAGGAACTGAAAACAAATATTTATGATGTGTGTGTGTGTGTTTATATACACATATGGGCTTTCAGGCAATGAGAAGAGATGGAAACATAAACAAACTAACAAAATAATTTCAAGTATTGGTAGGTGCTTTGAATGACTTAGAAAATAGTAGGGGATGGTAGCACTTATTATAATTTCTAACTATTTCATTTATAGGTTTACTTATTCATGCCGGTGCATCCCATTATAAGCTATAAGGGTAAGGTTTGTCCATTTTGTATTTACTACTTTGCACAGTGCCTGCTATATAGTAACTGCTCAATAAACAGTTGTTGTACAACAGAGTACCAACGAAATACATAAAGCAAAAACTAACATAAATGAATAGAGAAATAAGACAATTCAACAATAATAGTTAGAGACTTTACCAACCCACCTTCAGTTAAGAATGGAAAATCTAAGCAGAAGATTAGTAAGGAAATGAAATAACTGAACAGCACTATAAACCAACTAGACTTAACAGACACCTATAGATTATTCCACTAACAATAGCAGGATATTACATAGAACATTATCGTCAGGACGTATAACAAAACATAATCGACATAAAGGAAAAAAATAATACAAAATACGTTCTGGGTCAAGTGGAATGAAATTATAAATCAGTGACAAGAAGAAATTTGGGAAGCACACAATCACATGGAAATTAAAACACAAAGTCATAGACAAAAATGAACAAAAGAGAAAATCAAATTGAATTTTAGAAAATACCTTGTGGTGAATGAAAACGAAGGCATGGCATATCAAAACATGGGATGCAGCTAAAGCAGTGCTTAGAGGAAAATTTTTACCTGAAAATGCTCAAATTAAAAAGGAATAAAGATTTCAAATCAATGATTATATCTTTCACCTGAACACACTGGGGGGGTGGGAGAAAAACTAAACCTAAAACAAGCAGAATTAAACATATATAAAGATTAGAGAGAAGATAACAGTGATTTCCCAGAAAAGTGCTGAGAAATGTTCCAACATCACATCCAGACCAGAAGAAAAATTGCTGTGCAATACTAATGTTTGTCCCAGTTATGAGGACTGGGTTGGAAATGGAGGCAAACAAGCTAGAAATCTATTTCCTGAATTCTGGTCTTACTAATGCAAATCTCCCAGAAGAGATCCCTCGTTTTATGTTGGTATTACAAGCATATACTTTATGCTGGTATTTCTAAGAGGGGCTTCCCCACCAGGATGCCTCCAGTTCTTTTTCAGTAAGCAGGTCACCAAGTCATCAGAATGTCCCTAAGAAAAGGGGGTTACTACAGCCAGTCTAGCATTGCTGACAAGTCAAAGCAGAAGCAGGAGGACTGCTGCATTCCAGCCTGATGTCCTCTAGACTGTGTTTCCTTAGGATACCTCCTGGAGCACCCTTTAGATACCAGAATGCTGAATGGCTCCAGTTGCACTTCTCCAAAGCTGTTCGCTGACGCTGCCCTCACCTAATTTCTTGCATCATTTTGGTATTTATTCTGAAGTCTGAAGTTATCATACCAACATTAATAGCACAATGTATACTGATGGTCAGAGCAGACTTTGTGAATCTTGATCTCATGGATTCAAATTCTGAATTTTCAAACTTAGCTGACACTGTGACCTTGGTCAACTTACTGAGTCTAGCTAGACCTCAGTTTCCATGTGTAAAGTGGAGATGAAAATAACCACATAGGGTATTTATGATGATTAAACATACTTTTGAGTGTATTTAGTAAAATGCCTCATATGCAAAGGAATACGTGTTGGTCATAATTTTTTTTCTACAGTGAATTTACATATACATTATATTTTTAATTCTCACAAACAGTGTGGGAGGTATTTTATGCTCACCTAACAAATTGGGACATAGTGTCCCAGAAAGTGAAGTTCCCCATAGATTCACAGCTTTTCTTGACAATACGTTCGGTTTAGACCCAGATTTTTTTTTCTCTCTAATCCAATTTTTTTAGTACTGCCATGGTGTTATATAGCAACATAATAATGGGCTCTGTGACCAGTAGACTCGAGTTGAAACCCCAGGTTGTCCACAGGTCATGTATTTTGTGGTGCCATATTTATAGGAAGGGTATGCTAATTCCTACCTCATGAGGCAATTATAAAAATAGCTGTGAAAAAAATATCTCACATAATATCTGTTACATATTATGTGATCAACAAATGTTCATTTTCTTCCTTTCACATCTCCTCTTAGCAATAAAAATATACCCTCCTTACAGTGAGCTGTGCTCAAGAGGATCCCTCTGAGGCTGTCAGATCAAGGGAGTCAGCTTTGAAATGCTCTCTCGGTGCTTTGTAATGTTAAACATTTAATACAGTTACTGTAACTAAGATGTGCTCATTAGTATTGAATGAGATGCATGTAAAAAATGAGAGTTCTCATAGTAAGGTTGTTGTGATTTTAATTTATCAAAATGCCATACAGAGAGGCAAGAAGAAATCTTATTTTGTTTTTTGATCACTACAAAATATGACAAAACACACGAGTAAATCAGTTTCAAAGCGACAAGAGTGGCAGAGATCCTAAGGAAGAGAAGACATGTGTAGATAATATTGATATAGGGAAGTATCCTATAAGTTTCAGCCTTTCTAATGGAAATTAAGCATTTAGGACTATATTGACTGATAATGAATATTCACTCTATATGTTCAGTTAGCAGATTTACATGAATAGAGGGATACATTAGTAAAGGCAAAAAAGTTTCTGTAATTGCATGCAATTTTTCTGTCTTTTCAACACAGAAGAACACATTTAAAAGTACTTTCCAAATTAAATAAATAAAGCAAAGGAAAGGAAAAAGAAAGATCCATTTAATATTATTTTCCAGAAAGGAACTGGTAGAAAATAAAATAGCCCCACTGCCCTCCCCAAAGCTGAAGGTTGCCGTTATTATAATTTGCACTGAGCAAAGAAAGAAGGTAAACAACAGCTCAGAAGAGAGGCTATGGAGAGACTAACAGTGGGTTTCATATAAGGAAAAAATAAATGCTTTTGCCAAGAAATCTGAAAAGAAAAATAGAATTTGATAAAAGGCAGTCATCAAAAGATAAAAACTTCTAGGTCATTCCTAGATTTTGTTTTCAGATTGGGGAACCAGATCATAATCAACAACATCAAAAAATAGCAATAATATATGGATAATAATATATAATATATTATATATGTATATGTAATATATAAAATATATTATACGTATTTTGCCTTCCATCATTGCTAGCATTTGAGCAGAAAACAAGACAGCAATATCCAAGCCTTGGCTCTGTGGCCACACTTGAACGACTCCAGAAAAATAGGACTCTGATGGCCATGATATGATATAATGCGTTTCATCCAACTTCATTGATAAAGCTCTCCTTCTCTCTCAAATTTTCAAAAGTTATCATCCATGCCTTACAAAATGGACCAAGCACTCACAATGGCTCTATTTCCCAGGCATTTAACAAGAATCAGGGACATTTATAGAATCATAAGAGGTCAAGGGAATATTTTATTAAGATAAATTTAAAACTCATTCTAAAGTTTGGATCACTGACTTGTGATATCTTCTGTACTCTACTTTTGTATTTTCAGCCCATGGCATTTAACTTTTCATGTTCTCTTCAGCTATATGTAAACTCTTTGAATATGGAAATCCTGTGTTATATTTAGTAGTAATGAAGGTACTGACAAGCTATTGATGAAGTGATATATCTTTAAAATTTTCCAAATTTTTAATGTTACCATAGTACATTATTGCCCTTATCAAAATTCATTAAATTACAGATGCAAAATATAAGTGAGTCTTTGGTCTTAAAGACAGTCACTGTGTATAGAGAGCAACTTGGTTAGTTTGAACCCACGGTATTAGTAGTCAGCCATGTCTACTCCAGAGTTAACAGGCTTAACACTCAGTTTCAGCCTTGTAGAACCTCATAGGGTTTTTTAGCAAGATGAGGTCACTTGTACCTTGCTCAAAGTACATATTAAAAATGTTATTTGAGACTGGGCATGAAGGTGCATACCTGTAATTCTAGCTACTTGAGAAACTGAGGCAGGAGGATTTCAAGTTCAAGGCCAGCCTCAGGTGAGATCCTGTCTCAAAAAAAAAAAAAAAAAGGAGCTGGGGATGTAGCTCACTGGCACTTGCCTAAAGGGGTTCAATCCCCTGGACTGAAAAAAGAAAAGTAATTCAATTTAATTTTTTAAAAGTACATAAACATAGAAACATACAAGTGACTCCCTTCTTATTGGGAGTCGTTTGGATGACTTCCCTTTCCTTTGGAAAGAACATTATTATTAAGAAAATAATAAAATAAAGGCACCAAGATATGGATCATGCACCAATCAGCCAAGTAACCAGGATGCTCAGAGTAAGCTAATTGTAAGCTTAGGCATTTTTTAAAAAAATCACATCTGAAAGAAATACAAGGGCATTTCCTCATTGCTGCTTCTCCACGCACATTTCAAAACTAAAAGATATATTGCAATTCCCCACAAACACTTGAGTCTTATCATCATCACCACTAAATCAATATTTTAAAGCATGGCACCTCACCTTCTCTGCATTGCAACGTAGATCCCAAATATCATGATACCCATGGAATCTACCAACATGACTGTAGGAAGCACACGTACATTGCTAGGGAAGAAAAGATATTATAGAAGATATTATACTGGTATCTTTGCAAAGCCTGGAAAGAGACAGTGAATTGCTAGGGTAAAGTCTATATAATACTGTCACAAGTCTTGGTTTTGCCAGCAACCACAATTTTAGTCATCACACAAAAGGTTACCCATTCATGTTTCTAATACCTCATTTTTGTCACCTTTATCTTTTTGTATGTGCCTAGTGGTGGGGATTAGAACCCAGGGCATTGTGCATGCAAGGCAAGCACTCTACCAACTGAGCTGTATCCCCAGCCCTGTCACCTCCATCTTAGATTGGTGCAAGTTGGTATAACCTTCCAAATTCTTCAAAGACCTGGCATTTCGTTAAAAACAAAAAAGATACCAGTCAAGTAAAAATATCAAATTCTCTAAGGTGTGATAGAGGGGACAGAAGCTAGGAGAAAATAACTAGACTATATGATATATCATATGTTCATATACAGAAACATAAATGTAAAGTATTAAGTGCCATCATGGAGTGTTACAATGGAAGGGGAGCTAGAAATGCCTGAATCCTACTTTCACCCAGTAATTTCTTCTCCCTTTCAAGTATTGAGGAAACAATGGAGGACAAAGCTGGGCTAAGTCCACTATTCCCCTGAGAGGTTCTCGCATAAAGCTAGTTCTGAAAGTATATCTAATGCCCAAAATTCACACTAGGTGAATCTTGCTCCAATCTTAATTCTCTAACTTCTCACCAAAAGTGATGACAATTTAGAAATTCATACAAAAGAGGAATAGGAGAGACTCATAAGAGAGCCCTGTGCAGTGTACAGTCATATCTCTTAAAGGAAATGGGAAGGAGCAAGAGATAATCTTGCTGAAACAGTACATCAGTTCAAAAGAGTGAATCTGTCCACTAGCTCATGTGATCCAATTGTGTTTCCCCTAACCTGACCAGATTGAGGTATTGTAAAGAATAAGAAAGAGGGCTGGGGATATAGCTCAGTTCGTACAGTGCTTGCCTCACATACCCAGCACCGAAGAAGAAGGAGAAGGAGAAGGAGAAACCTTCTATCCTCCTCCCTTCAATAGGAAGTCTCAGATGTTTTGGGGATCTCAACAAAAAGGGGGACATTGGAATCAAAGGGAAAGTGTATTTCTGATGTTTTTTTTTCCCTCCTCTCTCTTTCTTCTCTACTTCCTTGACTTCTCTTCTTCAATTATTCCCTAAGGTTTCCATGTGGGGTATTCTGCATTGCTACAGACTCAATCCAGCCATAAGATGCTGCTTGGATACTGGTTAATCCTAACTAAATCTCAGTTCAGGCCTGCCTTCTGAGCTTCAGGCAGTACACCAAGCTTCTTTTACATTATCTAACTTCAAGCATCTTCACCTAATGAGATTATCAGATGATTAAAATTTGTCTCTAACCTTTCCCTCTGACTTCCCCTACCAAACCTGTTTCTCAAGCATTATTGTTTTTATTTTTATTGGTTCTTTTTTAGTCATACATGACAGTAGAATTCATTTTCGTATAATTATATAAGCCTGGAATATATCTCATTCTAATTGAGACCACAATACCTCTCCTTCTTTTTCCCTCCCCTCATTATCTGCTTCCTTTTCTCTATTTTTCTTTCTGCCATTTACTTATAGTTATTTTTTTAAATTAACTTCTCGTGGATGTACACAATGGGGAGATTCACTGTGGTATATTCATATCTGTACATAGGAAAGTTATATCAGATTCATTTCACTGTTCTTCCTTTTCCTATCCCTCTTTCTTCCCCTTCATCCCCCTTTGTCTAATCTACTGAATTTCTTTTCTTCCCCTTCTATTCTTATTGTGGTTTGGTTTCCACATATCAGAGAAAACATTTGATCTTTGGTTTTTAGGGATTGACTTATTTCACTTAGCTTGATAGTCTCCAGATCCATCCATTCACTGGCAAATATAATGTCATTCTCCTCAGTGGCTAGTAATACTCTGTTGTGCATATGCTGCTCAGATACTATTATCCGAGCAGTTATTGTGTATATATACCATATTTTCTTTATCTATTCATCTGTTGAAGGACACTGAGTTTGGCTCCATAGCTTAGCTAGCATGAGTTCTGTGGCTATAAATTATTGATGTGACTGCATCAGTGTAGAAAAGCACTACTTTTTAAAATCTTAGTTTGTAGCTCCTCTATCCAGCCAACTATACAAACTAGAAGTCTGGGTGTCATCACTAACTCTCTCTTCTCCTAATAGATTGTTATCAATATTAGCCACAAAAAATTTTTCTTTTGTTTCCCTCCTTTTAATTCTCTCTTCCCCTAGGTTATGTTAACGTCTTCCATCTATATAATTGGCTATGGTCTCTTCTTCACCAATCCCTCTCAACAGAGCTTTCTGTGTGGCCGACCTAAAACAAAAATCTGGTCATGTCACTCCCCTGCTATAAGCCATTCATGTTCCCCACCAACTATAGGACAAATTCCAAAGTTTTAAACAGGAGCAGCAGTTCTTCCTCAAACTCTAATTAGCTCTCTGATTTCATCTTCTGTGTCTCCTTACTGTTGTCCCTAGAGCTCACACAAAACCTCACGGTACTTTCATGAAAACCCTCATTTTCTCAGCTATCTGTGCCTATGCTAGTGCTGAAGTTTAGAAAGGCCTGGTGGTTTCATCAAAAAGGATAGATGATGAATACAAATTGGGACATGCTGAGCTTAAAAGCTTATTAGGAGATGACTTGAAGACACCCAATGTTGGAACTCAGGACAGTGGATGTGGCTTCAGAAATACATTGGGAGTCATTTGCATAGATATGGGAGAAGAAAATGTGGATGTCTGTGTGATCTGTCAACCTGAGAGTATAAATGGGTTCATAATTTATCGAGTCACATCATATTAATACCTAAAATGTACTAATACAGAGCCTTCATGAAGTAGTATAAGAATTCAACTCTCTTCTCTCAACTCTATATACTTTCTTCTGGCTATGTATAGAAATGTCTCACCTCAGGGATTACTTATCCTCTATTCTTCTATTTATACCATTCTTTATTTTTCATTGCTGAAATCTGAAGGAAACCTACATGATACCCATGTTGATTTTAACAACTGACTCACAGCCTTTTTCTCCACACTATTCTCAGCAAGTCCTTGGTGAGGTCCATATCTACCTTGTGGATGTTTCTACCACCTCATGGTTTGATGTTACTAAAACCAATGTGGGTTTAGTGTAAAGCATCCTTCAGATTTCAGCAATGAAATGCCACAGGGTGGTATAAATGGACTTTTAGGGAAGTGCATGAAGAGTAACCTAAAAGTTAGGTTAAAAGGAGCAAATATTATATTTATTTGTTCTCTCTCCTCCTTCATGAAAGTCAAAATACTTCCTTCTATGAGAAATCTGCTGTGATTTCAAATATGTGGAACTTTATGATATGTGAAGCTATAGTTTCCATGATTTTTATATGTCTAATAAGTGCTAGTTGTACATTTAGAGATTAATAAATTTTATCAAGATGATCGGATGCAGAGTATACTTGTAATTCAGTACAAGTGCAAAAAAGAATTTTTAAACCCAAAACCCAGAGGACACAAAATAGAGAATAAAATCATTGTAAAGCAGTCTTTCCAATTATTAATAAAAGCTCCTACACTAAAACAAGTTCTTCTCATTTGCTTAAAATGATAAATTTCCAAATGGAGATTAAAAGACAACCTCAACGGTTTGTAAGAATAGTGACTGGAGCGCATTTTTTCATAAGGCTACAGGCATTGTTAGAAGTTTGGTCTGCCTGGCTTATCAGATGTTGTACATCTCTCTGAGTCCCAGTGTTGTTAATCAAGATAGATGGCCGACTAGTTAATGCTGCTGTTAGTAAGACTGTGGCAAAGATTAAAAGGTTATCAAACAGATATAAACAGGAGTTCTAGGATTCCTATCTAACATATGAAATTAACAACTAATAGGTATCTTTCTTTGATAGTTGATTTGATTGAGTGCATGTGGATAAAAGTCAACAAGTGAACAACTTGATTGTCTGCTGAATTAATAGAATGGAAGAACTTTGAATGGTTCTGAAAGCTAATTTAATTCAGAAACCTCAGTGAGGTTCCAGCTCTTTTGTGAAACTAGTGAATAAAATGTTGGCAATTCATTCTGAATAAAATGTGAACATTAGCTGCTTCTGTTCTTGGAATGAAAAAAAATAATGTACAAAATGATCTTTGCAAGGAGGGAGCATCAAACTTATAAGTATGCCAATATTATCCTCTAAGTAAACACTGGAAATTAAAATAAAGGGGAGCTGCCCTTTGAATTTGCCTCAAGTTTACAGTCATTTCTATTTCAATCGCTCTTTGCATTTGTCTTCTCAGGTAAATTTTCATTTATTTGAATTTCCTTCTCTAACAATTAAAATTTGTCCTTTTCTAGGCCCATTTAAATCTCAATTGCCAATAGGACTTGATTGTTTCAACCCTTGGTGGGCATTTATTGGATTCCACTATATATTAATCAAGGGATGCAGCATGGGAAGAATTTTAGGACTTGCAGACTAAGCTCAAATCACTTGATCATCATGCTTCAACCACCCTGGTCCATTATCCACAGTCCAGGCTCCTTTCTTCCATGTGAACCTCCCTGAACCTCAAGTCTCTCCTTAACTAAACTTCTCCTGGACAGATCTTATGCATCCCTCAAGTCTCCTGTGAAAACTCTTCCTCGGGAAGATTCTTCCAGATGCCTATTCTCCACTAGCTTCTGCCCGCAAATTCACACACAGCTCCTTCTTTTTTTTTTTTCTTCCATAACACTTCCCACCATTGTACTTAGGCAGGAGAACAGTAGTTTCTGCCTTTCTCTCCTACTGGCTTATAAACCATGGAAGCTGAGGCCATGTGGGTCTCATTAACTGTACCTAACAGAGCACCTGGTTCAGAGACAACTCAGAGAACACTGTTGACCAAAGGACCCTAGAAGACATGGAAGAAGCACTAGGTTATTCCAGAACAAATGCAAACCCAAAACTAATGTCTGGTTTGAATCTATTAGGGCCCATGTGGGACTGCTTCCAGAAAACAGTACAAAACATGTCAAAAGTCAGTAGTCAGCTCAGTTTTTTTTTTTTTTATCTTTCCTTCATATTAGATCTTCAAGAAACATCCTTCAAGAGAATTGCCACACATGGCCCCACAGTACCTGAGAACTATTTTTCCCCTTTTTTGATAAATTTCAAACTCTTGTACCTGCTCCTGTCTATAATATTTTTTCCTATAAAAAAAAAAAAACCTCTAACTTACTATTTCCATGTACCTTGTATTAGATCAAGCCTTTCTTCTCAGTGAAAGAGTAACACAGGTCAAGTTACAATTCCCCCAAATTTGAAGTAGTTATTCAAATTCTAGCTGGAACAAAGCATAGAACACAATGTTGAATAGGAAAAGCCGTATTCAAAACTGTTTGCACTGTATGAACCTTGTTGTGTCACTCCAGATATCAATCTGTTAATAAAAAAAAAAAAAAAAACTGGGGAAAAATAACACCAAAATGTCAACTGTGGTTATCTCTGAGTTGCAAATTGCTGTATTGTCTTATGTTTTCCTATATTTCCAAGTTTTAAAAAATGATGAGTATGTAATATTTCTGTAATCAAAGAAATAAATTATTTGAACTTGTAAACAATGTCTAACATGTAGTATATAATAGAAAACTGCCCACCACTCCCTTAAAACTCTCCCTTTTCCCTTACCAGTACCAAATGCATGTTCTTAAAGCCCAATATTATACAGTATTATGCAATGTTTAATGTGCCTGATAATTTCTAGTCCCCTCTTTTCATGGAAAGAACATGGGTCTTGGTGGCAGTCTGCAATGGTTTTAATTCTACCACTTAACTAACATGATGACCTTAAGGTATTTATATAATCTCAGTTGGCTCAACTCTAAAAGGAGGTAATTTCATCCACTCCAATTTAAATAAATATACTTGTGCTTTTCTATGAGTGGCAACAAACACTAGTTTCATGCTGGTTCATAATATTCTAAGGAATGTTCTGCCTGGAAGTTGGGGAAGGAAGTTTCCTGGTCTTGGGAAGTGGGCCAATGGGAGCAAGTGTAATGGGAATAGGAATGAGTTACTCTCAACACATAGACATTGATTGGCAGGTGGCTCCACATAAGGAAGAGCAACCTAGAGACCCATCATACTAAATTGTAAGAAGGCATCAACAGCTGAATGGAGGGTTAGCCATGGGGTGGGGGTGGAGGAGCCGAGAAAGATCCTCTCAGTAAGTCAAAAACTGAACCCACCAAGGTTTTGTTGAAAGGGTCAGAGAGAAACACAAATATTTCTAGTAAAAGATAGTGGGCAAATATATGAAAATAATTTCACAAAAACCATGCAGAAAATATGGCTGACAGTCAATCTAGCATTTCATTCCTTTTCTTTAATATGCCTTTGTTTTTGTCTTAGATGTATAATAGAGCATAGATCTATTATTTGTTTGCTTTCTTTTTAGACCAGTTTCCATAGGTTGTTCTCCACTGTTGTTTTTTTCTCACTAACCCTAAATTCCTCGATTGAAGATTCTCTAATTGCAAGAGTTTTAATAATTTCCATCTCCGGGGAAAGTGAACTTGGGATTTTTAATTAAATAAACAATCAAATAATAGCAATGTTGGTGTTATGCAATGTTTAATGTGCTAGCCACTCTGTTTTGAAATTTTCATAAAACTCCTATGAGAGGTGCATAATCCATTTCACTAATGAGGAACTGAGGCTCAGAGGTTAAATGACTGGCCCAAAGCCACGCAATTAATACATATTTAAACGAGGACTGAAATTCAGCTGTTCTGATTGTACAGTGTGTCAACCACACTGTCCTTCAAATAAAGTGAAGACTTGTCAGACAAGAGAGTGATTTGAGAATATTTACCAGACTCTTAGAATTCTAGAAGGAGTTGTATGACAAGAAGTTTTAAAAATATTTATCAGAATCATAGATTTTTTTGAGCAAAACTAGAACTAAGGAAAAAAATCCAGTCCAACCTCAAGGAACTCACACACAAGTCAAGTAAAAACCCAAGGAGCAAGTTTGTATGACTTTCAGTATGAAATATGGTCTTTTATTGTAAGCAACATAAGTCAAATTTCATTAAATTTACACATATTTCAAATATTCTAAAGGATTTCCATTCAAAAGATTTCTACCATAAATTTCATCTATAAGTGAAAAATCATTTTGGCACAGCATCTGCCCATAATTTATTTTAAAAGATTTTTTAATTATTCAACTTGGTTAAAGCAAGATAAACCTGAATGGAATTGTTTAAAATGTAATATTTTGCTATAAAATACAGTGAAGTATAATTATTATTGATAATTGGCTAAAGAATAATCTTTTAATATTTTTAAAACATATGTATTATACAGTATTTGTTTTATATACACATTACAAGTCCAAGTCCCATGGATGTTCTCATTATGCCAAAATTAGCTGAAATCCCTGCCTAAAAATAATAGACTGAAACCTTCAATATTATTTTCATAAAATAAGGAATACTCAAAATAAGAGAGCATTAGCACTCCCAAAGTAGAGCTGGCTCTCTGACCCAAGACATCATAAAATCATTCTCCCTGGTAATCTTTTTCCCCATGTTGGTGCTTTTGACATTTGCTATAACTTAACAGATACTGTGAGACAAAAATTATGTACCTAAATTGACTGCAAAGATATATGTTGCCTTCCTCCATGAATGCACCAGTGCAATATATTACCTGTATTGATTTAAAGACATGTATTCCAATACCCTTCTTTCCTAGAAATGTCAATATTTAAGGCAGAAATGCATGACACCCAAAACTCACTAAGTGTTTTCATAACAATAGTGATGAGGTTGTGGCTACCATCATCATCTTCATAATTATGAGCAATATGCAGACCATAAAAGGCTCTCCAAAATACAGCTCCCTTCCCTCCCAGGACAGATCCCTTCTCTCCTAGGACAGACCCTTCTCTCCTAGGACAGTTCCCTTCCTTCCCTCTGGTTCCTTCCCCCTTCCTTACTCCTGGTAAGATTCAGTGAAAAAAGGCCATTTTTTCCACATAAAATGATAAGAATAGTAACCTTCCACTCTTGAGGTTTTTGAGAATTAAATAAGTTAAATCACACATACACAGCACTCTCAGAAACATACTAAGTGCATAGTAAGCATGCAGAAAATATTTACTATTTTTATATGTATACATCACAAGAAGATAGGAAGGACAAACCTGCATACACAACCCCTTATTGAAAATTGACTTTGTTTTCAGAATATTCTTGCTTTTGGAATACAACATAATGCACCTAACATACAAAACAGACACAACAAATTTAGTCATCCTTTTACTGTATCTTTTGTTACTCATCAGGTTAATTCTTTTAAAAACGTATTCTGGTCTTACTATCTAACTTGATATTTTGTTCTCACAAATCATCAATATGATACCAGTACCTAGCCTTTGTTCAGGACATATTATGTGCCAAGCATTCCTGAGCTGGTAGAAACACATGCTCTCTCATTCTGCTGCACTGTAAAGTATACTTACTGCTATTTTGAGTAAGAGAACAGAGAGGCACCAAGAAGCCAAATGACATTCTCAAAGTCACACAGTAAGGAAGTGATGAAGTATCTGAGCCCCCAACCTGGATGGCCTCTGCTCTCATATGCTCTCCCACCAATAGAGTGCAGGTAGCATGCCTGGCTCTTTGGTGGGTTTCTCGGAAGGGTCCTGAGGCACAGAGCAATGAGAAGAACCGCCTGAGTGCCAGTAGGTTCCCGACCCACCGTGACTTCCCAGTGTTTGCTCCCAAAATGCAATGGACAGAAATGAGGTTTGCTCATTATTCTCATCTCAGGAAGTGGGGTCCTAAAACCCTAGGACTTCTCATGGAAGTTCTGAGGGAAAGTGAGGGGAGTAGAGCTGACTTGACTTTGTGCTACATGTGGGAAGCAGATCCTGTAAAACATAATCTGGATGACAAAGAAATGAGAAGCCAAGACACCATCTCTACTCTCATGTAACCTGTTTTTGTTTCTTCTAGAACTGTTATTCCCACACAGAGGGCCAGGGGTGTAGCTCAGTCTTAGAATACGTGCTTAACGTTTGTAAAGCCCTGGGTTCAGCCCCCAGCACCAAAAACAAAACAAAGCAATAAAACCGTTATACCTATCCAGATCTTTCAATTTGACTCCCTTTTCATGGTAGCACTTTTATTGGGTCTTTACACCGTATCCCTCACTAGGATAAATACTTTCCATTCTTTTTTAAATTGTTGATGTTTTGCAGTATCTCGGTAAAGAAGATATTCCTATTCCAATGTTTTAAGAACATAGGCATGTAAGAACCTCGCCTAAGTTCATATACCTCATGGAAGGAGGGGCCTGGATTCAATTCCAAATCCTTTGGCCATTAGGTTTTACTAAACATGAATTATTACCCATTCTTTTTATTATCATGTCCCGTTAAAATCAACACGATGTAAGCTTTGAACAAGATACCCTCCTTCCTTCAGCTGAGGGGCCACCGAGGACCACCCTAAAAGTTCTCTGTAAAATGAAAGAATTCCACATGCTTCCGACAGGCTCGAGAACCAGCTGGAAGGCACTGCTTGGCATTCTAGCTTTGAAAGGCCAAGTTCCACTAAATAAAACCTTCACTTTATGTATGTGTGTGGAAGTGATTAGTCATTTAATACTGGAAGCTCTACCTGGAACACATTTCTTAATACATTTTTTTTCACATGCATGATGTCTTTCCACAATTTATTGCCACATTTTATTAAACTCTTGTTACCTAGCGTGTAATTGGAATCATCACTGATACATGAAACACGAGTATACAAATCTGAAACAGAGTGGAGGCAGGTCAAAGAAGTAGCAGCAAGGCTAAGTTTAAAAATGGGGGGTAAAGACATAGACTGTACTGTTGTGAATTGCTGCACCCCCTCCAGCCCAGGGCAACTGTTCCCAGAAAAATCATCTTATCCTCTACACCCACATAAATGCAATCCTCGGTGAACCAGAAAGCATAAGCTAAAACATTAAAAACCGACCAGACGCTAAAAGAGTAAGAGGTGGGTTAAGTTACCACAACAGATGCCTTTACATGTTCTAATTTTTCAGAAATTGCATTTTTACCAGAATTAGGTATAGATCTAGCTGCACCTTTTACCTCATGAAAGTACTCTGGTTTCTGTCAATGTCTGCATACCTTCTTTCATTAGCTCTTGCTTGTACATTTGCCCTGAAATGTTACTGTATTTCTTTGTCATTTTGTCATTATTGCTTTGCCAAATGCACACACAGAGAACTGGCACAGTTTAAGACCAAAAAATAAAATAAAATAAAGTTTTATAAATGAAAGATTAGGGGGATAGGTAAATAGGAAAAGAAAAAGGAGATTCAAAAAAAAATACTCTATTAAGTAAACACTTGAAAGCTTGTTAGGATCCCAGGGAATTTTTCCCAAGCAAAATTAGTCCCTAGGTTCCTTTCGTGAAGTTACTGTCTCTTTTTTTAGTTACAGTCTTTTAGAATATTTTTCTGAATTCACTGTCTCTCTTCTTTCATCTCCAGATTACAGCCTTATTTTCACCCCAGAGCATTATATCTATTTCCAGGTACATTCAAAGGCCACACTAGAAATTTCACAGTAAAGATATTGTCACCTGTAGACAGAAAATATTACATTTATTTTACCGAGAGACAGGCAAAGAACAACAACAACAAAAAAAAAAAAATGAAAGGAAGAAAATGAAGAATTCTTCTCACAGTTCCCATCATAATCAGGCACAACCATTCCTATTTTCTAATTACCATGTTTATTATCATTATTGACACCATAATTATTAATCATCATCCATTGCTTAAGCATGGCTAGCTGAGTATAAATTGTTACACATTCTTATTACCAATTACCATCTAGGTGTATATGAAGATATATAATCAAAAATTTTTGTCTGATCAAGATTTTATAGTACTTTAAAAAACATTGCTCAGATTCTAAAAATAGGTCTATTGAATAAAATACATATAATGTATTTTATATAAATATTTTTATTTTATAAATAATTATTATATAAATAATTTTATTTAAATAAAAATATTTAAAGTACCTTAATTCCATATCCTCAAATAATCACCATGATTATTTTTTACATGCAAAAATTATAATAGTTCTATGTATAAAATAAATGACAAAGTCCCTTTCTTTTCCTCTTCCAAAACGTGTCCCCACAGTTAAGGATGACAGTCAGTCAACAAATTCTCCCTTCATGCACCTGTGTGCCAAGAACTACTTTGAGTGTGGGCTTGGATATCATTGTGCAACATGAGGCATATAGCCCTCTCCTCAAGAAACCTGCACTGTAATATCTAGAGAAAAAGTCAATAAGAAAATGTAAAAGGTCAGTGTTGTGAAGATGATGAAATCAGGAAAAGAAGCAGCAAATGTTCCCGACAGCAGCTACAGTCAGGTGGTACAAAGGCCTCTTTGGGGAGATGACACTTGAGTTTAGATCTAGTTCTCAGGAAAAGTATTCTGAGCAAAAGGGACATTCGAAGAGCAGAGGTAAGAATAGGGGGATGGGCTTCAGTTTTTTGAGGCATAAAAAGAAGAATTAGAAACACAATGAGGAAGACCAAGTGGAAAAGTTAAGGAAGAGGCAGATCCAAGAGAGCCTCTGGGGAGTTTGGATATATTCTGTTTGCAAGAGACACCTAGAGAGGATTTTAAACAGGGGATTGAAAGGGTCTGATTGATGGTTTAAGAAGTTCACCCTGGCCACTGTGGAAATGGCAGGATATGAGAAGGCAGGTGATGTGATGAGGCTGTTCGGCCTCTCACAGAGGTGGCTGGGGTTCAAACTCAGTTCATGGCAGTGAAAATAGCCAGTGGTTAGAAGTAGGATGCATTAGTAAAAGGACAGGTCTTGCTTCCAAATCAGATATATTGAGGCAAAAGGGAAGAATCAGGCCCCAAGCAGCTCCTGCTGACCAATGACCTATGTCCATTAGAAGTTCTTCTCACCCATGCCCCATCATCATCTGTGTGAACATTTTCTAATCCCTTAACTGTTGATAATAATAACAGCCCCATGTCTTTATAAAATAAATATACACTATTATCAACCCCATTTCATAAACAGGGAAACAATTAGTGGTGAAATGGCTTATTAAAATTCACTTAGATAATATAGTCAAAGAAGACAGGAATCACACCTGGGTTCAGAGGACACTAAAACTCACTCTTTAATCACCATGGACATAGCTGACAAATGTGCCCACATTCATTCAACCAGTTACCCTCATTATACATTTAATCTCTTTTCAGAATATCCCTGATAAAAATAATGCTATAATGAGCATTACTAAACGTTTACCTTAGACTTCGGTGATTATATCTTTAAAGTAATTTCTAGAAACTACTACATTGGTACAAAAAAAATTATAGAAAATTTTAAGACATTTGATACTTATATGAAATTGGTGCATTTTTCAATTTTACTTTCAATTTAAAGTCTTGCCAGGAGGGAATGCAGCTAGTTTGTGCATCATCATTATTTTCATGATCATTTACTTTAAAGCTCTGTTGCATCTTGACTGTTACTCATATCTAGCAAGAGGCAGCACTGGAATTTGAACACAAAGCAGGCTAACACCAGATATCTGTTTTTTGTTAAGAACATTCCACACTTTCTCTACGCTCTAACAAGTGACTGGGTTAGAGACCTAACATTTTTCTTCTTCAAATTTTTAATGCTACACCATTTTTGAAAAAAGTCTAATTTTTTACAATTGGTCTCTAATATGTGAAATGCCAAGTTAACAATAATTATTAATGTTATTATTATTTAATTAATCATTTACTATATGATAGGTGCTACACAAAACACAGATTCACAGCAACTATAAACATATAAACATTATATCCCAATATTTTAATGGAGTAAACTTATAAACAAATAACACAAACAGTTGTATTAGTTTAAGGCTAGCTGCTGCTAACAAAACTTGCCACAGTTTAATGGATTAGCACAATAGAAATTCATGTCTTGCTCACAGCTGGTCCAAAATGTTTTTGCTGATTGCCAGGTGGCTGTACTCCAAGCAGGATCCGGGATTTTCATGCTGAGACTCCACTTCTTCACTATGTGTTTGCAAGGTGTCTATGCTGGTCTCTCTCAAGCTAACAGAAGGAAGAAGAGCTTGTAGGATCCCCCATCCATGAGAAGGTTTTAGGGGGAGATCATGTGTTCCCTTGACTAGAACTCAAACACATAGCCACATCTAACTGCAGGAGAGAATGAGAAATAAAACACCTCCATGTGCCTAGGAAGTAGAGAAACGGTTTAAAAACCACTAAAAGGAAACACTGAAGTCCACGCCAGTCTATTACAGGGCTTATCTTTTCTGTTGATCCGTCTGTGTACACTTCAGCCAGTTCTACACTGATTAATCCAGTAGCGAGGATACTCTTCATTATTCTTTCTCAACCTTATCTTGACTGTTCTGATAAATCTATAATCCTTTTCTCATAAAAGTCTAATTATAAATATAGGAATATAAATATCTATAAGCAGTGTAAAAGTTCTTTAATCCCATGAGTAACCCAACCACTTTATACTTTTTAAGTATATCAAATTGACAACTATTTAAAATAGTAACCCAAGTTAAGAGGATGCAATAAAATATTCTTGCTAGTGATGATGGACATTAGTATAAACCTTCTGTATGATGTAGGGGGCGGGGATAAAGCTAGAATTTGTGGACATTAAACAAAAATTATAAGTGAGCCATAGTCTTTAATTACCTACTTATTTTTTATTCTTTTTCTCTCTAGTAATGAAAATTATTTTTCTCTCAGTATGACTCTAGAAAATCTCCAATTTAATGCTGTGTTCTCATTGCTAATATTTTCTAAATCATCCATTAACTACAGTTTTAATTTCTAACTTAAGTCAAGAGCAATTTAGAAGAATATTTGAATAATAAGTGGTTACAAATTCAGAAAAATTTTAATTTTATTACATTGTGGTTTAAAGAATATGATCTATTTAAATTGTTTTGGGGGATTTAATAAGGCTATTTTTGTGGTCCAGTATGTGATCAATTTTATAAATGTTCCATGAGCCATCTTAAAAACAAAATGAAATAGTCTCCACATTTAGTACACAAAATTGGATGTATATGCATATGTGTATATTAAATCAATTTGTTGCATATTAATTAAAGTCTTTAATAGCCATTTTCCCAATTTGGTCACTCAAGGTATAGTCAAGTCTTGTAACACAAATTGAGCACCCTACTCAAAAAAACAGAAATCTGAAATGTTCCAAAATAAAAAATTTTTTGAAAATCAACATGATACCAGAAATAGAAAGTTCCATATCATGAAACAAAGTTTCATGGGCCAGGTGTGTAGCTCTGTATTAGAGTGTTTTCCTAGCATGCACAAATTCCCAAGATATCTCAGTATATAAAAATATTCCAAAATCCTAAAAATCTGAACTCCAAAACATTTCTGTTCTCAAGCATTTCAGAGGAGGGATACTCAACTTGTTCTATATTTCTAATAATTTTTGTTCCTAAAGATGAGTCCAAAATAAATGGAAAAGAAGCGAAGCTCAAAAATGGAATAATGTTTGTATTTGAGTTATATATTTTTACCATTTTTATAAATGTTACATTGAAGTCTCTATTGATGTGGTAGCAATGCTTACTGTAAGCTGGTGTTGTGATTTGGATATGAGTTGTCCCAAAAAAGCTCACGTATAAGACAATGCAAGAAAGATTGGGAGGAGAAATGATTAGGCCATGGCCTTAACCTAATCAAAGAATTAAATTTTGATGGGGTTGAGTGAGTGGTGACTGGAGGCAGAGTGGTGTGGATGAAGGAAGTGGTTTATTGGGAGTGTGACTATGGGATATGTATTTGAACCTGGTGAGTGGAGTCTCTCTCTATGCTTCCTAATCATCATGTAGGCTGCTTCCCTCTGCCACACTCTTCGACCATGATGTCCTGACTCACCTCCAGCCCTGAGGAATGGAGACTGCTGTCTATGGATTGAGACCTCTGAAACCACGAGCACCTTAATAAACCTTTCCTCCTCTACAGTTGTTCTGGTTGGTTCCATAAGTCACAGCAGCGAAAAAGCTGCCTAAAATAGTCAGTGTATATGTAACTTTAGTCTTCATTATGGTGCCCTGTTTCAAACTCAGGGTCTGTGCATGCTAAGCCATGCACTCTCTCACTGAGCTAAAACCCAAGCAGTATTGAGGATTGAACCCAGGACCTCTTGCGTGCTAGGGAAATGTTGTACTTTAGCTATACCCTCAACCTTTTTTTTGTTTTTCAAAATTTGAGGCGGGGTCTCACGAAACGCCCATGCTGCCTTTGAACTTGTGATCCTCCTACCTCAGCCACCCAGGTAACTAGGGTTACAGGTATGCACCACTACGCCCAGCTAACTTTTTACTTTTTGAGTTTTGTATTTTGATTCATTTTCTATTTAGTGGGACACATTTTGAGTAACATTTCAGAAAAGGACATGTGGAATGTATTTGAGTTTATATAAGTTTGATTAGGTATTTATACCATCTCCACATCTTAACAACACTGTAGCTAGATATAAAATTTCTTGAGCCACAAAAATTTCCCCTTAGAGTTATGTAAGCATTGTGCCGTTATGTATAGGCATTCACTGTTAAGGAGAAAACCACAGCCAGCCTGAATTTTCTACTGTAATAAGTAATTTTTTCTTGCCTAGAATCTTGCAAAATTCTTTCACATAGCACTTTTAAAATTTTCTGTAGGACATGGTTGCATAATAATCTTCTCTAGCTAATTTTGTCAGGTATGCCAAAATCTCATTTCACATACACTCTGAGGTATCTCTTTAGCTTATTTCATTTTTCAGTCTTGCTTCTTTTTCATTTATTCTGAACTCATCTTTAGGAACATAAATTATCTTTAGCCTAGATTTCTATCCTTCAACCCTCATAGATATAATTTTCTCTTTAATTATTTCTGTTCATTTTATTTTCTTTTATTTTCTAGAAAATGCCTAATATTTTCCTCAAAATATTTTTTTCTTTATGCAATATATATCTTATTTCCAATTTTTAGTTAATATGCTAGTTCCATCATTTTTATTTTGGTTTCTGTAAAATCTTGCTTTACTGTATATAGCATCCTCTTTTCAAGATTATATTTTACATTATTCATAATAGAATATACATCATGTAAAATATTACATTTTAAAAAATTGTTTTCAAAAGCAAATTTTTCCTATACATTCATTTTTTATTTTGTAGAATTCTTTTCCTATGTCTATTTTATTTCTTTTTACTCTGTCAAAGATGAGGACAGAGCAACCAGATCTACTATTTTCCTAAATCTGAGATGACTAAATTACTTAGCTCCTTTTATTTGCTGTCCCCCAGATCTTAATTCAGAGGAATGCTTTATGTAAATAAGTACCACCAGTTAAAAAGTTCTGCAAAGAGATAAGGATAAATGCAAAGTCAGAGATATGGAATTACTGTAAAAAGGTGATTCTCATGATAAGTCCAAAATGATGAGTAGATGTTATTCAAACAAACTGGAAAGGATTGGGGTTGGGGGAGGTTTGGGAAATTTTCAGTACGTGCAGCATGGAAGAGAGAGAAAACATAATATGCCAGGGAAACACAAACTAACGGTAAGTAGGTTCCAGATCATTCCACTCACAAATTTCCACTACACTATAAACCAGAATTTCCAAAAATATGTTCCATTCCAAATTAATCCTGCAAGACACTCCAAGAAAAGGAAATAAAAGGTCCTATAATCAGATAGGCTTGGGGAAATTTGCATATTGTATTCCTCCTACGTTTTGTAGATTCATAGTGAATGACAGCACTAAAGATCTCAAGATGACTACTTATAATGTAAACCTCTAAAATCAACTTAGAGTCTCCCACATCTTATATTTAATATCAACTAATATCCTATGGCAGTTATTGGGAAAGACTTTGGGAATTGCTGATGAAGTCAATGGAAAGATATTGTATGGCTTTTACCAGGGAAGGGACATGATGAGATTGACATTTGTAGAGATTATACTGAATATTGTGGAACAAATTAATAGGGACAAAAGTGGAAGGAGATAAAGTTTAGCAGTAACGTTCCTGATCCAAAGCAGAACCATAAGTGTAAAAATAGAGAAATCTCCAGTGTCCTAGTGACCCTTTGGAATCTTGGAGAGGGAAAAAAACCCAAACCTGTCATTTGAGGTTTATAGGGAACAACAAAAAAGCCAGCTATGAATGCTTTATCTTTTTCTATGCCCAGATATTATATAAAGCTCATTTCCAGTACAACTGTGACCAGAACTTCAACCTTCAATTGTGTGTCTTCAACTATCTTCCAGCAAGGAATCTCAGTACACCACTAGTTGTTTTTCACTCTTTAAATTGGATAAAGGACAGTTTTGCCCTTTGTGTTTCCTTTGCCATTTCCAACTACATTTATTCCTGAATTGTTCCATCCGTTTTTCTTTAAGAGAGTTATCTTATATTTGTTCTTAAGAGTTTGCTGTTTTCTTTAAAGACGGAGCACAGTCCTATGGCTAAATAGCATGGGTCACAGAGATGTCTAGATCCATTTTATTTTTCTAGTTTGCTCTGCCAAATCTTTTCAATATTAGTCTGGCTCCAGTTGATTTACTTTCCCACTTCATACTAAAACCTGGAAAGTTTTCTACATAGAATTGCTCTTTAAACCACTCATTCCCAGTCACACATTCAGCACAAAATCATCAATATATCAAAAGGGGGGGGGGCCTAGGAGAACTGTGGGAGCATTCCTATCATATTAATTCATTCATAGTTTTTTATAAACTTAAATTTCTTTTTACCCTTTGCTTTTGAATAGTAAATAAATCCCTTAATACTGCATACTAGGAACTAAGAAGAAGGGGTTGTGCAATTTTACCTAAAACAAGTCTATCATTGTAATATGCCATAATAGGAAATATGAAGATTGTCCTGAATGTCCTTACCAAAATTTTGAACAATAGTTTTAATTTTTTTTAAATATGGAATTTCTAGTTTTCTTGCTCTGTCTTCAAGAAAAAAATAATCTAATATAATCCAGCTTCTCAGAGAACATAATAAATTGTGAAATCTCCTACAGCCATCACTCAGTCTCCAGGTGACCTGCCTATAATTGGGCAATCTCAACAGATCTTCCTTAAAAAGAGCTGAAATCATTCCACATTACTGCAACACCAACATGAACACTTTCTTCAAGGTGTGTTTCTAGGCTGTTGGATGAGACAAACTTTAGGTTTAACATTTGAGAACCATGAGACTCTCATGAGTTTCTTTTCCTGGTTGCACATTTTCTTATATTTTAAATGGAAATAATTCTACCACATACCTTATATACTCTGTGCCTTTAAATTGGGTGGTCAGAGGAATGCCTTCCTTGAAAAGATGACTTTCTTAACAAGACTCATAAAGTACAAGGGGAAAAAATTAAAAATCAATAACGTGGGCTGGGGTTGTAGCTCAGTGGTGGAATGCTTGCCTCACGTGTGAGGCGGCACTGGGTTCAATCTTCAGCACCACATAAAAATAAATAAATAAAATGAAGGTATTGTGTCCATTTACAACTAAAAATATATTTTTTAAAAAATCAATAACACGCGTGCAGGTGCACACACACAGAGAATTCTAGGAAATGTAGTTTCCAGATTCCTAGCTTCTAGGAGACAGCAAAGGATTTTAAAGATGTGGGGAAAATGGTACACTCAAACCTTGCTAGTGGGACTGCAAATTGTTGCAACCATTCTGGACAGAAGTATGGAGATTCCTCAGAAAACTTGGAATTGAACCACCATTTGACCCAGCTATCCCACTACTTGATATATACCAAAAGGATTTTAAATCAGCATACAACAGTGACTCAGCCACATCAATGTTGACAGCAGCTCAATTCACAATAGCTAAGCTATGGAACCAAACTGGGTGCCCTTCAACAGATAAATGGATAAAGAAAATGGGGCATATATACACAATGGAATATTTACTTGGCCTTAAGGAAGAATGAAAGGATGGCATTTGATAGTAAATGAATGGAGATGGAGAACATCATGCTAATATAAAATAAGCCAATCCCCCAAAAGCAAAGGCCAAATGTTTTCTCTGATAAACAGATGCTGATCCATAATGGGGTGGGAGGAAGAAGGGAGGAAGTTTGGATTGGGAGGAGAGGGGAAGAGAAGGGGGAGGAGAGGGGCATAAGGGTGGGAAGGATGGTGGGATGAGATGGACATTATTGGCCTATATACATGTATGATTACAACACACAGTTTGACTCTGCATCATGTACAGCCAGAGGAATGAGAAGTTGTGTTCCATTTGTGTACAATCTGTCAAAATGCATTCTGGTGTCATGTATAACTAATTAGAACAAAAAGAAAAAGAAAAGAAGTGGGAATTAGACCAGTGTCTCCCAAACTTCAGCTTACATCAGAATCAAAAAGGGGCCTTGTTAAAATTCAAGTTTCAGTGTCTCAGGTTGGTGATTTAGTAATCTAAGGCAAGGACTGAGAATTTGTGCTTCTAAGAGGTTTCCAGATGGTGCTGATGCGGCAGGTCAGGAACTACACTATGACAACCACTGTTTTAAGGAACTAGGAAGCATCAGAACTTCCTATAGATATTTTTATGTGTATGCAGGGGAAAAAACTACCAAAAATTGTTTTCTTTCAATGAAATTGAAATATAGCAATTATGATGTTCCATTTGAGTAGCTAAAAGATATCAATACTGCTTGGTTTTATCAGTCATCTGAAAGGGATCTTCTATGTGTCATATATATTGTCAATGAATAATTGATCCTACTATTATTCATACTGAAAAAGAAGATTTGAATATTTGTATTTGTTTTGTTTCAGAATTTTACATTTTCTCTTCTGGCAAGAACAAAACTTAAAAGACTAGGGGGAAAAAAAGTCTAAGTTTTCAATAATAATAGCCCCTGATATAGCTACAACTTTGTATTTTATATAATTGAATTCACATGAAAATCATTTTGGATGATGTCTACATCCCCCTTTTAGAGATGAGGAAATTGATTTTCAAAGAGTTACTGTGTCCGAGATTCTATATCTGATAAGTCTTAGATCCTGAATTCTCACACAGAAATAGGCTCATTTTAAAGCAAAATGGATTCTTTCCATTTCTTTCCCAAGCTCACTTGCTAGTACATCACATGTAGTGCTTATTAAACATATCGAATTCTAAGTCCATTCTAAACTCAAAGAACCAGAACCACTCTGGAAATTATCTGGGAATTGTTAATGTTTAAGCAATCCATGTGATTCATCCTGTGGACAAGTTTCAGAAATGCCATCACACTTTCCATCTAGAAGATCCAAGATAGGTGAGTGTATACATGGAATGTCCATAAATGATGTGGAAACTTCCAAATTGTATTTCATTCATGAGGTCCTAATTTTTAAAAGGTAACTAATAAGATGTATTTATATTTATTTTATAATTCTACAATATGTATTCCCTCTAACAGCTTTTAAGTAATGTCTGGCTTTTCTGTATTCACAATAGTAACTTTCTCAATTTTCTTTAAACTGTTTTCATGTTTTATCACATTACTGAGGAAATGTAAATGTTATGATACCAGAAGAGTACAGATCACAAGTCTATCAGATGGATTTTAATTTAAAAAAAAACATATTTACTGTTTAGGAAAGAAAATAAATTATTTGAAGAAATCATATCTTTCATGCATCTCATGGAATTTATGGATAAACATTGAACAAATGTTCTGTACCAAAATTACAGAATAAAAGGAGAAACTTCTTCACAATGTTGAAAGACTGAACTGATCTAAGAAGTTCTTAGTCTACAGGGAAAAGAAAATTTCTTAATTCCAAATTTATTTATTTTTCTCTGTTAAAAAATCATGTTCCAGCTAAAAAAAAATACAATTAAAATCAGTAATGCCAGGAAGGGTGGAAAATGTCATAAAAAGATATTCCAATATTCTATGCAAGTTAAAATCACCTAGTTTAAACCAAGATACATTCCAGAGATGGTAAGGTGGCAATATTTGTTGGTAGAAAGTTTCCAGAATATTTAAGATATACAAATACCATTTTAATTTTCAAATAAGGAAGCAGTGAGTGAGATATGGACTATACAAATCATACACCAGTGAATTGGATGCTAATCCCTAAGCAACTGCAAATCACTAAGGGAAAAACAATAGATCATTAAATGGGTCAGTAGGGCACAGAACTGGTTTTCTAAGAACCATTTAATTTAAAGTAACTTTAAAAAAAATCTTACAAAATTATAACCTGTGAAGTTGTAAAAATGATGAATATACTATATCTGAATAAGATCAAAGTTGTTGACAAATTCTCTCACTGGTCTTTGTGGGAATGATGAAGAAATATCACTGAATGAAGTGATATTTGTGGTTCTATAGCTTTTCAAAACGGTGCTAATGCGTCCTACATTTTTATATCTGGCATGGATGAAAATACAGATCACATGCTCATCAGATTGGCAGAGGACATGAAACTCAAAAGAATATGAACTATATAGGTTCTATAACCAACATCTAAAAAAAGAAACCATATAGTTAAAGTGAAAGATGGAAACTAAAAATGTAAAATGTAAAGTATTATAAATATCCAGGTCTTTGTATGGATCAGAAACGGTTTCCTCAAAGAAACAGAAGCTCCGAGAGTGATAAGGAATAATGGATTCATAATAGGGACTAGACCTCATACCACGTGGGAATTTGCAAAGAAGAAAGTAAAGCTCCAGGGGGAGAGGAGGAGAGTAAAGAAAAATTGGAGCCTGCATCTTTGGATGGCACCCTGCAGCCCTAATGACAGCTGATCTACAAAAGAGGTTGGCACCCTTCACCTTGGAGCTGCACCTGCTCCTAGTCCAAAACCAGGTGACACTAAATAAATATTACCAGAGCTGCAAAACATTTACAAAGTTAGTCTGCAAATGAGCCACTTGTGTGAGTTGCAGTGGTGCCCAACACCTTCCCTACCTTCAGCGCACGAGGTTGCGGTTACACTCAGCTTTCCCTTCTCACACAATTTTTTGTTTATTTTTTTAGTGGTGCCGGATATTGAACCCAAGGTTTTGTGCATGCAAGGCAAGCACTCTATCAACTGAGCTATATCCCCTGCCCTACACAATTTTCCTAAACAGGAACCACTCAGCTGAAAGAATCCTGAGGAAGTCTGTTCTCACCTAGCTCATCTGCCACCATAAAAACCATCAGTCTAATCCTTGTCCCACTCACACATACATCTTTTAACATTATTTAAATACTAAATAAATGACAAAAGTGTGCTTCCACCTGATATGACATGGATATCTCCTACACAACCAAAAATACACAATCTTCCCCCAAAAAAATATTATACAAAAATGTCTCTATATTCATCTTAGAGTAACAATGTCCTTTCTTCTGCTGCATGTCCCACTTGAATATTCTGTAAATTAAATACTGAGAAATATGTTTAACTAGTATTGATACAATTTATGTTAAATGCTGGTGAGATTAGAGAGGGGGAAAAGGATTTGTTAATAAATAATATATTCATCTCAACATAAGGAAGTAATATACTCAAAAAAAAAGTCTCTATCCTTCCCGGTTACACTCAAACTATTACAAATGGATCCAGCCTACATTGTAAGTGGTAATATTTATTTGAATTATAATTGGTTGTTTATGAATCTATTTCCCCCACTAGATTGTGAGCTTCTTCATGGCAGAAACTATATATTGTCCACTGCTGTATCCATAGCAACTAGCACAATGTCTGACATGTGCTCAATATATATCTGATGAAACCTGCATTTCTATAATTTTATCATTAATTAGGTATAACACTCTTACAGTATGTCTCAATGACTAAAATGCTACTGGCATGGAGTTTTTAGGTATTGGACTCTCTGAATAAGACAGAAAATATGAGGGGTAAAAAAGCATGGTAGTGGAAATTTGAGGACAGAAACACTGAGTTGCCCATGTTGTGTGAGTCAGGGGCCCTATGTATCCAGCAAGCAAGAAAGTATCTGCTTCTAAGAGACAAAGGACTGCAGAAAAAGACAAAGAAAACATCAAGAACTGGTTCTAGTATGTTCCCAAGTTAATTCATTGAGTGACCTTGGAAAATTTGCCGATCATCTCTGGGCTTCTGTTTCAGCTATGTAAATGAGAAAGTGAGCCAGAAAATCTCTTAGATCTTTTCAAACTATAATTCTGCTACATCTATTTTACACTGCTTTCCCCCTTTCCTATTCTGAAATGTCTTGCTATTAGAACCTTCCTTCAAATTAGGCCAAAGCATCAGAATCCTGATCATCTAGAAGTCAGTAACCCTTGCTTGGGTTACAGTGAATGCTTTGGTGAGATTAACAGACTCTCCACCTGTCTGTTTGGAAGTAAGAAGATATGTGTATATTCAAATACCAGGGTGAAGTAGAAAGTCAAATTGAATTTACATAGATCCCAATGTACCCTACCTCAAGGTAGGATAGAGAAAGTTTCACAGCAGAGGTAGATCGGCCACATCCTGACAAGGAGACCCTAGGAAACCAGAGAGCATCTTAAAGCTCCAAAGACAAAGGAGATCCTCTGGAGTGGCTCTAGCATTACAACTGCCCCTTGATTTCCTGGACTAGGAGATGAAAGACACAGGAATGGAGACATTAGGACACCAGCCATGAACTTGATGCCAAAAGCTAGGATCAAGAGGAGCCACCAGCAGGGAGTCTGTATTATGTACAAGTTTTTTTTTTTTTTTCTGACCTCTGCATGAATCACACCCCTTTATCCTCCCAAGAACCAGGTTAAGTCAGAATCGCATCCCGTTTATGCACAAGGATAAAAATAACATGATCAGTACAGTGATTAAAAATGTTTTTATTGATCATTATGAAGAAGCAAATAATTTTTTTCAGTCAACTTAAGATCCATCAGAATAAGGATAAAAATAATAAGTCTTTAGAGAGAATCCTTGGGACATTTCTCTTTTCCAAGGACCACAGCTCTTCCTAGCAATATCCTGCTAAGAAGGAGGCTTTTCTTCTATTGATCACCAGACTATGTACTAAAAGAGTTATAGCCCCTTAACTTTTGATAAAAACATGGATGATGCAATTTGACCACAGTGCAGTTTGGTTTTAGCTTTCAAGGCTCCATTAAAATGAAATATATAATTATCATCTAGCATAATGTTTAAGGGTAAATAGATTATTTTGCTTGGATACAGAGTAATAGCTAACCCTTTTCTATCTGAACTTAAATTTTTAAAGGCTTTGGTGGCCCCCCTATCCATAAACACTACTCACTTTTAGCATGGTTGGACTTTAGGCCCTTGCTTGCCTGACCACTACAATGATTGAACTAGGACGATCAACCTAAAAAGAAGGAAAAGTTTATTTTGTTTTCAGTTCATGGTCTCTTAGCACCAATGCCTTTGGGCCTGTAACAAGGCAGTACATCACAGTGGGAAACACAGCAGAGAAAGCTACTCATCTCATGGTGGCCAAGAAGCAAAGAGGAAAAAAATAGATTGTATCCTAAAATCCCCTTGGAAGGCATGCCCCCAACAACCTAAGATCTCCCAATAGGCCCCACCTCTTAAAGGACCATTACCTCTAATAGCACCAAACTAAGGGCCCAGCCTTTAACACACGGACTTTTGAGGAACATTCCAGATTCAAACTATAGCACTGTGTGTGTGACATGTATGTGCAATGCATGTGTGTCTGTGGGGATTAAATTCACATCAGAAATTAAGGTCTACTTCCGTTTTCACCTACTGTCCAGAAATTTCTTTCTGCCTCTATATAAATGCCCATCCATTTGGAAAGACATGATTCTAACTACCCCTCTGGAACTAGATAGTATTTCATCAGATTATTAAACAATTTGGGAGATAAAATGAAAGTCTGTATAAAAATTATATTCAATTTATAAACACTTCTTGCTTTTAAGTTTTTAGTATCGCAACCATTGTATAACAGAATAATACCTAGACAAGCAATAAAAATACACAATGAAGGAAAGGGACAAAGCATTTTCCCAACAGAGGAAGCAGGATATAGAGTTGTTAAGACAAGAAGAAAACCTGAACAGACACAGCAAATGACATAGGAGTGACAATAAAGAAAGAAAAGGGAAGCCTTCAAAAGTATAGAAACAGATAAGGACACCCCATACATGGAATAGAAAATGAGCAGTCTGAAACCGGCCTGGAATGAAGCCCCATACATGGAAAACAGAGTCTTGAGTTTCTTCCAATTCTCAGATTCTGTGGCTTATAAACCATGTAGTAGCAAAATATTTGCTTAATGAATTATCTTCAGAGCCCCACACCTTTTCCAGGGAGAAGGGACACATGAGCTACTTATTCCCAAGCTCCAATTGTGAAAGCCAAAACTCGCTTTCTGGATCAGACCTGAGCAGGAGCCTATGTTTAAAGTCCCTTTTCTTGTGACAACTTGACGTGTATGGCACCTAGAGAAACCTACAAAAAATATAAACTGACACACTTCAGAGCCCACAGACGTCCTGGCCCTGTCAGATGGCTAGAGAAATGGACTGCACCCCGGACTTCTCCACTCTGAAACTCTCTAATGAGAAAAGCAACATAAAATACTACACACTTCAAACCTTCCATGTTATAAACTTCTGGCCTCACAAAAGCTGTTCACAAATGTGTCCTTTAACAGGAAAAGCTCACCATGAATCTTTCTTGAAGGCAGTGCACATTTTAATGAATGCTAACATGTTTGCAAACATAATGAAAATGGTATTTCCCACAGAGCAGTGTGAGATTATTTGAATAAAATATCTGCCTTTGGACATGAGTCTCTGCCGATGATCGCGGTAGGATCTGTGCTTTATTTGTGGATTAGAAGCCACAGTGCAGTATGGACATGTGCTTTATGAGAACTGGCTGTGGAAACCTCTCACCCGCTGACATCTGCCCAGATTGCCACTGGTTTTTAAATCTCTGTATCTGAATTTTAGAAGCTAAAACTTTGGCACTGCTAAAGAGCCAGGTCTCTAAATGGAAAAGTCTCACGAGGGGATGAAATTCAATACCAGAATTTCAAATATTTTATCATTGTAGAACAGAAACTGACACAAGAAAGGGAATACAATGAAGATGGCTGGATCACAGGACCCCAACAAACTGAAAAATGGCGGCATTTCAATTATAATGGAACTACTACACCCTTGGGAGGGATTAACACATGTCTCGTAGGCATTTGCTTCGATTGGAAGATACCTTCTTCATTCTCAGAAGCAGGTTCTGGATTCTATGTCTCTGGGATGCTGCATAAGGCTGTGTGTTTGTTACATGAATATAGAAATCTGAGAGTATCAGTTTATTCTAAAACTGGCCTCATATGGCAGTTCACATTTCTCTCCAAATATCTGTATGCAGTTACTTCTTTTTTAAAAAATTTATTTATTTTAATTAGGTATATGTGACAGCAGTATGCATTTTGATTCATTGTACATTATTGCAGCACAACTTTACATTTCTATGGTTGTACACAATGTAGCACCACATCATATGTGCAATCATACATGTATTTAAGGTAATGATGTCCATCTCATTCCACTATCTTTCCTGCCCCAATACACCCTCCCTACCCTCATTTGCCTAATCTTCTTTATGCAGTTGTTGCCACAGATTTTTCTTTTAATAATTGCTCGTCTTTATTTTTAACAAAGACCTGATTGGGACATGTCCATATGTAGAAGCTCTAACAGAAAGAAAAACAGAAAGTACACAGCTTATTAAGCATCAGAAAACTAAAGGTAATTTGAACTTATAAAAAAGTCATTGGAATGTATCCAAAAAATATTTAAACCTGGCCCATGGAACAAAACAACCACCACAGATCAATTGGGAAACCTCAGTGGATTAACACAACAGAATTTTGACTGTCACCCACGTGAAAGTGGAGCTGATTAGAGGGATTGTGAAGGTGAGTATTGGGTACCACACAGTCCTTCAGGATCCCAGGCTAAATAGAGTTACCCCGCTCACAGCTTCCAAAGTCATTCTCAGTATCAACATCCAGACCACAGAAAAAGTGCAGAGTCACAGCAGAGGTTTCTTGAGACAGGACTCTACATGGCACGCCTTCCTTTTGCCATCTTGCATTGTTCAATGCTCAGTGGCATAGCCAAAAGTGCAAAAGAGATTAGGAAATGCTGTCCAGTGATGTGCTACCAGGTTTGGTAAACTACTACCCAGTCCCTGCTATGCCTAATTAATGTGGAACAAAATATTTCAGGGGAACTTGAGTTGATCTATAGTGTATCAAATTAGGGATGAGTAACAATAATAAATCTGATGTCAATATCAGATTTTAAATACTTTCAACTAATATTTAAATTCTCCAAAGTAAAATACATTGGAATACAGTGATAATGCATAAGTCAATACACTCATTCAGGGCCAAGACCATGTCTGTCTGGCTATCCACTACACCTGACAACACCTCATCTGACATATATGTGCTCAAAGAAGGGTCTTGAATCAATTAAAGCAATATCTACTTTGAGCTCAAGTTCAGAGGACTGTGCTCTCATCATGTGTAAGTCAGGAAATTTTTTCTAATAGACCAAGACCTATGTCTTTGTTTATGTTTCTTAAGGAAAACATAAAACTGGCTTCTGTGTTCTACTCATGATAGGCTCCTATGCTTCCTAGAAGCAGACTGAAAACCAACGACAGACATACTTCATGCCTGTGAGCTATTCAGTGGGTTCAACAAAAGCTTAACCTATTGTCTTCTGAAAGGACAGGCATGTTGAGTGCGGCCTCTTGGGGGCTGACTTGGCCAATAACCATCATGTGACATGAAGCAATACAGTCAACTTCTCTCCAACTCATTTCCCCCATCTGTAAATTTGGGATAACACAACTCACCTGACATCATTTCTAGAAGTTTATAAATGCATGTAAAAGCACTTATCCTGTGCAGTAGTAAGTACTCAGTAAGTATTAGCTGCAATGATGGCACACATGCCTTGCAAAAGCTCATGGTCAAGGTTGCCTCAGTAGCAGTTTCTAATATTCACAAACATCCTTGTCATATTTCTCATGTTATTGGAACTATGGCTTGCACTGAAATTGAGCATTCCTTTATACCTTGATATCTAGGGCTGTAGAAATGAAAACTAAACTTCAGATAGTATATATTATTTTCTGCACAATTTGTATGCATTTCTCTCTTGATACTTAGAGAAGTTTAAATATTTGCTGCAAGTATTTCATCAGATATTAAAGCTTTAATATGAAAAGAATCTTACATTAGAATTTGTGCATTTTTCAAGGGATGGGCATCATGATTGTCTACAAGTTTTGGAACAGGAAGAAGTAATTACATGAATTTTTGCATCTTCTACAGCACTACCCCATGCGCCCAGTCACACAGCTGCATCTCCCTAAACATCTGTACAGTAGATGAATAGATAGGTGGGTTCGTGGGTGGGCAGTAATTTGATCTGTGAACCATGACACGACATTTGCCCTCCAAAATTGAGGTAGCAGTAAATTTCATCACAGTAAATTCAATTTTAAAAACCCTGAGCGTCTTATACTGCGAGCAACTCAAGAGCACAGAGTGAGTAGCACTAAAAAGGAGGAGGCCATTCTAAATAATTTAGAAATGTTTTTACTTTCTTAGGCTCCCTGATGGTGAAACTGGCACTTGATTGTTTCACACACCTATCTGTTGAATATTCACGTTGATGGAAGGGGTAGCGATGCAGAAAATACATAACATCAGATAATCCAAAAGTCATTTATATTTGGCTCAGAAATGCTTTGCATAATAATTTTGCAGCTGATTGATCCTCCTGGGTTTACATGTGCTGGTATTAAGGCAATTTTTATCCATAGAAAATACTAACAGGAAATAGCAGGGTGTATGGCTAAACGTAAACCTAAGAAAATTGTTCATTCCTTCATTACTCTATCCTCAGTGAGAGGTTACTTGTGCCACACACTGTGATAGATACTAAGAATAAAAAGGAAAATGAACTATTTGCAATCCTCATCTTGGAGAAACTCGTAAATAAATAAAATTAAGAGTTAGCCAAATGTCATTTTAGTCTTCTGAATTGTATGCCACTGTGCCCCACATTCTTATTGCCACATGCTAATACATTTATCGTACCTGAAATAAAAAATAACCTAGATATATGTATTTAAAATTTCAGGTTATAGTATTATTCCCATGAAGAATTCATTATAACACACAAACAGTGCTACCATATTCTAAGGCTGATTTAAATACATATAGACAGTAACTAAGTTAGGACAGACCAAAAAAAATTATGAAAAGTAAAGTTATTATTATCCCTATTTTCCAGTTGAGAAATTAAAGTGAAAAAAAAACAGCTCACCTAAGGTTACAAAGTTTGTAGGTGGACAGATTTGGGACTTGAATCCAGGCAGTCTGACTCCAGAACCTACAATCTTAATCATCATGCTCTACTTCCCTCTTTGATCAAAATATCAAATTAAATGAAATCCAAAGAGTATCAGTGATCCTTAAAGCAAAAAAATTAAATGATTCCTGTTTCACCCCTACAAAAATTAAATTTCATTCATTAGAAAATTTCAAATATTGTGCATGTCAAAACATACCATAAACAAATTTCAAAGAAAAGTAACAACCTACCGAAAGAAGACATTTGCAAAATATGTTAGAAACATAATTAGCATAACCTAATAGAAAAGTGAGAAAATGATACAAAGAGTTCACAGAGGAAATTCAAATGGTCATTAAATCTTTGAAATGATGTTCAATTTCACTAGTTATTAAGGAATAGCAAATGAAAATACCCATCAGGGGCTGGGATTGTGGCTCAGCGGTAGAGTGCTCACGTAGCACGGGCGGGACCCGGGTTCGATTCTCAGCACCACATAAAAATAAAGGCATTGTGTTGTGTCCATCTACAAAAAAAAAAAAAAGATTCATTCTCTCTCTCTCTCTCTCTCTCTCTCTCTCTCTCTCTCAAAAAAAAAAAAAAAAGAAGAAGAAGAAGAAAAGAAAAGAAAAAAAAAAAAGAAAAGAAAATGCCCATCAGATTGGCAGAAATGCAGAAGTTTGACTACATCACACACTGGCCCGGATGCAGAGAAAAGGGAACCCTTGTACATTGATGTTGAAAGTCAAAGTAGGTAGAGATGCTTTGGAGAGCAATTTGGCAAGATCCAGTTAAAGGGGCCACCTTTTAACCCCTCATTTCTATTACCCTTGATAGGAACTCTGCCGTATTTGGAATGTATTCTCCAAAATTCATGTAATAGAAACTTGATTCCCACAGCAACAGGGTTGGGAGGTGAGGCCTAATTGAAAGGTGGTTTGGTCAATTAACAATATTATTTGAGAAAAGGGTTAATTATTACAGGAGTGAATTTCTTATAAAAGGTGGTTTGGTCCTCCTCTCTCTCTTGCCCATGTGACACTTTCCCCATGTTACAACACAGCAAAAGGCCCCTTACCAGCTGCAGACCCTGGTTCTTGGATCTCCAGCCTCCAGAACCATGAGACAAATAAATGTCTGGTAATTATAAGTTACCCAGTCTGTGGTATTGTCATAACAGCACAAAACAAAGACAAACCTTTCCTGAAAAAAAATTTCTGTACACTTCTCCAAAGACACATATATATAGGTGTTCACTGCAGAATTGTCTGTAATTACGAAAAACTGGAAAGAATTTAAATACCCATCACTAGGGGAAGGAATAAATAAAACTAGATGCAATCCCAACATGAGATACTAAAGCAGCAATAAGAGAAATGAACTCATTCTGTACCTGTTCGTTTCAACTTAGACTTATCTCAAAATTATCATGTTCAATGGGGGTAAATGAAAAAGGCTTAAAAGTTTGAAATTACATATTACAAATGTAGATACAAACATATGTATGGAGAAATATTAAGTGAGGACTGGGTAGACACACACCGAATTCACAAGAAGTAATTGAGACTAGACGCTAGCCCAGGGGCATGAAGTTGCAGATCAAAGGAAACTTCAACTTTGTTTTAGCTTTTGCTTTTAATAATATTTTTTTAAAAACAAATGTTCACAAATATTTGACAAAGGATAGTTTCAAACTGATGAGTTTGGGGTGGTAGAAATCTGGTGTTTTTAATATTGCCTGTGTACTTCATAATATTTTTATATGTTTTTCTAAGACATCTAAGTGCAGCAATGTGTATATTTAAATTAGAATGTGAAATAATCTTCACCTATTAAATGGCACATGTGACTTTCTAGCTTTGATTGTGCTCACCTGTACCCATGCCTTAGCGCTTGTGCTAGACTAAGCTCTTACAAGGTGCAATTCGGTTGTGTCACCCTTGTGGCATACACACATGCACGCGCACATGCACACACCACATTCACAAATATGCACATGTTGGGTGATGGAGTGTGTGTGTTTGGGGACAGCATAGAACCTTCTCCTGGTTCAACCAGAAAGCTTTCCTGTCATTTCTATGTGTTCATGCTTTAAAGTAAAATGTCATTGGAGAAAAATAATAATCACTGCTAAAAACTTTTAAAATCTCTGAAAGAGACTACTGGACTGAGTGATCTAAGAGAAGTTAACCACCTATTGCCCCATTCCAATCAAAACTGCCTTTATTGTGTGAGAACAAATTACTAAGTCAAGCTATCCAAAGAAAGTGTAGTTAATGCAAACTGTTCATTTCTTCCATAAGTGTTTATTGAAAGCATACTATGTGCAAGGCACTGTTTGATACCAGAGACTCCCAGAAAATATTAAAATGCGGCAAAGCAGAACGTAAAAACTGCTGTATTTAAGGTGAAAATTACATCATGTTCTAATGCACCTTTAGCAAATGGCTCGTGCAGGAAATGTTGATATTTTCTTGTGTCTTTTGCTGCTCTGTGCATTAACTTGGCCTTCCTTGCAGCCCCACCCTATCTCTCCTTTGAAACCATTGTCTGCTTGACATGAAAAATGTACTTCAGAAAGCCTAATGGCTAATTACATCAAAGGGAAGAGGGTCCAAACCTCAAACAAGGAATGATTAACTGCATAAGCTTTCACAGAAGTTATCACACCCTCAAAACTACTCCTCTTCTTTAATAAAAATGTTTCCAGTAATTTATTTTCTGACAAAGTTTGTGTTCTCTGCCCAGGAATGACTCCTGTTTTGTTCACTGCAGGGTTGCACCCTATCTAGGGCTGGCCCTGGCCATGGGCAAAGCAGGCAGCCACCTACATAATATGATTTATGCAAATGCAGCACATTGAAGGAATAGATACCAAGCCCCATGGGAGAGGAAATCCTGCTTACTTCAGTGGTGTCTCCCATATTGTGCTCTGTGACATCCTGGTGGGTTTTTCAACTAAAAACCATGACATAAAAGGTTGTTTCTATGGTCAAATAACAAGGAAAATGTTGGGTTAGACAAAAGTAGCAGTTTTAATTATCAATAGAGCGTTTAATACTCTGTTTCCTCAAAACAGACACCAGGAAAGGTTATTTATGCATGTGTTCTCTTTAAAGTGTGTTGAAAGTAAAGACTACATCTGCAACAGTATGACAATCATATGCTTGAATAAATTAGTAAGTCACTAACCATGTTGTTGAGAACAATATTTTATACTTATATATTGACTTAGATGCCTTCAAAAGCTTCATATTATCAACTGTGCCTCATAACAATCCCTTAAGGATGCAGGACAGGAATTAAAACTTACCTCCCATAGATTGGGAAGCCTAAGGTCAGAGAAGTATGTGACAACATGACATAGCCATATCTAGATTAACTTACATGCTTCTGAGCATTTTGTAATTTTATTTCTTTTATTTATTTATCATTATATTTTTCTGATTCAACTATAGAAGACCCAAAGATCATAGGATCCATGGTATGGGAACAATCTAAAAGAATTAGGATGTGTGAATTTGAGAAGAGATATAAGCCCACAATAAAATATTCTTCTCTCTGCTCTTAAATAAAGTAAGTCTCATGGGAGTTGAGGTACAATGAAATGATGATAGAATGAGGTCATGGTGCTTGAGATGAAATGCTATAAGGTTGTCACATAATGGAAGATTTAAAAAATTGTGGATATTCATAGGTTTTTTCTTATTTGCTAGACTGTGATAACTCTTTTGTGTAGATAATCTAAATTTAACCTTAAATCCTAGATTTCAACTTAAAATAGATGAAGTACCTACTTTTAATACATTTCTTATACATATGACGACACCAAAGCAGAGAGGATTTTGAGTAACTTGGCCATGGTGGTACAGGCAAATAATCTTGATACTCCCTTTCACGCTTAATTAGCACATAATTTCAAAGGGCAGTGATAAATATAATCTGTTTGGTTCCTAACATCAGCCCTGTGAGGGAGGAGGTCAGCATGCTAACCTCCAGGATGCAGATCCAAATCTATGGGTGATTAGTCTTCTATGACAGACAGAAGACACGTGGTAGACCAACGTGGTAGGAAAATGTTCATGATGGTATGGCCAATCCTAAAAGAAAGGCATGAGGTTAGAAGGTCTGAGGTGGCAGACAGTGGTTTTGAACAGTCTTGTCTCTTTTCTAAGGCTCTTGCCAAGAATTCATTGTAACAATGCCAGATTCTTGCTTTTTCAACCTAATATGTTAAGAAAAGGGGTGTCTGGCACATAGAAAAGTCTTAATAAACACTAGCTAAGCACATTTTAATTGTTGGAATAATCAAGATTCTAACTTTTTAAATATTTCCTTGTGTCCAGAAATGATTATTAATAGCCTCAAAAGTCCTGTGTGTGCACCTGTGTGTGTGTGTGTGTGTGTACACATGCCATTGATGACAATTGGCAACATAGAACAGTAACTGACTTGAAGGACTGAGTTATGAATGATACAGCACAGAGAAAACCTGAAAGAACACATTTTTAAATGCAAGGTCTGAGTGCTGATTGACATACTTTGTACGATAGTAAAATCTGGCAGGTGCATTAACGTGCATCCCTCTGATCTGTACACATCCACACTTGTCTTCTTAGGGTACTTGGTAATAAGCTTCTTTAAAGATCCCTGAGTAAGCACTGGAGATAATATCTGGAGTATGTAGCACTCAGTCCTTTTAGAATGGCTTTTTCCTGCTCCTTTCGTTTTCTTAAGAAAATGTCAGTTTAATCATTTCCTAATGCTTTGATAATGTGTTTCTTTACATAGCTGTAGAACACTCACTTCAGTGTTTTAAAAGCATGAATGTAGATGTTAAAGTGCCAGTTAAATGAGATTACTCTTTCCTAATGAAATAACCAAAGAGGAGTTTCAAGTTTTCTAAACTTGCATGACATTTCGCAGGGCAAATAATAAAGCCCATGCCTTCTAGTGCGTCTCTGGTTTGAGAAAATAACATTTCACATCTTGATGAATATAAACAATTATTGGAAGATAAGGAAATCATCCATCTGAGGCAATCTGTTATACTCTGGGTGGGTTAGCTTCCAGGTAAGTGAGGACCTGAGAACATGGGATGAGAAAGAGAAGGCAGCGAGGACCAGATGGATGGGAAGCCATCACTGATGCTGATGTAGCACTGACCTCCACAGGATTAGCAGGGGTTTAGAACACTTGGACTAGATGGTGTGGAGACAGGCAGCAGTGTAAAGCGTCTCGCTGGCAAATGAGAAGCAAATGTAAAAAGCCAACCGTCACAAACCCTTACAATGGAAAGGTGACTTTGTGTTTCTGCTCAATCTTTCCACAACACCCACCTCATTGGGAGCTATCTTCTCACCCTGGAGACAGAAGCCAGTCACATAAACAGAGACAACAAGGCAGAATTTGGATCAGGAGAAGAGAAGAAAAGGAGCAGGTTCTTATATGAGGCCCAATGTGGTAGGCATGACCCCCCCACACACAACAGGAGTCCAGAAGAGTAGCAAGGATGATGGTGAAGTCATGGACCAGACCCTGTTCAGGAGGGATGGAAGGTTCAGTAATGGCTAGAGAAAGTGTCCATTGCTTGATCAAAACTTCAAACAAGTTGAAGTTCAAGGTAGGGTTACAAAAACCTAAATTTTAAATTCAGTTCTAAAATTATTGCCTGAATTGGACCACATGGTCACTGAAAGCTCAGGGAACTCTGGGCTCACCCCATTGTTTTTGATTCAAAGACAGTATCAGGAAAACACTTTTGCGCCTCCAACATCTATTGGGCCAAAATGTTAAAATACCCTCAGTGCTTCTGGGAGCACTGGGGATAGGACAGGGCAAGCCTATCGTGGGAAGTGCATGGGAATGGGGAAGACAGGCGCTCCTGTTCTTCTATTTGTGTATGTGAGCCTCAGTGATACCCTAGAACAACCTTTACCAGAGAGAGAGAGAGGGAGAGAGCTGTATTAGCACAGGTTTTTTTCATAGTATTAAATCCATTAGCATATAAACATATTAAAATAGTTAAGTCATAAGTATTTTGAGGTATTACAAATCCATTTCTGGTAATAACTGGATCTCTAAGAAAAGCTCATTCATTTCATTCTTTTTAGATATATATGACAGTAAAGTGTATTTTGACATATTACATATACGTGGAGTATAACTTCCCATTCTTGTGGCTCCCTCCTTATAACTAATGATCCAGGTATTCTTGTCTCCCTGTACAACCAAATGTAGGAGTGGGTTAGATTTTCAGAAAAGACAATAAAAATGCTTTTCAAATTGGCCTTGGGTGAATTGAGGATGCAGAACTTGTTAAGGACCCCTTGAGAGTCCCTATTGATAGAAGATGCCATACTTACAGCTAAGGCTTTCCACCTTTAAAACTTAATAACTAAATGAGCATTAACTTTCCATCGTTATTTTTGTTCCCATCTCAAAGACAAGACTATTCATACAATATTTACCCAGCATATAGTGCAAATGGTCATTTCCTAGAGAACGTTATTTTTCTTTCCTTTCTATTTCAGTTGGCTTTCTAAAAGTATTTCTTCTAAAGGACGTGAGCTTGTGTTCAAATGCAGAGACCACCCCTTGTTTTCATTCTTCCTTCTGAGATAGATATTCTCTGTCTCTCCAGATCCTCGTTTCACCATCCTCTTCTCTGACCTGCACCGCAGGACTATGGTTATCTGTAGATCACCTTGACAGACAACCTTCCTTTCTCTCTGGCTTCTAGATACTTTTGCCATTGGGAAGCCTTTGTAGGAGACCAGAGGTCACAGAAAAGAGAAGTTTGATGTTACCTGGTCTGGTCCCTGCCTTGTGGAGCTGTGGTTGCCAAAGGCTACCTACTATGCTATAGGGAAACCCCTGACTCTAGCCAAGTCCCCCTTATTTGCTAGGTTCTACTCATAGCCCTCACCCCCTACTCCTTTGCCCCTAGGAGCAGGAGGATCTCCTTGTCCTAGATAACCCTGTGGTGTTTCCTCATCTATTTGAACGCCCTTGGCCCTTTGAAAACAGTCCCTACAATAAACCCTTTTCAACCCCCTTCTGAGTACACTGTCTTCTGCCTGTTCTGATCCTGAAAGATACAGTCTCTTCTAGTCTCTTCTGTGCATTTCATAGTTTCTCAACCCCATAGGATAACTGATGAGTTAACTTGGAGAGGGGATGCCACTCTTTCCTGATCTGCTAAAAGGCTCATGAGGCAGTCAGCTACAATCGAGGGTTAAAATGGAACCTGAGGATTATCTGTGGGTTTCAATTATCCTCGTTACCCTCATTCTATCTTGCTCAGAGTTGAGAATTGGCTGTGTCAAGACTAAGTTGACACACATCACAGAAGCTATACAGCAGTCTATCTGCTCATTAAGAGTTTTTTACTATGTCCCACTGATCTTCCACTTCTCGCAATGCTTTTGATGTGGGTTTAATTCTAAGTTCTGACAGAGAGAGGGTCTCACATCTGCGGTTCCCAATGCAATCTTCACATGACTGTCAAAAATGCAACTATTTGTCCCCAGGCTTAAAATGCCAGCTCTAAAAAAGGTCAAGGACTCTCCCTGGGAGCATCTACAACATTTCAAGCATATATTTAAAGTCTTCATTTTATCTCAAACTTTCCTCCAATCTAATGTTAATTTGGATATCAGATTCTCATGGTCCAATCTGTGCTTAGGATGTTCCAAAAACAGATAGGAATAACTCAGTTCTCATTTTCTTTCCAAGACCACAAGTCCACCTGCTGTGTAATAGAAACTCTGCTAGGCCACATTTAAACCCAAGAAATGTAACGAACTGTTCACCTTAATAAAAGTCACTTTTCTTATCTCTATAAGTAACTCTTAGAGTTATTTCATTTCTCCATTCTCAATAGTCTATGGTTAAAAGAGAAAGATGAAGAAATAAAATATTTGCCAAGCAATAAAAAAGCAAGCTCCTCCTCATTAATTATCTCAAAAATAAAATGTTGGTTTTTTTTACATACAGCCTAGTTTTGCTTTGTTTTTATTAAACTTTTTTGACAAAAATTGATGTATATAATATTTTTTATACATATGCTCTTAGAAATAATAAAATTCTCAATCTTTAATTGCTTTAAGAATTGGGAGCCTCCTTGAAATTCAGAATTTCTCTATAAACAACTTTTATATTTACTGGAAACATCACTAATTTACCCTAACAAGACTTTTGTGAAATGGGTCATGATTTTTCATGATTTAGAGCAACCTGTTTCTCAATTGTGTTTTGAGAATCCTCTAGAAGATTTACAATTTTGATTATCATGCTTATGTGCAATTCATAATGCATTTGCCTCTTCTCTTTTTCTTTTAAACTGCTAAGTTTGGGAATAAAGGATATTGTATCATTTATTACGCCCTAAGATGAGCTAGAATTTCACAGGACTGGCAATTTGAAACTGTGTACTTTTAGGGTCACCAAATGTGGCTCAAATCTTGGTCCTGCCACTAATGTTGTGCTGTATATCCACTTCATAGGATAAATGAAGGTTCCTATGAAGAGAAGCACATTCATATCTCTATAGTTTATCACCTGTATGTAAAATGTACTAACATGTTCTAAGCAAAGGATAGCTACTGTCACTGTACCTGTGAAGCAAGTAGTTTGTGACTATTTTTTGGTAATTCTGCAAACAATTAGTTAACCACCTCCAAAGAGGCTGATGAGCTTAAATTATAATTCTAGGTGATGAAATTTTCACTCCAAATGTATGGTAGGGCAAGAACACCTATGATTATTTCCATGAAAAGATAAATAATTTAAACATTTTGTGGACGAGACTTACAAAATAAGAAGCAGCTACAACTTAGCATAGGGAAGGGACCAGAAAATTGGATCATAGCCCCAGCTTTGTCAATAAATAGTCTTTTAACCTTGAGCATATAAAACAACAACAACAACAAGTTTTTGGATTTGGTTTCCTCCCCTGTTTAAAGAACTTGAATTTAAATCAGCTCTGGATTCACATGGCCTTTTAGTACTATGGTACAAGTATTGGTATACTCAGTGTAGCAATTAAACACATGTGCTTCAAGGCTCTGCCAGTTTAAATTCTCACTCCTCAACATGATCTCTGTGAACTTCCATGAGTTACTTAACTTTCCAAGGACATGTTCCCTATTAATAACAGGTAAATTTATTGGTATACTTACTCATAGGGACACAGGAGAGGATTATGTGCATCTCTTTCTATAGTTTAAATTGCCAATATAAGTTCACTGATTGCAATAACATTACCATTCTGGTGGGGAATAGTGACGAGTGGGTTGGGGGGAGGCTGTGCATGTGGAGGCAGGGGTATATGGGAGCTATCTGAACTTTCCACTCTATTTTACTGTGAACGTAAATTTTTTCTTTAAAAAATTGACTTAAAAAAAAGAAACAATTTGGTGTATGAATGGATGAGTGAAGGAATGAACAGATTTAGCCAGTTATCTCATTCCCATGGTTCCCATTGCTCTTAACGTAAAATCCAAACTCTTTTCCACACCAGGAGAAGCTCACATGATCAAGCTCTTGCCGACCTTTCCCTCCTCCTACTCACTAAACTACAGTGATTTGGGCCTTGATTGTCCTCGAAACATCCATTTCAGTTTGGGGACCTATGTGCTTTCTCATTAGAAAATTTTTCTGGATGCAATTTGACTCCTTCTTTCAATTTTTGGGTTGTATCTTAAATATTGCCTAGTTTGAGAATCTTCCCTAATCATTAAAACAAAAGTACCCCCCACTCTCCAGTTTAAACTGGCTCCCTCCCACCTTTTTATTTAATTAACTATGTGAAATAGTCAAAATTGTGTTTTTCCTTTCTTTTCCTACTGTATTACTGACTAGATAGCAAGTCCCAGGAAAGCAGGGACTTTTTATTCTTTTGGATTCTTTCCACACTTTATTTATTTATTCCCTAATTTCCCCATAAAACTTAAATCAGCACAGGGTCTATATTTATTTTTAAAAATGGGTTTACTAAGCTTTAGCAAAAAAATCTTGTTAAAGATTTTGTACCTCCTAAGGTTTTTTTGTTTTTGTTTTTGTTTTTTTACAAACAAGTAAAGAAAGCTAATTATAGACATGTACACACCTTTAAAATATTTTTACCATAAAATTTTCACAAATGCTTGAAACTCTTTTGTATATGAAGCAGTATAAAGAAAGGCAGAGTAAAGTATTTGGTTTCATACCATTCTAACGAGTAGTTTTGCTCCTGAAAATACAATTTTGAATAATAGAATCTGAAGTACATATGGTAGTGTAGTTAGGTGGTTTTTTTCCATTAATAATGTAATTTAGAAGAAGAGTTTATCTGTCCCTAGTTTGGATTAAACACTGGTATATAAAAATTAGCCAATTTCTGCCCTTACAGAGCCTCTAGTCTGAGAAAGGGATTTCCGTGCCTAATTCTTCAAAAAGTTGAAAGTTTTTCTTCCTTCTCTCTACCATTTTGATTTGTTTATGTCCATATCTTCATGTAAGTTTCCAAAACATAAAGGCACAACCTAATATAGAAATTTTTTCAATGTAGCATGCCCTCTCCTATTTTTTTTTTACCTTTGAGATAATCACATTATCTCTTAGGAATTTGCTTTCTATATGCACAATTGGAAAATTATTATTCTTCCTTTCAATTCAGGAATTTTGGAAACAGTAGCACAATAAGAACATATAGAACAGGAAAAAGGCACAGTAAGATAAAAGCTGAGACAATCTTGCCTTTCTGGAACAATCTTCCTTAGATCTTCTTTTTCAAAATTTATTTATTAGTTCTAATTTATTATACATGACAGCAGAATGCATTTCAGTTCATAGTACACAAATGGAGTACAATTTTTCATTTCTCTGGTTTTCATTTCTTTGTATACAGAGTCACACAATTCGCGTCTTCATACATGTACCTAGGGTAATGATGTCCATCTTATTAGACCATCTTTCCTATGCCCATGCCCCACCCCCTTTCCTTCTCCTCCCTCCCTCCCTGCCCTATCCAAAGTTCCTCCATTCCTCCCATGCTCCCCACCACCACCCCATTATGGATCAGCATCCACTTATCAGAGAAAACATTTTCTCTGATAGATCTTCTTTTTAATCCAAACGATCCACTGATCCTATTGTCAGTTTTTCCTATTACTTTATTGCTGATAATCTTTCAAAGCAGTTGTTGATTTACTCACCTATTCAATTGTTGACCAGTTCTGGAGCACTATCCATGAATGAAAATTGTTAGATTTAATATTAAAGTCCTAACCATAAATAGGTAAACTTAAAAAAAAGGCTTAAAATTTTCACTTAAACAGACCTTTAGGTAAACATTCACTTATAACTTCAGTCCTTGAATAGACGAACTTCAGCTGTAATGAAATGCAAATAACTATGTTAATGCAAATGTTAAGGCTACAAATTCAAACATAAAAAAGTCAAGAAATACAAAAGTTAAGGTTCTCCTAGAAACATTAACTCACTCAAATTGTACATATAGAATATTTCCAATTACACAGAAGACAGCAAAATGTGATCCCTTAATGTGCTATATGTGCAACACTGGTAAGTTAACGCTGTTATGAGGACGTTAAATTTTACAACCCCTGACTTTGTTTTAAAAGTTACTGCCTGAATACTGCATTATTCCCAATTGCATGACGCTATTTTCTTAAAATAGAAAACAGAAGAGGAATGAATGCCATTATATTTTCCATCAATATAAGATTCCAACGTTACACTCTATTTTGATTAGTGAATGAGATCAAAATATGTTTGGAGTTATTCTGAAATTTTTTTCAGTTCAAAATATCTCTACTTTTCATAGATTAACTGAATAGTGCATTGAGATATTCTAGGTTACACATTTCTATAAATAAATAATAAATATGTGTACTTGTTATTTATGTATAAATGTAAATTACACAAATAACAAAAGTTCAATTCATAAAAAAGACTTTTTATAAAATATAGGTTTAGAGGACAAAAAAATCAAATGATTAAAAAAAAAACGGAAGTCCATGATATTTCTTCCCCTGATCTGGAACCAAAAATTCTTTTTAGTATAATTTTTTACCACATTACCCCAGTCCCATGAAGGATGGAGAGTTTAAACCTGGAAAAAGAGAGAGAAAGAGAGAGAGAGAGAGAGAGAGCAGGGAGAAATGAACAAGGCCCCAAATCCACACTCTACCTGCAGCATACAATGTTCTAGATTGATTACTCATTTCCAGTTCTTTGCTGGAAATCCCTTGATTACTGCAATTTTCAACAGTGTTCCTATCCCATTAAGCAGGTTCTCTTTAAAAATTTGTCAAGCTTCTGAACTCCCAACATTAACCTGTATTTTCTTGTCTTCTGACGACAATTATTCAATCAGACTTCTTTTGTAAGGACTGCAAGATAAATACCTCTGCAGTCTGAAAACCATAGTGCCATGCTTGAGCAGCCTGATCTTAGGCTTTATGCTACAAATAAATTGGTATGTTCTTAAATAATTACCAGGCAGTTTGTCTGTCACCTCTTCCCAGTGGTTGAAATACCTAACATTATCTCCAGCATCGAGGCAGAGCTCCCTAGTCCCCTCCCATGCCTGTTGTTTTCTCTTTGTAAGATAGTTCCATCCTCAGCACAGAGGACCTGCGGTTAGAACAGGGCTGGGACATAGAAACTCAAGCCCTGCACAATCCACTTGACCTCTTTGTTCTTTGTCCATAAAATCAGTGTCACCCTATGGAATGACTGACCTTCCAGGGTTTCTAGTCTATATTTATCAGAAATTATTTATGCCTGGGAAATCCCAAAATCAAAAATCTCAGTTTTGTATCATTTGTTAATCTCTCACCTGTTTGTATGCTTCCCGCCTCAGCTTTAAGCCTGGGCTGTTTTGAATGTTTGTGGCAGCACTTTTACAAAATATTCATCATAGGATAAAAGAATTAATACCATATTGTTTAGAATGGTTCAAGGGTTGTTGCAATTTAAAAGGCTTAAATCGATGTTAAACGTGGAGATTTCACAAAATAGAGGCAAACAACACATGAATAAATAAAGGAATTAATAAACAAAGAGGCGGGGGGAAATCCTTTTCCTCCAGTTTTAGTTAGAACTGCTATTTTTTACAGCTAACTGAAATATTTCAACATTTGAAAAACATCAAACAGCTAGAATTCATAAGTCTGAGAAGGGAAAAAGAAAGCACCTTGCTAAAGTGAAGTAAGTTCAGCATTTGCAATGTAATTCAAATTGCACTTGTAATTCAGGTCCTGGAATTAACCCACTCAACCAAAGCTTGAAAAGATTTAGATTTACTCAGACTAGCCACAATACAATGCTGCCTTACAATTGCACAACCACCCTGTCTTTTGGTGATACATCCAATACACTCTAAATTATAATTCTAAAACTCAGTTTGTTGTTAAAAAAAAAATCTGTGCATCATATCAGAGTCTGTCTTGTTGCAATTTAAAAGGAGGAGGGAGGACTCACAACCAGTTTTAATCAGGCTAGAATAACACCTGAGCCCTTCCTATAAACACTTTTTTAAAATAATTTTTACCACAATTTTTAACAGAGAGGTGAATTTTGGAATAGAATTCTTGTATTTTCAGCCCATTGACTACAATGAAAAGAGTAACTTTCAAGGCATTGTGGTGCTCAGGGTACAATTCAGGTCATCAAGCTGCCATTTTATTTTTCCAAGGTTGATCCACCAGGGAGTCAGCTCATGGAAGGTGGGAGGAGAAATAGGTTGGGGAGATAGATTCATGCGGAGATGGATTTGTGGCAATGCATATTTAGATTGTCTGTCATGAAAGTTATTTGAAGGTTTTCCATGCACACATTTTAACTTAATAACAGTTCAAAACATCCAGCAAAAGTTTTTTTTTTTTTTTTTTTTTTTTTTTTGGTTTGGGTATTAAAAAAAAAAAAAGTAAAAGAAATGTCTACCAAGAAGATCTAATTTCCTTTTTTTATGATGGACATCTTCTGAATAATAAAAAGCAGCTAAGTTAGCATTATGATATAACAAAAAACAACAAAAAAAATTTTTGTAAATGTTTAGAGCATGTCTTAAATGGAACTTGTTTATTTTCTTGCACTAGCATACAAAAGTAGAGAAAATGTGTTGGTGAGGAAAAGTCAGAATGGTACTTACCTACCAGACACCAACCAAATTAGAAATGCAGTGGCAATGTCCTAAAGGACGTGTCACAGTTATGTTTTGTTATTTTAAAGAACAGCAAGGCAACATGTTCATGATATTCCAAAAGACTGATAGGTGATAGTATAAGATGCTTGCACCTTATAAATCAATTCTTTGGTGAAGAGAAAGACCTCCAATTTGATAAGCCAGTGGAGTTGCATATTTATTTAGCTTAGTACTTTCACTCTATTTAAAACATTTATTAACCAGAAAGACATCGGTGACGTCTAAATTTCATATTCTATGCCCTGTAGATTAAAATACATCTGTTTCAGTCATCATTCAGGAAAGAATTTTAATACATCATTTTATTTTTAAAAATTTATGTCAAAAAAAAAATTATGTCAGGCATTCAGTCTGATGAGAACAGGCCAGTGGCTTGCACATAATACTAGCAGGGAAGCTTTTCTTCCAGAAATTTATCCAAATTGAGAAGAATCATGTTCCTAAAATGTCTGCTGGAGGCCAAGTCACTCTGGCTCTGGATGTGATTGCTGACAGTGAGTTACTGAAACACCAGGTAAAGTGTTCTTTGTTAAGCTTCATCTGTGATGTCCTAGTCTTTTCATGATATACCATAATTAAAATAATGTAGCTCTTCTTCCAGTGGATTTTGCACTTATATTAAGGCAAAATATTTAGGAACTCATTTTTGAACTGTGTATTTAATGAACTTTTTTTCCTTCTAATTATGTGCAGTATAGTTTAAGAGCAAATGATGTTTATACAAAATGTCTAGAATAGGCGATTCTAAAGACACAGAAAGTAGCTTTGTGGTTGCCTGAGGACTGGGGTGCAGGAATGATGGGGGATAGAGAGTGACTGCTAATGGGAGTTTCACAGGGTTTCTTCTGTGAATAATGAAACCACCTAAAATTGATTGTGGTGATCTCTGTACAACTCTGTAAATACATTTTAAAACCATTGAATTATACACTTTTCAGTAGGTGAAATATATGATGAGGTGAATTATATTTTATTAACAGTTTTGTTACCAAAAAGAAGAAGAACAAAAAGAGTGCAACCTCCCCCTAAGGCCTGGCCTGGACCTCCTCCTTTAGGAAAAGCTTACCTGACTGAGGAAATGGTATATGAAAAAGAGGGAGGGCAAAGAGGTAGGGGAGAGTGTTAGGTTTCCAGACAAATTTGAATACTTTAACTCCAAAAGTCAAGGAGTGGGTACCTAGGGAGAGGTTGAGGATGTCAGAGAAGATTATGGAAAGGAATTGCCTGAGTGCTTCTATCTTACTTTAAAGTTGCAGAGAGAAGCAAGGGGAAAAAATAACACTCCTAGTAGTTGAAGGTTAATGATAAAGGCATTCAGTTCTAATTAGATGCTTATTTTATTTTTTTATCTTGTTCTAATTGCATATTCCGTACAGGAAATCTTGTAGCTTTGACCTATGTTTATGTTTAGTTGTTTTAATAAAGAGTTCTGGTTTTCTTTAGACTGTTAATAGTCCATTGGGGAAAACCAGTCAAATCATTTTTTTTTTCTTTCTCTTGAAAGACTAGCCGACTGACCACAACCATGGTGGAGGGGACCTCCCTCTTGAGCACCACAGGTCCCTTCACAGCAGCACATTTTTCTATCTAAAAGACATCTACAGCCTTAAGCACTGGCCTAACAATCCCAACCCTGTTATGTGAAGACAAATGCTATTGCGGCATTTGAAAATCAATTTGAAATGAGAATCAAAAACTGTTAACGAATATCTTTTGCAACAGCTAACTGAAAATGACTTTGATAATATACCAAAAGAAGTTGAATTCCCAGATTGAAGAAGGTCCACTGCATGTAGATCGTGTCCATGTTGATAGTGGCACATGCCCACATCTGCTCAGATCATGGGGAACCTAGAGACACTGCTAAACACAGAACTCCTCATAATTCCACATCCCATTTGAGGTTCAGAATCTTTCTTTCTTTGCTTCCTTCTCAAGTTGTTTCTCAACACTGGGAACAATGAAAGAGAAATGAACTGTACTATCAAAAGCTTTTCATGAACAGGGGGTGGTGGTGCACACCAGTAATCCCAGTGCCTTGGGAGGCTGAGGCAGGAGGATCACAAGTTCAAAGCCAGCCTCAACCACTTAAAGAGGCCTTAAGCAACTTAGCAAGATTCTGTCTCAAAATAAAAAAACAGAAAGGGATGGGGATGTGACTCAGTGGTTAAGCACCCTGGTTTAATCCCCAGTACCAAAAAATAAAAATAAAAAAGCTTCTCATGAGCCAGTCCCACACTAAGTGCTTAAAATGCAGGATTGCCCCTCTATGGGCAATCAGCCACCCACACAATGTCTTTCTCATTTGGGTCCTCATTTCAGGCATCTTTTCATTAATCTTTCAGCAACTTAATATGATAAGTATAATTATTATCAATTTGAAGACACAGATGAAGAAAATGAGGCTGAACTAGACTAAGTAGCTTGCTGAGGATCAGATACAGCAAGAGGTGGGTCCTGGATAGATGCCCAGAAGTGTCTGATGCCCACACCCATGTTCTCAACCACTACACCCTTCTGCTCATTAACCAGAAAGCCCAGGCTTCGTGTTGATACAAGCAGAGGGCAACTGGAAGAGGGATGAAGCCCCCAGGGAACTGAGAAACAAAGAGAAGCTAGGAGGTGGAACAGAAGCTCCAAGCTATAGGAAGTTTTAAGAGGGAACTAGAAAATTAAGTGACACTCTGCATCATTACTACTTGGTGCCATCATCCACACCATCTCCAGGCTTTCAGGGCTGGAAAATTAGGACTTCTTTGACTGTTGTGGTTGAAAAATGCATTGTTTCACCATTTCTGAAGCTTCATCTTTTCTGAGCACATTCTTTCTACTCCTATTTTCAATTAATGTTCTCATCCCTTCAATATTTATTGAGTGCTTACTATGTGCTACACTCACTTCTAGGCACTAAGGATACAAAAGTGAATAAAACAGAGACTTGCTTGTCATATGTCTTACATTACAGTGGAGTCAGATCATAAAACTAGAAAATATATCTCTCATCCTGCCAATTGCCCCAGCTCACAAGCACTATCTAACCTATGGTGAATTCTTAGATGGTCCAAGGGCCAATGAAAATTTAGAGACAAGATCTAGAATCCAATCACAAATATGTGGGAACCACCTTCATAACAGAGCCATGACGCTAGAGTTTCCTAAGTCCATTTCATGAACCTATTTTTAAAAGCTGACACAAGACCTAATTCTTGTGAATTCTCAAACCTAGCTATTCCCATTAATTTACACTGATTGACATAATCGCTGTTATGGTTTGGATATGAAGTGACCCCCACCCCAAAGCACCTGTATTAATGCAGGAATGTTCAGGAGTGAAATGATCAGATTATGAAAGCAGTAACCTAATAAGTGGATTAATCCATTTGATGGATTAATAATTTGAATGGACAAATTAAGTGGTAACTATAGTCAGGAAGGACGTGGCTAGAGGAAGTAGGTCACTGGGGGCATACCTTAAGGGTTTATAATTTATCCCTGGCACCATGTTCTCTCTTTCTTTGCTTCCTGACGATCATGTGTTAAGCAGCTTTCCTCCTCCATGATCATGGAAGAACATCTTCCATGATATTCTGCCTCACTTAGGCCCAGAGCAATGGAGTTGGCCAACCATGGACAGAACCTCTGAAAACATGAGCCAAAATAAACTCTTTCTCCTCTAAATTGTTTTTTGTTCCGTATTTTGGTCACAGCAGGAAAAAGATGACTAACACAATCACCACCTGTGATAGATTTGAATATATCATTAAAGCTTCTTCTGATTTCCTTTTTGTTGTTTTTTTTTTTTGGTTATTTTGTTTGTTTGCGTTTACTTCTGAATCTGTTGGTTATTGCACTCAAATCAAAAACAACTGATCTACATTGTTTCTCATTGTTAAATCTAAATGCACCAGTCTTCTAAGAATTAAGGGGTAATGAACGCATCTAACTCACTTCTTAAAGAGACAATCATCCCAAGCTTAAAAGAGATGATGTCAATACTGTAGCAAGGGAGAAAATTTATAAGTAAATGGTAGATGGAAAATGTTTGTATCCAACTCTTTCTCTTAAAAAAATGAATACGGAAGTCTATTTATTACAGAGCAGAAATAATTTGTTATTTTCTATGTAATAGTCATAAAAAATACTGTTTTCAAAATGAATGGACAAAGACAAATCACTAGATTTATGCAACTATATCTATTATCAGGAAAGCCTAAAAAAAATTGAAAGTCCACTTCCTTAAAAACTAAATATGCTAAAATTGAGAGCCTATATGAATAAGAGAAGAGTTTTTCATGGTTTCCTTCTCCTGCCCTCCTTCACCCCACTTTCAGTTAAAGATAAGTTTTAGTGAAAAACTTCAATTAAGAAAAGATGCTACAAGTTCATTTTTATAACACAGCAAAATTAGCATTTCAAAAAATAAAAGCATATTTTTGAATGAATAAAGACCTACTCAAGGATCTGAACTTTTTATAATAAAAGAAGAAATTCAATGGAATAAGGTTATTAACTTATTAATAGTTTAGTGAAAGATTAAAAAGTTGCTTTTGAAATTTTACAAATCAATTATTTTCAGTTAAAGTTTAAACCAGGCCTTATAGTCAAAATCAAAGTTTTTTTTAATTTTATTTTATAGAGTGAGATCAAAATCCAACTGCTCATGTTTGGAACCAATTAAGTTACATTTTGAAGGCACAAGAGATATTCTTGCTTTTTTAAATTTAAAGGTGCTTCATTAAATGATACTTTAGGCAGCTTTCCTATTTTCAATAAGTTACATTTGCTAAAAACCATAATGAGAAGACGTTTTTGATAAGAAGGCATGTATCTCAATTGAAGGGTCGCTTCACTGAACAGATGAGAGAAAAGTTAAAACATCTAGTCCAAAGTTGTACGCTTTTGTTTCTAGAAATGGAAATGTCTCTGAACTAAGTTCTTAGAGGATTTTTAGTAAGATAATGATACAATTCATTTTGACCAAATAGGTTAAAAAATGTACAACTACCCTCACCCTTGGGCCATAGGCATTTTGATTTAACGACAAAAAATAAGGTGTAATTTCACTCCATGGTTTAATTCAACTTTTGATAATAGCTAACAGTTGAGCTCCTTCTCATCAGGCACAGTATCGAGACGGTGCATTTCCTTGTTTAATCCTCAAAAACATTTCATCCCCAGTTTTCAGGTGAATCTCTCCCTGAAGGACAGCAGATCTTCCAGTCATCCGGCCCCAAGATCCCTCAACTATAAACACATTGTGGTCCCCTTATTTCCAGAGGCTTCTCTTAATCATTGACCTACATTCTCAGGTGAGCAAAGTAAATCACTGAATGTCTTTCCTTCTTTGTCAAAACAGACCAAACACGAGCCAGCTGCGTATCAAAAAACTCACCACAAACATTCTTATAATTTATGAAGGACAGTTAAAATTTATGACAGACCCCACCAAAGCAATCAATGAGAATGTGAGCTGCAGCTGAAAGACCGAATGGGCATCTTAAAACATCATTTAAAAACAGGAAGAAAGAACAATAATGAAGAAGGAGAACAAAGGCTAATAATTTTTAAAGTGGGGGTAATTTTTTAAACACCACAATTATCACAACTTAATTTCTCTTTTTCCTAGCTGTGAGCTAAAACAACGTACGGTGGTGATATTTGGGGTTTGTGCTTCAGAAATTTCCATGGACACATTAGCTTAGATGGTTTCATTACCCACCCTCATTATTAAGTAGCATTCAATTACTGAGTGTTGTAATGCCAAAGAGCATAAAAGAGAGACAAAATCTCGGTAAGATCTAAGGGTAAAATGGCATTTTTATATTGCTATAAAGATTACTTAACTCTAGTGCAGTACTAATGATCATTTCTGTGACTAAAAACATCCCCTTATGATTAATTATGTAAACTCTCATCATTTCAAGCCCAATAAAGACTTTAAAACATTTTTCATGCATCTTGTAGTCCCAGTATTTTTTTTTTCCATTAACCCATAGAAGAACCAACTCTAAGGATTAAAGTAGCTATTTTCCATTACATTAAAATGGTGTACCGGGGAATATTTAGACATACATGTACAACTCAGATAAAATACATGTGCGGGGGAGAGAGAAACATTTTGTATTCTTTATAAATGTTTGTTTATGTTCTTCATTTTCTTGTAAAAGGCATGCAGTCTCACATGGGAAGGAATATTTCAATAGTGAGGTCTTACAAATTCAATATCTTTGAAAACTAGAATACATAATAAAAAATCACCTCTGAATGTTAATTGCAGTTTTGTTTGTATCATCAATAAAATGGGGAGAGGGTCGATACTGTTCAAAAGTAAGGGATTGTTTATAATGGAATAATAAGGTAGTCATTAAATGCCAGGCTACATAGAAATGCTTGTTAAAATAGAAAGATATGACATTATTTTGTAAATAAAAGTCATAAGGCAATATTATAAAATGACCACTATTCAAATATACATATATTTGAATATATATGTACACATACACACACATGCATCTTTGGCTAAAAGATACAGAAAAAGGCATTAACAGAGTTGATATCTAGGTGGCAAGATCACAAATGATCTTAGGGTTTTTCCTGTTTACTAAAATTGTTCTCTCTAATGAACATTGTTTACTTTTGCTTACGATAAAGAAATGTGAAGAAAAACAAATGAAAATATCCTCTCTTGCTGAAAGTGATCAGAGTCTGAAATTTGAGATATTTCTTGGATAACATCCCATACTTATGAAAATTTGGTTCAAAGTTACACCCAAGTGGCAAAGCCTCCATGTTAGCCACTGCCAGATCTTGGAGCCTTTTCTCCAGCTGGATAGGTTGAAAGAAGACAGACAGCTAACTGCTCACAGTCCCATGGGCAGGGACCGACGGCCCTGGCTGCCCAGTGGGTGGGAACTGTGGCAAGGACCAGTAAAGGTAGTAGGGTGTAAAGTCCTTATCATTATTATGCCACTTTGAAGAAACTGAAAAGCAGAACACGAAATGGAAAAGCAGAGACAGACAGCCCCTGCCTGAGATTTCAGGTCAGACAAGTCCAGATGTGTCCACGGTCTGAATACAGGGTGCTTAGGACTAGAGCGCGCTCAGTATGGGTCACCAGAGGCATTTCCTCTAGCATGATGTCTCCAGGCTTACAATTTCCTTTTCTTTTTCTTCCTTCCTTCAACTCCAACTGGGCCCATCTGAAAGTACAAGAGTCTCTATCTATGTGGAACAGGAATTCAGATTTCAGAAATGGAGTTCTGGGCACCTTCTGAACAGAAACTGGCAATAATCCCAAATTGCATGTTTTATTTTGTGGGCTTTATTTGTGTTTCATACGAAATGAGCTGAGACACTCAAACTCATTTCAGATAGCAGCCAAAGCTAAATGGTCACAATGTCCCTAGGTAGAAGGACAGCACATTACAGGCAAAACTGTCCAACTCCTGAGTTTGCTTGAAAACTTATACATGAAGACAAGCTGCCTTAGTCATTGTTTTCAGCGAACCATGGATTTTATTCCTGAGTGGCATGACTGCCTTCACCAATAGAAAAGAAAGGCAGAGATTTTTACCTTCGACTTCAAGATTTTTCTATAAGGTTACATTGTGAGTAAAAAGAAAAAAAAATCACTTTGGAATTTTATTCGGAATGAAGGACAAAAAGCCTTAACTTTTGCTGCTACTGTGTTATAAATAAAGAGATTGAGACTGCTTATTTTATGGAAATAAAACAATTGTGTTCACTTACTGGCTGTCCGAGCAATTTCTGGAGGATTTCCTCTTTTAATCAGTTTTAAGGAATAATGACAGTCTCCACAACTAGCCACACCCTGTGGGGGCAATGTGAATAAACACTAGTAACTTCTGCCAAAAATAAATACCAGATTAATAGCATGCCGCCTGCATGTTAGGGCATTTCCACCTCCCTGAGACCCCAGATGAAAAATTAATTAAGCTAATACATTTAAAACTAAATCCATTTTACTCCAAATTATCATCCCCCAAAAGTTCAGCTAAAAACGTGAAATGCCAAAATTGTAAACTTGCATTATATATGTATTCAGACCCCAGTAAAACAGATTCAAATAAAGAAAACGAGATAAAGGAAGCCAGCTAGTGATGATTGACTCAAGATCCCCATCTAGTGGCGGTATACTGAATAGCAATATGGTTTGCATTTCTGAGTAGGCCTGCGAGTCAAAAGAATTAGGCATTTGTTAGGTTCATTGCGCAGAATTAAAATACCTCCTGTCATTAGGCCCTTTCAAAAAGTATCCAAAGGTTCATACCTACCAAGAGACACCAACGAAACAAAGAGGAACCATTTAATCCCTTTGCACAATCTATCTCACCACTTAGCCTGGTTCCTGTTTTCCACAGGTTCCTCTGTTTCCCTGGTTTCACTATTTATTGCCTAACTTGCATGGCACCTGATTAAAGAATTTTGCAGCTCTCTATATAAGTTTAATTCATCTGAGTAAAATTGCACGGTGTAAGTCACATGTATCAGTACATATGACAGATGGGACATCCTGGTGGCCTTGGCTATATTGATTAACAAGAGCTAACTGTTACCAGGAAGTGAACTAACGGACTTCTCCAGACAGACCCAAATTGCACCCAGTGCATGAATCTTTTTATATGAAATTGGAGAACACAAAAAAACAGTTGGTGATGATAGAAATCAAAATATTATCCTCCAGGGGGAAAAAATGGGACAGGTATTAATTAGAAAGGGTCATGAGAAAATGTTCTGAGGTGCTAGAATGTTCTATATATTTGTTTGAGTGTTGATTAAAAGGTGTATCCATATGTAAAAATATGCCTTTATGGTATGTACAATATATTTCATATAAGTTTTTTTTTTTTAATGAAGACTCTCCAAACTCTATCCATACGTTCTGACTATTAGTTTTTCATGATTCCAGGACCCTAAAAATGCCTTCAAGCTCTATAAAATACAGAACAATCTTCAAAAGGTCCTTTACAACAACTTTCAAAGATAATATGTGCAAAAGTTCCTCTATCATTTTTCTTCCAAATTTTTTCTTATATCTTGCCTTCATTCCTTTGGTCCTTCCTTCCTTTATTTCTTCTTCCATCCTCTACCCCTGTTTTAGTCAGCTTTTTCACTGCTGCAACTAAAAGATGCAACCAGAACATTTATAGAGGAGGAAAATTTTATTTGAGGACTCATGGTTTTAGAGGTCTCAGTCCATTCCAGCTTGCTCTATTTCTCAGGGCTCCCAGTATGACTGAACAACATGATGGAAGAATGTGGCTTAGGCAAGCAGTTCACATGATAGGAAAGAGAAATAGGAGAGATAGAAATAGAGAGAGAAAGAGAGAGAGAGAGAGAGAGAGAGAGAGAGAGAGAGAGAGAGAGAGAGAGAGATCTCCACTTGCCAGATACAAATATATACCCCAAAACTACACTCCTAATGCCCCACCTCCCCAGCCACACCCCACCTGCCTTCCATTACCACTCAATTAATCCCATCAAGTGATTAATTCACTGATTGGGTTAAGGCTCTCATAACACAATCATTTCTTCACTGAAGCTTCTTACATTATCTCACACGTAAGCTTTTGGGGGACACCTCAGATCCAAACAATAATACCCCCACCTCTTCCATTTTTCTCTATCTCTATGGCATACTTGCTTGCAACCAAAATTTTCTCCTTGGTTTGTTCTCAACACTTAGGGAAGAGCAAGTAATTCAAATCATTGCTTTTCAAATTTACCCCTGAGTCAAAGCTCAAGGATGAGGCAGGCCTTGCTGTCCCTTCTACTTGATAATAAAAGGGTCATACCACACAGCACCCCAGACAGATAGATGTTCAATATTCCATTGCAACAGTTTTCCCTGAGCATTGCAAAAGCAGCTTCAGTGTTTGCTGCTAGGAAGGAGGGAAGAGAAGGATCCCAGGACATTCTTCCTTTATTTGACTGTACCTGCCCTGCATTTTTGCTCATGACCATGAGCTTAGAACTGACCATATAACCACTTCAGATTATACCCCATTTGAAAAAAAAAAATCATCTAAATCCAAGATGGCCATTTTACCTCTACAATCTTCCTATACCTACATCAATCAACAAAGCTTTCTTTAGGGCCTTCTACATTCTCAGAGGTGTGTAAGGTCACATCAGAACATGATCATTGTGATGTTGATTCCTGACCTCAAACCACTTCGGACCTGTCGGAATCCACAAAGCTGTTGGGAATGGCAGCTCAAGACAGCCATCAGCAATGGTCTCTTTCATGAAAAAGCCCTGTTGGATTCTTACCTTGGGCAAAAATTCTTATCTTGGGATTTTAACTGCCCCAGAAGTTTAGAGGAGAAAATTCAGTGGAGGGAAGGGAAAGCTCAGCCTGCAGAGAGCGAAGAACCTCACCTCATCTAATGCCCATTGAATTTATCAATGCAATTAACATTCATTCTAAAAGTTTTCCAGACAATTCAATAAAGCAAAAAAGACAAGGTTAAAAATTAGCTTTAATCATTTTAATGTCACCATTATCCCCTAAACACCTACCTTTAGTATTTTGGTATATGACCTTTGGACTTTTATGTATGCATGTTTTTAATACATTAATACCAAATATGCCATGTCTTAGCTGCTTTCATTACTTAACAACATATCTTAAACACCATATTATGCTAATAAATATGAATCTACATAATCATTGCAATGTCTACATAATGGCCCTCATTTGCATATAGATTGCTGATTGGTATACGGATAGCCCATAATTTATTCGCTTTACTGTTTATTACTGTGTTTGCAGTTTCCAGTTTTTCACCACTATAAACAAAGCTGGGATCAACTTCCTTACACATACATATTTTCATGCTTGTCTGATTATTCTTTGGGGATAAATTTCTAGAATTGTAAACTCAAAGGGAAACAATTTACATTTTGATCCTTGGGACCAAAGTGCCCTTCAGAAAGGCTTGAACAATTTATACTCCTCCAGTTTTCCTCACCAACACTGGGTGTTATAATTCTTGTCCCAACCAATCATCATAAAATGGTAACTATTTTTTCCATTCATATTTGTTTGACTTGTGGATATTTTTAACTTCTATAATTCACTGTCAATCTTTCCGCCTGATACACCCTTATAGATTGCATCTTTAATCATCCTAACCATGACCTTTGCTACCCTGACACTGCATGGAATGTCTCCATACAAAGCTCCACTTGGCTGCAAAGCTAATGAAGTTGCCTCTAACCCCACCCCATCTGCCCCCACAACAATACGACTTCCCCCCAGCTTTGTCTCCTTTCAATTATTGCCTCCTAGAAGTGACGGTCTCATGCTCCTTCTGTGCAAGAAGTTGGCCAAAGCTTTGCGAGGTTCAAGAACAGTTTTCTCACATTGGAGAAGTGATTTCTAACCTGAAAAGCAATGAAATTGGAACTGGACCATCATGGAGCCTGGAGTGCTATCCTTCACCTTGGCAGCTACCTCAGACTGTCACTTCAGGAACTCAGAGGTATTTGTTTAAACTGAAGTCTTTTTTATTTTGAGCCCTATTTCAGGACTTTAATCTGTCCCCTCTCATCAGGGATACATTAAGCTGGGGCAGAGGGCCTACTGCAGTATTTCAGGTGGGGGACAGGGTATGTGGGGTCTCACTGTCCTCCACCTACATGGAATCTGCTTTCATGTCTTTCTTCCCCACCTGAACTTTGGCTATTGGTGCACAAAGCTGTGTCCTCCATGTCCCCAACCGCAAGGCCCCTTGAATCCAGTGTCTCTCTGGATATCTAGTCCAGGCTGCCCGGCAGGGAACTCTATCTACTTCATCCCTATAGAGCCTCAGGACTGCTGTGGGCTCCTCTTAGGCAAAGGACATTATTACATTGAACCATGTGAAGTGAAAGCACAGGGCACTGGAGATTTGCTACTTCTGCAAGCTCTCCCCTGAGACCTGGGGCACAGCCATCTCTGCTTTCCACTCCCCAAACTAATGATAATTTCATGCATCCCCAAACCTCCGACTCTCGGAAGCTGGCTTTTTAGGGAGACACCTACCTAAAACCTCTTCCCTCGATTCTCTCCCACTCTCCTCCTCACCCAGCTTCCGGTAACTTTATTTTCCGTTTTGGAATCTACTTTTAGGCATTTGTTCTTCAGGTGGTACAAAGAGGGCATCTCAGACACAGCACAAGAAAGAGGTGATAATTTACTAAAGTCAAAAGTCTGGCTGTGCTTGAACAGAGCCTCTATAGGAGATCTAGTGGAATCCAGTTTGGATACATAAAGTAGGCCACAACTTGCAGAACACTATCAAATAAGCAAAGCAAGAGGGGCCCTATTGTACCATCTCAGTGTGACTCACTAACAGAAAAATTCTATTTAGCCATTTAGCTTCATTGCAGGGTGGTTTTTGTTTGTTTGTTTTTCTACTTTGTAAAGAAAAGTAGAACATGCCACGGGTGGATAGGACACAGGCTTCAAACCCAGACCATTCTAGGTTTGAATCTAGCCTCTGCAACTTTGTTATCTGTGATGTTAGGTTCACTTTGCTCACTAATGCAATGGGAATAATAAAAACTCTTCTATAAATTGATATTTGTGAGTTATACAAGAGAACATACAGCAGCTAGAGTTTAAAAGACATTCTGTTCAGCCCTTTTTGGTTTTCAGCCTTAGCTCTCCACTAATTTAGAACATGCCTCATCCTTACTGCTACTATTTCTTGGGATCCTACAAATATATTCAAAACTGTGCCCGAATTGTATGCATAGATTTACATGCTGGTGGATCATATGTGTTTCACATCTGTTATAAGGAACTCTGTTACACTTTTCATATTCAGTAGGATTTATAGGAAATATTGATGAAAATGCTTTGTAAACTGGAAGTCCAAGTTCATAAAACAAAGATTCTGCAATATCATCGAATCTAGGAAAGGCTCAAGTGCCCTCTTCTCACAATTCTGTTCTCCCTCCTTTCTGCCCATCACTAAGAGACCCAGGGAGGTCACAATGGAGAGCACCATTGGACAGCAATGCCAAGGAGCAGAACATGACTTTTGTGATGCTGAGCAAAGAGCCGAAGCCCTGGCTCCTGTGTGGAAAGGCCTCTCTGGCCCTCACCAGATGGACCAAAAATGGAGTGAGTCAACTCTGCTCCAGGGAAAAAGCTCTACTCAGGCTGAGATTCTGATAGTCTATTTTTCCTTTGGGGTCTCTCTTTACTGCAGCAGGATGAGAGTACAAAAAGAGTTGAGGGTTGTTATGCTTCAGGTATGAGGCGTCCTCTAAAAGCTCGTGTTGGAGAAAATGAAAGAAAGGTTAGAAGTTTAGAAGTGAAATGCAAGAAAGTTTAGAAGTGATGGGGTTATGAGAGCCTTAACCCAATCAGTGCATTGGTCCACATGAATGGACTAATGGGTGGTAACTGTAGGCAGGTAGGGTATGGCTGGAAGAGGAAGGTCACTGGGGGTGTGGCTTTGGGTTGTATATTTTGTCCCTCGTAAAAGGAATCTCTGCTTCCTGATTATCAAGTCCTGAGCTGCTTACCTCCAGCTTCTGCCCTGAATTTGTTCTGCCTTACCTCTGGGCCAGGGTAATGGAGTTGGCCACCTATGGACTGACACCTTTGAAACTGAGATCACCAAATAAACTTTCCTATAAAATAGTTTTTATCAGGTCTTTGGGTCACAGCAGGAAAAAAAACTGACTTAAACCAGTGTCTGGATCTAGGAATGGAGTTCTATATCTAGTGCAATCAATTTGGGTCTTATCAAGCAGATAATAATAATAATTAATAACAACCAAATAATAATAATAATAATTAATAACACCAAAGCAGCAACAGCCACAGTAGTAGTAATATATTCTAAGCAGGTATTGTCCCATGTATAGCCATACCTTGGTATCCTGGGAATTGGTTCCCAGGATCCCCAGTGGATATCAAGATCCTCTGATATAAAATACCTCATTTAAAAAATGGCTTAGTATTTGTATATAACCTACATGCATCCTCCCATATTCTTTAAATCATCTCTAGATTACTTGTGACACCTAATACAATGAAAATGCTATGCGAACAGTTGTTACACTATACTATTTGGGGAATAATGACAAGAAAAAATCTGTACATGTTTAACACAGATGCAACACTTTTTTTTTTAGCATTTTCAATCTGCAGTTGGTTGATTCTGCAGAAGCAGAACCAGTAGATACAGAAGGCAAACTGTCTAGTGCTAAGTCTTTTGCAATCATTTTTTAATTTAATCCTCCCCACAACCCTATGAGGGAAGTGTTCCTATTGTGTTTTCCAAAGAAGAGGAAACTGAAGCTCAGTGGGTTTGTGTCAATTACCTGAGTTTACAAAGCTAGGAAATAATGGAACCTGAATTTATAGCTAGACAGTGTGGCCCACCATAGGTCCATGCAGCCCACCAGAACCAGAGATACAGCATCCACGGCTCTTCAACAATCCCCTCCTCAGAGCTCCCTCAAGACAGGTGTGGTAAGGACCTACCTGAAGATTCAGGATCCTTAGTCCCAAAATGTCTTGGTTCCCACAAACTTCATTTGAAATATGACCATTAAATATTGCTATCTTTGCAGATTTATGGCTTGCCCTAGAACACAGTTCTACCATGAAGCAAGCTTTGAGAATCTTTTATGAGAAAAGAATGCCAGAAGACTTCTTGCAGTTCTTCATGCCCTGAGAAATACTAACACCCTGACTCATCTCCAAGATGGGCAGCATCTCCTTGGGGTATTCATTAAGAACATGTGGCGTGCCAGGTATAGTGGCACACACTTGTAATCCCAGTGGCTCTGCGGGGTATGGGGGGGTGGGGGTGCTGAGGCAGGAGGATCACAAGTTCAAAGCCAGCCTCAGCAAAAGCAAGGCACTAAGCAATTCAACAAGATCCTGTCTTTAAAGAAAATACAAAATAGGGCTGGGGATGTGGCTCAGTGGTTGAGTGCTCTTAAGTTCAACCCCCAGTATTCCCTCCCAAAAAAAGAACATGTGGCTTCCCAAAAGGGTTGGCACTCACCACTGATCTTTCTAAGTCCATGAAGAAAGTAAAAAATGATTATTTGTATTATCCGTAAATGCTGATCTTCATGAGGAACTACAAGGAAACATCCTTGTCACTTCCCTGGTATGGAACAACACATCACAGGAGGAATCTGAAATAACCCACCCCCTCAGGAATCTCTAGAATGATGTCTTACAATGGACCCAATCCTCTCTCTCCTGACTTCTCTGTTCTCCATATACTGCAAGACTGTATAAGGTTTGAGCCTCATGATTTATGGGATGGGAAGCTGTCCACAGGAATGCAGGCTACAGGTTTTCTCATTCTGGCCCAGGACCTGTCATCAAATAAGACCCTTCCCTTAAATCTTTGTGGGACATTGTTGATTTTATGACTATTTCTAAACCAGTGGGATTTCATGCCCTGATTGGCTTAGGCCTGAGTTAAAGTCCATCACTGAACAAAGACAACACAAATTCTACCAAGGAGAAGGGATGTTTGGGGTAATTATTAAAGCATATTAAAGGTATAAATTGATGGATTTCACTATTATATTTCCCTACATGAACCTATTGTGTTCGGATCATGTCTTCCCTCCCTTTTCTCCCCTCCCTCCTCCCTCCCCCTGGTCCCTTCCCCTTCCTTAAGGGTCAGAGGTGGAATTTTCTGAAAAACTTAGGCCATTAAGACCCATCCCTGGAGGTGAGCTAGGTCAGTCCCTCCAAAGTATCTTGGTCTGTTCTGCTGCTAAAATAAAAGCACCATACACTGGGTGCCTCATACACAGAATAAATTTACTTCTAACCATACAGAGGGATGGTTAGTCCAAAATCAAGACTCCAGCACATGCTGTGTCAGATGGTGAAAGGGACTGGTAACTCTCCAGGGTCCCTACTTAAGTCACTAATCCTTTTCCTTGGGGAGGAACCCACATGACCAGTCACCTCCCAAAGTCCCTGCATTCTAGTACCATCACACTAGAAATCAGGTTTCAATTGTATGAATTCCAAGGGGACACAAGCAATCAGACCATAGAATAAACTGTAAATATACCTCATATAGTTGGGGTGAAAAGGGGTGTTCATATCCCCAAAACCTGGTTATAGTTTAGGAAGGGAAGGAAAGGAAATAGTATCATAATGGAAATGGATAGGAGATAGATGAGTGCTGCCTAAAATATATAAATATGTGAAAGAAACATAACATCCAAAGGTTAGCAGTGGGTTTCTAGTGGGTGTGTTTTGCTCTTTTATAGACCCTAGGATCCCCCACTGTAAGGGCAGGAAGGAGCAGGAATATGGGAGTAATCATTAGGAACCCATTGTGCCTGGTGGGATCCTGGAGGTTTGTGTTAGCAACCCATTGTCTTTTCTTTGATAACCAGTCCTCATCCTCTGGGCCTCATCCTCTGACTATCTGACCTTCGCTCCTGCCTCAGTTTGCTGAGGAATGTGACATGTCCTATCCACTCAGACCAGAAGAGGCTGTAGGCAGACTGCTTTTGGCAAAGAAAGCATACAGTACAGTGGGCTCACTTTATAGAATTATTCTCTTAACTTTGCCTCTTACTTCTCAGCATCCTCATCTATTTGTCCCCTGAAACAGCACTTGGAGGTAGTGTTATTAGTTTCCACTGAAGGAAATGGCGTTGGTGCCCGTGTTCTCCTAGTGCTTACCATTCCTATCCGCTTTGATGGTTCTTCCCATAGGCACCAAATCTCCTCTGCCTGTGGAGTTTTTCTGGCTGCAGGTACCTGGAGCACAGCCCAGAAATACTATGACGTTGACATCCCTGGGAGCTGCCCTCAACCAACCCAGGACAGTATTTAGTAAATACATATCCAAGTTTTCTCCACCCTTGAATGGGCTAATGCAAAGGCACATTGTATACATGCCTAGGTCAGGGCTCCCCAGTGGGATGGAGCTCAACAGCCCACAGTGATCGTCTGCTTGTTAACAAACCTGTGTCGCCTTCTTCTTTCTCCATGTCTCACTTTCCTTTTTCTTTGTGCTATGACCCAAATGCCTATGTCCCCCAAAAATTCATATGTTGACATCATGAACTCCAGAGTGATGGTATTTGGAAGTGGAGCCTTTGGGAGGGGGACTAGATCATTATGGTGGAATCTTCACGAAGGGAAATATTAAAAAGGCCCCAGAGAGCCAGCTAGCCATTTTGATAAGGTGAAGACACAAGAATGAACCACCTGTGAGATGTCGAATATGCCCCTGTCCTGGACAGGAATCGTGAGAAACAAACTTCTGTCACTTGGAAACCTCCCCGTCTATGGTATTTTGTGACAGTAGCACATTGAGACTCTGCTTCCTGGGAGCCTAATACTATTTACACTCCAATCCACTTCTGAGTCTCAGGATCCACTTCTGATGGTATCACTCAAAGAAACCCATCTAAAAGAGAAAGTCACTGGGACTTAACAAGTCAGTAAGTTGCCCAAATCCTACTACTGTTAAGTGCCAGATTCCAGCCCACCAGGGACTCCACTTCATCACTATACTAACCACCCAAATAGCACTCATACCCCTAAGGGTACTTGAGAAGCTTTTAGGTTGTACACGGATGGATTGTTATTGTTTTTATTTTAATATGTATTAGAAAAGTCATGCATTACTTCATCAAATTTGAGACACTTTAAAGTGTTACATACCAGTATTTTACATACTGCTAAGAAAAAAAGAACACTGCTCTGCCCCAAGGATTTCTCATCCCTGAACACTCCTATTTAATTCCTATTGGAAGAACTCTGTTTGGCTTCTTTAGACATAGAATATTAAAGTAGATTACATGTAAGCATACAAAAAAGGGAATATATGTGAGAATTTAACTGGCTAAAATATTTCTTATATTTCTTTACAATCAAGTGTTCAATTCTGAACCACTTTCAAACTCCGGGGCAACGATGCCCATGTTTTCCCATAGGATGTCACCGTCTATGTCCCCTATTACCTGGAGGACGGTGTATTTCTTCAAGACTTGCCCTCCACTGCCTTCAGGATTTTCATCTACTTTGCAACATCCATTCTTCAAGTTTTATCTGGTGCCTTCTTCTTCTCACCAGAAGGTGTCAGGCAATGACAACTATGTCCTGATTGCTGCCTGGTCAACAGAAAGTGCAAGGACAGGAACTGGCATCCGTTGTAAGGCTCATCATGATTTCAGAAACTCTGACAGAGTGAAAAAATGCTATTGTGTATCTAAAGAAAAAAGGCGCATCAAATCTCTGAGAGAATTGCTTAAGATGGGACCAGAACTGTGTGTAAGCTTTAAAAAGGTGAGTTACCTTAAGGAGATTTTTTTAAATAAAATTTTGTCCAGACAATACATGGATATGTCAAAAGTTGTGAAAATAGCTAATAACTGACCTTGGAGAAACCAGTATTACCTCATGCCCCAGAAGAAAAGGGAGATGTATGCAGCCATAGGTAGAAGTCTCTGTAGCCAGCAATGATTGTATTTAATATACCATTCACATGCACTCATAATGTGTATAATGTAGACCCAATTCCAGGGCTCTCAACAATTGTATTCACAGCATAAAAAGCAGCTTTAAATTACTCTCAACAATTGTATGTAGCATAAAAAGCAGCTTTAAATTACTACTTAAAGAGTGATAAAACTGGGTGTGGTGGTGTACACTATAACCACATCAACTAGAGAAGCTGAGGCAGGAGGATCACAAGTTCAAGCCCAGCCTCAGCATCACTATCTCTTACAGTGAGATCCTTCCTCAAAAAAAAAAAAAAAAAAAAAAAAAAATCAGGTCTAGGGACGTAGCTCAGTGGTAGAGCACCCCTAGGCTCAATCCCCAGTACCAAAATATAAAAAATAAATATTGGAATTTTGGGACGTGATTGAGGAACATACCACCCAAAGAACAGAATCAAAACAACTTAATAGATCCCATCAGGTTGAAGATGAAATGAGGATTAGTGTTTGTAAATAAAGAACAATCACTGACAGTATTTATTTAAAGTCAAGTTTACACTTCTTTTGTTGTTGTTTTTGTTTTTGTTGTTGTTGTTGTTTTGAATAGCTTTATTTATTTATTTATTTATATGCGGTGCTGAGAATTGAACTCAGTACCTCACATATGCTAGGCAAGAACTCCATCACTGAGCCACAATCCCAGCCCTACACTTCTTTTTAATTGGATATATTTTTATATCCTTACAGGCTCTTTCACTGGTAGTTGCTAAGATTAAATATCATCTCTGAAGGGGACTTGTATCCCATGCTTGCCAACAAAGAACATAGCTTTATACTTTCACATGACAGATGTTTCCATGAAAGGACTCACTCAAACTAATAAATAGTTACACTCCTTATTCTTAATAATCAAACTCAAACAGAATCCCAATTAAGAAATTTTCTCAAAGTCGTCCCCTTAAGACATTAACTCAAGTTCAGAAACTATATCTAACATATGTTCAAATTGAAATCTGAATAGAACAACCACCAAAATGCATGATTGTTTAAATCTACCTCAGCACTTGAAGGAAGTAAGAGTCTGTGGAAGAAAATGATTCAGACAATGTCTGAAAGTTCCATCGGCTCTATCTGTTAAGTTCTACTACCTAGAGCTAATTAAAGGAAACTGATGGAGCGGGAAAATAATCAGGTGGCATGCCTTCCAATTTTAGGTAGGTCAAGTGTTGTGAACTTCTCATGGCTTAGATAAAATAGAAACTTCACATTTCTTTTCAGTTGAAAGTGTTCTGGTGGGTTTTTAAACATTTAATCCCAGCCAGGCGTGGTGGTATACACTGTAATCCCAGCGGCCCAGGAGGCTGAGGCAGGAGGATCATGAGTTCAAAGCCAGCCTCAGCAATTTAGCAAGGCCCTAAGCAACTCAGCAAGACTCTGTCTTTAAATAAAATATTTAAAAGGACTGGGGATAAGCACCCCTGGCTTCAATCCTCCATACTTTAAAAAAAAAATAAGTTTCTTCCAGGATCCTGCCAACTAATGGTGGAAAGCCCATGCCTTGGGATTATTGGGATGTAATATTTAGGAGTAGATTTTTTTTTCTCTTTCTGTACCCCAAAAGCAGAAAGGCTGAAAGTGAGAAAATTTCTCTATCAGAAACTGTCCTTCTCTCCCTCCCCTGACTTCCCCTTCCCTCTGCTTATCTTTTTTTTTTCTTTTATCTAATCCAATTAAACCTCTGGCCACTCAAATGCTTAACAAAACAAAACGACAATACAGAGGAAGATCAGAACCAAATTACTGATTGCAAATCTTGTTACTCAGCATGGCACAGGTGAAAACTATTGGGGTGTCCTTTTAGGACAGTGGTTCTGAAGGACAGAAGGGTGCACTCCACACCCCCGCTAACCAACACAGATGACTGCTGCTCCCAGGATGCAGCACAGAGGTTGCTCTTTCGGCCATCCAGTGGCTCTTGCCCCTTCTTTGAACACCAGCATCCAGATTTTCCTTTATAGATTTGTCATTCTTAAGTCTCAGTCCGTATAATTCCAGAGCAACTGCATGTCCTCTCCCTCTGCTAGGCACTTTGACTTAGACTCCTCGAACCAGGCTTATGCCATCCCCTACCTGCTGCCAGTTCTGGGCCCACCTTTTCAGGAGAATTGCCCTCAATTGCCCATCAGGAACCACCTGGATAGAAGTTCACACATACACCCCACACCCCGCCTCTCTAGAAGCAGCCCACTGCCAACCGTTAACTGAAGCTGGGGGACAGTCAGCTCTCCTTGCCTTAGGGAGGAAGCACCTCAGGGTTTCAATGGCGCACTGATGGGATCCTGTTGCAGCTGTGACCACATCCTTATTTAGTCTCCCACTACCCTGGATCCTGCTTTCCTCATTCCCTTCTGAGAGTGTTCCTTAAAATTTCTGAGTTTCTGCTTTTAGGGAACTCAGCCTAAGGTATTACTGCTGCCCTGCATCTGCCTCTCCTTTTCTCCTCCCGAAAAGCCTAAGGTCAAGGACGGTTTCACTCCTCATTAAGCTGTACCTGACGCTAGACCTGGCCCTGGAGTTCTCAGTTAAGTAAGCCATTGAATTTTCTTCTTACCTTTAGCTAGTTTGGTTTGTGCTTTGTGTTGCTTATAAACTAGAGTATATGAGAAGTCATCCAGGGCACAATTATTACCTGGTTCCTCTATTCTTTAGTCTGTATATATTTGTCAATCATCTACCGTGTTCCAACAACTGGGTTAGGATCTGTGAGCATAAAGATGGAAAAGACATAGCCCTTGGCCTCATGAAAATTTACTGTAAGAATGCAGAGTAATAAGTGTAATGAAGACAGTTGTGCTGTGGGAACACAAAAAATGGGGAGCAGAGGGGAGAAATGCCTGTCAGGGAAGATTTCCCAGAGGCGCCAAAATCTGCCCTAAAACTTAAAGAAAGCAGAAGTCACTTATGAGAAAAGTATTCCAGGTAGAGGGACTATTATGCAAATGAACAAAGGTGAGCAAAAGCACGGGATCTCTGGGGGAATCCAGGGATATCAGTATGGCCAGAGTGTGGGCCCCTTGCCCTACCTAAGACCTGTTATGCCTCAGAGTGTGTGGAAAGCTGCTCAGTCCATGCAGGGGAGTAGCTGGATGTTTGGAGGAGTGGGCAGCCCACTCCTGAGGAAAACAGACAGGACAGTGGAAAACTAAACACATACTGGAGACCAGCTGCAGTATGATCCCATGACTGCTCTAGAATTGCTTCCTGAAGGTGAGTCCTCCTTAATGCAAGGAGAATAGCTTTTTACCTCAGCTTACAGTTCAGCTCAAGGTCCAATCCTCTAGCCAACAAAAACAGAATCAGTAGGTAGTTTGTCCCAATCCCATCTCTAGGAACAATTCTGAGAGTAATTCTACACAGATCCTCACATGGTCTCCAGTGAACTGAGGCCAGTCACCCACTGCAGCATCCAGCTCAGTATCAAACTCAGCATTGACATTTTTATTCCTTTTCATTCTCCTGATTCCACGATTCTATCCCATAGGACCACCTACCAATAACCACCTCCACCTGAATTCATGTCTCAGGATGTGGTCTCTACAGAACTAAGCTAAGACAGCCATGATAGGCAATCTGGACTTTATCCCAAAAGGGTGGGGAGCCAATAAAGGATTTAGAGTGAAAGTTCCACACAATCATTCCTATTCCTTAGAAAGGTCTATCCAGGGTGCCCTATAAGAGATGGAGGGTGTCTGGACTAATAGAAATACAGATCTAATATTGATGAGATAAGTAGATCCCATCCCTCTTATCTCCTAGAGCCTAGGTGACCCAGCTGAATTTCTACCCTATCCCTAATCTTGTTTATCCTAAGGACAGCAGGTCTGCAGGCCCAAGTTCCCCTTCAGGTGGGCTAGCCTAAGCCAGTTGGATCTAAGAGAGCTGCCAGACTGATGCCTGGCATTCCCTGACTTCATTATCATCCCACCTGCCCGATAAATGCACGCAGCCCGGTGCCATGACAGTTGACGATTGCCATGGTGACAACCGGGAAGGACCACAAAAGGAGCAAAGAGGTGGCAACTCGAATCTCTGGAAAATCTCCACCCTTCCCAGAAGCCCATGAGTATTCCTCCCCTCTACCGGCCTACTCCTCCCTCTGGCTTCTCTCACCCTGCAGCTATAACTTCCTGATCCCCAGGGCTCCAGAAGCCCATCTGTGAGCCTTTCTCCCTGTTTCTCCTGTTCTTGGCCAAGAACAAACCTTCCTTCACTACTTGATTGGACCTCAGTCTTGTCAAGTTATTGGCTCCACACTTCCAAGAGAGAAAAAGAACCCAGTTTGGGGTCAAGAACTGACAAAACATGACCTTTGACTGGATGAGGGAAGGGGAGGAGGAAAGAATAGAAGCTGGAAAAGGAGCAAATGATTATAAAGAGAGCTTCACAGGCAGTTCTGTACCCTAAAGAATAATCACCAGCTGACCAGTCTTCATGATTTCCTTTATTCATTTATTCAAACATGTTTCTTCTGTGTGCCAAGTTGTAACACACCATTAAATTCTGGAGTAACTACAAAAGTATAATAGGTGCCATAAAACGTCCGCACATCCATGCACCCACACTCACGCACATACACACACACACACACACAAGTACGTGTGCACAAATATGGTCCTTGAGATATAGTAGTTTACAATCTAGAGGAGAAAAGGCACAGCTATAGTAAACACACAAGCAAAACTAAATGTTTCAAGAGAACATATAAATAATGTCATAGGGTGGGAAAGCTTTTCCTCTACCCTCTTAAATTTGGTGACCAGGAGCCTGCAAATTAAGGTAACAGACAGATTAGCAAGAGAAAATGGATCTAATTCCAAATGTGTGCACAGAAATTGTCAAAGAAATGTGACTCAAGGAGGCAGTTAGAATTGGGACAGAGGGGTACTTCTGGGAGAACAAATGACTTCTCGGAAGTGAGAAGAAAGGGCACTTATGGAAAAAATAAATGGCTTTTTGGAAAGATAAATGGGCCTTTAGGAGAATAGATGGGACATATGATAGTTTTGTGACAACGTCAGTTTGGGTGTGGTGCCAATTTCTCTCCAAGAAGAGATCAGAAGTGCTCCCAGAGACCAGCTATTTGGAAGGGGATTTATAACAACTGGGCTCTTGTGGGAGACTCTGCTTTTAGGCAGATAAGGGATTTCAGAGACTTCAATGTCTTTAGCTTGAAATAGTTTTTATGCCACACTGGACTCCTTCAATACATAAGTTCTGAGGAGGTTGCACAGAGCACAGAGTGGTCAATGAGGACTGAGTTTTACGATGAAGGTAAATATGAATTAATAGTTTATTTACTTATTAAATCTTGTTCTACACCCGGCAGAGCATTTATTTTCTGTGCTATATTATTTAATGAAATGGGTATTATTCATCCTCCACCCCTTTTCTGAGGCATAATTTCAAGGAGAGAATTGGTAACAAATGTGTGCGTGAGCACAAGCCTGCAGCGCATAATGGAGTGAAGTCTGGGGCAAGTGAAGGAATTATGCCAGGCAATATGTGTGGGTAACCTGAGAGGGAAGACCAGGCAGCTGGGCAACATAGAGTCCATCATGCTTGGCTAGAGTTAGGATGAGATGGGATACAGAAAATAAGACATTGTATATTCTTAGAGCAATCAAGATTATAAAATACATTCATAAACTATAGCTCCAGGAGCTTCGTGCCAAGTGCACTGGACGAGGAGCAGTTACTCAGGAAACTATTAAGTAATTAAACATGTAGTCATGAAGTCCTTACACTGTCTGAGTTGGGAAATGGAAGAAAAGTGTAGGTATAAAAGAAGAAGCAAAGTCGGCCTGTAGTCCCAGCTACATGGGAGGCTGAGGCAGGAGGATGACTCAAGTCCAGGAATTCAAGAGTTTGAGATCAGCCCCGGCAACATAGCAAGACCCTGTCTCACAAAAGGAAAAGAAGGAGAAAAGGAAATCTTTAGGTTTGGACCAAGAGTTTTGGAAGGGCGGTACACTTACTGTAATGGAGAATGTGGGGTCTTGACCAGCCATTGAGAAGGCAAGAGCACAGCTCCAGAAGAATTCCCAGGGTTCCCAAGGACTGGGACAATTTTTGCTCACTTCTGCCCTCAGAGTGGTAAAATCTGTTGTCCTAAGTACTGCAGAAAGATGCATGAATTTATTAGGGATGATAAACAAGGACCAACCAACCATAGTCCTCTGTTTACCCTCAACTATAGGACAGGAACTGACAGGAGTGGGGTGGAGGAGGCAGATCTGGAATCAGAAAGTTCAATTTCCAATTTTGGGCTTCTAAACCACTTTTATAATTTAGATAAGTCAATTATTTCTAAAATTATTTATAAGTCAATTATTTCTAAATTTCAGCCTCTTGTTGCATAAAAGGAGAAAACCAACACCCTCACTCTATTTCTAAACAGGTATTGGCTGGGCACACACTACCAAGTACTTCAATCATGTGCGTAGAAGTGATTCTGCCCCCATGGGGATCTATCATTTTTTCTCCTCTGCTCTCCTCCCTTTCCCTCTGTGGATTCTCTTTCTCTCTCCAGCCCTCTTTTCCAGATATTTTCCAATAATATGTATTTGTTAACTGGAATCGTGGCCCAATCTTCCCTTTAAGGGACAAAAGCACTTCCCTCTCTTCCACTTACCCCATGTAAACAGAGAGCCAATAGGAGCATGATAAACATCAGAATGAACACAGGGAATTTACTAGACTCACGACACCAAATAAGCATGTTCCAAGTAGAATTATCACCACAGAATGAGTCAGGCACTTACTTATAAAGTGCAACACTTGCGATTTTACTTAACTATTGCATTCTTGTTTTCTTTTCTTTTTCTAATGAAAGGGAGTGTGCCTTATTTCCTGCAAATCATTCCACCTTGATTACATTCTTGGTTCAAAGTCTTGGAGGAAAGAGACTCTGCCTTCCTCACATCTGGACCTCTCCAGGCTTCTAATGCAATTGTCTACTCAGAATAAGCACTAGCTTGGCATATACTGAGAGCAGGAATAAAGTTTTAAAAGAATGAAACTCATTACCGTTTTATCATTGTTGCACTTATATTTGTTCAAAACTAAATACTTAAAAAACAGAAATCCATTGACTCTTTTCCCTCTGTTCTATACTTAACTGCTTTTAAGTACATCCATAACAACTGTCCTTCACAGGGACAATGACACGTGCTGCAGATCATGTTGAAGTGGGTCAATTCTATGAGAACTGCCTCCTGAGGACAGCATAGAAACTACTTACCTGCTATGTCGCTTCTTTCCTTGTCCTACCACTGGTCTCCCCAACACGGTTGTCTGTGCATGAAATTCTACAAGGGAGACCCATTTCTCTGAGTCTCAAGATGTTCGTATTTATCTACTCTGTGGGTGTTTATGAAGCATCTACTGTGACTGTGCTAGAAATACAAAGGCAAACAAGACATGGTCCCTGCCCTTAAGAGTCTCAAACCAGTTTTAAAAGTACTGTTAAGACAGAAATTCTGCTGAGAAGGGTTTCATGCTAAGCTGTTCTCAAAACACCCTGTCTGTCATTTCTTTTTGTTTGTGAAAGCAATGAAACTTCCTGATGGCTCCCAGAGAATTTTCTCAGGATCTTTCGCCTGCAGTTTGAGGTCTGCAACACCAGATGGCACAACTGGAGTCAGTGAAGGTTTTCTTAATTTGGAATATAAAGAAGGCGTAGCATCATGGTTGAACACTTGCTCCTTAAAACATAAAATGCCATTTTGTTGTACTATGAGCTAATATAACTTGAATGAAGAAACAAAACATATCTCAATAATTAAATATAAAACACTACAACATAAGCTACAGCAACCCATGTCCTTTGGACTTGCAGTATCCTAACCCATTTGTCCTGTGATTCTGTTCATTGGGAAACTCCTAAGTCTTTTCTAATCAGGCAAAGTCTTTCCCTCGCCCTCACTTTGGATCTTTGACACCTGGCACTAGCTGTGCTGTGCTTTTCTGTCTGCTTCCCTGGCCTCCAATGCCTCATGCTGCTACCCCACCTGCCTAATTGCTTTACTGATCTCAAACTGTAGTACAGAAGGTCTGTTCCTACTCAAGTCCTGACATTTTTTGAGTCTAAAACATAAACTCCAGAAACATCGATCTGGAATCAAAGTGGGAATGATTGTCCCCCCCTAGAGGATATTTGGCAGTATTTGGAGTCATTTCTGATTGTCACAACTGGGGCCTGGGAGGATGCTACTGACCTAGAGATTAGAGGCCAGGCATGCTGCTAACGTAACTGCAAAATGCAGGACCCCCTACTCCAGAAAAATCAGACCCAAATATCAAGAGATTGAGCAACTTCTACTTAGAAGAGGCTCCAGAAGGAATTTATAGTCATAGGAGTCTTATGAAGCAGATGTGGGAGTGTAAAGAAAACTCGAGTTATTTCCCTTTAAGACAGAGATTTTCATATAATAGTTCAGGTGTCCTGTCGTCTGTCAGAAGCTTAGCTTTTGAAAGATCACTATAAATGTGGTTCTCCTTGTCTTCCAAAAGTGAAAACATACTCCAAGCATAACCTCACAAATACCATTTTTATGTAGATCAGAACCTCAGGTGTTTCACACTTGATTAAAAAAATTAGTTGACACCAGTAGGGAATAAGATAAAAAGCCAGCTGTGAGGAAGGAGCCTCACTCCAGAGGTGGGAAAACCGCACACTTGCTTGTTTAGTTTACCTGGGACAGCACTGAACTCCATCCAAACCCTGGGCTCCTGGAAAGCAGCTATTGTTAAGAAATCCCCCTCAAGTCCTATTGTGAGCCAAGAAAGGGCAAACCCCAAAGGGCTGGCCTACCCTCATGAATACTCCTGGACCCTCTGATGGGCTCTGTGTCCACCCTTCCTCTATGACAAACTCCAGGTTTCTCCCTCCCTTTGAGATGGTCATCATTAATAAATGTTGTCCCTATTGTGAGAGCCTGAACAAAATCAGCTCCTTCGTGGTTTTTCAGATCCTATCTATTCTCATTTCTTTTATTATATTTTATAAAGAGCCAGGTCAGGGTGGCCGGGGAGACTATTATCTCCAAATCTCCTGCAGGCCGCACAAACTGAGCGGAGAAAAAAAGAGGAGTTGGAGTTCACGCTCCTGCATCCTCCTTGATGATGCTCTGGTAACTTCCAGTTTCCATGGTGTTTGTGATCAGAGCCTCGCCCAAGTCGGGGTGCTGGCACTTTTTCTTCTACGCCTCAGCCACCCTGCTAAGTTAACAACCTCCTGCCTCCTCTGCCTCCAAAGGGGACTGATGTGTGGGTCAGTTAGGATGAATCTCATAGGATAACCACGGATGAGGTGAAGTGACTCGATAGAGCCCCTGTTCTCTGCCAGCTATGAGGGGTACAGCTGGCAGGACTTTGGACAGGAGAGGGATCATCTCCCAGCAGCTCCCTTCTAAACCTTTCACTCATCACCCCCCCACACACACATACCTCACCTGCCTCACCTGCCACTTTAATCCAGGTGCCCTTTACACTATAATCCTCTCCCTTAATTTGCTTTCCAATCATTATTACCACATAAGCATTTAAACCCCACCTTCTCTGGGGCTTTCTCTTTGGAGTCCCAAGAGTGCAGTTTGGAAGTCAAAAGAGCAAAAAGCTAACTCTTCTTTTTTACATTCTTGCATTGAAATTCCTATTCCTCTTCAAGTGATGCCAACAGAATGTAAGCAGGGACCAGGTCAAAAAGTGTGGGCAGGAATTTTTTTTAAAAAAATGAAAAGATTAATGTGAAGTGGAATCTTGGGACGATTGTTTCGGATTTCAGCAGCTGGTAATCATTCATTGTGTAAGCATTGGCAACCAGGTGGGTATAAGTTATAACTAAGAAGGAAGAGAGGAACGGTAGTTGGGAAATTTTGAGCCAGGGTGACTGTAAGGATGGAGGTAGCTGTGGTGGCAGAAAAGGACAAACTGTGAAGTGAGGTGAGTCTAGGAAAGATGAAGACTATGACCCATGCCCAGGGCATGTTGAGGCTGAGGTGATGGAAAGTAGAACATGGAGCTGGAGATGGGGGCAGGGTTTAGGGCTGCAGCTTTACCCATCAAGGCTGTGTTAGCAGCAGATGTTATATTAGCAGTCCTTGAAAGTAAGGCAGAATCCGCGTGCCCACAGACAAATAGTAAAGAGGGAAGATCAAACTGCTAAAAATCAAAACGGGGGAGAGACTGCCCACATTAAAGAGGAAAGAGTAAAAGAAAACTTGACAGTAGTAAAAGAAGAAACTAGAAGAAACAAAAGTGTGCTCTTGAGATCATTTGAGAATAAAGGGAAAGATACTGACTCTCAAAGGAAGTGCCCATAAAACCACTGAAATGCAGAAAGCACTCAGGAATAATCGTAACTCCTAAACAACATGCCCTTGGTCCGTGCCCATGTAAAATGAGGGGAATGCTCAAGTGCAGGGGAAACTAGAGAAAATTGTATAGCTCCACTCTGGCTCCACCTCTGTCCAGCCCCTAACACGGGCCCTCTATATCCTATATGCCAGGGTTATAATATCCTATATACAGTGTTACAAATATAACGCTCGTGCTACCAAAGGGTAGCAGTGTCTCCCTTTGGAGCTTCTCCCTTGAATATGTATTCCTTGCTTTATCCCAAAGGCATCTCTCTTGAGGTTGCCCCTATTCTCCCTTGACTACATGTCTACTTTCTTAAATAAATCTCTGTCTGTCTTTGGCATATCCTGAAATTCTTTTCCATCACATATGCCAATAACCCTGCTGGTTCTGAGTCAGGGTCCCTCTTCTCTCTGGGAACTCCAAGAACCTTTCTTTGGCGATATGGCGTCTCCAATGACATTTTCACACAAATCCCAGAAAGGCTTTTTGTCAAGTCGGAGAAAACAGTCCCCACTGTCCAAATGCTGCAGAGAGACTGGGTATGTGAGTTTGAGAGAAAGGTGTTGAGTTGGGTCATCAGAACATCACCAGGGACCTCACAGAACAGTGGGGGTTGGGTGAAAGTGGAGGGACTGAGTGCAAACTAAACCTCGGACCCTGGTTGCCCTTCCTGAGCCCTGGGAAGCCATTCAGGAAATTTGGGGAGCATGTAAGAGCATCCTTATTCATAAAAGTCACAGCTAAAAAAAAAAAACTACCTTTGACCTAACCACTTTTTAAATAAAATTTTATATTCATGACTTGGGTTTCAAAAGAATGAATGAGGAAAGCACTAGAATTAAATTCCAAACCCTTGGACCAATTGACATTATGGTTCTGCCTCCTACTAACTGTGAGCCCTTGGCGCCTGTATTTCTTCCTCCATGGAAGAAAGAAATGGAGCACTTGAAGGATTAATATTCAACACAACTGACTTATTTTGTTTTTACTACAGTACAATATATAATATGTAAGCACAATACAAAATTACCATAGAAAATTCCATCAAGTCAGTCTAGAAACAGGAATGCTGAGATTTTATTTCAAAATCACATAGTAATGACAGAATTCCAAGCCTTCTAGGCTTACAGTAAACAAAATTAAATTAAGAGGATATACTGCCCTTCACACATGGAACACTCATACTTAAAAGAAAAGCAGATTCTCAGGAACACTAGTCCATTTTTGATTGATTGGTCTGACTCTGATTCTCCCTTTGGGGTTCCCAGCTTCTCAGCTGGGTACATCCTCTGCAGGGCAAGGAAACTTGCCCATGGTTACCTAAAAATGCAGCAAGGCTTCCTGGAATATCAATTACATTCAGATTTTGAGTAAGAAGTATTTTATGTATTATAGCACAAGGCAATGGGGTACATTATTATTCAGGAATGCAAAATATATACGATGTTGGGGATAAAGCCCAGGACTCCAAAATGATTTCAAAATTCTTACTGGCTATTTGGAACCATACAGTCCCAGAGAGCTAGAAATTAAAAAAAAAAAAAAAAAAAAAAAAAAAAAAAAACCTCTTACCTGCCACCTGTTAAATGCAATTCAGTGAGAAAGTTTGACCTGCACAATTGCATTACCCCCTTTCCTCTTTTTGACTAGTAAAGACAAAATCTATGTTATCTCTTTCTAGGATTGATATTCAGCACTATCAACAGGATCCCCTTCTTACAGTAAGTAGGTTGCTCATTGTTATAACCACAATTAAGTGTTTGAATACCTGACCTGATAAGCTCATTTTCATTTGTGTATTATTCCCCACTTCTTTTACCAAATCTTACCCTCTCATTTAGAACAGGGCTATTCCTAAATTTTCTAATGTTCCTGAAAAATGTCTATTCTTATACCTGGCATAAAGTAGGCACTAAATAGAGTCAAACCAAAGACTGTAGATTGTTGATTATTACCATTGGTTCTAATAAGTCACATTATGGAAATTTACTTTTTAAAAGTACTATAGTAAAACACATTTTCTTATCTGATTTTCACTAGCACTTAGTGAGCTAAGATCAGAGCACAAGTCACAGAAATAAAACCATGCTTTCAGCTGGGTGCAGTGGCTCATGCCTGTAAATCCCAGTGGGTCAGGAGGCTAAGGCAGGAGGATCGAGAGTTCAAAACCAGCCTCAGCAAAAGTGAGGCACTAAGCAACTCAGTGAGACTCTGTCTTTAAATAAAATATAAAATAGGGCTGAGGATGTGACTCAGTGGCCAAGTGCCCCTGGGTTCAATCCCAGGTAACCTCTCAAATAAAAAAAAATAATAATAAAAAAACATGCCTTCAGAAGACTTTTCATTCAAACAATCCAAAATAATTACCGAGCATCTCCTGCATAGTAGGCCTTCTCTTGGGCTTCAGAAATACAGTGTGTATATAAATTCAGCTCAACCAGCAGGACCGATACTCATACCCTTATGAAGAAAGAACCCAGACAGTAAATAATTAATTGCCAATGTATTCACTGCTGAAAAGAAGTTCAGGGAACCGCAGAAGCATACACCCGAGGAGATTTCTTGTTTCATTAGTGAACAAAATCTCTCTCTAGACACCCCTCTTTGGGTGCACCAAGTCCATTTCAGATCAGGAGAAGAAAATATGCCTTGGAAAGTGCTGAGGCTGAAGTAGTGGAGGAACAAAATAATGGGAACAAATATTTGGCCAAAGATCTATTTAACACGTCTAACTCAGGGAGGACAGGTCCAATAAAGCCTTATTAACATAAGAATATGCTTCTTCTTTATTATCTTGTCAGCCATAGATTTGAATTTCAATGGGGCAATTTTCAGGCTTAAATGCTTGATTGCTACTAATAGCCCAAGTAATAGCACAACTGTGTTTAGGTTTAATTTATAGGCATTTAGCATAACTTTAAGTATGGATTTCTCCAAATGCACTTGCTATTTCACTGGACATCAAATCCTGCTGGAGTAATTGTGAGCAAGGCAAATGGCCCCATGTACTTATCTCAACCTTACAGACCCCTTGTACTACACAGTGTGATGACCAACAATTGCTAACACCGCTGACAGGTTTTCCCCCTATCAATCTTGTTTTAGTAGATTTCCAGTAGTATAGACAAGTTAAATTTTATTTTTCAAATTCTTTAGGCTTTTTAAAAGACTTCCCTTACCTTTCTCAAACAGGATGATGTGGCAAACGTTTGTGCTGTTGAGCCCGCGGACTTCACCTGCAGTCCACCAGGGGCCGCTGTTCTGCAAGCAGTGACATCTCCAGGGGCTGATCCTCTTTCTAACTCCAAACAGGACCAAGGAACTGCTGCAAAAAAATATTCCTTTTAAAAATTGGTGTTTTTCAACAGTGAAACAACTCTGCTAAGTGAAAGAAGCCAGACACAAAGGCCACACGTTGTATGATTCTATTCGTATGGAATTTCATGATTTGAGATCATAAAACTGATCAGAGAAGAACCAATGTCAGGCCTCTAACAGTTGAATCTTGCTTCAGAATGGAGGCAGCTTCTGACCTGTGTCTCCTTTTATGATACCTCTGGCCCCCACTTGACACCCTTGCAGCCCATATTTTATGTCCACCCTGGCACCGTGATCACCACCCTGCACCTCAGTTGCACTATGTGTCCCAGACACAGTGAAAGGGACCCCAGGATCCTGCCTGGAAGAGACAGGGAGTTAACCGCCTGCAGGCGAGGGGCTGGTGGACAAGGCCACCTTCCTCTGTCCTTGACCAGAAGCTGCTGAGGTGCATTCTGCACAGCTCCTCAGAAGGTTCCAGGGGAAGCTGAGCACGTTCCTCAAAGCAATGGCAACTCAAGATCACAGCCACTCTAAGGATCCCCCTCCTTTCCCTTTTCACCCATCCCTGCCCCACTCCTGCTCTCTGTGGTCATTTCCCAAAATGAATACCAAAACAAGCCACTGCCTCAGGATCTGCTTTCCAGATGGGACACCCTGCCTGTCAGAGACCCCTGTCAACGAAGCAAATCAGATGGGAGAAGGGGGTCACTGCAATGGTCAGCTTCTGATGCAGCTTCCCCGGCCTGGGCTTTAGGCTTGAGTCAGATCCACCATTCCTGTGGCAGAACCTAGTGCGGCAAGATACATAAGAGGCCACAGGCATGAGAGGAAGGTAAATGGCCCTGAAATTGGCCACTCCTGGACCCAAACCAGGGCAGCACAATCACCACTTCTTGTGTAATGTGGTACAGGGGTTCTGTGAAGGGAGGACAATCCAGCCACTTTCAGATCTTTCTGGGACGGTTAGATGAGTAAATCTTCAAACAAAATTAGACAGTAGATAGCTGTAGTTTCCTGCTCAGAGCACACATAATTTCCTTTTCCCCTGCCTAACATTATTTCCATATGAACCTAGAAAGGAGCATGCGTTTTGACGACAAGTAGATCTGATTGTAAGTCCTGTGTCCCCTGTTATTAGCTATAAAGTCGTGGGCAAGATCTTCACCTATTTTTTCCAGTTTCTTGTATCCAGGAGACAATGACACATAAATTATTTCAGTGAGGTTTAAATGAAACAGAAACTATGTACCCATCTATAACCCAGACTAAATAAAGACGTTTCATTTTCACCAGTCTATATTAATGCACACAGGTTCCAGATTTTTTTTTTAAATTCCATATTAAGTACTACTAACTATACAAAACCATTTATGATACTTCTCCTCCTCATTATCTATCATCTCTTTAAACTTTGCCATGCTGTTGAGTTATACCTTCCTTTTGTGTTTGGCTTTACACAACCAGCACAGCATCTGATACCTCCCCTGTTCCCTCCTTACACACATTGTAAAGTAAGATGAGAACCTAATGCACTGATGGGGCTCCTATGGTGTGGCACAATTATGGCACAATTCTTATTCTTATTCTTATGGCACAATTCTGCAGTGGCATCTACACAGTGGGGTATAGGAACCGCCTCCCTGGATTTGATCAGCATGCAGATATTTAATAGGTAGAGGAGTCTCCACAAGTGGTTGTTAGATAAACTCTGTGGTTCTTGTCTCACTCATCTGTAAATCAGGGTCATCTAGCCATGAGCCAGGAGGTCAACCCTGTAGGACTGACATGCTACATCCCTTATGCTGCCAGGATCACGAGCTTCTTGGCTTTCTATCAACCATCTTTGACATGTGGCTATTTGTTCCATCTCTGTTACTACATGCCACAATATTGAGCATCGTATCTATGTTCAACCTAAGAAAAAGGAGAGCAGAGATGGTTCCATCAAAATCTACCCCCTTTCTACTAAGAAAGCAAAGGCATTAATAAGAGCACCTAGAATACTTCTCTTTAATCACTTCTTCAGAATTCATTGCAGATTCCTTTTGATATGTTCACTCACAGAACCTCATCATTTACAAATCCAAATCCAAGCAGCTTTTTTATTGTGCAACTAGTATGAACCAGGCACTGTGATAACCATGTCACAGTCATTATCTTTCATCTCCCTTCTGTTTTTCTCTCCCTTCAACAAATATGTATTGAATGTCTACCAAAAAAATACAGTAAAATTGAGCCTAACTTACAAGGAGAAGGGTCAGTCATGACCCAGAAGAAGGTGCTGTTTCTCAAGACTTTTACTTCAAGAGATAAGCCATGAATGAACTACAGGACCTACCCAAAAGTTTTCTACCCTAAGATGAGCCGTACACCCCCCACACACACACACACACACAAGCAGACACCAGAGGCATTTGGTTGGAAGTGAAAGATTGTTTTCCAGTTTTATTTTAATAAGAGATAAAACTTTATCAAAACTGGCCCAAAATATATATAACCAGAATTGTAAACTACCATATAATAATTTCAACTACACTAATCTCAATCTCCTTATATTGTAAGAGCCAGTTAATCTAAAAGCTGGACTCTCTTGTATGTATTTTACATTTGCCGAGTGAGAGAGAGGACAAAGATTAAAAACCTTCATGCAAAACTCCAACATTGACTATGTGTTTTTTCTTTGAAATGTGCCAGGAACTAAACAAAACAACAACAGTATTCTTAAAAAAAAAAACATGCAGTTGGATACCTAAATTCTGGGGGCAATTATGTGTATTTTAATATGTAAAATATAATCTTATTTTGTGCTCATACTTTGAGTATGTCACTATCATTGTTTATTAAAACACCCTGAGGAATAACGTTAGCTATGGGACGTACCAATTTAAAAAGCATTTTCAAATGCACCATGTCATTAAACTTCACATCAACCACCTGAGGTAAGGATGGTGACTCTAATTCTAAACATTAGGAAAATTAGTCTTAGGGAAAAGCTCAGGAACATCTTAGGCTCAGGCAGCCAGAGATTGGGGAGCTGAGATCTGCACCCAGGTCTTGCTGTTTCATGTCCAGGATTTTCCCTGCCTTCTCTCTTCCGATGACGTAACCAGAAGCTCAGCTTATCCCACTTGCAAAAGTTCCATCCCCTGGCCTCTATAAATACACTCAGACTTCACTCACCATCAATTTTTAGTTCAGAAAAAGTGGTCAAAGCCTTGATTACACACCAGGCAATGTTGACCACAAAGAGTCCTCAGGCCATGTTCCACAACAAAGAGGATAAGTGACAGCAAGCTGCGAGACACAGGCCACCATCTCTCATCAAATGTGGAGAGGAAAAAGGAGCAGCAGCATTCCGGAGGCCATCTGCTCTGCTGGTTGACCTAGACTGTTTGTACTCCACTGACAGAGCCTCTGAAAATCTCTGCTTGATGAACTGGGGTTATACATCCAACCGGGGAAAATAACCTTTCCTTCATCTCATCTCTCACCATTTCTTCTACTTGCTGCATTTCCACAGTGTTTTTTTCTATAGCAGGACTCCTCCACATCAGTGCCATAGCCAGGTCATTCTTCATGATGGGGGGGGGGGGCTGCCCTGAGCATTGCAGAATGATCACTAATCCCAAAACTGCCTCCCAACTGTTGGCAACCACAGATGTCTACAGACATTAACAAATGTCCCTGAGAGGAAAAATATGTCCCCAGTCGGGAATACTGGTCCATACAACTGGGAGAGAAGTTATGATGGTATATATATGGTGGTTTATCTTAGTAAAGACGATGACTTCTCCATTTCCACTTAATAATGATAATACATGTAAGAATAGAGATTTGGACTCCTGTGTCTTGGCTGTCACTCCTCTAGTGATTTACTTGAAATATTTCTCATTTTTGCCTCATTTCCCCCCAGGAGCCTGTTTCCAGACCAATATTAAAAGGAAATGGGGAAAAAATGCATACAGAGCTTAACTAACTCACTAGACAGTAGCAGGTTCATTTCTTATTTGGGTTCTCTACTCTAAATCCCAGGCACCTTCACCTGTACCATTTGACTCAGTCAGTTGGTATTTTACCGCTGCTTATCACATGATGAGTTCACGATGGCTTTGATAAAAGCAGAATGCCATGCCTAAGGACACGGTGCCTGCAGGTCAGTCCTGGATGCAAATATTCTTTCTAGCCCAGGAGAAGCTATAAAAATGTAACTTTGGGCTGCCAGCTCTCCATGTGACTTTGTGGTCAGCACACCTGAGCATGTGGTAAAAAAAAAAAAATAGTAAGGAGGGAGAAACGATCTAAATACTTGAAAACTGGAGTTGCTCATTATCAATCATGCTGGCAGCATTACCTCCCTTGGGATAGGAATGGAACTTGTCGGATTGGTTACCAAGGGAAGAACATTCTATAGAGGGGACACTCTTCCAGAAGGTAGATGGAAGAGGGTTCCACCATATGCTTCTGGCAGTAATGTGGTAAAAATAAGAGATACTTTATTTAAGTAACGTGCCAGAAGGGTGTGCAGCATACAGTAGGTACTCAAATCTTAGTTTTTATATAATTCAATTTTCGGTTTTTGGTGGATGGGTAAGAGCCATCTGTCTTCAGCAGAGTGTTCTGTGGAGTGTTCTAATTCTGAGGTCAGACAAACTTAAAACCAGATCCCATCTCTGGCACTTTCCAAGTGCAGGACCTTTTTTTTTTTTTTAAGGGAGAGAGGGAGAGAGAGAATTTTAATATTTTATTTTTTAGTTATCGGCGGACAAAACATCTTTGTTTGTATGTGGTGCTGAGGATCGAACCCGGGCCGCACGCATGCCAGGCGAGCGCACTACCGCTTGAGCCACATCCCCAGCCCCCCAAGTGCAGGACCTTGAACAACACTCTCACTTTGTCTTGGTTTCCTCACTTGTAAAGGAGGATGATACGATCCAATCATGAGCAGTTGAGTTGATTGAATGAGGTAGTACATGTTAAGCACTTAGCATAAATGATCACCATGTGGGAAGAGTTCAAAAGTGTTAGTTCTTAGGATTAAGTTTACCTAATGCTCTATTTCTCCTAAGTACTCACATTTATCAACAGAGATTCATACACTGCTCAGAAATCCTTTACATTATCCACAGGCGGGTCCTGTTCATACCCAAACCAAGAGGTCACTCTGCCATTCCCAAGGTCAGCTGCATTCCTATCCTACAAATATTTTGGTGAAGTAGGCTGGGAATTCATACCCAACCTTTGAACATCCTTAAACTAATTTGTGTGGGCTTCTGTCCCAGTCTTGATTCCTTTAGTTACTACTTTCCCCCCTTCCTCCTCTGTGCCCCTAAACTTCCTAAAATAGAAGTCAACATTCATTATCTCTAATTTTTTTAACCTTCCATTCAGTGTCAAAACCTCTGCAATTTTACTCCCATCTGAATTACTCTTCTTCTAAAATGAGATGAGCACAATGATTAAAATCTCCTCTGAGAATTCCCTTGACTTATTTTGGCTCTTTATCCCACTTGATCTTGCCACAGAGTTGACAATGTGTGCCACCACATTTCTTCTAAGTGTCCTTTCCAGCGTGCCACTCTCTCCCAGACATTGTCCCTTGCTGGTCATTGCACATCAATCTTCTTCAAAATCTCCTTCCACTCTGCCAACTTTTTAAGTTCTGATGGATCCCAGTAGCCCAGCCTTAGTTCTATCATCATTTGACATATTCTGGCTGGAACATCTTACCTATACCTCATTTTCAATCTCTATGCTGATGATTTTTCAGTTTATACCTTTAATCTCATCCTTCTCCCTTGCAGCCCTGAACTTTCCTGCTTGGCTGCCTTGCAGACATCATCAAAAATAACCTCATTATCAACAAAGTAGTTCATGGCATCAGTATTCGTCCCACTCACCTAAATATGTATTGACCACCTGCTGGGAACTATCCTCCTGCCTGAGGATAGATCCATGAATCCTCCGCAGTGAGACCAGCTCCTCCCTCCAGTGCAACCTCCATTCTGGCTTGAAACTGAATTTTCTTCCTCCTCTCCTTCTTATCCAATTGGCCTCCCATCCTATACATTTTTATATCAAAAATAACTCTCCATTCTTCCCTCTTCTCCATCCCTCCTGTCACCTCCACTCTCATCTATTTTTTTTTCGACAACTTATTTGCCTCCAAAGACCCTGCACTCTCCAATTTATTCTCCACCTAGATGCCAGATTTTTCCTCATGAACAAAAACAACAAAAATTGTTTATTTTCATGCCCTTGCTTCAAAATCCCTGCTGGCTTGCTATCACTGGATGATAACATCCAAGTTCCCTAATGAGGCACATACAGTTCTACACAATCTGGTCAGAGTCTGACTCCTCAAACTCCTCTCCTTCCCGTTCCACTCCCACCACATGCTACATCCAGCCACACCAAGACTCTCAAACCTCTGAACACAGGAGCACCTTCACATCTCTGCCCTTTGGCCACACTGAGCTCTTGGTTATATGCCCTTATTTTACTCCATCCCTCTCTTCTTATCCATGTAGTGACCTCCCACTCATTCTTTTTGATTCTATAAAACATAATCTTTCTGAAGCCTTCCCTAGCTCAGAAAGCTATTGTTAGTCTCTCCATTCTCTGATTCTCAAAAGACTTTGATAACAACATGAGATGTTTAGATGTTTCAATATGTCTCCACTTGCACATGTGATCTTCCACAAAACAATACAGCCCTCAAGGACAGGGACTGTCCCTGTTCTTTCTCATATTTCCTCTAATCTAGTCTAAGGTCAGCATATACGTAGACACAACACAGAAGAGGACTAGCTATCATTCATTTAGTTTTGTTTCAGTTATAATTTAGATGGAAATCACCATCACTAGTTTAAGCACAGAGAGATTTACACCAGGTATTAGATGACTTGCAAAATTGCTGGGAGACTAAAAGAACAAGTTCTTGACTTTGCTTCCAAGAACAACTGTAGGCTCCCACAATCACATGGCCTTTGCCACAGAAAAGAAAGTGGACACTGCTGCAAGAAGCCACTCCCTAAGGAAGCTGCTGACAACAGAGTCACTGTGCCTCTGCCACAGTCTGTCTTCTTCTGCCAGTAGCACTCTCTTCTTAACTATTTTGTGGTCAAATCTCATTTGAGCACATGCAATTGAGATAAAGCTAAGTCACATCCAGAAGTTTAGCTGCAAAATAGTCTGATAAATGTCTTTTTCAACTTCTGCAGTGAGGAGGTTACACCATAGGGAGTTTGGAATGGATGTTAAATGGATTAATCCATAGTATCTATCAATATCTCCTAAGCAGCAGGCCTTTTGACAATTGACAATTGATATGTATACTATGATCCCACTTTTTAATGGGAAGACAGAAGTTTAGAGAGAATAAAACTCATTCTCAATGACAGATGTGGTTTGAGTGGACTCTAACTCAAAATCAAATCTACCTGATTCTGAAGATTGTGTTCTTTCTACCACACCAACTATCTGTGAGTGCTTTAGTGAGGACATTTCACATGGGTCTGAAGGAAATAAAGCAGAGATATTTAATAATTCTATCCTTCTTGTTACTGTCTTTGTTACTATTACTCCAGATTTCAGAGAATATATGTTTGTGGTAGAAATCTTTGCCTTTTTTACTAGGGCCAAAATGTATTGGCTATCAGTCCAATGAGAAGTGGATAAATGTAAGGTTGCAAGGAGCCTGGTATGAAATATCACTTTTCAGTAAAAGCTTGTGAATTCCAAAAGTAGGTGGAGTGACAAAGATTCCTGAAAATAGTGATGTACCAGTACCTTGTTAATTTTCTAAAGGATAAAACAGCCTTATCTGACTCAAATCAATGCAAAATTAACCCAGATCAGCTTCAGCATCAGACTAGGACTCAACCTTCTGTCCCTCTGCTAAGTGTCCTTTCTTTGGTATAGTGAGTCACTTAGTGATCACTCTTGAGGATTAGGAAAGTCAGCAGAGTCAGCTGATCCCAAACAGCATCAGCATGAGAAAATCCTCAGAATGATCTCAAAATAGCCTTCCTCCCTATAAATATGCTGAGAAAGAACAACAACAAACACTGCATCCCCCATGAGCCATTTTATCACCACTCAAGGTGATTAAGTGGAGGTTTGGGAAAGCCCATGGGACATAAAGATAAACCTCCAAAGAATTCATGACCAGACAGTGAAGCAAAGTTCTTGGTCACAACAAAAAGCCAGGCTCCCATTCATGTGGCATGAGCTATATATTGGGTAGTAAATGTGCCCAATGGTCCAGGTGTTAAAGGCCTGGTCCCCAGATGGCGCTGTTGAAAGTGTTGTAGATCTTTAAGGAGGTGCTTCTTGGGTCTTTGAGGATTGTGTGTCTGGCTTCTTCTTTTCGTTCTCTGCTTCCAGGCTTGTGAGATAAGCAGTTCCCTGTGCCATCATGTACCACGATGGTGTGCTGCTCTGGCCAGAGGTCCAAAACAGGCCCCACCAACCCCATCTTGGACTGGAACCAAGTCCAAGAACTATGAGGCCAATATTAATAATTTCTATTTACATGTTAATTGTATTAGGTATTTAGTTATAGTGATAGGAAGGTAACACAGTGTGTATTTCCTAATTAAAAAAATGAAAAATAAAAAATAAGTCCTGGAGTAGGTGACAAGATACCTGATATCTAATTTTTCTTGCAGAAGTCAAGGCAAAGTCAGCAGGGGTCAAAGTCGGGAGAGACAGTGTACATGTGTGGCATGAAGATCAGAGATTTATTTGGATGGTTTCCTGGAGCAACCAGCAGTAAGAACTGTCCATATGAAAGGCAGAATCTATGTTGTGAGGTTCATCACGGTCATGGCCAGAAAGGCTAAATTCCATCAATAGTTCACAAGACCTTTGAGCAGCTATAAAGTGGAGACAAGAGTATGGGACTCACAGGTTAAGTGTAGAGTCCACCACAGCCTGGAGGGAAAGTAAGGACTGAATTAAAACCTGGAGGGATGACAATTCTTTTTAATTTTCTGATTATCTGAGGTTCTTTTATATAAATTGTTGAACAACTGAGTCATTTTCCTGACTTTGCTATTTACCCTCCAAAGTCCTAATTCAGAAAGGTATTCCACTCTGATAACACCCTCCTCTCCTTCCACCTTTGCTGTACATTCAACTGGGCTACGCCTGTTCTGGGACGTCACTGGTTGTTTAAGACAAACTTCCTCAATTCGCAGCCTTCCCTGTTCAACTTGATTTTCGTGCTGCATCTTTGTAATTATTCCCTTGACCTCACACTCAACATCGTCTCTCATTGGACCTTCCTTCGTCCATTGACTTGTCAAACACCCATGTGTGGCCAAGCACTCCCCACTGCCTTCTTCATGCTTCATTGAGGATCCAAAGGGGAAAACATTCAAGTGGAAAGACAAGATCAAGAAAATTGCATAGTCAACAAATTTAAATGGGGACCCAGAGGGGAAAATCTGATAAACAAAATCTTGGATGGGATCTGATATATATGTGTACAAGCTCTGCAAGGTGATTCTAAGGTACTAGAATGGCCCTTCAGAGGGATCTTCCCACCCTCTCTCTCTTTCCATAATTGAAGAGATCTATATTGCGGTGGTGTCTGATTAGCAGGGAAGGAAGAGAAACAAGAAAGAGAAAGAGACAGAGAGAGAGAGAGAGAGAGAGAGAGGAATAGAGAGGGAGAGAGAGCGAGAACAAAGCAAGAGAGAGTGAGAGAAAGAATGAGAGAGAGGGGATGAGAGAGAGTGAGAGAGAGCGGGTGAGGTGGGGGGCGAATCCTGGCTATTCTGAGCCAACCCATATACAACCCGATTTAATAAATACAATCTTTGTTACACTGAGTGTCGTGGAGTGAATTCATACAGGTTTTATATGTGCACAGCTCTTCGGCTAATCTTTAACAGTAGAAGTTTAACAGATGCTACTTTCCTTTGGGAACATTTCTTCTTAATGACCAGAAAATTCTATAATGTTCAATTTGTTGATCTTGGAAATATTTGAAGAAGGTCACTGTTCAAAATGGTGACCTCATTTTGCCAAATAAAGAAAACTGTTCATTGTCTCTATTCCCTCCTTTCTACTCCTTTTGCTGTCCTAGCACTCCCCCAAGACTGCTCCAGCTGCTGTTTTTTTAAAATTCCTGTTATGGTTTAGCTATGAGGTACCCTCTCCAAAAGCTCTTGTGTGAGACAATGCAAGAATTTTCAGAGGTGAAATGGTTAGATTATGAGACATTTAACCTAATCAGTGAATTAATCCACTGATATGAATTAGCTGGGCAGTAACTATAGGCAGGTAGAGTATGGCTGGAAGAAGTAGGTTACTGGGGCTTGTCTATAGGGTTTATATTTTGTCCTTGGTGAGCAGAGCGCTCCCTCTGCTCCTGGCTATCATGTCCTAAGCTGCTTTCCTCTCAGGTCTTTCCATCATGATGTTCTGCCTCTCTTCGGGCCCAGAGCTATGGAGTCTGTTAACCATGAACTGAACTTCCAAAACCGTAAGCCCAAACAAACCTTTCCTACTTTGCATGGTTTTGTGGGTCTTTTGGTCACAGTAACACAAAGTTCACTAAAACAATTCCTTAAAGATATTACGCAAACATCCATATTGGGTTTATTTTTTTATTCACTCGTCTTCCTCCATGGAATATGGAGTATTCACCCTTCTTCCTTCCATTCCTCTATGGCCAACCCGTGTACCATGTAATACCTTCTATTTCATTCCTTTACAATAATTTCGCTATGCCTATCACAGGTGTAACGCCATTCACGGCTGAAGCTTTAGCTATCACCTTCATGAAAGTGATTAAGGGTTAATTTCTCATTTTCCAAAGGAAAAGATAAAGTTAAGATCATTTTTTGTCTATATGAGTGACCTAACTCAGAGAAGGACATCCCAGAGTTAAAGATGCAGTACAGCCTTGAAATGACTTCTGTTCTCCCAAGACACAGGGAAAGAAAGAAGACTCATTAGACAGAAAACAGAGTTAGGATTACAGTTTCTCTAGATCAGGTAGATGTAACCCATGCTCGCAAAGGAAAAGGAGTTTTGACATGTGATTTTGGATAGGGCAGGAAAGGAAGGATGTCCTGATATTCACAGCCACAGGAGCTGGCCAGAAGAGAAAATTCCCCTCCATGTGCCTGTCCCAGTGGGCACAATAGCAGCCCAGCTAGATTGCATGCATAGTAACTTAGTTAATAAAAGTTTCCTGATACCATTCCAACTTACAGATAAGTGGAGGCACAGAGAGTCTCAGTAACATCCCCAATATTTACAGAGTATAAAAATAGCTAGATTGGACCCAGCCAGAGACAAAATGAAAGTTTTAACTGTAATACCATATTGTCCTTCTAAGTGTAAAATGATATTTTCCTGGAAGTCTAATGCCCCCAGGCCTGAGTTTGCCCTCGACACACCATAAAAGAAAACTATTAGAAGCAAATATGTATTTTTTAATCCCAATCTCCTGCCTACATTTCTTACATGTTTCCAGCTGGGTTCTAAAAAAAAAAAAAAAAATCTCACCATTTTGTCTCACCAACACTGCCAAACTCAAAATATCTAAAAATGAAATTATTACTTTTGTCTCCCAGATAAGTTGCTCTTCCTGAACGCTCTAGTCCTGTTGCTACTATCCCTATGTGTTCAGTCAAACTGTCAGGAAGTATCAAGATCTGTGTTTACCCCTCCCCCTTCTATTCACTCTGCCCCAAAGCGCTGACTTCTGCAATATTTTTAGAACGTCTCCTTCATTTCATTGCCACAGCTTCAGCCCTGACTTCCACCCTTCACTGATAATAGCTATTAGTCTTCCAAATGTCTATCCAGCATCACTCCCTCAAAACCATCCAAGAAACCTTTATTGTATTCGTTTTCCTGGAGCACGATTCTCATTGCATTGCTGCACCATTCAATAATCCATCCTTGGATGACACCTCTCACCTCTACTATTGCTCACCTTCCTTTGCCTGCCATTTACCCCCAAGACCTCCTCCAAGCCTTTTCTCTCTGTGTTCCCCCCACAAACATTCTGCTCTGGCCAGATGGCCTTGTGTATATTTTTTACTTCCATGTCTTTGTTCAAATACTCTCATCTGCTTTTTAACCTTCAGAAATCCTCCTTATCCTTCAAGACTCACAATAAAGGAAACATCTTGTGGGTCTTCCCTGAGCTCCCACATGACTGCTGTCTCCCTCACCTGCGCTCCCATAGCATTTCTGTCTTTTATTTCTATTCTTACTGTCCCCCTTGCCTCCAGTCTCAGTTTCTTCCATCCCATTAGTTACCTTTTTGTTGCTGTGACAAAATACCTGAGAAAAAAACTGCATAAGGAAGGAAAGATTTATTTTGGCTTTCAGTTTTAGATTTTTCATTGCACAGTGAATTAGCTCCATTGCTTTGGGCAGAGTGTCGTGGTGGAAGGGCTTGACAGAGAAAGGCTCTCAGCTCATGGCAGCTTGGAGCAGAAGGAGAAGGAGAAAGGGAGTGCCCAAGGATAAGATTCAGTCCCAAGGGCATACCCCCAAGGGCTCACTCCCTTCAACTATGCCCCACCCTACAGGTTCTGCCTCTTCCCAAGAGTCCAATTACCCATATATCCATCAGTGGATTAATCTACTGACAAGATCCTCAAGATTAATCTACTGATAAGAGCCCTCAAGATCCAATCAGTTCCCCAAATCGCCACCTCTAGACATTGCCACACTGGGAACAAAGACTTCGACACAGGAGTCTTTGGGGAAAAATTTATAGCCAAACCATAACACATTCATACCCTTGTCCAGAGTAACCCCCCACCCCCCACCTTCTTCCCTTTCTTTCTTCCTTCTTTTCTTTTATGCAGTGGGGGGGTGAAACCCAGAGGCACTCTACCACTTACACTTACTACATCCCCAGTCCTTTTTATTTTTTATATTGAGACAGGGTCTCACTAAATTGCTGAGGCTGACTTGAACTTATGATTCTCCTGATTCAGCATACCAAATCTCTGGGTTTATAGGCAAGTGTCACTGTGCCTGGCCAGGGTAACTTTTCAAAGATGTGCATCAACCCTATTATTATTATTATTATTATTATTATTATTATTATTCTCTCTCTCTCTCTCTCTCTCTCTCTCACACACACACACACACACACACACACACACACACCACCTCCATCCATATGTCTTCATATTTTGTTTTTCAGGGATTTCAGAACCAGTGGAGAGAGAGTTGGTGAACACTGTCACATCAACCACATTCATAAAGGTTCTTGTTCTACTGTCAATCATCCAAATTGCTTTTGTTCCTCACTTTCAGAAGTGTTGCACACCAATCCATCCTGTATACAAATCATGCTTTCCCTTCTTCTCTCTCTTTATGTATGTGTTTTGGGGGTTGGGGAAGCACATGATTATATAACAAGATTTGGGCAGGAGGGGGTGAGCACATGATTACATGCCCAAGATTCTGTTTCTTGGACACATGATTACATAGCAGTTTATTGTGTTTTAAAATTAACAAATTCAGATCCCTAATCTCAATAATATATCTCAATACATTACTGACCTCCCCTACCCCATCCTCTAGCCACAAGATAATCCAGGAACTCTAATGGGTTGAAAATGTGTGCCTTTCCTCTGAAATGCTCTATTCTGTGCATTATGGGATCTTTGCCCAAAGAAGCCTCCAGCCAGGTATTCTGACAATCTTGAACCATCTCTGGCCACTCCTGGTCATGCTCTGGTGACAAGAAATTTGCTGCTATGGCAACACATCCTTGGAGTACAGGGACGGCCTGGAGTAGCATCTCTCCCCAGCCTCATGCTTAGCAGTGCTCACAGCATCCCCAAATCAGCCTGTGCATCCTAAGCCACAATCTGCCAGGAGGCAGTCTAGTGTCAGCCACATCTGTGTCTACTCCAAACATATCCCTGGCCATCCCTCTAAACCTCTTATTATGAGTTTCGTCTGAGGCCTTCGTCTATAAACAGCTGTCTCCAATTATGGTCCCTTCAGCCCATCAGACATGCTACAGAAAGTGGAACCTCAAATGCACAGGCATTAACTCCCTTCCCCCAGGAAGCCTCCCACTCTCTATCCAAACTTGATCTTCATCTACGTAACTAAAAAGCACCACTACAGTTGGTCTTTCCAAAACAAAGAAGATGTCCTCTGAAGTAAATCAGTATCTCCACATCTAGACTAGTCACTACCAATAGCTTACTAAGGATGGACTGTGGATTTTAAATTGTTTTTGAGTACCATTTACCTCAAGGGACTTCTCAAGCACTAGATATGAAAGGAATCACTGAATCCATGAACCAGTTCCCCTTAGACTCAAGTATCTTGTCTTTTCCACTCACTTTGGACCTCTGGGATCTCTCCTATTCTGAGTACTGTATTTTATGATATTTACATTTAATAAAAGAAAGTTGTGATCTCACATTGGATCTGTAGGGGTTGGGTGGATGTGGTTTGAAAGCCAGGCAAGGGAACTCATACTTCATTTGACTAAACAATGAGGAATCCTGAGTCCTTAATTTCAAAGTCATAAAACACTAATCCTTGGCTTTATCAAGACTATAAATTCAGCATATTATATACCAAGTTTTTTAGGGAAAGGGGTAGCCGGTTTTTGTTTCTGTTTTTGTTTCTTTCCTTTCCAAGATGCTGCCAGTAAGCCTTTTAAGACTGCAAGACAGGATGAAGGTTTCCATAAACTCCACTAAAAACACAGTTCCAGATTGGAGAATTTTCAAATACTCCTTATTTTTTCAGACCACATTTCAAAAGAGGGAACATTTGCATATTCAAGGTGAAATCCCATGGAAAGATGCTTCATGCCCAGTTTTATAGAGCAATTATTTCTACATTTTTGAACTGGCACCACCTTCAAAATATGTCAGCTCAAACTGCACAATACACATAGGTATTAATTAGCCACGCTAATTATCCAGACTTGTTTAGACTAATCAAGTGATGAAACAGCTTCAATCTGTTGAATTTTTTCCTTGAACAACTAACAGTAAAACATGAACTTGTTATAACTAGTAAATTGCACAAACACAACTTGCAACTGAGAAAGAGCTTTTGTGTTCCCTGAATGCAGGCGTTTGCTCACAAAGCTGGGTCCACAGCCAACTCCACCTCCAAAGGTACTTTGAAGAAAGGGCTTTCTGTCTCCTTCAGTGGAAAATCAATACTGCATGCTGGAGGGGAAGATGGAGAGTTAAAACGTCCTCTTCACATGGGTGAGTAAACACCACCTCTGTACCCACCCGGGATGGCAACAGCACAGAACTGCAGGCTGCTAGACAGACTCCAAATAAAGCCCTTCCCAGGCACAAGAGGCCAGGGTCACACTCAGCCCTGGAGCTGGCATAGGGAGCCTTCGCCTAGTGTAATTTCATTTCTGTGCCACTGCACATTTGCGTGCGACTGCAAAATTGCATAATTTGCCATTTACCCAGCTGTTATCCAGTGAACCTATTCTTTGCACACCGATTTGCCTGGCTGCCTAATAAATCCACAGGAACGGGGAGAGGGGAGGGAAAGTTTGCACCACCGCTCAGAATTCTCAGTTTCTCCTTGGCCTCAAGCTACCTGCCTCTCCCACGTTCAGAGAAAATCACAAGCCTCAGAGCTTCATTAAATAGGGGCTATGCATGGGTCCGTCTTGATCCCAGCCATCACTTCTTTCTGGAAATTATGTGTGCTTTTCCAGAGTCTTGGTGTCTGAGCCTGGTTCCTTCGCCTCCTAGGGTCTGCCACAAAGCCTCCCTCCCGTTTGGCTTCTCCCTTGGTGTTCTCCTATTCTCCCAGAGATGCCCTGGTATTTCTGGCTTCTCCCATCATTGAGTCAGATCAGATCTGAGTGTGTGTTGCAGAAAGCTTCTAACGTCATCCCCCAGATACTGAACGTAGGCAGGCTCTGAAGGCTTCTCGCAGCCCACTCCCTCGGGCTAGTATTTTTCCACTACACTGATGACAAAAGATAAGACTTTGTTCAAATGTTCCTATGCTGGGAAATGTCTAAAAGCAGGGTTTGGAAAATACAAAACACTGCTCATTCCCAGCTACCAAAATGCACATTTTCCTTTGTACTATCACTTCCCACACCTTGGGGGAGGCTGCCCTAACTGCAGAGGGCATGCCAGAGCATCGCAGAGCAACCCCAAAGGGGCTGGTCCATGAAGATAAGGGACTGGGAACCAGGGCCAGGGTGAATGGAAGTCAAAAAAGGGTTTATTGTCCTTTCCCCCAAAACTCCCTGAGCCCAGAGGCAGCTGGTGACTTTTTATAATGATCTTTTTCACTATTAATGAGATCAGAATATAAAATAATTTCTGAACTGTGAATCTCTCCTAATATTAAGCTATGTCTAAGTGCTATTGGGTTGTAGGACACAAAGTGAGGGTAATGCATGTGTAACTCGGGTGTACGCAACAGGTGTGTCTTAGAAATGTCAGTGGATCGTATTTTATAAATCAAATCCAAATCCTTGGGAGCTTTGATACTGAAAGACACTTTACTGTACACCTGCATTGAAAACACGTAACATTTTCAGCAAATTTGTTTTTTCTTGTTCACTTGTTCAAGTAAGATTACACTTTCTCATCTAAAAATGGGCATATATGAGTTTATTTCTTCAAATAGAAAATTCTGAAATTTTTCCTTAGATTTCTGTCCAACTTATTGTAGTGTTCATTAAGATCGGATTTGTAATATCTACAGTCAAAATTCTGGCATATTCCAAGACATAACTTCTGTATCCCACAGAAGACCTTTTGTTTTATCTATTCAGGAAAATGCAGCCACCTTGCTTCAGACTAGAGTGTTGCTTCATAGAGTTGTCCCTACAAGAATGTTGCCCCTAGCCCAGAACCGCACCCTTCCTTAAGGCAAAAATGTCAGAGTGCAGAGTTTCTGAGACATGTGACACCCTTTCCATCCTGATCACTCAACAACTCAACAGCCCATCTCTCTCTCTCTCTCTCTCTCTCTCGCTCTCTCTCGCTCTCTCTCGCTCTCTCTCCCTCTTTTTCATAGGTAGATAGCTGATTTCTAACACTCAGGTCTTCCTGAAAATGAAATGAGCAAAAATATTCAGGTACAATCTAAATGGCCACTAATAAAGTATGTTGTAGAAAACACCTGAGACAGTAAGGTTTGTATTAACCAATGTTTGATTTTTCTTCAGTGTGTGTGTGTGTGTGTGTGCATGCACACAAGTGCATTTCTCTTATCCTGCTAAAATGCTCTTAACATAAAAATTACCCTTAGTGACATTTAGAATGTCCTTAGTGTTGGGCCACCACCACCATTACTCAGTTCCAGAGCATTCCATCACCTGGGAGGGAAGCCAACACCCACCAGCAGGGATCCTCCACACTCTGCCCTCCATCTCCTGGCAACAATGAACCTGTTTTCTGTCTTTGTGGATTTGCCTACTCTGGATATTTCATATAAACGGAGTCCTAATACGTGGCCTTTTGTGTCCGGCTTCATTCACTTGGCATTTGTAACTCTTCTGGCTACACATCATCTCTAGCTAATCCCTCCGAGCTCCATCCTTCCTTCCCATCCTCTCTGCCCTGCCAGGCTCTCAACATGCTGTTGAGGTCCCCATCCCTGGGATTGCCGCCCCTACAGGAGCTTCCCGTGGGCCTCACGTACAGCCTTTGCCACCAGGTTTCAGGCTGATTCTCAGGCCACCCAGGAGTGAGGGTGGAAGGTGGCATGTCACCTCAAGCATTTCCAAGATTTTCCTACTTTAAAGTAAAATGGGAGAGGCACTTTTGCCCTTTCTGACAGATTTAAGTGATAATTTACGGGTAGAAAATCTCCTCCGGAGTGTGTGTGTGTCGCGGGTGTCTTGTACCTAGCAGAGCCGCCCTTTGGATCTGCACCACAGAGTCACTCGGAGAGGACCCACACCTGCATTTTCTTTTTGTGAACAGAGGCAACCTCCCCGCCATGGATGATTCGCTGGTCTGCAGTCATCTATGCAGCTTGCTTAAATCTCACATGTGCACAAAAAAAATCCACTCACGAAAGGCAATTTTTGGTACTTATTACATCATACTGGTGATTTGGAGGGAGAATGAAGGAAACTCACATGGCAAGAACTTCACACTGAAAAAAGACATCCTGAGCTTGGGAGCCCTCAACCCCTCCCCCACCCAGATGCTCCACGGGCTGCCTCAGCTCTGTAGCTCTCTGGCTTCCTGCCAAGCCTCTAGAACTCTCCCTTCCCTTTCCTCCGCCCTCACACCCTTCTTCAACAGCACACACACAAATGCCTCTTTCACTGTGCTATTGGCCCTGTTTCTCTGGGTCCTTGCAGGACCCATCTACACCCAAGCCTTGGGATCTCACTCACTTCCCCTAGAGAATTCCAAGAGGACTCAGCCTCCCAGGGTAAGCTTCCATCTTGAGATGAAGTCGGCTCCTGGGATTAGTTGCAAAGTTTTCCTTTGCCTGTTGCACCTTATTCCAGAGAGTGAGCAGTTGATTTGGGAATAAACTCCTTTGGAGTTTATTAATCAGCCCGCATAAAAGCTCCTATCACTGGCTTTCTTGTGTTGTAGAATTCAGTTCCTCCTCTGAACATGTCACAGTGCATTACCCTGCTCAGAGTTAGCGCCGTAGAACATCTTATCGTCCTTTCAGCAGCAGCACGGCCATGGCATACTGAGCTCGTCTTTTTCTTTCAGAGGATGATTCAAGCAGCTTAGGATCTTGGCTTCTTAAAAATCACACTGAGACGAATCTGACTGCATACGTGCTATTTATCCAAATGTAATTTTGATTCCCAAATCCTGTAAGTTTCTGTATCTTCAAATGATATTCAGAACACCTAATTAATGCACATGTAAGCCTTTCACCAACTTATTATTTTTCCTAAATATAAGTACAATTGTGAACAGAAGGCCAAGTTCTTTCAAGAATGTTCCAAATGTTAGAAGCAGTTTTATTTTAAATACCACTGACCTCATGTGGACAGGCACAGGGGAAAGGAGGAGCCTGGCCCAGAGAGCTGGTGATCAGCCCCTTGTTTGTGCTGTTTCTTTTGTAGATCATAAGAGAGTGATCCCTACAGGACCTGCTAGCAGCTTGACTTCAAGGTGGCAAGTTCTAAAGGAAATTCAGATTTGAAGGACTGGGGTCAAATTTAAATCACAAAATATGGGATTTCAGTGCTTCTGTGTTGTTTTGCATTAATCCAGATTTATATATTTTATAGCTATTTTCATCATGGGACCTAGTCTCAGTCTTGCTTTTACTGTTGTATTTACTGATTTGGTCAACATTAAAGGTTTCTTATGAATTAAATGTAATCTGAAATCACATCTCTTCCTATTCTGTTATCCACACATTTTATCGTTCACTTGCAGAAGTACTTTGTATTTCTTTGACTTTATAAACTATGTACACTGAATCAAAGAGGCATAAAAGAAGAGGGACTACTAGAGGTCAAATGTCTGAAGCTTTAGCATTTGTGACTAATGTATAAACTTTGGTGATCCAGCTTTAGGTTGCTGTTCCATTACAATTAGCTGCAGATACAGAACCACTAGCAGAAATACCTACCACTATACCACTAAAGAAATAATAAACATCCTATAGATTAAGCCCCTCTTGGTTGGGTTACCTATCATGTCAAGATGCTAGATTTGGCATCTTCACAAATTCTCCTTGAGAGAGAACTTTCCCTCATGGTCACAAAATGGCTGCTACAACTGTAGCCATTTCACATAGTCAAAGGCTGGAAACAGGTAGATATTCAGGCAGTTAGAGAGCACTGTACTTGTATACTTCTTCTTCTTCTTCTTCTTTTTTTAATCAGTGAGAAAAAGTCTTCCCAGAAACCCTACAACTTCAATATACTTCTTCCACTACCTCATTGCCCTGAACTAGGTCACATGGAAACATCTAATTTCAAGGAAGGCTGGGAACTTGGGTAATTTTATCTGTCACTCTGGGAGAAGGTTGTCAGGCTTGGATGGGACAGTGACTGTTCCAGAAAACTTTCCATGACCAAATGAGATCACTCATAAGAAAATTGCCCATAGCTGCCATATTTAAACCTATTTCAGAGCCTCATGACTGCCTAATAATACAGATCTATGCACCAGACCAAGCTATATGCGACATGATTCAAATGGTGACCATAAAGAAAATCTTCCTCTCAGGAAATAATTCAAAAAGAAAACCAGAAAATAGAATGAAGGGGGAAGATTCAGAAGAGTTTCAAGTTGTCAGCCAAATGATATCTGAGGCTTTTTCTCATTCAGGAGATCTTACCAATAAATCAAAACCAGAGGAGTGAGCAGCAATCCTTCATTAAATGCCCTGAATTAAGAATAGATCGTCCTGATGAATATAAATCAGAAAACCAGCTGATGAGGGTCTGTATATCTCCCCTTCCGGATGCCACGCTGCCCTCCCACTGGCCACTTCTGGGTCCACTCCTTGAGCAGGTTTCCATGCATAAGGCAGAATTAGTCAACGCAGAAATTAAGCTACAGCTTTACAATAAGCATTTGGTGACTCACAGAGACACGCATCATGAGAGAAATGTCACAGACTTGGCAGACATAAATGTCTAAAAGAAAACATTCCAATAGAATGTACTAAAACACACAAAATCCAAATCACTGAGCCAAGCTTTCCAAAGCAACCCAAGCATATTCAGGGGTTTGGGGAACATCAGAGAGATTAAAAAATATATATGATGCTTAAAATAAAATTCCAAATGTATGCTGCTTCATTTGTGTATAGAAATGATACATGTGGGGTTAAAGTTACTGTGCTAAGCACATTTAGGTGGAGTATTTATTAAATATATTAAATATGATCAGTGTTAGGAATTTTTTCCTACTAATAAATATCTATCAGCTTTTCTACCTGCGTATCCTAATCAGAGATAAATGCAATCAAATCCAAGTGCATAATATTTTTTTTTCCTGTAGTTTGGCATTCATGGTACTTGCTGTCCATTTAGTTAATACAGGAATAAGAGGAAATATCATCACATGTATGTCCTTGCACTTGGGGGGAACTAGGAAATAGAAGCAAAAGGCAGAAGTGGGCAGAGGAGAGGTCTTCATGGAAGAGGCAGGTGATGCGTGTGGGGGGAAGGAGATGCCACTGCATGCCAGCCCAGGGACCCGGAGCCGCTCAGCAAATCTATGCTACCAAGAACCTTAGGAAACCCCTGCACTGTACCCCACTGGTACAGTGGGCAGGCTCCAGGGCCAGTCCAAGCAGAACAGAGGCCCTAAACCAGCATTCTGAACCAGGAGCGTTTTCCTTCTGCAGTGGATACTTGACAAGACCTACAGGCACTTTGGTTGCCACAACTGGGTGCTGAGGGGCCCTGCTGGCATCTGGTGGGGGGAACAGGGATGCATGGCACTATTCCCATGAGTTCTCTAGGACTGAGTGTGCCCAGGTGGAGGAGCCCTGGCCTAAACTACACAAGAGGAAAGGCAAGGTTGGAGTGAGGGGGAGGGGGCGTCTCTGTCCTCTTTGTGTCAACGGCACTCAGCACGTTACACTGAAAGTAATAGACCAAGTCCCTTAATCCAGGGGACAACGGGCTGTCACAGAATTCAGAGAATTCTTTTTGTTTCTACCATCCAGGCTGTAGACACACTTTAGAAACCATGGAGTCCACTCTGGCAATCAACCATTCTAAGATCAAGATATGTCCAGAAGGTCGTTGCATAATTAGGCAAGAGTGCATGTGTCTTTATGGAAGAATTCTTCCTGGTCTTCCTGAATCCCAGAGTAGGATGGACAACAATTAAAAGGACATAAAAAAACATTAAAAATTTCATGTTGATAAACACTAAGAACACCTTTAGTGCTCTTTGAAACAGTCTCTATAACTATGGAGGTGACTATGTTTTTCCTACCTGAAGGTCAAAACTGAGAATGGATGCACCAGCCTGATGTGTGAGTCAGACCAGCCTACGTCTGGAAGGCACCCCACATCAGAGAGTCAGAGGCACCAGAACTATCACCCCCAAACCCATAATATAAGTAAAGAGAGAAAGGGAGGGAAGGGTCAATATAAATCCAGTTCTACAGAGCTAGTTTTCAGGCACTGATGGCAAAGGCTGATATTGATATTGTCTTTTATATTGATATTGATATTGTCTCAACTTTGGTTTTCATAGAATGGCAGGAAAACTGTTTCTCACTTTTGTTGGGATCCCATTTCATACTCAGGTTATCAACAGAATGGTAATTATAAAAAGCTGGGCTGCTGTCATCTGGCTGAGTCAGTGAGCATCTGCTCCAACTAGCTGGTCCTCTGAGGACAGTTGGTTCCCACCAATGCTCTCTGCCCATGTGACCCCAAGATGGCTGAGGGTTAAACTTGCAGACTTCTCACTAAGTCTTCTCCAGTGACTCAAACTAGAGTTCCCATAACAAGATATGTCAAATTAGAGCCATTCCCCAAGACGGAAGGAAGGAAACTTCTTGAATGATACCTTCCCCCACCACATTGCCTCTCCCCATCACATGTTGCATTCACTACACATTTGTCATCATCCCCTAAGAGAAAATGACCATGTTTTATGACTCTACATCTACTTAACAGTTGCTCTTCTGTGCTATGTCTTACTGTTCAGTCCCTGTCACTTGCCTGTGAATAGCTACCTAGGAACTTTAGACCATGGTATTCTCTCAATATGGCCTCCTGTGGCATGCAAGATTCAACATGAGAATTAGGGGATAGCCACATCTCCCGGTGTTCTCTACCGTGCTCTGAACACAGGGTGTGTACAGGTGTTCACAGGAGATTTTACTGAGGGACTAGAAATAAATAGAATTATAAGAAAAAGCACACTGAATTTAAATACAGAATGCCCCATGCAATCCTCTGCCTCATAAGAGTACACCATTTCCTAATCTTGCCTTGCTGCTCAGACTCACTCTCCATTTTCCCCAAGAAAGACATTGCTATGGATTGAATGTTTTTGTTCCCCTGCAACCCCCACTCCAAAATCCACATGCTGTAGCTATAATTCCCAACAAGATGGTATTTGGAGATAAGGTCTTTGGGAGGTAAATAAGGCATAAGGATAGATTCTCCATGAATGATATCAGTGCTGTTATAGGAAGAGATCTCTCTACAACAACGTGAGGACACAGAAGGCAGCCCTCGGTACACCTGAAGCTTATCATGCAGACACGCTGATCTGGGGCTTCCAGACTCCAGAATTGTTAGAAATAAATGTTTGTTGTTTAAGTCACCTGATCTATCACATTCTGTCATAGCAGCCCCCACTAAGACGGACATGTTCTTCACTTCTCCTCCATGTGAACATCTACTTTGCTTTGGAAAACTTTATAAAGGTTAGATTTCATCTGAATCCATCCTCTTCCTCTCACTAAAATGACCTCACCATCTGAGTTGTTCAGACTAGGAAAACTTTATGCAGAGAATTTGCAGAGCAACTCAGACCTGGGTGGCAGGTACCCCTTAATGTTGGGGCAGGTATTCTTTAATTTGGTCCCACTCAAAATCTCTTTGCATTTGTTCCTTTATGACTTGAGCTCACTCCAACTAGGCTTTCACTCCACATTTCACCAAAATTCCTCTTGTTATAGCTTTTGCTGAAGCATGTTAAATCCAATGGCCAACTTCAGTACTGATTTTATTTGAAATGTCAGCAGTATTTGATTCTGCTCATCACTGTGTCTTTAAGACATCTTCTCACGGCTGCTACCACAGTGCCCCTCCTGGTTTTACTTCCATCCCACTAACTTCTCCCTCTCAGGGCCACTAGCCAGTTCTAGCTCATCTCTGTGGCCTCTCAACTTTGGAGTGCTTCAAGGCTTAGTCTTGAAACTTCTTTTCTCTATTTATATCTGTTCCCAACAAACCCATCCATCTCAAGACTTGAGAACAGTGTACAATCCACAAACATTTTTCTCCAGTCTAGATCTCTCTCCTAACATAGACTCATAGTCTGTCATTTAAATATCTAGTTAGCATCTCAAACTTAACACATTTAAAACAGAATTCTTGACCACCCACGAATCTTTCCAGTTGTTCAAACCAAAGACGTAGGAGTCATCTGTGCCTCTCCCTGTCTCCCATATCCCACATTCAGCCAGTAAGAAACATAGCCATAATCAAACCACCTCGTTCCTCTTTCAAATTTATCTTGATTCACTCCCATCATTTTCCCCTGGGATTATTGCAATAGGTTCTAAACACCCTTTCTACAGCTGATTTCCAAGAGATCTGCCAGGGCTATCCTATTACAAAATAAATGTGATTTTAGCACCCCTCTTCTAGAATCCCTGCAATGGTCCCCATCCACTCAGAGCTAAAGCTACAATCCTTATACCATTCTCTAAGCTCCCACATGTCCTGCCCCTCACTTACCTATTTGCTCTACATCTCCCTTCTCCCGCTCTTCTCCAGCCTATCTGGCCTTAACTTTGTCTGTCCTGGTAACCCCAGAATGTCTAAAGATTCAAGCCTCCTCTCTATTCTATTTAAAATCCCAACCTCCTCCACTCCACATCTGCTTGGCCCTTCTGTGCTTTGTTTTTCTCCATAGCAATCCCTTGCTCTGAAATACTGCTTATGCTACTTAATTATTACTTTGACTCTTTTTTCCTCACTCCAATAAAATAAAAAACTTACCATGAGAGTAAGCATTCTTCTCTTCTGTGATCATTACTTTATTCCCAGCAACTACATTGATACATAATAGCCACTCAATGGATATTTACGGAATGAATGAAAGGACTATGAGAACACATATCTCCCAATGATGAAGTGTAATTCTTGGAGGGGTAGTTTAATTTCATAATGAGTAAAGGAAAACTGTTCATCAATGTAACCTCATACCAATAGCTTCACCATCACGAATATGCCATACAACACTGTTTTTCAGAGTAGTTTGAGTTTCCCTTTCCTTGCTCCATACTAAGTCCAGGAACCCAAAGATACATAGAAAACAAAGTTCATTTATAACAACTATCCAATCAAAATTTTATCATTTCCTGCCTCTGTTTGCAGAAAATCCTGATAAAGTCTGTTAAAATTTTTCCTTTTCTTTGGGCAGAGCAAATTCATTAGCAGAGTGTTCTCTCCAATAGTTTCCAAACTGTCAGCTAAAGACTGTAGAGTAAAAAGTTATTTTTAGGCTAGCTGGAGAAAGTGTTCAAAGTGTTGAGATGAAAGGGAAGTTCTAGATGCATGTAATTTGGTCTCAGCTCTGCAGAGAACAATGTATTTTAAATGCTGAAAGATCTCTAGAGATCACTTATTTCAATCTAAACAGGGAAAGCCTATGTCCTGAGTGAGGGGTCAAGTTCCTTAATTTCTCAGAGCTTTTCTGTTCATTCATCTGCAAAATTGAAATAGCAAAACTATCATAGTACCTGCAAGAATTGGAGATGGTTTCCTCTTTGGACTGGTCCTTTATTTCTTTGAACTGCAGAGAGAAGAAAGTTATAGATTTCCAGAAGTCAGAGTCTAGTCAAAAGTTTTCTCTCCTTTTATTCCCCATTCAAGAAAATGCTGTAGAAAATTTATATATTGATCTCCCTGCCCCCACTTCTCTGCCAAAGCTGGAGTACTTTGCTGTCAGCCATCCCAGGCATCTGAATTGGAATGGCTCACTTGGTCAGGGAGAAGGACCCAGAAGAATTGGCCTGTGACCCTCAGAATGTTCAAAAATGAACTGGCAGGGGATGTTCTTACTCTTTAATAGAATTCCCAGGTGGAAATAACGGGCCTATAAGACAGCCATCATCTCTCTCTCTCTCTCTCTCTCTCTCTATATATATATATATATATATATATATAGAGAGAGAGAGAGAGAGAGAGAGAGGAAGGCAAACTAGCATATTTTTAAACAGAGAAAATTGTTCCAGGAAATTTGCAAATATTGCATATTCTTTTCCCTTTTTAAATATGTATGGTCTATCTCTAGCAAAGGGCACGTGGATTTTTTTAATATCTTCACTAAGAAAAGCAGCAATCATTGCAGGCTGTTAACTCTGCTTTGTACCAAAAAGAAAAAATATATATTATAAAAAATATATATTATATGGTGATTATAAGTGGTGGGGAGGAAGGCAGGAGGGTACTTAAATCCCATGAAGAGGATTTCACTGGGAATTAAATAACAATTGTATATTTCATAGAGGTACTGTGAGGTTTCAGTGAAGTCAACCTAGAAATGTAGGCACAATGTCTAAATCCTCTGCACTTAGTAAATGCTGGTTCTCTTCTGTCTCTTGCACTCATATCAAAATGATGGCTAATGAAGATGAATACCTGAAGAACTCTAATACATCTTACTGCCCCTCAAAGGGAACAAACATGATGATGTCCTTTATTTAAGCAGACAGCAAGAGCACAGTGAGTCAAAGGTCAGCGGAGACAAAAACTTGTTCTGTGTATTGATTCCAAAACATGCACATCAGGTCATATGGACAAGTTAGAGAAATAATAGGTGAAAATAGGGCTATTAAGACATTTTTGAGTCAAAGAAATGATTAAACTATGCTTTATTAATAAGAGAACAACTAAATGAATTGCTGCATGTTTAAACCATGAGATACTTAATGGATATCACAAAGAATGAGATAGATCTCTATACTGAAATATAATCATACAAGAACACAGGCATATAAAATACTATGTATAAAATTATATACCAAATATGTTTATACATATAGTCACATACTTTGTAGTAACATTTCAATCAACAAGATCACACATGCAACAATGATCCCATAAGATTATAATATAGACTGGTGTATGGTAGACAGTTTCATCTAGGTTTATATAAATATACTCCATGACATTTTCACAAAGACAAAAACAAAATCACCTAATAATGCCTTTCTCAGAACATATTTCTATTGTTAACCAATGTGTGATTATATGTACTAGACATAAATTATATATGCATCTATATTACACGCCTACATGCTTATGTGATAACTATGTATCTGAAATAGCATGATTCAAACAGTTAACATGCAATGTTTGATGGAGAAGAGTGGATTTTTATGTTTTATGCCATACCTGTGGTAGAAACATTGAATTCTCATTTACAATCCCTATACTACCCAATTTTCCATTTCCTGTGAAGTTAGGTGGAGTCAATCACTAGTTCTAACCCAAGACATGTGAGAAGAAAAGACATATATCACTTTCTATCTGGGATACTTAAAGTTGTGAAGGCTGCAAGCAACTTCCTACCACAACATAGAAGCAACCTGAGCCTGGATCACTTAGTTCCCACAGAAGACAGCTTCTCGGCAGAGTGCCTGATTTGAACTACAAACATACTGTGCATGTGTAAGTGTGTATATGTGTATCTTTGTGTATATGTGTAGTGGTATTGTGTAAATCTACTGAGATATAAAAGTTAACTAATTTCATATGTAACTTATCTATTGGAGAGAAAACTATTATTGCCAAATTTAGCAGCTAAAAGCTAACAAACATTATTTGATAAGTCAGGAACTTAGGAGTGGTTCTGGTTATGATACCTCAAAGGGCTGCAATTAAGGTGTAGACATCTCCTGGCTCAATCAGGGCTTGAAAATATCCTTGCAAGCCCACAAGCATGGCTGTGGCTGTTGGAAAGCCTTAGCTCCATGGTTGCTGTTTGCCAGTGATATTACTGGCTTCTTCACAGTGTTGCTCATGACAATGTAGCTTGTGTCCTGATTCAAGGGAGGGAGAGAGATAGACACCCAGAGAAAAACACAGAAAGAAGGAAGAGAGGTAGGGGGAGGAAGAAGAGGAGGAAGAGGAGGAGAAAGAGGAATGAGAGAGAGAGAGGGAGGGAGTAGAAGTAGAAGGAAGCCACAGTCTTTGCATAACCTAACCACAGAAATGACTTCTTCCAATTACTTCTGCCTTTTTCTAAAAGAAGTCACAAGTGCAGCCCACACTCATTGGAATGGGAAATACACAAGAGCAAGAATATCAGGAGGTGGATTAATGCCGGTGAGCTTTCAGGGTCACTACCACCAGCCACATAGTCTAGTCTACCCCCAAACAATGCAATATTCTTTTTCATTATTTGAAAAAAAAATTACAATAATCATGAGTAATTTTATTATATAATGACCAAACAGTAAAACTTTATATACTTTTTTAAACTACTCAGATAGAATTTCAAAAGTTCTTTCCCACCCCCATCCCCTACAAAACTACCTAGTATGTAGCCAGAGAGTAAAATTGTCCATTTTGCCTCCACTCAAAGTAGCCTATTATTCTCAGGTTCTCAAATGCACATCTTAGAAGTGACTCATTTTATCCCTGCTCCATTTATGCTTTTGTCACACTAAAGACATTTTCTTTGCCATAATCTAAAACTACTGGGCGGTCTCCTGAGCATTTCTTCAGAAAAACACTTTCTTTTCCATTTTCTAAGTGTTAATTGTACAGAGCAGCAGCCTCTGAAGTGAAAATACAAAGTGAACCAGACAGCAGTTCTCTTCTTAAGTGAGGTCCCCGAAGTCGACATCAAGCTTAGGAGATGCTGCCTTTTAGTAATTAGCTGTAGATCTGCCCGCGGCGGCTACTGTACAGCCACCTCACTGTTTATCTTCATCTTCACCATAGCTCCTCAATATTCTAAGATAATAAGCCAATGGGGAGAGTATGCTGTCACTAGAACCTGTCAGCTCACTACACCAGCAGGATTTGAGTCAGTCTTACAGGATTATCACTTACCTGAGGTATCAGTCTTTCTTGATGAATCTGAAAAGGAAGAAAGTTAGAAAGCAAATACAATTAAGCAGTGAACACTCTTAAATAAGGGACATGGATAAAAATTTCAAGAAGATACCTCTCTATTTTGAAGGAGAGGACTAAACAAATAAAAACCCAGAGATGTCTTTAGTTGGGGCTGGGGGCAGGGGGGACTCCTAGGTAAAACTAAGCTGATAGAGAGATAGAATCTAAGAGGAAATAAGATCAAACAAAATAGGGGGTATCAGGGACATACGATTGACATTGATGGTGTAATAGATTTCAACTTTCTAAATACCAGTCATCAAATTCCATGCCATTTTTGAGAGTGGACATGTTTGACCATCTGTAGCCTTTCTAAGAGCTAGGTAAGATTCAAGTGAATCTAACAGCACGGTAAAGTTGGCAAGTGACTGTAAATCATTTTTAATAGTTGCAGTTTGTAAAATAATGGGTCCTGTGGGAAGAGAGTGAGGAGTTTTCACCACAGCTGGATAGTCCCTATAATTTCCCTCAATTTTCCTCTAAAAATCCCACATCAGCAATGTAATTGTCTGCCTCCCAGTTTCCCTTCCACCCCAGATGGAAGACAGAGAGCATTGAAGAGAATAATAATGTGACATTCAATAAAGTGATCTCCGCAAAGCCCTTGGCTGAGCTGGGCTGCGGAATGGGATCCAAAGATGAAGGGGACACAGCCATGTTTCTAGCACTGTCCTGGGCTTTGGCAGAGCCCCCTCTAGGACCAGGAAAGAAAAGACTCAGAATGCAGCACTTTGTCACCATCTTTCTTTCAGAGTATTTTGGCTCATCTTTATTTTATATATTGACATTCACTTTGGTTTCATTTGAGAGAGCTTGGAGACAGAAAAAGAAAATAAAAATTTCTTTCAAAGAAATTGCTGGTTGGAATATCTTTAAGCCTTTTCAGTCACAAAAGCGGAGAGAATGCCGAAACTGAAAATTTTCTAAAATGGCCCAGAACCTTCCAGGAGACAATAAAAGTGGTTCGCCTGAGCCTTCTGAACTCAACTGGTCTCTCTTGGGTCTTCTAGTGTTTGAGGGTACGTGTGCATAAGGCCTCACTGATGGTATTAGTTAGGATTAAGTGCAGCTGCATGTGACAGATAATCCAGCCTAACGGTGGTCTAAGCAAGTACAGTGGCTCCACAAGTCACTGTGTGCCTTCCAGCTCATTGCCCCACCACCCCTAGGGTTTAGCCTTCATCCTCACTCCCCACAAAATTAACTGGAGCATTAAAACCAAATCCAGTTTTCCAGATAGCAAAGGAGACAAAGAAAGAGAAGACCCACAACAACCGTCCTTTAAGAAGGTTTCCAGATCTATTTGTATAAAGGAACAACTGCACAATAATTCTGCTAAATTCCTCTTGTATACATGGCTCTGCATGGTGGCTCCATTTCAGGCAGCAGGTCTGACCAGGCTTGGTGCCATATTGCAGCTGGACTCGGGTCTGCTTTATGTGTATTCACTGAATGGCCCAGGCTGAGAAGAGCCAACAGTTTTGTAGAACATGTTCTTTCCATGAAGGAGGTCAAGTGCTCCCAGGAGAGAAAATAGACATGCATTGCCTCTTTCTTAGGTTATAAACTTTGAACTGGCAGAAAATCACTTCTATTCACATGCCATTGGCAAAAGCAACTCACATGATCAAGGTCAATGAAAATCAGATGGAATATTGGTAGTTTACATCTTTCCATAAAAGTTGATGGAGAGGAGTGAATATTTCCTGAATAATAATATATTACACTGTGTTTCTCAGGGGTCCTCAAGTCCACCGGGAGGAATCAGCCAAGGGCATAGCACATAGCCTTCTTGGAAATTTGCAAGGCATGGGCAACCTGGAGCTTCAGGGTTAATATTTTCCTGCACTATTCCAGGCCCTCTTCCTCTGATAAAGACCAAAATGGAATGACTTTGAACATATCCAGGTTCATGGGAGTGGAAAGGGTAATTTTCCCTCCAGATAAATACGTACCAAACTAACAATCAGGAATTCTACTCTTAAAGAAAAAGTTTAGAAGAAATTATTGGGTGCCACATTGAGTCCTTGGTAGGTGAACAAGAAAATTAAAAGACTGATCAGAGTCAAGAAAATGCTCCTATTTGACTAATAATAACAACCACATAATATTTTACCACAACAAAGATGCCATCAATTATATATTATCATCTAAATATCACTATTTAGAGGGGGAAAACTGCTGCTCATTAAACAAAGATAATGCTTTCATTTCACATTCTTACCAAAAAGTCCTAAACCCATAAATAAACTCAACAAATTTCCAAGATGTGATCATGCCCATGTAAACAGCACTCTGATCACAAACTAGAGCATTGCTAGAACCCTGGGAGACCCTCAGTTACCACCTCCATCCAAAAGCAACCATTATCCTGGCTTCCAGCAATATGGATAATTCCTACATATTTTTGAATTTTATACAGATGGAATTTTATATTATGTACTCTTTTGAGTGTGGCTTTTCTTGCTTGACATTATGTTGATGATATTCACCCATATTATTGCAGGTACAAATCCTCCTCAACTTATGAAAGAGGCATATTCCAATACATCCAGTTGAAGCTATTATAAGCTAAAAATTCAATTAATACACCCAATCTACTGAACATCCTAACTTAGCCAGACAGTGCCCTAGACAGTATTGGTTGATGGCATGGCTGATGAGGAGCTGCAGCTCACTGCTGCTGCCCAGCACAGAGCAATATGAAAACAAATATCATTAGCCCAGCCAAAGATCAAAAGTCAAAAGTCAAAGTATGGTTTCTACCAAATATGTATTGCTTTTGCCATCTTAAAGGTAAGAGTTGTTAGTCAAAACCATCATAAGTCAGGGACAATTTGTAGTTACAATATAACAATATGTTCTCGTTGTATGGTACTGTCAACCCTATATACCCACTAGTTCTGCATCCAAAGATTCAGCCAATTGAAATTGAAAATGTTAAAAAGAAAATATTGAGTTTATATCAACCATGTGACTTTTTTCCTTATCATTATTCCTATGCAGTATAACAATTATTTACACAGCATTAACAGTGTATTAAGTAGTAAGACCCATCTAGAGGTGATATGAAGTATATGGGAAGATGTGCACAGGCTATCCTGTTTTATATAACAGACTTGAACATCACTGGATTTTGTTACCTGTAGTGGTCTTGGAACCAATCCCCAGAAAATTCCAAGGGGCAACTGTATTCCATGATATGAACATTCACAATAGAAAGATCCATTGCATTATCGATAGGTGTTTGGTTGTTTACAGTTTTGAGTATTACAAATAATGCTGTTACAAACATTCTATTTCATCTGCTTCGATGAACATTTATATATATTTTTGTTGAGTACATACCTAGAAGGAGAATTACTGAATCAGAGTAGGGATTTAGTAGATGTTACCAAAATTTGTTCCAAAGTCATTACCCAGTTTATATACCCACGAATAGCATTTAAAAATTCAAGCTGCTCAAGGAAACCATTAATAGAGAGAAGAGACAGCTTACAGAATGAGAGACAGTCTTTGCCAGTTACTTTTCTAACAAAGGATTAATATCCAGAATGTATAAAGAACTCACAAAACTTAACATTAAAAAAATCCCAACCCAATCAATAAATGCACGAATGATTTGAACAGATACTTCTAAAAAGAAGAACGGTGAATGACCAATAATCACATGAAAAAAAATGTTTGATAACATTAACTATCAAAGAAATGCAAGTAAAAGCTACATTGAGATTTCATCTCACCCCAGTAAGAGTGTCAATTATCAAGTATGAAAAAATAACAAATGCTGGCAAGAATGTGGAGAGCCAGAGCTCCTACACTGTTGGTGGGAATGTAAATTAGTACAGCTACTATGGAAATTAAAACACTAAAAATAGAACTATCATATGATCTAGCTATACAGCTCTTCAGTATATACCTGAAGGAATTAAAGTCAGCATATAATAGAGATACCTGCACACCCTTGTTTATAGCAGCACAATTCACAAGAGCCAAGTTAAGGGGAATCAGCTTAGATGACTGTCAAGGGATAAATGGGTATATACACAATGGAGGATTATTCATCAGTCAAAAAAAAAAAAAAAAGAACAAAATCGTGTAATTTGCAGGAAAATGTATGGAACTAGAGTGTATCATGTTAAGTGAAATAAGCCAGACTCAGAAAGAAATGTATGACATGTTTTCTTTCACATGTGGAATCTAGAAAAAAAGAAAAAGAAGGAGGAGGAAGAGGAGGAGGAGGAAGAAAAAAAAGAAGGGCACTACTGGAGAAGAGAGAAGAGAAAGGGAATCGTGAAGAGGGGAAAGGAAGGGTATTGTCGGATGGACATGATGCAGGTGTGTTATACACATGTACAAATATGCCATATGTAATTGGAATGCACTACCAAAAGCCCCAGCTCGATACCATCTGCCTTTGTAGCCATTTGCATGGATGTATAGTGGTATGGTTTGTGGTTTTAATTTGCATTTTCCTGATGATCGATAGGGTTAAGAACCTTTCTTATCTTTATGGACCATTGATATCCTCATTTGTGATGTGTTGGTCCATGCTTTTGCCCATAACTCTGTCAGAATATTTGTCTCTTTTTTGGGATTTGTGTGAGCTCTTTTTATTATATGGAATACAACTCTTTGTCAGATGCACATGTTATAAATATTTTCTCCCACTTTGTAACTTGCTTTGCTACCCTTCTAATCCCGTTTTAATGAAGAACATTTCTTAATTTATCACAGTTCAATTTATTAATGTTTTTTCTTTATAATTAAGCCTTTGGGGTACTGATTAAAAAACATGTGCCCAACACAACTCCTGAAGATAGTATCCTATGTTATCTTTCAGTAATTTCATTGTTTTGTTTTTCCCACTTCTAGATCCACTGTCCCTCTAGGGTTGATTTTGAGAATGGGTGCCAATTAGAAGAATGAAGATTTCCCCCAATGTGGACTCCAAAAAGGCCACCCCTCCCCACTGCATGCAGTGTCACCCTTGTTATAATCATCACTCAAAAATTTTTTTACAATTCTTGAATGAGCTCATTTAGGTTTATGTCAATGAAGTTTATTATATAATCACGATTTTGCATATAGTAAAAGCAAAGTAAATACACTAAAACATTCCTAAGATCTTCAGTCATTCGGTCTGACTCTTGAATTTTTCAACTGTTCAACTCAGAGTCTTTGAGGACTGTTCTGTATCATCAAGAAAGAGGATGATATAGCAAAGGAATGCTCCTCTGTTGTCCTAGGGTTTTCTTCAAAGACTTGACACTCATTCTGCACATTTTCATTTCAAAGTACAAAAAAATGACAAAAAATTTAGCCTAGCCAACAGTGATTTTAAGATCCAACCTGACTTGAGAATTGTTAAAATGTGAAAATACATGTGGCTTAAAAATCAAAGAAATGTGGTTCTTGTCTTAGGTCAGTTTCTAGAAGCCTAAGACAGATTCATGTGCATGTGGTCTAGTGAGAAATGCTTTCTTAGGGGAAAAATGTCCTCTAATAAGGGGGGAAAAAAAAGTGGGACAGGGGACAGGAAGAAACTGAGCAAGAATGTGATCTCAGAAGTGATCTAACTCTAGTCTGCTCCAGGCTGAGAGATAGGTCACACAGCACTTTATAACCCTGCAGTTCAGCCACTGCTGACAACAGAGGGCAAGGTGGGATACAATCCCCTCAGCTGGGCTCCTCCCCCTTGATAACAGAAGTCTTCAAAGGGATTAGCTGAGACAGTTGAGCACAACACTCAACACAGGTAGACAAAGCCAGGCACAGTGTTGCATGCCTATAATCCCAGCAGCTTGGCAGGCTGAGGAAGGAGGTTTGCAAGTTCAAAGCCAGCCTCAGCAATTTAGCAAGGCTCTTAGTTAGAGAGACCCTGTCTCAAAATGAAAAAGTAAAATAAAATACAAAGTGTTGGGGATGTAACTCAATGGTTAAGCACCACTGAGTTTAATCCTTAGTACAAAAAAAAAAAAAATCAGCTGGACATGGGTGCATGATAAAGGGAAATGGAATGGGCAGCAGAATTCACAAAAGCCCTAATACCTAAACTTTTGAGCATTTACTGCATGCCAGGCGTTTATGGCATGGTAGAGTTTAAACAGAAGCAATCTGTTTTCAGAACCATTGCACTATAGCTTGGAACGTAGGTGCCTTCCAAAGGCCCATGTATGTGTTAAAGGGTTAGTCCCAGGCTTGGTGCTACGAGGAGTTGGTAAAAACTTTAAGAGGTAGGGACAAGGTAAAGGTCCCCCAGTCACTGGGGCATGCCTTTGAAGGGGATAGTGGAACTCAGCCCCTCTTCTTCCTTCCTCTTTCTCACCTGAGCCATGAGATAAAGGGTTGTGCTATGTCCAGTGCTCATACCATGATAATCTGCCTCACCAAAGGCCTAAAACCAACAGGTTCACCCCATCCTGAACCTCCCAAACTGTGAGCCAAAATAAGCCTTTTCTCTTTATGAACTGATTTATCTCAGGTATTTGTTACAGTGATAGACAGCTAATATACATTGCTTTTCTTACTATACCTTACTATCTCAAAATAAGCTGAAACAAAGAACCAAGTGTATTATTTATGTGGGGGAAAGGTGTAACCTCTTGTGTCCTTAAATCTGGCCTAATGAGCAAGACATAGACAATATATTCATTTTTAAGATGCTGATAATTTTTCCAAACTCATGATTTTTATCTTTACTTTAAACCAATTTTCTTTGGATTTCTAGACTTTCTCATCTCATTTTTGGAACCAAGGGAGTCAAAAGTAATTGTTAATGCTTCCCCATGCATCTTTAATCATGGATATCTATCATCATCTTTGGTGTATCCTCCTGGACAGTTAGTTATGAGTTGCTCTTTAATGTCTTCCATGTAGAACTAACAGTTAAGTCTTTATCTTGGAATCATGGGGGGTACTTTGTAGCACACATGGCTGATTTTCTTAGATTGCTTTGGTTCTTCTGATCTTGGTTTTCGTTCATTCCCTCCTTTGACATTCAAAACAGTTTCTTCCTACATTCCTTCAATAGCTTTAAATAGCATCTCACAGGCACAGATAGCAGAAGGTTAAAAATCACCTTTGTGTCTATTCAACTGACCTGCCTCCAAAAGAAGCAAAAAATAAAAAATAAAAATAGGTCCTTGCAAAACTGCTGAGGCTCATGTTGAAATTCTCATCTAGTTTTCTGTTCTTAACTATCACTGATTCATCTTCAGTCTTTCCCCTATGTTAGAGAGACCTTATCTTCCATATTCAGAACTAAAGACGGTGTTAATAAAAAGAAACTAGCACCTTAAAGTGACCAGCCCACATAAACCAACACAACTTTTAAGTCCATGTCCCACAATACAAACCATTAACCCAAGAAGCTTGCACTGAAGTCCCCCAAATCAATTCCAGGGTATCCAGACTTCTCTTTACAACAAGTGATACCAGCCAAGATTATTAGGGTTACCCAGGGACCATACTGAATCCTGGGGGTAGGTCTTCGGGTGGCACCTGGTATGGATCTGTTTTAGTCAGCTTTTCCACCAATGTGACTAAAGAACCTGACTGGCCAATTGTAGAGGAGGAAAAGTTCATTTGAGCACTCATGGTTCCATAGAAGGCCGGCTCCATTCCTCAGGGCTCAAGATGAGGCAGAACATCATGGCAGAAGAGTGTGGTAGAGGTAAACAGTTCACATGGTTATAAGGAAGCAGAGAGAGAGGGTCTCCACTTGCCAGATACACATATATGCCCCAAAGTCACGCCCCAATCTCCACCTCTTCCAGCCACACCCTATCGCTTCAGTTACCACTCAGTTAACCCTTCAGGGGTTAATTTACTGATTGGTTTAAGGCTTTCACAATCCAATCATCTCTCCTCTGAACTTTCTTTCATTGTCTCACATGTGAGATTTTGGGGGACACCTCATATCCAAACCATAACAAAATCCAGGCCTTCATAACTGACTTCATGTTTCATAACTAAGCCAAGTGATAGGCAATCCCAGACCCCCAAAGATGACACTATAAGAAAAAAAAACAGTGGCACTAAACTGTTGGCAGGATTAAATGTTGGCTGTTGTCTGAGATCACAGTCTAAGTGGAAGTTAAGACATTCTAAGGGCAAAACTGATATCCATGTCGAAAACTGTGTTTGACCTTCAATTTGCAAGTGAGACACCTAGAGAAATGTAAGAACTCACATTTCTGCTTTAGTCCTTGCTATTCAGCATCCGTCACCATGCTTAGACAGAGTCAGGGTTGAGGCAGAAGGAAATGTTGTTCCACAGCACAGTCCAAGGTAAAATGCAAAAGAGATAAAGCTGATCTTCAGTGTCTTTTCCTTTCCTCTTTAAGTCTTTCTTTCCTTTGTAGCCAGTGCCTCTTCCTCTCCAGGGACACCTGGTAGTCTGGACCTCATTTCCTCTCTTTCTTCTGTGTGGCAACTGAAAGGAATTTGAACAGATGTTAATAACTTAATGCAAAGAAATGAGGTGTCTAGTTGTTATTACTTGGATATGAAGCATCCCCCAAATGCAGGAATTTCAAAAAGTGAAATGATTAGGTTATAAGCGAGATAATTTGGTCAGTGGATTAATCCATTTGATGGATTAATCATTTGAACGGATTAGTAGGTGGTGATAGTGGGCAGGTGGGGCATGGCTGGAGGAAGTAGGCCACTGGGTGTGTGCCTTTGGGAATGTATATTTTATCTCTAGCTCATCATACTCTCTCTCTACTTCCTGGCTGCTATGAGGTGAGCTCTTTTCTCCACATGCCCTTCTGCCATGATATTCCAGAGCAGTAGATTCTGAGGACCATGGCCTGAACCTGGTAAATGTCAGCCCCATATGTTTCCTCCTCTAAGCAGTTCTTGTCAGGTATTTTGGTCACAGCAATGAAAAGCTGATGAATAAGCCATGAACTATTAGGCAACAGTGATTTCAGTTTTAGAAATTAGAGGGCCTTCATGTTGACCGTTCTGCATAAATACTATCAATACCAAGAAAGGCTACTGATCTGGAAAGTGTAGTAAACAAAAATATTTAAGAAGCCTGGAATCCTTATCCCTATTCATTGTTCTCTGCCTTCCCAATTGTCACTGTTGTTTCTTCATTTTAGTGGGAAGGAGAACAGCCGAGGGCTGGATTTCTCAGCTGATGAATGTAGACACATAGGAATAATTGAGTTCACTTCCCTAGTGTGAGGAAATGGAAGAATATTGAATTTTTCATGGAAATTCAAATGCATCTCGGTGTCTTTGTTCTGTAAGCTAATAAACAAATCCCCTTAATCTTGGAATAAATGAGCCCTGTATTTTTAGAGCACTAAGCAAAGTGCCTTTTGCAAAGATTTCCTCATTCACCTTTCCACAGTTCTGTGAAATGGGGGGGGGGCTGTGTACCATTATTACCACCCTAGAGCTTAATTGACAGGCTTATGTCTACACAAGAGATAATACATAGATCAGCATGTGGCTCATAAGGTATAAGGACTTAATATTTGTGTTCCTACCTATATTCTGAGGTTTGAGCACAAACTGAAATCTGTGATGACAGTTCCCTCAACCTTAGTTTTTATGAGTCTCACATTAGAGATTGGCTTTTTCAACAGCTCTATTCAAACTGATTTTATGGATCTTATCTCCCTTTCCTGGTTTCATTTGTTTTTGCTTAAGTTGGCTCACTTGATCCCTCTTCCTTCTTCAGTTAAGATAAAACACACAGATGAATCATCCCCTCCACCTGGGAAAGGAATGAAGGGAAGACACTGAAAAGTCAAGATAGAAAGAAAGAAACCCTTGTTTAAGCATTACTACTATCCACATTTGAAAGGAGACTGCTTCTCTGATCAATCTACTCTGAATGGCTTTCTTAAATCCTAGCAAACAATTGAAATCCTAGTAGACAATTAAGCCAAAATAAGACAAACTCAAAAAAGTCAAGAATTAAGTTTTCTATCATATGTGGTAGCTGGAGAGAAAAAAAGAGGGAGAAAATATGCTGGGGAGGGGAGGCCTGAAAATAGAAGGAACAATAGAACCGAGGAGATGACCAAGGAGAGAGAGGCAGGAAACAAAAGGGAGAAGGACTCGGAATTAAACCAATGCTGTTACATCGTGTGCATGTACAAATACGTAACTATGAATTCCACCACTGCGTATGATTAGAATGCATCAATTCTAAGAAATCGTGATAAAAGCCCTGGTAAACAACAGGGAAAGAATATTCTAGTGAAGAATTCAAGAGCTGACATGTGAGAAGTCAAGTCCAAGGAGAGATGTGGTTGTGATGGGAAGGAAGTCTGCTGAGTCATCTTTCCAATCCCGAAAATCCTGACTTACATTGCTGATAAAATGAGTTTTTATTACTCCCTTTGTAATTTCTTCAAAGATGGTCTAACATCTGCCAGGGGGTCGGGTGGTGAAGATACTTGGGATCCATTGTTTTCATCTTCCAGGCTTTCGATGAAACAGCAAGACAAAAAGGGTCTCATTTTAGCATTCTATCACCCTCACCCAGAAAGGGCTGCTTCTCCCACCCTGGGTGTCCATGGGGTACCATCATGATGGGTGTCACCCTATAATTGGCAGTTTCAGGGTCATTCTCCATCCTCCCTAATCACCAAGGCATCGATGTACCAAAGGTACCAAGATGTACTGTTAAAGGTACTTGAACAACAACAAAAATTCTTGAAGAGTTCAGAGACTAGTGGTGGAAGACACATCTACAGACGATAACTATGAAATTGGAGTGAGGAAAAAGATAGGTGTAGCAAGAGATGAATGAACCAAGTGCTGTGGGAACAGTAATGTGCATTTTTCTGCCTGGCTGACAGAACAGGGCTCTTCAAAAGAGGCAGCACTGGAGCTCTGCATTAAAAGTTGAGGAGGAAAGGAAACCATTTGACCTCAAGCATATATGCTAGCAATTCTATTTGTCACCTCACCCCCAGCCCTTATTGTGGATTAGCATTCACATATCAGAAAAAACTTTTGATTTTTTGTTTTTTGGGGGACTGGATTACTTCTCTTAGCATGGTAGTCTCTAGTTCCATCCATTTACCAGCAAATGCCATAAAGCCATTATTTTTTAAGGCTGAGTAATATTCCATTGTGTATATATACCACATTTTCTTTATCCATTCATCGGTTGAAAGGCACTTAGTTTGGTTCCACAGCTTAGCTATTGTGAATTGAGCTGCTATCCACAGTGATGTGCCCACATCACTGTTGTATGATGATTTAAAATCCTTTGGGTATATACCAAGTAGTGGGATAGCTGGGTCAAATGGTGGTTCCATTCCAAGTTTTATAAGGAAACTCCACATGATTTTCCGGAGTGTTTGTACCATTTCGCAGTCCAACCAGCAATATATGAGTGTACCATTTTCCCTAAGTCATATATAACTAAAAAAAAAAACAATAAATTTTTTTAAATGCTAGTAATTATAAAGTTAAGGACTGAAGAGAGGTTTAAGGGGCTGGGTTGTCAACAAAACAGGGACAGACACATGAGGAGGAGTGCAAAACACGACAGGACATGCAATTGGAGAATGGGCTTGGTCAAGGCCATTGGGAGCTGAACCATGTGAAGCTGCAGCAACACTTAGAGCAGAGCATGATAAAAATCATATTTCAGATTGTAGAAAATTATCTGGAATGTGGAAGATGAATAGAAAAGGAGCATTGAATGGTATCTTTCAAGATAAGAGATAACAAGAATCTATGCTAAGGCAATGGCTTAAGAAATGGAAAGGAGGAGACAAAGTCAGGGGGCACTCTACAGTAAGAAATAAAAGGACTGAGTATGATTATCATGCAAATGATTGAGAAAAGAAGAGATTTAAAATATGCAAAGGAATTGCAGGTCAGTGATGCCATTAATAAGCTAATAACCACAAGGGGAGCGAGCATTGGACCAGGAAGGGAGAGGTCGAGGCCTGTGGTCATAGCTTCCTGCACATGAAGATTACTTTCTTCTCTTAACAAGTGCTTATCACCGTGCCAGTGTTTCTCTACCACAAACACATCTTCCCACCAAGCTTGGATGTAAGATATCAAATGAGTGATGAGCAGGGGGAAAAAAGATAAAACTGGGAAGGTACCATTAAAATAAAAACTTTAAACAAATTAAATTCAATAGCGTTTGAGTAAAGGATGATTTATGAATTACACAGCACTTAGAGACAGGAAAGGTTCAGAGAGCTTCACCCAGCAGCAGGTGTTGGGAGCTTTTATAGGCTGCATACAGAGGCAAAGTCGAGAAATCACCTGGTTAGCTTTGTCGGAGGTATTTGCCTATCATTCAGCTGCCTATAATTAATTAGCTGAAACTTGGTTATCGGTTGCAAAACATCCTAAGTTAGGCTTTAGTTTATTTATGTAGGCAATCAAAGTATAAGATGGCCTCAGCTGCTTATTAAATTTAATAGTGCAGGCAGGTAAGAGGCCACATCTCTAGAAATTGATTAAGAGCTCAACTGCCATTTGGAATGTCCTGGGCAAGAATAGTCCATAAGGCCAAACTAAGGGGATCCTAGGACAATGGGCCTGTGTGCCTGCCCTCTTCTATGCTGCCTGCCAATGGTGGGAAGCCTTGGTGAGTGGATGTTGGTGGCAGCTGAAAGGAGGTTGGGAATGTGGGCACAGCTCCTGCCCTTGACTGAGAGCCAGCCCGCTTCCTGCTAAAGCTACTTTCAGCCAAACTTGTTCTTTCTACGGACCATATTTTGTCATGCAATGAAAGCATTGTTTTTGATTATCGTAAAACATATTAGCACTTGCCGAAAATGCAAAAAATATAGGATGGCCATTTCCCAGTAACAGCTCCTAGAGAATACACAGATTGGGATATTCAGAGTGTGAAATTCCCTCAAGGCCCTTCTTTTCTCTCTCTATTTTCTTTGGGGAGAGAAGGAACGGGTAGTAGAAGAAGCTCTTTGAAGAGAGAAAAATTGTGGGTGGAGAAAAGGGTGAGGGAAGGCAAATCAGAGAAGAGATGCAGGAGGAGGGAGGGGACAAAGGAGAAGACAGTGCTAAGCCCAAACACTGAGCTGATTAAAATGCTGAAGAGCAGATTGTACCAGAAAGGAGGGAAGGGAAAGAATGAAAATGGAAGAGAAAGAGCTGAGTTCTCCCAACATAAGATGAACGCAAAGTGTACAGACCACCCGTAAAAACAAATGTTGATTGTATGTTACTGTTGAACAAGAGTATACCTGGAGTGCATGATAGATGTGGTACCTGCACCTCTTTTTAGAAGGTACCTTAATGTTTTAGGTTGAATCGAAAATGCCTCCCAAATCTCATGGGCTAAAGGCTTGGTTACCAGCCAGTGATGCTATTGGGAGGTGATGGAAACTTTAAGATGTGGGGTCTATTGGAGGAAGATGGTCACTGGATGGGGGGGGGGTGTCCTGGAAGGGTATATCTTGTCTCCATCCCCCTACTTTTCCTCCTTCCCCCCTCTGTCTCTCACTCTGCCTCCCCCACCTCTCTCTTGGCTTCCTGTCCATCACTATGTAAGCAGGTTTGCCACACCACATGGTCCTCACCATGATGTTCTGGCTCACCACAGACCCAGAAAAAATCAAACCTAGTGACCAAGAACTGAAACCATGAGCCAAAACAAATCTTCTCCCCATACAAGTCGATTTTCACAGGTATTTTGTCACAGCAATGAAAATGTGATCAAAAGGTTAAATTTAGACAAACCCTGTATTATCTTTTTTTTTAATTTTCTGATTTTAGCAATTCCAAACTAGCATTTCCATTGAGCATCTGCCTCTCTTTTCTCAATAAGTTCAACAGCATCAGAAGGCTAGTCTGCTATTTCATTTTCTCCTATTTCACTGAGCCCTTCTCTCAGATTTCTGCTGATTTCTGTACCCCAAACCTGGGGACAGTTCACTTCTGGATCATTTATGCATCCAATGGGAAGAGCAGTCAGATACATAAGGGCCACCTCCTCACAGGTCCTTCTTCTCTTTCTTCCATAGTCCTGAAACAGTTCATGTCTCTAGGCTTGTGTTGAGGGAATTAGATGCCTCTCAAATACAGTCCCACCTGTAGGACTTTCTCACTGAGGTTCCAGAAGATAACCAGGATTCTCCAGGGCTGGAAGAAACTCCCAAGAGGCAGAGCACTATGCCTGCTGGGGAAATGGATTCTTTCTGTGTCCAGAATGGCTTGTGAGGTCCTTGTTATGCCAAATAGGAGTGGGCCACTGCCCTCAGCTCCCTTGGCCTGATCTCAGCTGTAACATTTTGACAATGTTGAGGTTTTTGTTAAGGTGGGATGAAATAGAGTATGTGAAGTATTTCGTAAACTAAAAACTCTCTACCATGAGTTTTTAATTTGCATTTCAGAAAAGCCTCGGCTTCCTCGGGAGAGCCTCAGCAGGCAGGAGAGAAATTATTGGACTAGCTTTCTGGCCGCCCACTCTCAGTTCAACCAGGGCAGTTAGCTTTTATTGGAGTTTGGTATACAATTTAATTCAAAGAAAACGGGTTCAGTAACCTTCAAAAATTGTGAAATTATTGTACTTCACAAAGCGTTTCTTTGTCTCCCACTTTCCCCCTGCAGTACATCCCTGGGAAGCAAAACCTCCCTCACCTCAAATGTATTTTTAAATGGCAATGCTTCCTTCAAACCAGCCATGATCCCTAACCTGCCATTCATTTCCCTTCCCTCTGAGGGATGGGGGTCCACGGTTCCCACCCAGGCACGAGGTCTACAGGTCCTAGAGTTCAGCCCTCCAGTTCCTCTCCTCACAGCCCTTGGTTCACTGTGTCTCCAGCTCCCTCCACGGGTGAGCCTGGCCCTGGGTTCAGCAAGGCTGCCTCAAGACCAAAATGGCCACAGAGTCAAAGGGTCCAGAATCAAAAACAGGGGAAGATGCCAGCAGGACAGTGAGGTAGGAAAGACTTGGAGGGAGGGCTGGAGAAGGGAAGGCCGGGAGGCAAAGTGTTAGTCCTGAAGTGAGGCCTCCCATCCTGGCTTTCACTCCTCATAGACACCTGCCACTCACCTGACAAGGACGTGCTCCTGGGACTGCACAAAGAAGCAACAAAGAGCTCTTCTGCAAAACACCTAGCTGCCTTCCCCTCCCTAAGCAAAGCCCTGCATAAATTTGCAGCTTGGTTTTGGCGGCCCTCACCTTCCCTTTCGGCTCATCCCTACTGCCTTTCCTTGGCCGTCACTCACAAGGAAGTGTTCAGGGGCAGGGTGATTTGCTTCTCCTGAGAAGACAGCCCAGTCGATGTTCAACACAACGGATGAGATGCGAATTGGACATGAACAGGGAGAACCAGCATCAGGCCAGCGATGGAGACAGGGATGATTGCCTGCTGCGACTCACAGCCCAGGACCCCCGTGGAACCAGCACCCAACACCAGTCCCTTTCTGACAACTAACTCCTTTTGCAACTTCAGTTACAACCCCCAGACCTCTCTCCTGAGAAATGCCCAGCCTTCTTGCAGGGAAAGTTGACTCCAGACTGCAAAGCCTCTTTCTCCAGTCTCCCATCTGTTCCTCCTTTCCTGTCACTTTGAATTGCACCAGGCTATGACTGGGGAGCCGTAGCTTCTGAAAGCATGTAATGAAGTGGCGACCGCAAAAGGGATGGCTTGATTGCTACTTTGATGAGAGTGCCATTCTTATAATACATAGAGCTGCAACAAGCATTTGAAGGCGTTACATGACCTTCCATCCGGCTCATAGGACAAGGATATAATTAACTCGCTTAACCACCGGGCTTCCCCTGAAAAAGATTTAGAACTCTCGTCTATAGGCATATTTATGGTCTGTATTCCTTGGAGTAGAGAGTTATTTTCCATGAGAATTGCAAGCATCTTTATGTTTATTTTAAGCTGTCTATTCTCTGAATTTGTAATTCTTTAAGTATTAGTTATGGCTTATCTGAGACTTAAGAACAGGAAAGAGGCCACTACTCCAAAGTGCATTAAATAATGTAATGTGTAAGCTCCAGCTGGGTAAAGAAATTGTAACGCTAAAGAATTCAATTTAGTTCCAACTCCCTCTGGGCTATGTAACCTTACAAAGCCTTTGAGGCATGTTTCAGAATTCCTGCAGGGTTGAATTGGAATTTTTTTTTAACATTGTTTGAATTACATAGAGATGGGGTCCTTAAGATTCCACAGAGACAGTCAAGGTTATAGAGTCGTTTTCCCCAAGGAAAAGTTTCCTTGATCCATGACATAGTCTACCTCTAAAAATGAAAGGTCTCAATCTATCAGAGCATCCCAAAGAAGTCAACTACTGTACCCTGACCCAGCTTTTATAGAGCCCCATTGACCCATCATTCATTATCTTTGGAGCTTTTAAAATTTTAAACTCATTTAATATTTTCTGTACAGCCTTACTCCAAGATGCCTCAAATGACCTAGATGCTGTGGTCACAATCCAACTTTGCTTGGTTATCTGGAAAACTCCAGGCACAGCAAATTGAGAACAAATATAAGTGTCTTTCAGACAGTTGTCTGGAAGACGAGGAGAGACTGTCCCACCTCATAAGATTGGCACTGCCACTTGGCATCTGCTCTTTACGCCTAGCTAAGTCATGCTGCCTTTGAAAGATGCCTAATGAAGTGGCCATAAGTGGAACAAACAAACACAGTTCTGCACTCCTATGCTTTGGATATAATGGTGAATACTGCTCTCTGGGAGAAGAACTAAAAATACTTCCAAAGCAATAGTAACTCCTTGCTCCCAAGCACAAACTCATGGCCTAAAATAAGGAACCTACATTACCATAGTAACCCTGGCACTGCTGTGTGTGGCATTAAAAGTACCTTTCATACATTAATTACTCTATTCAATCCTTATGACAAATCCTTGAGGGCTGACGTCTTACCTCTTTCCTAAAGACATTGCCCAAGTTCATTTAACTATCAGAAAGTAAAGCCTGGGTTGAAGCCAGTGGATTCCAATTCTGATTCCGTCTTGTACTACTTTCATTGCTCTGCGTTGCTTCCTGGTCTGCCTTTGAAACAGTCTCTAAAGGAATCCAAGAGTTGGGGGATAGAATAGCCTGACTGAGGACTCTGAGTAGACTTAGCTAAAGGCAAGAAAAGAGTCAGTTGGACGTGGAAACTCTGAAGCCATGGAGTGAGTTTTATATTTCTAGATGCTCAGAAAGACAATTTGACTAAACAAGAGATTCAATACAATAATTAGGTGCTGGTGAAGAGATGCAAACTTGAAGAGCAACGAAAATGAGATCAGCAGCTTAGGCATTCTAGGCCCTCGTTTTAGGATTCCTTAAGATTGCACCATTAAAGGAACCTTTCATGGAGTGGACCTTAGGAGATAGGATTGGACAAGTCAGAGAGGCCTAGCCAGAGTCAAAGGAGATAACAATTCTATTGTTTCCTTCTAATCTCATCTTTATCATGTGTAAGATAAAGCCACACCTAGAAATTTTCACTAAAATACTAACCTAGTAATTTTTACATTTGAATTTTTTGTATTATTTCAGACAACTATATTTCTAACCAAGAATGTTACAGCAATTACTTTTTTAAAAAACCAAAATTTTGCCAAGTATAATATGCATTCAGAAAAGTGTCTGTATTACAATTACATGGCTCAGTTAATTTTCACATACCCCATAACCAGCAGCTGGATCAATTATTACTATTGCTTTGGAAGTATTTTTAGTTCTTCTCCCAGAGAGCAGTATTCACCATTATATCCAAATATAATAATTCTTATAATCCCCAGTACTGCAAAAAAAAAAAAAAGAAAGAAAGAAAACTAAAGGAACTTTCTCAGCACCCCCAGTGCCTACCTCATCTTTCCTTTAAGTCAGGAATTTTCCACTAAGGGTTATATCTCTCTTAACTTCTGTATTTGATCCACCTCTCTGAAATAAATAAATTAAACTCCCATTTAAATATTTCATTTTGAAGCACCTCTCCTCTGTGTGAAGGATGAGGAAGGACCTCAGACAATGACCAGTTTACAGTAGGCAGCCATAACAATGCAGCAAGAGCAGCAGAGGCACAGAAGACCCTTTTGGGAGGCTTTTTTCTCCCTGCAGAGACCCAAGGGACTCAGGCTTGCCATATGCAGAGACAGTCAGGCCTGATGTCTGAATCTTCAACTTTTTCCTCAAAAGGAATTCTTTTGTAAGTTGATAAGCAAGAGTAAATATTTTCAGACTATTTCAAGAAATGCTTTTGAAATCTCTCCTTTGTGGGCTTGGGTCAAGCTCTCTATTTCTATCCGTCTTCATTCTTTCTGTTAAAATCTTGATCTATTGTTCAGCATAAGGATTATTCCCCTGTCAAACTCAGCTACATATGTGTTGTTAGGAAAGTAGTTAGTATTCAAGGCACCAGGAGAAGCCCTTTCTAAATTAAATGAAATTTCAGTGTGGTTATATAATACCAAATCAGATTGTCTGATTTTAACAGAGATTTGGTTAAACTCAATTTTATATGTAATTTTCTATTTGTAGAAACTAATAGAAGAAAATTGTAATAGACATGAAAGAGAACAGGAATCTTATAGAGTTTGTCATATTCTGTTATGTATTAAAATGATAACACTGATTTCATGGTCCACTATTTCATTAAGTTTCCTGCTGTCATTAATGCTTCCATAATTAAAATAACCTTAAATTTAATTCAGAATGAAGTACATATTTACAATTTTCCCCATAATACTTGCAATCAGATTTTAGAGAGGTTTCCCCTTAAAGGGATGTGATTAACCTTTGCACCAGAGCCTGTATTTGATTTTTGACAGTTAGGAAAAAAAATGGAAAAGAAGAGCTATTCAGTGGAAATTCTGCACCTAGTGGGTAGAATTACATATTAAATAAGGTTTAGTGTGCTCAAAGGTATTTTTCTTTTGAATTATTTGTCTGTTACTGAGGACTGTCTTTTCATTGAGTGTAGCACTGACTCTCAACCTTTTGAAGTTGATGCTTTATTATGTGTGTGTATAAATGTACTATTTATATATAAACATACACATATATGGGTTTCCTTTCTTCCTCATCTGATATTTCCTTTATTATAAATGTTTGTGTCTATGTAAATATGTGTATAGCATGCTATATAAATATGTGTGTGTATATATAAGCATATTTGAATGTTTATTTCTTTTTGTGTATGTATAGTTCTTTTCTAGTTATTTGTGATATTTCCTTTTGTTATAAGTTGAATTTTTTTGTATGGGCAGATGTAGATGCCTGAGTCAAAGATGATAGATTCTGACTCAATTAACTAAATTCTTTGTCCTTTAGCAAATAGCTTTGTGATACATTTTAGTATCAGTTAAAACTAATAATAGCCAACATTTATTGAGTGTTAGGTGCCAAGCATGTTGCTAAGTGCTTCAGTCCATACAAAAACCTTACAAAGTGGTTGCTATTATAAGCCCCATCACATACGCAAGAAAGCTGAGACTCAGAGACATTAAGTACCTTGGCCAAGGATCCAACTGGGATTGTCCTCAAGACGAAGCCACATAATTTTCCACTCTGCTTTACTGCCATCTCCATGTGTTAACCCCTATGTTACTTACCCATCTTCTGTTTTCTATAATGTCATTGACAAACTCCTTAAAATGTTCCTATTAACTTTAGAATTAGAAAACATTGTTTCCAAGCTTCCCATTTGGGTTTTGATTGGATTTGCATTTAACCTTTAAAAATATTTGGGAAGAATTGATTTTTTCCATAAATATTTAATCTTCCTAAGTGAGGATATGACATTGTTTTCTATTTGTTCAAATCTCCTTTTTAAATCTCAAAACATTGCATTTTGTTCATATTGGTTAAAAGTGGTTTTTCTATAAATTATCCTTATATAAAGCCATATCTTTGTTGCTACTGATAGAAAGATCTCTTTTGTTATGGCATTGCTATGGTTTAAGTGTATCTTCTAGAATTCATATGTTGGAAACTTAATCTCCAAAATCATATGTTAATAAATTTGGCCTTTGGGAAGTGCCTGGGTCATGGGGGATTAACGGCTGAATAGATTAGTGGATTACTGGATTAATGGGTTATCACAGGAGAGGCTTTGTTATAAAAGCAAACACTTTCTGTCTTGCTTACTCTGTCTCACCATGTGATGTGCTCTACCATGTCACAATTTATCAAGAAAGTGCCCTTCCCGCCCCTCCCCCCACCAGATGCCAAGCAGAGGTTGATGTCATGATTTAGGGACTATCCAGCCTCCAGAACCATGAGCCAAATAAACCTCTATTCTTTATATATTATAGACTGTGGTACTCAGTTACAGCCACCAGAAAAGGGACTAAGATGGATATTAAATATGTATTTTGATTATTATCAAGAATAATATGGGTCTGAGTCTTTACAATACTTCCAAGCTAATAAGCCCACCTGTAATTGTTCCATGAATGCTGGAAGAGAACATGAGGCTATTAGGTGAGAGAAAAAACTTCATTATTCTCAGCAAAAGCAATAGAAGTATCAGCATGTTATGCTCATGAGTTCCCCATCTTCCTATTTTGCTATAAAGCAAAAGGCCCAATATGAATGCCTACTCCTTTAACAGGCAGATTTATAAGAAAACACCGAGTTTGGGGTATTCTCTATTTGCATACAGAACAAAAGCAAGCCTTCCTCTTTCTACCCTCTGAGTGGAAACATTACCTCGTTGCTCAAAGGAGTTTGCTGCAAACACAACCTGAGAGAAGACCAGAGTAAAGAATGGTCAGGTCCAGGCCTTCATTCTTGGTTATATCCAGTAAGAATATGCAAAGCCACTTAGGGCCAATGGTGATTGCTTTTCACAAAATATGTATATGAATACTGTTGGATCTTATGTACTTGAATACAAAAATCTTTTAGGGAAAAAGATAGGATCACTATTTCGTGTATGTGTGTGTATGTGTGTGTGTGTTTATCTTACAAACCAATGTGTTCAAATAACATGATCAAGTTTACCTAGATACTAAATAAATACTATATCTGAAACTTAAACCTGGTATTCTAATTTCAAGTTCTTTACCTTTTTTCTTTCATCATTCTGACCAAGACAAATTACATGTTTATTTTATTATAAAATATATTTTTATAATAGCATTTATAACATCACACAGTATTGCCATTTTCTGTTTATATAACAATTGATTCATCTGTCTGAACTTAGACTGTCAACTCTCCGAATAGAGACTGAATTTATCATCTTGGCAACCCTGGTTCTTACACAGTGCCTGGGGTGGACCAAGATAGTTATGGATGGATTAAGAAAGGGAGGGAGGGAAGGGTGGAAGGAAAGGTGGGTAGGTGATAGATGGATGAATACTAAATAGGTAGATGAATGTATTTTTTTCTATATTTTTAATATATCTAAGAATACTTCTTTCTTTGCCAAATATGTTCTAAGGAAATTCTGTAAATGTCTAAATTTTATTAGATTGTTTCTGGATAAACAAAAACCACCAGCATGAGTTTCTAAAGTGACCTGGCAAAGGTTTATTGATTTCTTTGATTTTAATGAAGACTATAACATTGAATAGGTCTAATAAATATGAGTCTTCACATTTACCCTTGTTTAGTATAAAGCAAAGTGAGCATATTTTTAAACATCATCATTCTCAACTTTAACCTCTGAGCACGCAAAGCATTTAAATAAAATGAAGATGAAAAGGGTCTACCCCCATGACTTCACAGTCTGCCTCAGCCTAGTGTGCTGCCAAGGCGAGTTCTCAAAACGTATATCTGATCATGTCACTCCTCTCTTTAAAAACACACACACTCGCACACACACATGCACACACAATCTTTCAGAGATTGCCCCTTTGCCTCCTAGATATGCTCCAATTGCTTGGCAAGATACAAAGGCTTTCCTGACTTATCCACTTCTCAAGCCTTGCCACTCAGCATGACATCACCCCAAACCTAAATTTCAGTGATGTCAAAAGATTAGGGTTTCCCAAGCAAGTCCAGGCCTTTGCCCACCCTGCTTTTTCCATCAAGAGTGTCTTTCCTTCCAACTTCTCTCTGGCTACTAGTTGATTATCTCTCAAGGAGTCATTTCAAACTTTACATTTCATAAACAGTTTTTCCTGAATGCTCCTCTCAGTAAATTATTCATACTCCTACGATGTCTCCGATAACCCTAGTCACGCTTCATTTAGAGTACACATAAACCTTTATTGCAATGACTGAGTTTTAAGTCCACATTCCTACTGTGTCTTCTTAATTTTTTATCACTGGAATCTAGCACAGACCCTGGTGTATGGTAGACATGGGGAACTCTTGGCTTCTCTTCCCTTATCTTTCCCTCCATGGATAAATCCTTATTATCAATAAGGATATTTGTGAACTCTCAACTCTGAGACATACCTCTTGTGAAACCACACAAGGGCATCATAAAGCTGTTCAAATTGCTCTGTTAACGCTCCTTTGTAACAAGGAAGTCTCAAGAAAGAGGAGTTATACATTATACGTGAGAACACAGACCTGGGCACGAGGACCAGTGTCCACATATCTCAGTGTCCACATATCTCAGAGGAGGTAGAGGATCTATGGCGGCACAAAAGAAGAGCCAACCCTGGGTGGGTGTTGTGGTGCATTTCAAGTACCTCTGCAGTCCCTGGGGTTGAGAGCTCTGTTGAGTCCCTCCCTCTCTGGATATTGTCACCATTCTGAAAGGTCATCCCAGCTCCTGGTTTGCCTTTTAAAAGAGCTTGCTGCAGAAAGACAATGTCAACTCCAAGGGCCAAACCACAACATGAAGTGGGGAAGATACTGGGGGGGGGGACTGGACAGTCCATGTACCTATCTAATGAAACCCCATGGAAATCATCCACTTCGTCTGCTCTTCGAGTCCCGCCAGGAAATTTGTGCCTATTCTATAGTGTTCAAGATAAAGGAGAAAAAAGAAGAGCATAACTCCCTCATGCGTTATCCCTCTCCTTCCTTTTCTCTCCCCCTTTCTTATCCCTCTCTTTACTCATCCTTTCTTGTTCATTTTGCAGATATATGCATACTGTTTCTTTCCTTTTTTGAAAAAGAAAACTCAAAACACAAGATACTGTAATTTTAAGGGAATTTTCCAAAGGTCCAAATGAACTAAAGAACTAAAAATTAGAACTGGAGGCACAGGACAGGTAACCTCAAATGGCCCCAGTTATAAAGCACCAGCGAAGGTGGTAGCTTCATAATGACTAACACCAGACAAATGCTCCCAGGCTCAGAAATTGCCTATGTGCTTCTAGCTGCCCACGCTCTGATGCAAGTAAACAACACCAGGCCTTGGTTCCATTTTTTAAAAAATAAACTCTGAGCTCCAAATACATTATTAAATTGAGGACATACACTGGGCACTTCAGCGAAAAGATGTTTGACCTCTGGCATTAAGAGCCCAACAGTTGACACAAGTGCCCCCAGCCCTCTGAATAGCCCTCAAAAGAAACCCAGGCATGGACTATTACTTCATAACCTGGAAAGGACAAAGAAACAGTACTGTCACGTTCCCTGTGTGGTAGTCACATTTGCCTCGGGATTCTCAGGAGAAAAAAAGCAAGCCCTGATGGGGGTTAGGAATATTGCACCCAGCGTTTTCTTGCATTTGACACATGGGCTCAATAAAAGTCTCCACAACATTCCCGGATATTTTTCAGTGCCTCTTGAGCTCACGGGTAGTTTAAGGGAAGATTAATCCAAGAGCTTACTATATTATACTTACCTCATTAAAATATTGCATTGGAAGACATGTTTAATACCCAAGAATCCTGCTGATCCTCTTTATTAAGCTCTTTAAAGGAACTCTTTAAGAGTGAACAGAACTGAATATTATAGCTTTCATTTAAGCTCAAGATTCACTTTAGTACCAGGGTGCCTGCACTCAAAGTTAGATGATCCCTCAGGGTGTTTTGGCACAGGCTCCATGATCTGTACAGATATATATCTTATCCTGAACTTTTCCAGAAAGAGAGGAAATGAAACATCCCTCCCCTCTAATGTTCAGGCAGAATACAAACCAAAAGAGCAAAATGTAATAAGATGCTTATCATGTGGTAAGCGCCTTTCTAATGTACTCAATGCTGTCATAAAGTGAGTACTACTGGGAACTGTGCCTTACAGTTGGGGAAACTGAGGTTCGCAATTTTCCCCAGGGCCACCAAAGTCCACCATGAGTTCACTCAGGTTATCACCAGTACCTCAAATCCCTCCCCCACAGTGATCCTAGCCCTGAAGGCTCTGCCTAGTTCTTCTGCACACTTTCCCTTCTCTGCTTCAAGACCTGGCCCTTGTGCCCCCTCTTCACTCTTCAAGCTATGCATCATCTAAAGGGGAGTCAGGACATTACTACAGAAAGAACTTTCCTAGGTTTTGGAAGACCTTGATCCTTTTCTGCCTTGACCACTTTTTAGCAGAGTCATTTTTGGCAAATCTGAGCCCCGATATTCTCATTTTAAAGGAGGTTGTTCCAAGGCTCATATGAAATAATATATATGAAAATCTTGCTATGATTTGCAAAATGTTGACCAATATTAGTCACAATTATAAAATGTGAGAATTATTCATAGTAATGAAAGAAAACATGATCAGTTCAGATACAATCTATGGATGCGGGGGGAAGCTAGGTTGCTGAGATTTAAATAAAATAATAAAACAGAATAGGATATAAATAATTCCTAGGGCCCAGAGCTGGTAATATTGAGAGAAGTTTATGAATATGTCTTCATGACAGTCATAAGTTATGTCTGCATAATATTTTATAGTGTGTAGATCTCTTTGGCGATAGTGTTTATTTTATTATTCAAAGACATATAACACGGGTAGGGGACTGTCAACTGCAGTATGTGAGCCAGGAAATGACTGCTGTGTGCAAACACTGCAGATAAACATTCTCTGCAATTGACTAATTACAGGTCTTCAGAGGAGTCTGAGCCCTGAAGTAATGGGAGTGATGGAGTGGTCTTAGGAATATGTCCCCCATCCTCACTCCTCTTTCTCATTTTCAGAGATTTGGTAAGAAAGTGGTCCATGAAGAACTCCATGTGGAATAATTCTTGTTGTCTGTGTAACTCAGAAGTCACCAGGCTGAAAATCAAAACCATAGTAAGTTCACATCTACTTGTTCAGGATCCTTTCCTTATAGAAGTCAAGATGCTTGCACAGGAAAAGGAATTTCACTGAAGGAAACTTGGGGAAGAGGATGCATCTCACGAATGGAGGATCATGTATTATGGAGGGCCCAGGCTCACTCCTGCTTCCTGAGAGGTCTCCCTAAGACATCTAGCACTCAGAGAGAACAAGAACCCGAGTGGAGAGGGTATCTCGTAGGATGTCTTTGGCTGCAAATATCGGAACACTCAACTGAAAGGTATGGCTTGAAAAACTCAAAAGACATTCATAATTTCACATAATGTGTTGGGCTCACAATAGGCTCCACAGAAGTGTTAGCTGCCATTATTAGTAGTAATAATGAAATGGCTACTACCATTATAACAAGAAAGGCAAGGCATTTCCAAGGTTGATGCAGAGCTCAGAGATCCAGGTGCTCTTCTTTGTGCTCTGGCATTGACAATGTAACATTGATGCCTCTTTTCATGATGTCAAAAAATCTGCAATGGTTCCAGGGGTTATATCCAGACAAATCACATACAGAAAGAAAAAATAATGCTCCTTTTTTTTTCTAGTAAGATAATGCTTTCTCCAAAGCCCTCCACAGATATCACCTGGGGTCTCATGGGCCAATATTGAGTTGCTTGGCTCTGCATTAGTTGCAAAGGAGGCAGGGAAAAGTGGCATTTTCTATAGTAGGAGAGGGTGGTCATGCCCAATAGAGAAAAGGACTGGGCAGATCCTGAGAAGGCAACTGATAGAGTCAGCCATCTATAACATTAGACTAATTCCCTCCCCAGACACTGCTCAGAAAGGGTGGGGAGCTACCAGTTCTATAACACTATGTCTTTTTATGGAGAAAGAGAATTCTTAAGATCCTACTGGAAAAATGTTGATTGGCATAAGGAGTTTTATACTTTGGATTCAGTCAGCCCTTTCCCTTCTGCCCAGTTTAGCAAGAAAAGATAGAAGCCTGAATGAGGTATCCACCCATCCCTAGCAAGAGATCAGAATAACATGAGGAACAGAATTTCTCAGGTAATGGCAAGCTGTATAATGGAGGTTCCCAGATACATAGCAGACATTCAGCACGACAGCCACTGGAGCCTGTCACATGGATGGCCACACAGCTGGGGCAGAACAGCCAGGTGCCAGAGAAGAGGACCCAGCAGGAAGTCACAGCTACTAGACGGCTGTCAGCCATGGGAGTGCCTTGAGTGGCTATCACCATAGCACCTTCTCTGCTTTGATGTTTGGAGGAAAGGAACAGTACCAATCACTGGGGAAATGGAAGAAATGCATCAGTCCCTAGAAATACTGTTCTGAGGGTTCAGTCCACTGTGGACCCGACTGGAGATTGAGGCAACAAAGGCCACTGACTTATTTTGTAGAAACAGACATTAGGGGTTGGAGTTTTGTGGCTTCGAAAGGGGTGTTAATCAAAAATTGGTCTATAAGCGGGCAGCAGGCACTAATGAGGAATCTAGACCACAGAGAGTTCCAGAAGAACAGTAAGCTGCTGTTGACCTTAACTACCAAAGGACAGGAACGACTTGGTCACAGGGATGGTGGGCAGTAGATAACATGGTTGCTAGTTAAGAACTGAGGCTCTCATATAAAACAAATTACATTTCAAATCCCACTTAAAAGTATGTACAACTGTGGTCAATTATTAACCTAAGCCTAATATCCTTAGCTGCAAAAAGGGAATGATGATTATACTTTCTCTAGAGACCTGATATGAAGATTAAATGAATTAATATATGTAAATTTCTTGAACATTACCTTTGCGTATATAAATATTAGTGACTCATTATGAGAAGGCCCATGAGAGAACCTAGTCATAACCAGTCTGACATCAAATAGAATCAATTACTACCTTGCTTGTGTCAAGTCAGTTAACAAAAAAGCTCAATGTAAGTAGATGGGGATTGGCAAAAGAAATGTTTGGGGAGTAGGTTACAACATTGTTTATCCATGATTTAATTTTCATGGCATCAATTGGACTTTTATAAGGCTAATTCCCAATGTTGGGGGTAAAGGTCTAACTTCTGTGAAACAATTTGGAGCTTCTATGTGGTGTGCAAAGCAAAGAAGCTGAGCTAAGGAGAGCTAGCTCATTTTCAGTCTTAATCACAGCTCTCGGCAACTTGAATGAAAACAAGGCACATGTGTTATTTAAACTCTTTTATGTTACCTTAAGGGGAAAAAAAACTATACAATGTAAGAATAAAAATGAGGACAGCATAAATATATATGGAATCTGAGAATGCCTGAAAGACTGAACCTAAGCCTCCCAGAACAGAAATGAAGCTTATGAACTGGAAGTTGGCTTGGGACCCAAGACAATTCTAGATCTCACTCACCTTGTCACCACCACCCTCCTAGCTCCAGGAATTCATAGATCTTTTCTGACTCTCCTTCCACCTCTCCCACTGCTACAAATGACTACCTCTGTCGTTTGGTTTCTACTTACTGTTCACTTTGGTGCACACAGGACTTCTGCTTAATCACAATTTCTATTTCTCAAGATCTTTCATGGCCCTTCTGCCTTATGAACTTGCTGCCTTCATTCCCTAGGTTTCTTTTTTGGATATTCTGACTTGTTGTATTTAACCCTCATTGTTCCAGTGGAATAAAGCTCTTATTCCATGATCTCATACTGTCCTTGACCAACTGTTCACATCTGGTTTAGTGACACATGCCCAAGAAGAACTGCCTAGAGTCTTTTAGCAAGAGAGGAAGGTGGCCCTCTATAAGGAAACCTGAAACTTTGCAAGCATTCTGAAAACTTGGTTTATCCACTTCAGCAAGTACTTAAAACCAGAAACTAGAACTTAGTAGTCACAAATTACCTAAAACCTTCAAAGTTGAAGCAGCCTCAAATTTGTAATCCTCCTGCCTCAGTCTCCCAAGCAGCTGGGATTACGGTATGCACCGCTATGCCCAGCAGGTTTGAGTTTTAATAAAAGACAGACTTTGGCATCTTGATAGAGCATAAAGAAACATTTTTTTTTTTAATATCAGAGGACCAGGAACACAGACAATGACAAAACTGGGTGTCCAAATTACCAAGGACACTAGGAGAGAGAAAAGCCATACTAACTTTAGGTTAGAATAAAAAGCATTGGAGTTAATAATGCATGTTATACTTCTATTGGGATAGTAGATACTAATGCTATAATTCGGAGAATATATTGGTATTGAGTTGTTTTTTCCACACATTTTGAGTTTTTCTTATTCCTTGATTCTTAATATTCTTTTGTAAAGAGTACAATGTTCAGGGATGGGCCAGCCTGAAGAAAGAATAGTACATGCCTGCTTTAAAAGTCACCCAGAAAGGAATCTTGCCTTTGACTCTGCTCTTTGGAGTTCTTTCTCATTTTGATTTTTGTTTTACACAACCAAGAAGGGCCTAAGGAGACATGGCAGTGAAATGTAATGTGGCATCCTGCATAGGATCCTGGGACAGAACAAGGGATTTAGGTAAAAACTAATTAAATTGTGGTATTTAGTTGATAATGATATATCAATGTTCATTCATTCATTGTAAGGAATGTATCATATTAATGTAAGACGATAATAACAGGGGAAATTTGGTGTGGTGGGTGAGGAAGAGGCATATGGAATCCCTGTACTCTCTGCTTGACTTGACTTTAATTTCAAAACTGTTCTAAAAAATAACACCTATTGATGGGAGCAGAGGGTGGGGGGAGGCAGTGGGGGAAGAAGGCCCATTGGTTGCAATACATAATTTAGACACTTATCTAGTCTACTTGAATGGCAAGTGATTTAGGACCAGGCTCCAAACCCATACTTCTTTATGATGATAAAATATAAATTAGACAGAAGATTGTTAGGGAAAATGCTAGCATCCTCATTTGTTGAGCCACCATTTGACCTTGTCAACAATCAAGTGGGTAAACTGTCATTCTTTACTCTTCAAAATGCAATTGTAACTTACTATCAGAGAAACTGAATCAGGAGAAGCCGCACACTTCACTTCTAATGCCACGATTTTAAGCTTGAAATTTTTACATGATGGGCTACTTGACTTAAAATTAAAAAAAAAAGAAGAAGAAGAATAGAAAGTGCCAAACAGGTGGCACTTGACAGAGGGCTGGAACAGAACACTGAGTTCTTCATAATGAGAAAGCTTCTAACAAGAGCCATTTCAGACATAATCAGCTCAGGAGAGAAACTCAGCAGAACATAATGAACATTCTAATTCAATTTATATTATTATATTGATGATGCATTTATACAGTGCTTTTTTTCGCCAAGGCTGTCAAACACATTAGGCTAAGTTCTGCACAACAGAATTCAGAATATTTGAATAGGAGAGCTGCACCATGAAATTCCTCACCTTCAAAAGTCTTTAAGGAAATCCATAAAACTATATTTTGGGGGTAGATAAGAGTCAGGGATTGCATCTGCCTTTGAAGAATCATATGCCAAGATTTTACTTCTCATTTTTTTCAATGGTTTTTGAAAGAGAACTACTATCACCAGTTTGACATCCTTCATGGCCAAAGAAAGAAAAGGAAAAGCCCAATTTGGTGTCTCCTATAGTCTGAAAGTTTGTGTCTCTCCAAAATTCAGATTGAAACTCCATCTCCAATAGAACAGTATTAAGAGGTGGGTCCCACAGGAAGTGATTAGTCCCACTCTCACGGATGGGACTTGTGCCCTTATTAAAGAGCTTAAGGGAGTGATTTCATCCCTCTTGCCTTTCTGCTTTCAACATGTGAGAATGCAAGGCCAGGCACCATCTTGGAAGCAGAGGGCAAGCCCATACCAGGCACCAAATCTACCTACATCTTGATCTTGGATTTCCCAGCCTCCAGACTGTTGGAAATAAATTTCTGTGGTTTATAAATGACCTAGTCTAGGGTACTTTGTTATAGCATTCAGCAGAGACTAAGACAGCCCTGGACATGCTGGTAATCCTCCTACAGAGGCTGTGGGCAACAGCAAATTAATGATGGTACTCATTCAGAGGCCACTACGCTGCCCCAGTCTGCTGTTGGTTTGGGGGTGGGTGCACACCTCTGTCTTTATCAGGGCTGCCTCAATGGACAATAACTCACTTCGATCCACTGGGATAAAAGGAATTTTTATTTTAAACTTTTAAAAAGCCATAAATAAAAGAGAGTTGGACCACATCAAGACAGGAACTGGAAGAGTCCTTAGTAAGGCTGTACCTCTCATTCCTCAGTGGCCTCTGGGTCTCTCTGCTCTGCTTCCCTGTGGAATCTGCCGTGGCCCCTGCTCCTCCACAGACTAACTTGCTGAGCTTGATCAGGGGCTCTCTGCTGTCCTGTATTTCAGGTGCAGGTGCTTTACCCCATCACAATCCCAACTCTGAATCTTGCTCAGCACAACCTTTCAGTTCAGCATTCATCATCAGCTCAGCCTGTCAGTATTTCAGTTCCCAGAGGGAATGTGTGGGACAGGCCGGGTCCTGGTGATGCATAGAACTCTTCCAGAAACTGAGGGCCACTGGGAGTAGGATCTCTTGGAATGAAATGTGAGAAAGGAGGAAGGAATTGATGTCAATGTTCCCATCTTCCCTTTAAAAGTTTGTTTGATTTTTATTACTATACTGATAACTTATATTTCTTACAAAAAAAATCAAGATAAACATATTTTTAAATGTCTATTATTTCACGTGATCCAAGTATAACTACTGCAAACATTTTGGCACAATCTTTCAGAATTTTAAAAACATACCTATTTACATGTGCACTAAAATCTTTAACAAAAACAACACCACTTCATACCCACTACTTTACAATCTGCCTTCTTACTTAAAAGTATATGTGAACATATTGGATGCAGTTTCATGAATGTAAATCAATATCACTTTCAATCATTGCTTAATATTCATTTTGCAGGTGTACTGTAATTTAACCAGGCAGCTCTTATTGAGGTTTGTTTTGTTTTGTTTTTCTTGTCATTAAAATTATAAGCACTCGGATCAACATTCTCATACACCTATGTCTACATAATCTTCAGAAACTTTCCCTAGTATGAATTCTTTCAAGGGGTTCTTCTTGTTCAGAAGGCATAAGACATATGACCAGAGCACTGTGTGCAAATGTGGTTCTGATGTACATTTCCATGGTACTATATCTACATGATGTGCCAGTTTCCTCCTATCCTGGGGGTTATCATTCTCTTTAAACTACCTTAGTTTCTCCTTAACTGCCTGATTTTCCCCCAACTTGCCATCCGTGTGGCAACTTGGGCTCAAGTCACAGGGTTATAGTTCCCTTTAGACCAAAAATTCCTCATCTGTGACTCTCCTCAGCCACATGTTTTGTTTGAGAAAGCATTATTTTCAGTCTGACTTTCTTTTTCTTCGTTGTCTTTGTAACTTGCTATAATATTTGTACAGAGCATCTGCCTTTTCTTGATCAGCTGGGATGAATTCAGGAGTATAGCTTTCTTCTCTATTTAAAACTGTCAAATATACCATTTCCAGGTTTAGCCCTGAGAGTCTACTGAATATTCATCTTTGGTCATAGAGTAAAGATATGCCTGCTGATAAACTTGAAAGGCTGGTATTCTCTGAAGGTTGATACTGAATCAGGTTTTGCCTTCATACCTGCTCTTTTTATTCTAATGTATTTTACTTTTGATTAACATGCATTAATTGTGCATATTAAGAGTTCAATATGATATATCATAGGCATATAGCATGCACTGATTCAATCCAGATTCCCTTTGACCAGCCCACCAACCTCTAGTACTCAATAGTCTATATCCATCTATGAAAGACAACATGCAGTACTTGTCTTTCAATGTATGGTTTATTGCACTTAACATAACATCCAGTTGCATCCATTTTGCTGCAATTTACAGGACTTCAATCTTTTTTATAGTTAAGTAATACTCCATTGTATGTATATACCACATTTTCTTTTATCCACTAATGGACAGGTTGATCCCATATCTTAGCTATTGTGAATAGTACTGTAATAAACATGGACGTATAGGTGTTTCTTCGGTATGCTGATTTCATTTCCCTTGGGTATATATAACCAGAAGTGAGATGTCTACAATAGCTACATATTAGTTGAAAAACATACTCATTCACCTCTCCCTTAATTTGGTTATTTATTTATCCACCCATATTTTCCAAAGATAATTAAGCTTTAAATCTCCTAACTAACTCTCCAAGGGAAATTTTTTTTGGTAAAGTTGTCTTAGGTAAGTCTTTTAATATTACCTGTACACTTGGGAAAATGAGAAATTGTACCCCATTTGATTCAAATGTATGATATGTCAAGATCATTGTATTGTCATGAGCAACTAATAAAAAAATAAAAAAAATAAATGAGAAACAAGTAAGAATTTATGTGACAAATTTATGTGATCACTAACAAGTATTTTAATGTTTTTTGTTTGTTTGTTTTCCTGTGCTGGAGATTGAACCCAGGGCCTTGTGCATGTTAGGCAAGAGCTCTACCCCTAAGCTATATCCCCAGCACTTTTAAAATTTTATTTTGAGACAGGGTCTCACTGAGTTGCCCAGGCTGGCCTCAGATCCTCCTGCTTGGTGATCCTCCTGCCTTAACCTCCCAAGAGGCTGGATTTACAGAAGTATACCATCACACCTAGCTTTAATGATTTTTTTATTAAAATAAAAATATGTGTTATTGGATTAATTTCTTCAATTACAGGAAGGTTAAAATAGAGGTAATCACACACAAAAAACACACATTTACTTCTATTTTCTGAGTATTTCTCTTCAGCATAATCCCAAGCAATAGCTGTGGAAGAATCATAGGAAAAAGCCTTCAGGATGCAATAAAAAAGTATTTTTAAAGTGGTTATTTGTGTAAAATGATGTCAATCACTAGGAAGGAAGAACAATAGGCCTCTGGGTAGTGAAGAAAGAGAGAGAAAGGAAGGAGGGAGGAAAGAAGGTTAGCAGGTGAGACTGGTCAGAGGTCGAGAGGAAATAAACTGAGAAAGTTACACTCAAAAGAATGAAAATAGTCGGTAGTTTATAAAAGCAAACAGAAGAGTCCAAGAGAAAGAGAAGGGTCCAGCATTGCAAAGATCCTTTTATCAATTAGAACTATTAAAAATTGCAAGTGACAGAAACTCAATGTGAAGCAGGATACTCAAAAAAGGTGGGGGGATTCTTTGGAATCATGCTGTATGTTTATAGTAACTAAAGAAAGGTTACATTTAAAATTCCATGTGGAGTTAAACTGTTCCTCTCAAGCAATTGGAACCAGAAACTCAAACACCACTAAGCACCCTTTGTATCTCTTACCTGCTTTTCTCTGTACATCATAAGTATCTTATCAACTGCAGACCAGCTGATGCCATGTAACAGAAAACATAACTGACAAGAGCTGACAAGTTTCCAAACCCAAGACTCCCCAACCTACTCTCTTTCCTAAGTTCCAGTTAGGAAAACCCCAGGGATTTCTTGGATTGGATGAACAGTGCACTTCTAAGCCAATCACCTATGGTGAGTTAGGCAATGTCAAGGATGAACATGGTGGCTCTCTCTAACACACCATGGATAGAGAAGAAGGGTAACAGTCCCCAAGAGAGAGTGGTATTGTTTCAAGAAGGCACTGGGAAAACTGGAGATATGAACTATTCTTCTCAAAATAGCAGAATTCCAAATCACTTGGGGAAAGTGTAAGAGGTAACATCATTGTAGCTTCCTGTCTCCCTATAAAACCATTAAAAGAGGCAAAATCCTCTATGGTCACCCTCTCAATGCCTGTTTGGTTTGGCAGTTCCATTAAACTCCTGGCAGTGCCCCCTCACCCCTGCACAGGCTCAAGAAACATTAAGTGACCAGAAAAACATATTCCTCCAAGGCAAATTTAAGTGTTTTCTTGCTTGATTATTGTATAAATCTGTTTTTTGAAACTGATATCCTAGTATCATAGCTCATGAACAAACCAGTAGACAGTATCTGTGAAGCTTAGTTACTCTTTGAGTTATTGAAGTAAGGTTCTATTTAAGGACATTCCAGCTACTTCTATTACACAACATTTTAAAGTAGGCTATCATTCTAGTCCATCTGACCCACTAGATCATAAGATCCATAAGAGCAAGGGATCTGTCCTCTATAGTTTTATATTACTGTCTCTCTTTCCTCTCTAAGCTCCTCGTGGGTATGACTTGTGGACTCAGTAAATATCTGTTAGATTGAATCAATATATCATCCCAAAGTACTTGGACATAACAATAATAGCTGCAATTAAAGAAGGCTTAGAATATGTTCCATACATAAGATTTTTGGTAATCCACCCTCTCCGTTACCTTTTGAATGGCGTGTAATTCACTCCAACCAATATTTAATTGAGTGGCCAACCTTGTACAATGCCTTATGCTAGGCACTCACAACACTGGTTCAATAAAAGTATCACTTACTTCCAGAAAGAAGCTCCTAAGGAAAAAAAAAAAAAAGCTAAACTGCTACAGAAATAAACAGTAGGCAAGTAAATTTTCATCATTGTTTGCTGACAAGATGTGGGGGATGAAGTTGACAGCTTCAGGCTGGCAGCAGATTCAGGAACCCTTCAGCAACTCTCACATCGAAAAGCCCAACAAGCTAAACCCAGCATTTTGCTGCTGCTGTTATTGCCATTTTAAGATCAAGCAGAATGACTCAGAAGTGTTTTCTCCCCCTTTCACCATCACATTCTCCAGAGCAAGACATGGATAGTGACTGTGTTTGAAGGGTCAAAATTAAGGAAGAATGATCGCCATATAGTTACTAGACTATTCAGGAGCTGTTGGAAGACCACTTAAAACTCCATTGAGCTTATTTGGACATTTGGACAATTAATAGCATGGTCTAGCTCTTTTTCCCCTCTGCACTATTTCCTTTTATTTGGCAAAAGCAAGTTTTGTTTTGTTTTGTCTTAACTCAGTGTTATATGCACTGCCAAAGAGGAAGGAAGTCTTTTCCATTCTCTCTAAATATGATGTCCCATATGTTGAAAAGATTTCATGCTACTTTTCCAAAAAAAATTTTGGAGTAGCAAAGCCAGTCCAAACAAGTCTAAACATCATAGGTTCTCCAGCTACAGAAAAGATTGCATTTTTGCTTCTTATACTGAAAATAGATAAGCATGATATAAGATCTGACCTGAACAGAGAAGACATAATATTCACCAATCCTGTCATACAGCTCTGCTCATTCCTGTAGACGTTAGACATGCAAAAGTAAACAAAACTATTAGTCTAACCACATCTCTCTTTAAATTTTGTCATTACCTCTCATATGGGCCTGGCCTCAATTATATACATGGAAACCAATCATTTCTGCAGCCTGTCTCCCCACCCCTTCTAGATTAGAAGAAATGATTATCTCCATCTGCCGCCAGCCCATTCCTGACCACATCCAGGTCTTTCTGTAAGCACATGGACTGTCAGGAATTGCCTTGCACCCCTGTATTTTATAAAATTATTCTAAAAAATGATTACCTTCTATTTTTCCACCATGAAAAATATAGAATGTCAAATACCAATCAGAAGTTGTAGAGCTATATGTAATGTGCAATTGAAATATTTTCTCACACTGATCAGATCAGATTGTAGGTGGCTGGAAGACCCTAGTTAGATCCTTGGTTGTTTGGATGTTTTATTCCTTCACACTACAAATTACCTTTTCCTCTCCCTCAGTTGGACCTTTTACATGTTATTTTTCAATTCCTTGTCATTTTTATATGCTTCTTATAATATTTCCTTAAATTTATATTCTAATCCTTTAACTTTTTTCATTCCTATTATGATATTTCTAATTTCTAAGAACTCTCTTTGGATCATGACTACTTCTATTTTTAATACCCTATTCTTTCATTGATCCAATATCATATTTTCCCAAGGATATTGAATAATACTTTTCAAAAGTCATTTTTTTTCTCTGAATTAGTTTTGTTTCTTTCAAGTTGATTTTCTTTCTTTTTGTTTTGGCCTGTGAATTTCTTTTTATATATTTTTTCCTTAAATGTTTATTAAATCTTGATAATGAAATCCTTGGACTGGAGGATGTAGCTCAGTGGTATAGCACTTATCTAGCATGTGTAAGGCCCTGTGTTCAATCCTAGGCATAGGGGGCGGAAATATGAGACCCTAAAAATAGGGTAGTCAACTGTTGAATTTACTGTAGAGTAATCTTATTGAACCATTTTACTGGCCAATCCCAGTTTGAGCATCAGTAAGTAATTCATCTTATTCCCCAGAAGAATTTTTTAGGCTCTTGCTTAGAGAGTAAAAGTCTGAAAAATATATTATCAAAGACTAACAAGGATTTCAGTGTTTAGCATGTAAATATTCACTCAATCCACCTGTTTTCAGTAAGCACCATCATCAGTTTCCTGTTGTATGGCTAGCAAATTTTTATATACTTAGTGGCTTGAAGCAACAGATGCTTATTATCATACAATTCTGTGGGTCAGAAGCAGAAAGTTTTCTGCTAGGTTAAAATCATGCTGTCAGCAGAACTGGGTTCCTTTCTTTGAGGCTCTAGGAAGAATCCATTTTCTTGCCCTTTCTAAACATCTAGAGGCTACCCATACTCCTTGGCTCATGGCCTTCTTCCTCTATTTTCAAAGCCAGAAACAGCAATCAAGCATTTTTCATACTGCCATTTTTTATTGCTACCACTTCTTCCTCCCTCTTCCATTTGCAAGGACCCTGATGGCTTCATTAGGCCCACTCAGATAATCCTGGTTAATCGCCCATCTCAACTTCAGCTGACTAGCAATCTTAATTCCATCTATAGTCTTATTCACCTTTGCCAGGTAACCTAAAAAATGTTTATAGATTTTGCGGCTTAGGAAGCAAACATCTTTGGTGGCCATGATTTTCTCTAGCTCAGAACCTCAGTCTTCAATTGTGATTAGGGTGTTTCTTAGTCTATTTTCTATAGCTATAACAAAATATCTGATACTGGAAAGTGGACAAAGAAAATTGGGCAGCCCCATTTATTTGGTCTCTGATGAGGGCCCCCTGGGCTACATCACAACATAGCAGATGGTGTCATGGCAGAACTGCATGTGAAAAAGAAAGAAGATCACACAGTGAAACAGGAAGTCAGGGAGGTTCAGGGGCCAGTCTTGCTCATTTTATAACAACCCACTCTCATGGAAACCTCTGGGGTTCTGCAATAATCACATTAATCCCTTCAGAGTATGTACTAGTGCCCAGATCCTAAGTACATTTCATTAGGCGAGGGCACTTAAAGGTCCTACCATCTCTGCACTGTCACAGTGGAAACCAAGCCTCTGATACATGAACTGTTGAGGAACACACTCAAACAATATTTAAACCATAAAAGGATGTGAACAAGTCCAGAGACCTCTGGTTTTAACCTCTTCATAAACAAAACCTCTTATTTCCTCTGGATTGAAGGAGGGAAGGAGTGGTAATAAATGGCAGACTGAGAGTAGGATCTGAGAGTCTGTACTGCAATACTTCTTAAAGAGTTTCAATGAATCCTGAATCTAACTGCAATTCTTGAAGAATTTCAATGAAGCCTCCTGGTTTTTATCTCCACCTTTACCCCTAACTCCCATAAATACCAGGGATATGAATTTCTGTGACTTGAGAAGATTTTGTGGATTACATTAGTACAATGGGTTGCTTTTTGGCTTTCTCTACTACAAGTTTAGGAGTCAGATTTCTCAAGTGTCTCTAAGTTCATTTCTATTCATTGTCTTTTCAGCTTCCAAAACCTCATTACTGTTATCTTCTCTTCCATTATCTTCATCATTGAAGGTGTATATCTTTAAGGTAGATTGATTATAGAAATATCTGTAATTAATCCCCTCATCATACTCATATCCCTTGCAATATAAATTTGTAGTTCCCTTACTTAAGTGTCAGAGCCAATTTTCCCATCCCTTAAATCTGAGCAGCCTTTGTGACTTGCTTGGGCCAATAGAATGAAGCCAAAGTGATAACATGTCAGATCTGAGGGTAGACCTCAGGTGACCTTACCTTCTTCTACTGACTAGGGATTCCTTTCTTCTCCATATGAATAAAACTGATCTCCCTGATGGGAAATAGGAGCCTGAGTCAGCCCGTGGTCTCAGGTGAGTCCCTAGACGTGTGAGAGCACAGCCAAGATCAGCAAAACTGCACTTGGCCTGCAGCTAACTACAAGTATATGAGAGCCCTGCTGACTCAAAAACTGAAGATTCGCAGCTAAATCAATGACTGTTGTTGTAAGCTACTAAATTTAGGATGTATTTCTATGTGGAGCAAAAGCCACATCATACAGCCTTTTGAAACCCGTTTACTGATATTCAGTGAGAATTTAGGACTGAGTGCAGATGCATATGTTCAACACTCCTTCTTATCTGGAACTCATAATTGATTTGTTTCTCAAAACAGGACCTGTTCAATTGGGAGTCACAAAAGCATGCCTAGATATCATATCAAAACTTGGTTCTTAAAATTAATCCATTAATGTTTAATTCATTCACTTGATTGCTACAAAGCAACAACTTCATCTAAGGTACAGCTGACACTACTTTTGATTTATGATGATTCTTATCAATCAAAGAAGGAGTAACCATGATGATAATATTCTGTGTGAAACACATTTCTACCTTTTCATGGTTTCCTTAAGAGGGAGTCCTTTAGCATCTTTGATCACAGGTTAGTATAAAATGTAATTTTGAAATGTGGTGAGTTAACATTACATTAAAATCCATTCTTCTGATTTACTCCTTTGCTAATTTTTCATTTTAAAAAAACTATTTTAAATGGTATAAATAGTCCATCTAAAGTGAGGTAAAACTTTCTAACAAAATAATAGCATACAGTCCACAGTTTAATGTCTCAAATCAAAACAGTAAGTTTTTCAATACAAAATCTTAATTAACATTCCTGATATGTTCAATGCCTTACTTTGTTGGCATTGATTAATTGATTTTATTTTTATCAATTCTTCAAATATTAGTAATTTTCATCATCTGAATAGTCATTTGTTTTCCAAGTTTGAGTATAAAAGGAATTATTTGAAATCTCTTAGTGATCCATTTAGCCCGACAATGGTTCTTCCACATATTTGAAGGAAGATTGTTGTGTCTTTGGCTCTGATTGCCAACCCAAAGCAGGATATAGCTCTAACCAACACAATAATTATTGTATCCCATTCTAATTATGAAGCCCAGGAATACAATCATCATTACATAGAACTTTTAATATTTTTTTCTCAGCACTTAGCTTTTGTTAAATGACTCATAATTAAATGTGCTTATTTTAGCCCTAAATTCAATAATAATAGCTAATTCACAGCTTTTGCAGGCAATATAAAAGGATTTCTGAGCAATAGACAGCAAACAATGAAAGTAGAAGAATGCAATCATCCTGTGACCTTGGTTATTAATGGATTTACTGCTTCTTTCACGTCTATCAATGATCATCACCATTTTCTTACATGAAACAAAATACCAATGTCTTGTATGTAGCAACTTAACAGGACCACATGAAAGGCATATCATCCGAAAAACATAGGGAAGACCCAAGTCACAGTAAGAACATATATAAATAGTGGTAAAGAAGATAGGATATGGTAAGAGTTCAAGGAAGAAATTTATCAGTAGTAATAAAAGCTATTATTTTTGAGAGCTTACTATATTATTTTACCCCCTCTCACTAATTCCTATTGGTACTATTATTATCATTTTACAGATAAGGCAACTGAGAAATGGAGATATTAAATTAGTGTCCTACTGTTTCATAACTAGACTGGGATGAAGCTTGGCTCAGATTCAGGGATTCTGCCTCTAGAGCCAAGCTCCTAACTACTCTACTAAAGACCCTACCCCTAAATGGAACTCTGTGCACATAGATTTCTATGAATTTGGCCTTGAATAATGAACTGTCCTCTGGTAACTCTAAAGATGCCCTACAAGACATGAAAAGTATTGCATGGGTCTCAGTGGATATGTATGTGGAATTAGATTGTTTTTTAACATGTCTTTGTCTTAGTGTTTCTTCTTAAATCTTCTTGTTACCTGCTTTTCACTTTTTGCTTTTTTGCTTTATTTGACTTCACTTTTATAAAATATCCACGTCGGTGGCCTATTTAGCTAATTAGTGAAAGGATGATATGTTTTCATGATTATTGCAGGAGTCATAGTTTTCTTTATGTTGTACAGGTGTGTAATCAATGCACCTTTTAAATTCTATGGAGTGTGGTCTTCCTTCTAATTGCAGTAAATTGGTTGCACTAATCACTTTGAGTTGTTGGCCAACATATTTATAGATTTGTACCAGGTGTTCTACCAGAAGATAATTGCTTAACAGTACAGAGTGTTTCAACAGTGTTGATTGTAAAAACCAAGCTAATGCTAACTCCAATTGCTGGTTCTTTCACTCATTCGCTCATTCAAAAAAAAAAATACATTGTATATCAGGTGTGTGCCAGGCATTAAACTTAATGTTGGAAAAATAAAAAGCATAAAACACATTTCCAACCTTCAAGAATCTCACAATTTTGTGGATGTTATAATGAAATGGAATATATTATGATCTGTGTTAGTTAGCTTTTCATGGCTGTGACCAAAATACCTGATGAGAACAAGTTAGAGAAGGAAAGATTTATTTTGACTCACAGCTTCAAAAGTCTCAGTCCATGTCTGGCCACCATTTTTGCTTTAAGCCTGAAGTGAAGCAGGACATCATGGCAGAAGTGTGTGGCAGAGGATAGCTACTCAGTTCATGGCAGCCTGGAAGGAAGAGAGAGAGAGAGAGAGAGAGAGAGAGAGAGAGAGAGAGAGAGAGAGAGAGAGAGAGAGAGAGAGAGAGAGAGAAGGGAAGGAAGGGAAGGGAAGGGAAGGGAAGAGAAGGGAAGGGAAGGGAGAGAGAAGAAAGAGCTGGGACAAGATATAGTCCCTGAGGGTATACCCGCAAGTCCCACTTGATTTCACTAGGTCCCGCTTCCTATACTTTCTACTACCTCCCCAATAGTCCACTCAAATTATGAATTTCTCAATGGATTAATCCTCTGATCATGTCAGAGCCGTGATGACCCAATTATTTCCCAAGGGCCCTACCTCTGAGCACTATTAAATTTTGGGATCAATGCTTAACAATGAGTCTTTGGGGTGACTTTATATCAAACATGAAGAGAGAGAGAGAGAGAGAGAGAGAGAGAGAGAGAGAGAGAGAGATCCACAAGAGTACAATGTACTGAATGACTAATTCTGCTTCAGAGTTATGGAGTCAGAGTAACCAAGGTGAAAATGACACTTAAGTTAAATTTTGAAGAATGTATAGGAATTCACCAGCTGTAGAAAATGATGAAGCTCCAAGGAAACATCAGTACATTTTGTGTGGCTGATGCATAAGGTGCAACATGGACGAAGATCCTAGCAATGAGGCTGTAAAGATTTAAATTGTGAAGATCTTTTATTGCAGGGGAATAACTTAAATTATTTTCTTGATAATAGTACAGAAGCTAGGAAGCATTCTGTTTCATTTTTCTTTTGCTTCCTTTTTCCCATTACTTGAGATTGAGCCCAGGACCTTGTACATTCCAGGCAAGTGCTCTACCACTGAGCTACTCCCCGAGCCCTGGGAACCGTTTTTATTAGGGAATGGTTGTACCTCAGATAAAACACATACCACATTGCCTTACAGTATAGTTGTCTGTATACAAGTCATGTAAACCATGGATTTGATTAGGGTTATTTGAAAGGCAAGGAGACCATTTTGAAAACTTATTATTTATGCAGATATAACATAATGAGAAACTGAGCAAAAACCATGATAATAAGAACCAAAATGAAAAGTCACCTAAACACTTTAATGAAATGGGCCACCAGCCCCTCTACTAATTGACCCTGTGAAATTTTGTGAACACGTAAGAAAATCATCCTGAGTAACTGGCGTGACAGTAACTAGAGTAACTCAAGTTACTGTCACACCAGTCATGCCAGTTACTCAGCTTATTGAGGACACTCACCTATTCTGCCTCCCTAAACAACCCATAATCTTGTTTGGGGCTAAGACTGACAAGCCCATAAGTAAGTGATTTGAACAGTTCTTCCTCGAACTTAAAACTATGTCCCTTGTTGTAACCCACATTTTTTTTCAGCAAACCTTTCAGTTATAATTGCATTGCTTTGATATGACATCCATTTGAACTGTTGGAAACTCAAACTATGTTTTTTCCTGACCTAATAATGGTGGCTTTCAACACTCACAAAAAATTTAAAGCAGCAAGCAGTAGTAATGGTAATACTAGGCAAAAGGGCTTATAAATAAGAGAGAGAGTAAGAGTTAACAAGATATGGAGAGCATAGAAGATAAACTATAGTGAAGGCTCAGTGCACATTAAGTACCATATTTTATAGCAGTAGCAGGGACTTTTAATGGCTCAGAGAGCCAAAGAATAAATGTAGTGATTGCAAGCAAAGTACTTACAGAATATGATAGACCAATATTATAAACCATTACAAAAGGTAAACTACCCTCTTACTACAATACTATTAGCATTATATATTTATGAAGATGAATAGAAATTGGTTTCACCTGATTCTTGGAAGCACCTCTCGAAAATAAAAGTAGTAGAAACATTTTTTTTTAGATTATGCTATATTTATTCTCTAGAGTTCTTCATGTAACTCAAATTGTTCTTGGCTAAATCTTTTTTTGACCCCAAATTCAAACTAGTGTAATAAGCAAGTGTTTTTCCTTATTCCCTTTGTCTCCCACCATCCTTAGAAACACAAAATATCTCTAAATAACCAGATATCTTCACAGCAACAAGATTTTCCTAAGTGGGAAAATAAAATTATGAGTGGAAGAAATCAAACATTCAAATTGAATTCCTTTTTTAAGCACAGACATCATTAATTATCACATCACATTCTCATAAACAAAAGCATGATCAATATTAGACCACAATACTGAGACAGAGATAAACAACATTTGAAAAATCATCAAGCTATGAACAGAAACAAGAAACCAAAAAAAAAAAACTAGTTTGGGCTAAAGATCATGAGTTTACCTTGGGCAATGCTGTTTTGAAGACATCAAAATACCAATATCTTGATACTTTTCTTTATTCTTTATTCAATTTTATATAGTTAACAAAATACATAATAAAAATCAAAATTATTATGATATAAAAACATGTTTCTCATTTGCATTTTAAGAAGATAAAATAATTAAGAATGCTATAAAATAATTCTATTTTAAAAATCACAATTTTTATAGAAGACTCTTGGATAAGTATTCCCCAAAGAGCCATTTGTTAAAGCATTGGTCACCATTCTGTGGTACCACTGGGAGGCAGTGGAACCCTTAAGAGGTGGGGCCTAGAGGAAGGAAATTGGGTCATTAGGAGCATGTCCTTGAAGGGGAGACTGAGACCCTGCTCCTTCCTGTCTCTTTCTTTGGTTCCCTGTTGACATGAGGTAAACAGTCTTATTATGCCACATGCTTCTGCCCCACCACAGTCCCAAAAGCAACAGGGCCAGCTCTCCATGGACTGAAACTTCCAAAACTGTGAGCCAAAAGAAACCTTCTCCCCATATAAGTTGACTATCTCAGGTGTTTTGTCACAGTAATGAAAAGCTGACTAGCACAATTCTCCTGTCTAAAGTTTCCATTTCTCTTGTTCTTCAGGTCTATATTCTGTTCTCTGTTTTATTAGAACCACTGTCTTGAGGAGTCACAGGAAATATGACAGTTCAGATTTAAAACTTTAAAACTCACCAACTTAACTCTGTACACTGATATTTATAACAGCTTCTTAAGTTGATGAATAATGACAAGAGTACACATCTGTTATAATTGGCATTTCTTTCTAGCTGACTCATCCATGGGACCTAATAAGCCATAGTTTGCCAGCGGGTTCACATGTGCCACTGCTGGGACCAGGGTGATGCCATGTGTCCTTTTTATCAGTGGAATCAGCAGAGCATCCAGTTTAAACAGAAGCCCAGAGACGAGTTAACAGATTTCCTTATGGAGACCCAGCAGAAGAGTATATTATTGTCATCACTTGTTAGCATCAAACCATAACAATGCCTTTAATTAATTTTCAGCAAAAGGGTTGCATTGATCAGCCCACACATTCACTTGTTAACTCTTTGTTTTTACCAGTGAGTCTGTTCTTATGGGAGGATTGCTTTAAGTAGATATAGATCAACAATATAATTTTGAAAATACCAAGAATTCATGGAAATTATTTTTCTCTCACCCATGCATAAACACACTTAAATGTTTTATGTCTGAGGATGTGTGTGTGAAAGAGAGAGAGATTTGTGTATTTCTGAGTGAAATGAGGGTATGATATTCAAATAGAGAGGTCAAACAAGAAGTGGGTTTTTTGATTCTGGAGTCAAGAGAGAGGTTCACATAGGAGACAGAGACATGGAAGTCATCCGCATGGAATTAATCACTGAAGGTACATCACTAGATAACATTGAAAATGTAAGAGAAGGATGTCTTAGTGAGTGTTGTTGATAAATTAAACTCAATTGGACCTGAGGATGCCTCTGTACTTGGAGTTCCTGTATGGAAAACTGCAACCTAACTCAGCAAGTAAACTAAACACCTTAACTCAGGATATGCTCTTTTAACAAATTGTGTCTCAACCAATCATGAGACACAAGCTTCAGTCAATCATTGGTTGCCAACTGAATAGACCATGTTCAAATGAAGCAAATGCTGAGCTGTAACAGATCAAGCTCTGTGTGTGTGTGTGTGTGTGTGTGTGTGTGTGTGTGTGTGTGAGAGAGAGAGAGAGAGAGAGAGAGAGAGAGAGAGAGAGAGAAGGAGGAAGAGAGAAAATTTAATAAGTGCAGTCTGCTGTGGTTGTAGTCTTGTTCAAGGCACAGAATGAATAATGCGTTCTTAGACACATCATGCAATGACAGCTTGAATAGACTTTAAGGAAAAGAGATGACCCTAAACAGCTTTAATCTGTGTGACTACACAGCATAGGACCCTGTGCTCTGGAGGGCCCTGAACCATCCAAGCCATTATTGTACCTCACTTCTGTTTCCCATCCCTAAGTGCTGCTGCCCAGCTCGTGAAGCAGAGCTCTACTGCCCTAGCCATGCATTTGCTCAATGGAACTCTTTAATTCCATTTATCTAAAGTTTGTATTTTAATAATTCCAATATTCTAATTTTTATATTCATTTCAAATATATTAATTGAAATAATAACGCGGTGAAGGTTTGCTCCTGTTTTGATTTTGGCTTTTGCTTTTTGTCTGCCTAGCAGCTAACCTCATTTGGGGACTGGATGGGGATGGTCTCCCCTTTCATGGGTGAGCACACTTCCCCACCCCAATCTGTGCCAGTGAAAGTCAACCATTTTCCATCAGGAAAGACAGTTAATTTTTAGCTGCAGCTGCTAAGCTGGAATGCTGTAACCCTGAAGCTGATCTTCAGTCTTATCTTCTCCCACCCTCTGGAGAGCTGGCCTTGTGAAGATGCTAACACACAGAGAAAGAGGTGGAGACGAGGCTTCCTGATGGCATCGTCTGTTCTATCAGATGAAGTCGTGCCTGAAGCCTGACTACCTCTGGCCTTATCACTTGCAAGGGAAAGGATCCTAATTAACTCAGATACTTGCAGACATGAGCCAGCATCAGAAAAGAAAAATTTTCCCTCATTAATTTGTAGCTGTTTAAAGAATGAACCATTTTCTTTACAAAAGGCAAGATTGCTAACAGATATTGTTCTATAGTATTGTTTTTGTTTTGTTTGGGGGTATACAAAAATTGATCTTCCCAGGTCTGATCTGTAAAAACATACACACTTTCATAATGGAATCTTCCAAGAGAAGTCAGGAAAATAAGGTCCTGGGGATCTGCTGTGAGTGCCCCTCCTTGCTGTTTGGATCTAGTAAGCATGCCTAACTAGTCCATGTCTCCCAAAATCTCAACTGAGACTTGCTTGAAGCATACATGAGATTTCCCCCAATTGTTAGTTTCTTGTTTATAATTTTTCTCAAACCTCAACCTATTAATCTATACAACCTCTCAGGCAAAATTCATACATTGCATTAAAAAGCAAAGTAATTTTGTAGGAAAAGTGAACTTAGTTGGTGCCTGCATTAATGTAGTAAATGCTCAAAAAAATAACATCCATTTAACTTTGACATCCCCTGATAACAACTTAGGGCTGTCAGAATCCAGAAAAACAATTATTACTATTGTATAATGAGACCTAGTGTGTGCCATGGATCACGCTAAATGCTTTCATTCCAACACACTAAAATATCAATGGCCTTATCTTATTATTTAGATATGAAATATGAGACTCAGATAAACTAGGTGACTTATCAAGGTCACAGAGCAGTGGAATCATAAACTGCACCATCATATATTGGATCCAAATCCCAGGTTCTTAACCACTTCTTCATCCTGCCGGATTCACTTATCCGCTTGGGAGACTGTAGAATGACCACCTTAGCTACTTAGACATCATTTGCAAGGCTTCCCCAGGCCTTAGACAAACAGGAGGAAATCTAGAATAAGAAATTTAGAATGTTTTCCAAGTCCCTAAATTATTAAAGATATTGCAAAAAGTGAGTGATGAGGTGAGAATGCATGTTCCACAGCACAATATCTCAACTTTACTGTAGAATTACACACTGTGAGAATTTTTTATTTCCTTGTTTTCTTCCCCAGAAGGAAGAAAATTTCTGGAAAACAGAGACCATGCTCCATTCATCTCTGAATCCCTTGAACTGGCTAAGTGTCAGGAATCTTTCTCCATTAAAAGAAGAAGTTAACAGCATTTTTTGTTGAGTAAATCAATAAATCCTTAAAAGATGGCTTTGAAGGATGATGTGTGCTGTCAGAGAGTCCCCGGGAACAAGGGTGAGTAGAACTTTTCCTCATTCCTCACCTGAGTCCTCAAGAAGGAACCACACGGAGCTGGGTGTAGTGAAGCTCTCCTATAATCTCAGCAACTCAGGAGGCTGAGGCAGGAGGATCACAAGTTCAAGGCCAGTCTGAGCAATTTAGGAAGACCCTGATTCAAAATAAAAATAAAGGACTGAGTATATAACTCAATGGTAGAGCATTCTTGGGGTTCAATACTCAGTAACATACACACACACACACACACACACATTCGAAAAAACAAAACCAGCCAATGACGCAGTTACAGCTAGGATACCATGTGATTTTTTGAGTAAATTTACTTACCTAATAAAATGTCAAAGGAATCAAATAATTTTTAACTATAAAAAGTAAGAATATTTACTGAAGGGAAAGGTAAGAATTTTTAATTCACTCATAATCTTAACCAGCAGTAACTATAGTAAACATAGTGGGTTTTTTTTTTCCCTCCCAATCATTTTACAACTGTGCAAAAACACAACCACATATATACTTACCTAATGTACATTTAATCTTAACATTGTAGTATGAATATTTCCCAGGTTTCCAAAGTTGTCAAAAGCATAATTTTAATAATTGCATTAAATTATATTATGTAGATGCTTCAGAATGCATTTAATCTGTTAATGACAATATCAGTCAACAAATATTTATTGAGTACCTACTATGGACTAGGCACAAGTGCTAAGCTTCAGAGTGATACAGTAAATGTTGTTAATATTATAGGCAGGGACCTTATGATCCCTCTTGATGAACATTTAGGTTGTTTATAATCGTTTGCTTACAAACATGCACACACAAAATAATAAAATAAAAATTTTATGAAATAATGTCAATTTTATTATATATAATGTATTCTTACTATCCTAATCTAGTCTGGACTCTTAAAATTTATTGCTTAAACTTACTGGTTTTGACTCACTAAAGTGATCAATGACCTGCTAATGCATAAGGATCTGCAGTGTGAAAAACCCTGCCACAGAGGAAGAAAAAGTAGGTAATAAGAACACAAGAACCTGCTAAGCATAAAACTCAGTTATCAGCGGTGGGAGAAGCATGGAGTTTTATGAAAAAGCAAAAGATCCCAGCAAAACCTAGAAAGGCTGCTGTTAGGTGGATCGTTGCCATTAGCCAAAGAAGCTACTATATCTCAAAACTGTCAAAGATAATAGGATCAATTAAAGGGAGGAGCCAAAAAGGAAGAGTCCTTGCTAAGAAGAATAGGCCAAGAAGAACAGATACCAGGAGATTTCTCCATCAGGATCCTTTTCTGCTGAGAGAAATCGCCCAGAGCCATTAAAGTGTCCCTGACAGATGATTTGAGGTTAACAGGAACCATCACTAAAACATCAGACAGAGTATTTGAGTGGTGGGATTTAAATGCCCAGAGGTTGAACTTTCTACCTCTTCATGACCATATCATCTGGGAAATCAAGAGAAGTGTTGAGTTTTTAAACATAGTCATCACCAAGGAGGATGAATAACAATTTTTCACCTGGAAATCCAGAAAGGTAAGAGACTTAGAAAACCACAGAGACAGAGTTGTCAGTCTTTCAATTTTTATGGCCCAGAAAAGAAAGTAAATGAGTTGTCACTTGTAGTGAGAGTCTCATAGCAAACAAAATGGTAAGCATAAAAGGTTGATTTAACTCAACTAGAAGAAAAAGGTAAGGTACTTTGTAAAAACAGGTAAGGATTACAGGAGGATATGATTGACTACATATTTTAGGGAGAACCAAAGATTTTAGGACTGGGAATGTAGCTCTGTGGTAGAGTCTGTGCTTAGCACATGAAAGGCCCTGGGTTGGAGCCCCAGCACTACAGTCAGTCAATCAATATTTTAGAGTACAAAACAAAATGATGAAGAGCATAGAGTCTCTAAAGTTAAACATTTGGTGTGACCAGCCACCCTCAATTTGCCTAAAACTATCCCAGTTTTAGCACTGAAACGCCTACATCCTGGGAAGCCTCTCAATCCTGAATAAACTGGGACAGTTGATCACCCTCATCCAGTTAGTAGGCAGCTTACTAACTGTTACAGTTTTACTAACAGTGTGACTCAGCATCTCTGAGTAATTTACTCAACATCTGTGAGCTTTAGTTTCCTCATCTGTAAAATGGGGATAATGGTGCTTATCACCACCAACAAAAGGAGATGAGGAATTCTGGGGAATCCTGTTCTTGCACAGGGGCAGGGGTTTGTCTTAAAGCCAACTCTAATCACAATAGTACCTATGATGATGCAGAACCAGGGCTGATTGAGGGGTCCACCTTTACTCAGTGTGGAGTCAGGGGTTTGTGGTAACAGGGAAGCCTTTTGCCTCCTGGTAAGTTAGAGGAAACTTGGGCAACACAAAAGTGGCCTGGCAGTCAAGATGCTTTCAAGAACAAGGAAAAGATAGACTTTGTAAAAAGAAGAGTAAGTGTATTGTACTTCATACATGTGTCCTGAAATATCAATGACAAGTATGCCAGCTATCCAGCTCGGTTCACCTTAAAAATAGAACTCTTAGATGTAGCCTGTCAAGTGTCAAGAAATTGATGTTGTTATTCAGATAGTATTACAAACAATGCAATTTTTATTTCGTTTCCATTGTCTCACATTGGAGGTAGTATCTTGCCTTGCCTAGACTCATAGAGCTGTCTATTTTTATTTGAGTAGTTTCACTCTGTGATTCCTGTGTTCCAACTGAGTTAATAGCTCCTATTTTTGTTGTTGATATAAGGAATGAATAAGCCACTTCATGTTTGTATTTTTACTTCTTACCACAAATGCTTCTAGAAAATGATCTTAAAAATTATTCAAAAGCAATCTATACTTCCTAACGCAATATCATTTGGTCAGGAACCAACATCTCTCCACCATCAATAATATTCTCTCAAGCTACTGTATCCCCACTTTTCAGAAGTACAGTATTAGAGAGACACTTTTAGCATAGTGTCAGAAGAAGACATGCCACAGATACATGAACATTTGATAGAGGTGAAATATAAGCCATTAAACAAAGACTGTGGTTAGGGGTAAAGTCTGAGATGCCTGACTTGTTTACAGACTCTAACACTGAGAGGATTCAATGAAGGAAAAAAATGGACCTCATGAACTACTATGAGGTCAAGAGATTTTCCAGAGCAACAATACATAGTTCTTAGGAAAGGAATTAAGATCTTTAAACTCTACTTGAGGCAAGAAATGGAAAGAATAAAAATAAAAGCTTAACAAAACTGGGAGAATATATAAAGGGAAAGAAAAAAGTCTTGACCAAATAATTCCCAGCCATAATTCTTAAATATAAGGATATCATATTTTGTACCCCATCCTACGTGCCAAGAACTATCTGCTTTCCTTGCATAAATTTTGTGAGATAGGTATTGGAATCTATATTAAGACTGAATGGATAAAAAAAAGTTATTGAAGGGTACATAGCTATTAAATAACTTCTGGGCTTTGAACCCAAGTCTACCTGTCCCCAAAGTACATATATAATTCAAATCCATTAACTCTTTTCAAAAAGTTAATTTGCATAAAACTTTCATTTTTCCAAGACAAATATTATTATTTAATTTGACTTATTAACTTCTAAATCAAGTTTCTGCTGGTATCCCTTAGACCATCTTGGACAGCAAACATTCATTCATAGCAGATAAGCACAATTTTCTCAAAGGTCATAAGCCCACAGGGGGGTCAGGAGACTCAGGCAGGAGGATGGCAAGTTCAAAGCCAGCCTCAGCAACTTAGTGAGATGAGAGCCTCTCTCAAAATAAAAAATTAAAAGGCCTAGGGAATGTGGCTCAGTTCATTAAGTCCCCCTGGGTTCAATCTCTAGTACAAAAAAAGAAAAAAAGTCATAGGCCACAGAAGAATGTGATATCAGATCTTTGCCAATTGGACAGTAAGTATCAACTTTAGAAAGAGTCACTAAGGTTTGCCTCTTTCCTGAACCAGCTATGGGACCTAAGGTAAGTAAGAAAAGTCACTTACTCTAAGCTTCAGTTTGTTTCCTCACCTGAAAAATAAAGATAGTAATAGTAAGTATCTCTAGATGTGTTTGAAGATGAAATTAAAGGCTATTAAAATTATTAGCACACTGCCTGGTGAGAACTAGGGTTTTATCTGGATCAAGATTATAATTATTAGGGCTGGGGATATAGCTCAGTTGGTAGAGTACCTGCCAAATGAAATAGGATACTGAGATAGAGAGGGATTGGAGAGTCTAGAGTCATCTAGAAGGCATTTCTAAAGGGTAACATCTGAGCTGGGACCTAAATAGAGTCATGAGTCACTTGACAATGGGAATATGTTCCAAGGAATGTGTTTTAGGTAATTTCATAGTTGTGCAAATATCACAGAGCATACTTAAAAAACTAGAAGGCTTTGATGTCACTAAGATATTATAATATCACTGGGCCACCATCATATTTATAGCTCCTCCTTGACTGAAGTGTAGTTACGAGATACATGACTATAGAAAGTAAGTGGTAATATAGGAAGAAAAGGGGACGAATTACATGAAAAAAAAAATCCTTAGAGAAGACCCTGGAGTGGCTTATAGATATTTATATGATGGTTATGGCAGACAAATGCATTGTAACCTGCTCATAATGAAACATCTTATGTCATAGGTAAATAGTTAACCACAAAGATATGTCCAGTTTTAAAGGATTTTTTCTGGCTGTGGTAGCCTATATTTCTGTTTATATGTCCTTTCTTCTCTGTTAAAGACTCAGATATTGTCCTTAAGTGAAAGGGACTTTTAGCTATAAAAGCCTGAGTATTCTCATCCATGAAATGAAAATCACATTGCTTCAAAAAATTTTCATGAGCTTATAGTAAGAACCAAAAGAGATGGTGCACACAAAAGACCTAACCCAAAGTAAGTTGGTCTGTGATGCTAGCCATCTATGGAGGATTTGCTTCCAATCCACCTGAAAAAAAAATGGCAAATCCATGTAACTTTAAATAGATATGGAAGAGACTCCGCATGATGTTTTTTAATGCATCCGTGTGCCATTTCCCATGAAATTTTAAATACCTGAGATCTTTGTACTAACAAAAATATCAGAACCAGAAGACCAAATCAAAAAGAGAAAAACAGATGAGCATAGAGAGTGAGGAAGGAATGGATAGAATAAAAATTAGTTATATCAAGTCTCCTGAAAAAAGAATGCAAACCCCCGGAGGATCTCCATGCTGTCTTGCCAACCAAATAACAGTGTTCCTGAGTCATGAAATTCATGCAGGACTTGTTTCTGAAAGGCTCATCAAGGAGATATACAGAAAAATAAGAGTGTTGGATTTATATTTTCCCATATTCAACATTACTATCCATCTCCCTCAGAATAAATTGAATTGGATATTTTGTGAGCAAAAATATTATGGCAGAGAATTACAGTTGTTGTTGTTGTTGTTGTTGTTGTTGTTATTATTTAATTCAAAACTTGTCCTGAGCCCCTTTAATGTACGAGGTTTCATGCAGGGCCCTGACCTGGGAGAGGTGGAGCGCCCCTTTCACTCATCCTCTCCCCATGTCCGTGGCAGGGCAATGCTTCTGGGTGTGAATTCCTGATGAAAAGAGATCAGCTTTCACAGTGCCTGTGCACAAGTTCTTGAGTGAATTGTGGATTAGAAGAAATGGAATGTTAAAGCATTGCTGTAAAGCTAACAGTGAATCAGCGCATTCCCTTTGGAATGTGAAAAGGGAAGTGAGAAGCCTAGTTCATTCCTAGGCTCCCAGAGGAGGTCTGAGAAAACTCGTTGGCTATCTAACAACATTTTTCAATATTGTTTAACATTCAATAACTATAAACAGAAGCTAGCCTTAGCTACTACTTATTAAAACTAACAAAGCACTATGAGAATGATTTATGATTTTAGCATCGTCCAAACATGCATTTCCAACAAAAATAAAACTCAAATGGAAAGAAATGAATGTTATTTGGGCTTAACACATACTTGGTATCATCTATAATTCACATTACAAAACCTTTAAAAACATAGAGCATATCAAAAAGCAAAACATTCACTCAGTAGTTAAATCAATACAGCATACACCATTTCAACATTATGCATTACAAAAACCTCAGCTTTCTTTCCAATGGTCTTTATGTCTGCATTTTAAATGATTGTAATGATTGTACTCTCAACCTGAGCCAGAATTATGCTTTTTTCTTTTCCCCAAACTGATCTCAGAAACCTCAATTTCCCATTATCATTGCTTGTTTTGCTCAACAAATCTAAACTTAGACAGCTACTTTAAAATGTACCTGTTTGGGCTTGGGATTCAGCTCAGTAGTACAACACTTGCCTAGCATGCGTGAGGCCCTGTAATCACAATCAAACACACACACACACACACACACACACACACACACCTTGGGGAAGGGGGAGAATGTCTTGTGCAAAACATCTAATAGGTAACATGAGAACTTTTATTTATAATTAAGTGACCTATGTAGAATTTAAAAACAAAAACTATTATTCTATGCATCAAGCACATTAAATTTAGTACATAATTCTTCATTTTATTTTAAACAATTGAATCGTATCAATATCCCCATGTGACAAATTGAGACTCTGAGTAGTTAAATTTGTCATGATCATTTAGCCAGAATTTAAACCCATGTTTGTCTGACTGTAAAATCTACATATTCTGAACAATATCCTGCTTCTCTTGTCCATAGCTTTTTTAAAATTCTCTCCATGAAATTATACTATGGCCAAAGCCAAATGATACCTTGTTATTGTTTGGATGTCAGGTGTCCCCCAAAATCTCACCTGTGAGACAATGCAAGAAGATTCAGAGAAGAAATGATTGGGTTATGAGAGCCATAATCCAATCAGTGTATATATTTGTATCTGGCAAGTGGAGATTCTCTCTCTCTCTCTCTCTCTCTCTCTCTCTCTCTGTCTTTCTCCTCCTCCTCCTCCTCCTCCTCCTTCTTCTTTCTCTCCTTCTCTTCTCCTTCTTCTTCTTCTTCTTCTTCTTCTTCTTCTTCTTCTTCTTCTTCTTCTTCTTCTTCTTCTTCTTCTTCTTCTTCTTCTTCTTCTTCTTCTTCTTCTTCTTCTTCTTCTTCTTCTTCTCCTTCTTCTTCTTCTTCTTCCTGATCATCATGTAAGCTGCTTCCCTCTGCCACATCCTTCTGCCATGTTGTTCTGCCTCACCTGGAGGCAGAACCTGAGGAATAAAGCTGACTGTCTATGGATTGAGACCTCTGAAACCATGATCCCTCAAATAAAATTTTGCTCCTCTACAGTTGTTCTGATTGGTCCTTTTAGTCACAGCAGTGGAAAATCTTACTAAAATATGCCCTGTTTTCTACATAGTTTGTATAGAACCAAAGAATTGGAAGGAACTCCAAGAATAATCTGACTAAAGGTTTGTTCTCAAATGATTTTGTGGCATTTGCCTGCACTGCTCAAAGGTGACAGTAAAACCACCAAAAACTGCAATCTGGTGGATTCTTTTGGCTATATAGCATATCACTTTTAAAATTGGAAGGATATGGTGATGTTTTTAGCTTAGAATTTTCTTTGTCTCAATGAACAGAAACCCCATGTGGTCATTAGATTTGCCACTTGGATTTGGATTTTTATCAATTAAGAGAAGCCTTCAGTTCAATAGCATGAAGTTTAGCTTTGGATTTCAAAAATTCCAGCAACCCAACTAAATCAGTCAGGGATTTTTTTTTATCACAAGTGACAACTGAAACTGTCTTAAGTAAAACAGTAAACTTAATGGTTCTTGTGACTAAATAGTTCAGAGCCACCAGGTGTGATGGTGCATGCCTGTAATCCCAGGAGGTTGAAACAGGAGGATTACGAGTTCAAAGCCAGCCTCAGCAACAGCAAGGCACTAGGCAACTCAGTGAGACCCTGTCTCTAACTAAAATACAAAATAGGGCTGGGGATGTGGCTCAATGGCCTAGTACCCCTGAGTTTAATCCCTGGTGCCCCCCACAAATAAATAGTTCAGAGGCAGTGTGACTTTAGCACAATTTGGCTATAAATAAGCTCTTTCTAGACATTGACAAGAAGACCACCAGCATTCCCAGGCTTATGTTCTACTAACTTAATGAGCATAGCAAAGGAGAAAGGATCTTTACCTATTAGGACCAACAATAGTCTTGGGGTAGAACTTCATGGAATCAGCTCACTGTTGAACCAAGTGCCATAACTAGCTAGACTTGGTCACCTCACTGGTGAAAATGCTGACAAACTATACTTGAATCAACTGCTCATCACATTAAACTCACAGAGTTGGGAGTGGGAAAGGGTCTAAAGAAAAGTGGAGATGTAGTTAACAGGTATGCACTCTGCATACTTTTATGTTTTTGTGTGTTAGCTATGAAAATAATGAATCACAGAAATTCACAATGTTCTTCCATGATAGTGACTTCTTGTTCTAAAAACATTAGGATCAACTCAGTTCAAGTACCTGGTATATAATGGACCTTCAGACAATAAATGACCAGTTGGAAACACTGACATTGCCAGACTCTGAATGGTTCCCTACATCAATGGCCTCCTAAAAGAGAGTCTCAACCACTGCTTAGCTGAGGACCAAACAAGACCATTAGACAGAAGAATTTCCAGAAACATGAGATCAATACTCAGATTCAGCAGCAGAATCTGATTTGGGCTTTATCTCCTTCCTGGCCTGTGTCTTCAATTGGCATTTTGATACTTCATAAAAATAGGTCAATGGGCAAGATATAGCACTGGACTAAGTCCAGAACAAGAACGAGAGAGGGACTTGAGTAGATATCCTAGAAGGGATAATGCAGCAAGAGATTCAGGGCATTCCATGCACTGGTGTTGCTTGAAGTTTCTGTAGTTTTTCTAACCAAAAACCCAACAGAGGACACTGGCAGGAGGTTCCATGAAAGGGGACTAGAGTATAGTTCCAGTTACACTGGGGCAATTGGAATGCTACTCAGAAAGGCAAGGTAAACATGGCGTGGTAGAGACTGGACTTACAATGGCCAACTGGTTTCATGCTACACCTGCTAACACACCCTTTGTCACAAGGAGACTTCAGCAGTCATGGAAATGCTAGGTTGCATATATATAACAGCACATGTCGTATATAATGCATGTGCTAATCACTAAGCCAAGTGAAACAGACTGAGGGCCCATTAAAATTAAATAGCTTATTGCAGGTCAAAGATCAGTAGGCAGCAGGATCAGACTTTGAAGCAGGTCTGTCTTATTTAAGAGCCTGAGCTCCTCCCATGGATTCATGATCCCCTCCGGCCCAGTCTTGTGACGGGCTCTTTACTACTTTCCAATGTATTTCCCTGATGCTAACCTTTTGCCTGCCACCTTCCTGGGTTTCCAAATATCCCTCGGCTCCTTAATTCCCCCTATGGAACTTGGCCTTGGGCCTCTATGGTGTCTCCTGTTCTAATTACAACTGCCCTATTGCATAAACCTCCTCATTCTATGACTCATCACCTAGACCAGATTTTCTCCTAGGATTTGTAGCTGAGTGTCCTGCCTTGCTCACTTCCACCTGGGTAGGCTTTCTAACTTCCAGTGCCTCCCCATTCTACCCTGTCTTGCTGGAGTTAGTGAAATTAACCTTTACCAAGTTCCAAGACAATCACTGTCATCTTCTGTTGGCTCAATGGATATGTTTACTAACGAGAAAAAAAATAATAAAAAAGATCTTTATGCTCTTCTAGCAAAAAGCTTCAACTTGAGCCCTTTGATCCACAGACTCAAAGAACGGATGCAATGTAAAAAGATGAGATTGTGACCTATATAATATAAAAGCATATTCTGTTATTAAGAAATTCTCCAAGGGATGAGAATTGCTGCAGCTCCACTGAAGAGAAGCCTAGCAGTAGAAATCAATTTGATGTACACACGAACTTTAATCTCCCAGGCCTGATTCTGCAAACTCCATGGAGACAGAGCTTCAGAGTTTAAGGGCGCATGTGTGTTTGTTTTACCAGTGGAGAAGTTGGCAAAAACTTTAAACTATTTCTATAGTGGAGGAGTTGAATGAGTCCTGGTACATTTGGGCTAAGAATGTAGGTCTTTAGAGGGGAAAGTTAGGTCAACAACTATTAACCTGTGGGAAGTGGAGTCCCTTCGACTAGCCCAACACTCCAATCACCATGCCCATACTCGCTGACCCATGAACACAAACTGTGGACCATCCTTTTATGGTCTCACCAAATCTCACTCTGCCCTCCTTCTACCCAGCTCTGAATTCCCAGATCATCCTCTCCCGTGAAATCTTCCCTGTTTAACCTGTGGCTTTTGGTATGTGGTCACCCTAACATTTCAATTCTGTTTAAAATCCCCAGTGGATTTTAAATGCAGCCCTTAAAAATAATAAGTTACATCTATACCTAAGGAATTATAAGAAAGTCTAAGTTATTGTAAATAAATTATAAGATATCACTTTAAAAAAATAGACAATAGCCAAATGTATAGATAGGGTTGTAGATACAGATGTTCACATTTAGATATTTATATGAATTCAAAGAAAGTTGTCAATTTTTTTTTTCACCAGCCAGTTTTTGTTGATGACCAGATGGTGAGGATAGAAATGGAAACATGGTAAGAGTGTATTATTATATTTTTAAAAAATTTTTAGAAACCTTTGATTTATCTCAATAGTTTAAGTCATTATATGTAACTAACAGAATAATTTTAGAAAAGGACTTTAATAACAAAAACATAATTTAAAAAGTTCTATGAATAAAGAGGACCATAAGGAAGTATACCCTTGTATAACTTCAGATACACCACTCACTCTTACAGTGCCATCTCCTCCTTAAGAAGACGATGGACATGGTGCTCTCTGGAGTTACACAACCCAACAGTCAGGCAAAAGGAACAGCAAGCAAAAAGTGTGGGGAGGTAAATCTATAAGCAGTAAGATGAGGCTGGCACACCTAGAGAGAAAAGGAACAGATGAGGATATAAAGGACAGCACAGACCACTGAGCTTGGATTTTGCTAGCAGAGCTCAACATGTTTCCCTCTGAAAGAGATATGACAGACATTCTCACTCAGAACACAGTCCTATGGGCACACTGTGGTTTGATAAAGCCCATCAGTATACTAATCCATAATCGGCTTTTGGTAATAACCATCAGCACATTAGGAATGGTAGCAGCTCTCAAAGGATTTCAGAATACCTAAAATAAACCCTCAGGTTATAAGCAATCCCCAAGAAGTCCTTGTAACACTGTGCCTTTCATTTTCCATCCAGAAAGCAACTCAAATGCAAGAAAAACTGACAAAATATGAATTAGAGAATCAATCTGCTCTGAATTGTATTGAAAAAAAAAACTTCACAAACTTCAGTAATTCATTATGAGCAATAAATGACATGAAATACACTTAAATGTAATTACACATATCATGTTGATTGCAATGCAGTTCTCTGCACATCAGCAAAGACAGTAGCGCAGTTCTAAGCACAATTCTGGCATGTTTGTTAGAAAGAAAGTAACATGATGTGATTTATATTTTAGAGTCCACTTAAACAAGAGCAAAGGGAACTATATCTACCCTGCCCAACTCCTAGCCTGACATTCCATTCATAAACCTGCTGACCTAGGGACATGAGTGGTGGCCCATCCTTGTATATTCCTCATCTAATCTCGTTCTAGATCTACTCAATTTATATTCCTAGTTCATCCCCCAAATGTGACCAATTTGGGGCCTTTTAGTATTTGGACCCTCTAATATTTAGCCCCCCATGTTCTCTAATGAACTGATTTTTTTTTCTTTTAAGAGAGAGAGAGAGAATTTTTTAATATTTATTTTTTAGTTTTTTTCCCAGTGGACACAACATCTTTATTTTATTTTTATGTGGTGCTGAGGATCGAACCCAGTGCCCCACCCATGCCAGGCGAGCATGTTACTGCTTGAGCCACATCCCCATCCCAAATGAACTGATTTCTATTTACCTGTTTACTTCCTCCACTTCTAGGTCACCTTGAACAGGACAGTCTATACAGGTCTTCCCTCTCATACTCAATACCCACTGCTGTGTTTAATGGAAATTCCAACTGATGTATTCCCACCCAGTTCCTAAGAAAATGATTGGAAATGATGAGTAAGTGGTAATAATAAAAAAAAAAAAACTGAAGAGAAGAAAAAAAAGAAAGAAACCTGGTGAGAGCAAGATTACAAGAATTCAGACCAAAGACAATGAGAAAGAAACTAAACTAAGGAAAATGTAACGCTGCATAAAAAGAGAGCTTCATTGACAATGACTAATTCTGTGCTAAGAGATATATTATGTAATGTTTACTGGAGTTGCTAACTTAAGCTTATACATCCCCCCTCACAGACATAGAAGAGAAAGCACAAATCAAACTTTTTTATGAATTTTTAGTCCTTCCCCACATGAGAATATATTGAAAAACAATTAACTGTGCATACTTTTAAAATACGATTCTGAAATATTTTTCTTATATCTTCCTTCTCTCCATTTGAAGGAACAAATTTTGGTTGCAGGGCTTTTACAATCATTGTAGAAAATTCTCTCACTGCATGCAATTGCTCAAAGTTCAAACTCTAAGCACAGTATCTTACAAGTCACAAATCAACCTTGGTGTGTTTTATAGGGTCATTTTTCCTTTTAGCTCAAATTGTATCTTAAAAGATATCATAACTCGATAGATGTTGTGCTTGGTGGCAATAAAGACACCAATATCTTACTTGCAGCATGCTTCACACTTTTATGGGACCTTCTTGGTCTCTGTTTACATTTATGTGACTTGCTTTGCTCTTGTATGCATTTCAGTTTATATCTCTCATATTATTTTCATAGCTTTACCTATATATCTGTCTATCTGCTGCTACTCAGACCTAGGCAATATGGGATTTAAAGTGGTTTCATTCTCCTCCAATTTTCACTTTCCAAAATTGTCTGCTGCTGCTGCTGTTACCGAAATATTCTCTCCACCCACTTCCCCAGCCCTTCTCCCCTTTGCTCTCTTTCCCTTGGTCTCCATTCCTGACCCCTTATTCTTTCCCACATCTTACTCAGGGATTATAAAGCACTTAGACTGAGCACTACCTGGGAGGACTAAAGTCGTTACAGGACCTTTCTCACTGGGTTATTATATTAGGCACCAGCCTGGGTTCTCTCTGGGCAACTGCTAGAAGAGTACTAATTAGCAGTTTCAAGGTTTGCCATCCTCAAAGCCTGAATAAAATCATATTAAGGGGCTAATTCACTACATCACTGGAAAAATCTTTCCCCAAGCTCAGGTAGTAAACAATGTGACTGCACAGGAACCACATGTTCCTAACAGTGTCCAGTCACATCCTATCACATACAAACCATCAACATCACAAATTATTTATACTTCTCTCTTCAGATATAACCTACTCTTTTAAATTCCCAATGTTTTACATCTCTTTACCTAAGGAGAAAAAAAGTGTGGCAGCACAGATAGCAGTTTTCATTTGGATGAGGGCAGACTGGCCACTGTTCACTGTGCCAATGACACCATTATCCCAATGTTACAGACTGAATGTTTATGTGCCTCCTAAATTCACAGGTTGAATTCCTAACCCCCATATGATGGTATTTGCATGTGGGACCTTTAGGAAGTACTTAGGTCTAGTTTAGATCATGAGGGATAGAACCCTCATGATAGGGTTCAAGTGCTTAGAAGAGGTAGACAGATTCTCTGTGCAAAACAAAGGAAAGGCCTTATAAGCCCAAAGCAAGAAGGCAGCAATCTACAGCCAGAACTATAAAAAAATAAATGTTTGCTGTTTAAGCCACAAGGTCTATGGTATTTTGTTATAGCTTCCCCAGCTGACTAAGCCACCTAATAACAAATGTAATAATCATAAAAATCAAAATTAATAAACTGTAGTCACACACCTAATGACTAGTCATCAGCACATTAATTTCCTAGCCATGTTGTTTACTTGTCGGTGACTCTGAATGAAACGGGCTGCATTAAGACAACCATCTGCTCTGTTTGATTTGATAAGTGGAATGAAGACAGGAAACAGCAAGTTTATAGTCAGTATGACTTAAACTTATGTTAACAGAAGGTAAATGATCTTTCATTTGGGGGAACTGAACAGAATATTCTCCAAGGGTATAAATTAAGTTGAAGTTTTTTTCCACAACAATTCAAGTTGGATTTTTCATTTGGATAGCTTTGTCTTCAGTGGACTTCATAAAAATGGAATATTCACATTTTTGTGACTTGAACATTGAATTGTTTCATTTTGTCACTTTTTCATGCTTCATCTGTGATAAGAAGCAACAACAAACAGTATGTAAAGATTTCAAGGCCAATTAGGTTATTCAACAATTATTTTTACTTTCTGTTCTGTGCAGACTATTGATAATGTCTTGTTTATAGAACATCCTGCTCCCATCGTATCCGAGGATCCTTTGATTCTTTCATGTCAGGCGTAAGGCTGCTCCCAATATTTAAGATAAATGGCCATCCTCCTGCAATCTCTTTAAATGGATTGTCAGTAGTCCTTCTGGCAAGCACAGAGCTTAAAAGCATTAGGAGCTAACTGGAAACAGCTGCTTTGCTGAACTGAACACTACAAAGCTCTCAGAATCAAAACAACCCTGGACAAGATGTGCTGATGTTCACAATGCATTCTTCCAGGAGACCTAAGAAATTTTTAGTGGCTTTATGTACATGAACAGAAATTTTCAGGACTAATATGGTTTTATTTCTTGACTCCTTACAATTTTTCCAGAGCTTTTAAAATTATGTCTTTTTCCAGTTTTATAGATAATTCTCTATTACTGCTTTCAAGGGTAATCAAATTATTTTTATTACTTCTTCCAGGTCATTAAAAAGGATATGCAATGCAAATGGCCTCTCAATAATAATCCTGCTAGCATTCCCCTAGACAGCCTCTCTCCCTTGCTCAATTCACAACAGGACTATCTTTCATTTATGTTTCATACGGTCTTGTTCCCCCTCCAATCCATTCTCTATGCAAGAGTTCAGAGCAATCTTTTGAAAATTGTCACTCCTCAGCTTCAAGCTCTTTATTACCCTCCCCTTAGACATAGCAGAAAGCTCACAATCTTCAAACCACATGAAGGGCCCTCTAGGAGCTTGTTTTAACCCTCCAGCCTCCAGTGTGCCAGTTTCTTTTCCATTTGCTAATCTAGGTGCCTTGGCTTCTTTCTAGTTTTTCTAACAGGTCAAAGTCCACTTTCCAGAGTAAGTTCCTCATCTTCTTTCTGAACTTCTTCATGACATGGAGCACCATGTATGTCATTATTTGCTTCCTCCCAAATTCGACTGGGAGCTTCTTGTGGGAAAGTCTGGGTTTGTTGTATTCACAATTATATCCTCTGATACACATCGGAGATACTCCATAAATATTTATGGAATGAGTAAATAAGTTTCTTCAATAAATAAGTTGCTTCTGAATCATACAGCATTTTCCTGCAGAATGACTTTTTAAAAGGAAGAAAACATTGTTTCGACTGCAATAGTAACAAAACTTTCACCTCAGAAAATCCTAATTCTTTCTCCTTTCAGTTATCTCAGTAAGAAGAGCCAACACAAAATTGAAAATATATAAAGAGTAACTGTATGCCACAAAAGTCAAGATGACATTTCTACTATATCTTATACTATAAGCTTGAAGTTTTGGACACATCCTAAGGAGGCTGCTCTTAAAATTATCCGCCTGCATACAAGACAGCTTCCATTAGATCTTCTTCATTTCTCATCAGGTTATGAAAGGACATTGTAGTTTGCATAGTGTTTGGACATAAAAATTCTACTGAATAAAACAAAACTGTATCCAGTGCTGTGCTAGTAAATGTTTACAACCAGCTGAGTATTGGAGGAATGAGCATGATTTGTAAGTCCTGCAGTGTAAATAATCTCATCATGACCAATTTCAAGCTGCGTTTAAAATTCCTAAAAATTTAACAATTGGCACATTAAAAAAAACATAAGAGCATCTCTAGCATACCACTGAATGTATCATTTCACAAAAATATTTTCATAGTTTTTACATGCACACAATTCTATAGGATATAAAATAAATTAGTCAAATTTATTTTCAAAATGTATGCTTTGCCCAAAATGGTAGATACAGAGACTATATTGTATCAGTTTACTGTGATAAAGTTTATTTTATAGTTCTTTTATTTCTTCATCTTAGAGTCTTCTGCAAATACAACTTTACAACTTAGACTCTGTTCTACCTCACTGTAAACTCTAAGTAGTCACATGGAAGCGTTAAAACACCGCAATAATACTCTCCTCCTAATTAGTCTGATCATTTACCATTCTTTAGTTACCCCCAACTCATTGCCTGCTATAGTACACTCATTATGGCACATAAAGTAGTGTTCACCATGAAACACTTACTGAGATAGTAGGCTCTGGGGATTCAGACTGACACAATCCCTATCTTCAAAGAGTTCACAGGCTAGTCAAAAGATGGACAAGAACAAGACCCACGCAGAAATTCCTAGTCAGAGATAACTGCAGGAGCCCAGAGAATATACACAGAATGTAGATACAAATTAGCCATCATTGAAAAAGCCAACATTGAAGTTCACTTGAAGGATGAGGAGGCACTGGCCACAGAAAAGGGAGGGACAGCATTCCAGCTAGAAAGAAGAGCAGAAAATTATGTGAGGGCAATGTATAGCCATCACTGAAGTAATTGAAGCACAGAGTATAAGAGGAGGAGGCTGCAAAGACAGGTGTGGGAGGAGGTACCAGAGGCTTATCAACATCTTCTGGTTCTATCGAAAGGAGCTTGGTAAAGGGAGCATTTAAGCCTTCTAAATTGGTAAGTGATAGAATTGCTACTTTAGAAAAATCATAAGGGCAAAACAGTGATGGGGACACTGGATTGAGAAGGAGGAGAGAAACCACCTGCTCAGACAATGACCTCAGCCCAGTAATCAACTCTCCCTCCATCACTGTTTTCCTCTGACTTCTCTTGTCCATCTTAATTCTTTGCCATTGATAAGTGACTTCTTTTTATATTGAAGAAAAATGATGGTTTTCTATCATCTCCTTTGGTCTATAAATCTCTTTTAGTTCCACTGTCTCTTTTAGACAGTATTTTACATCATAGGCAGGGGAACAGGCTTAACAAAGTAAAAGGATCAATCAGATATTGAGAACAAATTTAGGTTTCCATTTCATGGTGAACAAATTTAAGTTTCATATCATAGCTGATATGTCCCAAATTTAGTGATATTAAACTATTACAATCATCATTACTATCTCCCATGGTTAGGAGGGTTGACTAGATTCACTATGTGGTTCCATCCGTCCTGCTGTGGCTGGAAGTGGAGGCATCTCAGGGCCTCCTCACTCGTGTGTCTAGTAGTCATTACTGGCTTTTGCTTGGGACCTTAGTGGGGGGCTATCAATGAGGTCCCTCTTGTGGCCTGGGCTTCCTCGGATCACAGTGTTAGAGCCAAGTGTCCTGAGAGAGCCACGCCTTTTCTAACCTAACCCAGTTACTCATAAAGTGTCATTTCTGCCACATTCTTTTCATTTAGTCATGAGTCACAATGGCTAGCTATTCACAAATGGAAGCGAACTAGAGCCCACCACTTGATGGGAAAAGTGTCAAAGAATTTTTAGACTTGTCTTAAAATCATTATAATCATTGTTCATGTTTTTGACCCATACAAAGGGATATCCATTTTTATTTTGGTGCACAAAGCAGGAAGTGACAATAACTAACCCTAACCAACAATTTCTAGAATATATTGAAAGGTTATAAAACTTTCCATCTATGCCCTCTGATAAAGATTCATGTCTTAGAGACTTGATGAAAGGCAAACGCATATGCAAAAACTGAGACCAGGTCATTAGGGTCTCTCTCAAGTAGCAAACATCTCAGAGGAGATGAGAAGAGAGTCCAAGACTGTCCCCTTAGATCTATGGAATAAGGACTGATTCAATTTCCAAAATAAGAAGAATCTGAAAACTGAATCATTTTACTTTTATATATATATATAATTTATGCATATATCATTTGTATTTTTATACATATATTTACATTGATATATATAACTTATGTATATATCATTTATATTTTTATACATTTCTATACATAAAGTTGTAAATAGTTGTCATTATAGACTAGGGATTGAATAGTCCTCAAAAAAATACTTTACACTTTCCAAAGGTGATAAAGAACACCTCTAGCTATTATGGGTATAGGTATCTCAATCCCAGAGTGACAAAACTAGGTAAAAAATCTTCCTTGAAAGAATTTTCTCTTAACAAGATTTATTTCTGTCCTGGTGTGACACACTGTTCACATCTATCTGATAAGATGGGGAATACTTGAAATTCACACAGCTTATAAGTTGGTTAGAGTAATGTAATTCATAATACCAAAGGACCCAACAGGCTTGGTATTTTTAAAATTCTGAATAAAGTGTGAAAAATGAACACACTAGTTGTAAATGCTATGGTTTGCGTGTGTCCGCCAAAAAGCATGTGTTGGAAACGATTCCCACTGCAGTAGGGTTAGGCTATGGAGCCCAGAGAGAGGCGATCAGGCCATGAGGGCAGGATGAATGGGTTACAATTTACCTGGAGTGGGTTCATTACAAAAGAGTGACCTCAGCCCCCTTTACTCTTTCTCTTCCATCATGTAATGCCTTCACCAGGCTGTGACGCAGCACTAAGGCCCTTAACACCTAGGGCCCCTTGATCTTGGACTGCTCAGCATTCAAAACAGGGAGAAATAAATTGTGTTCATTATGGATTACCCAGCCAGTGGAGTTCTGCTACAGAGCACAAAATGGACAAAGACACCTTCCCCCCGCTCCCCCCCCAAAAAAAGGAATTTGCAAGACTACTTTTAGACTTGAACAGTAGCAATAACTCTTAGCTGAGTCCTAGATTTTGGATTTGCTAGACTATACTCACAATTGTGTACGTCAATTTCTTGAAATTAATCCCCCTGCCGTGTGTGTGTGTGTGTGTGTGTGTGTGCGCTCTATTTCTCTGGAGAACTCTAACACAGGAATTCAGAGATACAAAGAAGAGACTGACAAATTGAAAAGGTAGGAATCAAGCAATTCTAAAGGGTTCCAGTTATAGAAATTGCTCAGAGTACCCCTGCTAGAATGAATAAGCTCTAAATGATTTCAGTTTTGTATCACTTAGTTCACTAATTTAAATTCCAAAGTATGGCTATTCAGTTAGCTGAATACAGGTTATATGCCTAGACTTGGACCAGGGAAGCACAAACACTTTAATTAATAGCTTACCAGAGGGTATCCAATAAGGAAGAAGTGACATTCAAAGAAAAATTATGATGACACTTTTACTAAAATAAAATGTAATGCAGCATACTAGAGTACCAAAAATATTTAACTTTCTAATCACAGTTAAATGCAAATTTTTACATATAATTTTGGAAAGTTTGAGACTCTCTGAAACTCTTACTTGCATCTTCTAGGACTATTGCCTACCATCAGGTCAAGAACCCCTGGTCTAAACATAACTACTATATAGTCTTGGTTATCACCTCACTGAACACACAGACTACAGGACTGTTCTGGTAAAGGGAAAGAAAGAAAGTGGTAACTTCACTTCTCTGTCTTCTCCTACCCCTTCAAGTCAAAAGAGATGGCATTGTTCACACCCTCCTGAAAAAGCATTGTGCCATTAAACAGTTAGCAAGACTTTATTGTAGCATAGCATGATATGGGAAAGAGTGCAAGAAGGCCTGAAATAAGACCATCTAGGCTTGACTCACATTCCTGCCAAAACCAAGACACCCTCAACGTGATACCCTCTGAGCTTCAGGTCCTTGTCCTTAAACATCCCTGCTTACCTGGACAGACATTGTAAGGGTCATGTAGTTACCTCAGAATATATTTGGGAACTACAAATTTGTGATAAATTTTAGTCATAACTATCTATCTATTTATCTACATACATGGATCAATAGATCCATCAGTAGATAGAGATATGTAGATTATACATAGAGTCTATCAGCATTTGTAAATCCTGGTTATCAGTATAAATATCTGTGAATCTTCAAAATTCATATTCTTAGATTCCTTCCTAGACCTAATAACTTGAAATTTTCAGGGGTGAGGATATATATGCACACATGTAGGAAAAAACTTCCCATATTATTCTTAACCTTCACTACAGCTGGTATCCTAACCACATTTAAAATCAGAATTATTCACAGTGATCTGCTGTCTGTTGATGATTCTGATAAAAGTCAATATTACTATTTATGAAACTATCTAGATTTTGGATAACAAAATATACTACTAACTTGTTCCACACTGTAACATGTGGCCATTTATATATGGTTAGAGAATCCAACAGCCCCCAATAAGGAAGTGCTAGTATAGCAATAACTCGCTTAGAACAAATTCTGCTCTCATTTATATGCTCAGAACCATTAAAGTAAGGTTTTATAGCTCATGATCATTTTAAGCACCATGGATTTACGAGTATGGATGTTTCTATAGTTTCAAAAAAACTTTGCAGAGAAGTCTATAGCTTCCTGCAGTCCTTTAATATGGAGATGATGTAATGAATTCTTCAGTGGCAGGGGGGATGGAGGGGTGAGTGAAAGAAATTAAGGAGAATGCAAAATACAATATAATGGTGCCAGATTTGCAATAACATTTTCTTTAACATCTGTTGTGTCCTTAACATTGAGATATGAGAATTATCTTTTTTTCTTCAATGTTCCCTTAGAGAAGAAAGCAATTTTACAAAGTACTTGAAAGAAAACACAGAAAAGACCTTCCATAAATATATTTAGTTTCTTCAATCTTCTCCAGGCTAAGCGTTACATTGCTTTATACTAGATCTTAACAATGTTCCATGCGGTGTCACAATTTTTAACATGATACCTCATAACATATGCCATGGGGACAGGAAAGAGGTCCTGTCATCTTTCTGGAAGCAGGCACTGAGTTTCCTCCCTGAGGGTGATGTTGACTTTAGTTCTTTTTTAGTGAAGGAATATGTCTCAGCTGAGTGCTGTGCCATAGCTTTCCAATTTGGCTGCCTCCAGACAAAGCACCAGTTTCTTTCTTGCTGGAATCTACTGAACAGAAAGGCCATCTCAGAGATGCCAACAGAAAGTCAGGAACACCATTAATCAGAACGTCGATCCTTGAATTAATAAAACATTTAAAGTTTAAACATTCTAAAGCAAACTTATTAAAAATGTAAATTAATAAGTGAAAATACCTCCATGCATCCCTAGGGTATCTCTTCTTACACTTTCAGTCGCAAATCAGCGACCCCAGGGCTTTCCATGCAACACAGGATGGAGGCCCCTCAACACAAGTTGGAAAGAGCACCACCTATGGTCCTATTAAATCCATCTCCCCTGAATGTTTAAAAAAAAAAAAAAGACTACTTTCTGGAGTCCAAAGTTCCAGATGACCTACACTCAAATTACATTGAAACTAGACCTCATAGAAACTTCCTGAAGTTGGTGGAATCCCAGCAGTAATGAAGATTGAACTTCTGTGGAAGTTAATGTAATGCTATTTTTGCCACCATCATATAGATAGCCCATTGCCCCTGACTTATGACTAATTACTGATGCTGTATTAGTTCCAGAGCTTTTGGCCTTATTGGAACTAGAACATACTACCATAACCATAAAACGCTGTCGTTTTAGGATGATGATCTCAAACTTCAGCCAGCATTGGATTTACCTGGAGTGCTGATCTCCACTCAGAGATTTTAATTCAGTAGACCTGGAGTGGGTCTTCGGAGCATTTCTGAGAAGCTTCTAGGACTGCTTATAAAGAGAAATGCTATATCTCAAGAAACATGCCCTTTTCTGCTTTTGCTGTTTTAAGGTTTTAAATAAACCCTGTTCATCCAACCCAAAGCAAGAGGGCTGGATGGGACCACCCTGTGGTGGAGACTCCTAGCCAAACTGCACTAGTTCTCGGAATGCTTTCTCTAGCCTGGGTTCCTTGGCTTGGCTTGTAGTTCTTAGAATCAGTTACTCAGATACCTCCCCAGAACTCAATCTGCTCTCTAGGTGTGAGCAGGTAGGTTCTCATGTCTACTGTCTCATAGACCCCAGAAAAATCATTGTCCTTTAACCATCTCACTATTCCCCAAGCCAAGCCCCTTGTATTATGTCTTCCTACCTTACCTGATAGTTTACCTCATAATTTTATCATTGATGTTTTTAGCCTACCCTGTCGGTCTTACTCAAGATCAAGTAGGCTGCTTTAATAAATTTGTATAATATTGAATTTGAGAGCATCACAATCACTTCTGTCCTAGAGGGTCCTGGGGTTCCTAATGTCATTTAGTTCATCCTTGTCTTCGAAACCTTCTAATTTCATAGTTGAGGTAAAAAACAGACCAAATGTGACAAAGGGATATTAGATTTTACTATTTTCGGTGATAAACTCTAGTTAATAGATACAGGGCATTTTTTTGTGTGTGTGAACAAATGTGCACACATGAACACATTACACAGAAAAAAAGAAATTACAGGTTTTATAGCAGAACAAAGAAAAAATACAAAGTTTTTCTTTGTAATGAGATTGCTGTGTACCTTGGCATTTCCCTGCATCATAGCAGTGTGAGCCTTAAGTTACTGGGTAAATCAATAACCATCAATCACATGGTGCCACACATCTCCGACTCCCAAACTTAGTAGTGAGCACTGCAGTGTTAGCATAGTATGACCATCATGACCAAGTAGGTAAGTAGACAGCTATATATCTCTTTTATGGTTTTTGACCTTTATCAGGTTAGCTGATATTTTATTATATATTCATCCCTTGGAGGCTTAAAAATAAATATTAATTATAATCACCAAAGCCTTGCATTTTGGCCAACATTTTCTTATATGATATGTATAGAGTTTTAAATGCATTACAATGGTAAAATTTGCTCAAGGTTATTCACCACCAATGTTTACTCTGAGTTGTGCCTTAAGGCATTCTTAATATAAAGGATATCATATAAAATATTGTTTTTATTCCTATTACTAATTTAATAGCTACAACACCTTCTGGTATGGCTTAAGGTAAGAAAAAAATCATCAGTATCTTTCACAAGTAAACAGTAATAAAGTAGCAAATAAAAAATTAATAAAACATTTTTTCTATTTAAGTAAAATCATATTTGTGTTTAATGACTGAAACATTAGAAGCACAACATTAAAGTGTCATTAATTTTTTTTTTAATTTTTTATTGTTGGTTGTTCAAAACATTACAAATTTCTTGACATATCATATTCCACACTTTGATTCAAGTGGGTTATGAACTCCCATTTTTACCCCATATACAGATTGCAGAATCACATCAGTTACACATCCATTGATTTACATATTGCCATACTAGTGTCTGTTGTGCTCCGCTGCCTTTCCCATCCTCCACCCTCCCCCCTCCCCACCTCTCCCCTCCCCTCCCCTCCTCTCTCTCTACCCCCTCCACTGTATAACCCTGAGGGTCTCCTTCCATTTCCATGCAATTTCCCTTCTCTCTCCCTTCCCTCCGACCTCTCATCCCTGTGAAATGTTAATCTTCTTCTCCTGCTCTTCGTCCCTACTCTGATCTTAGTTACTCTCCTTATATCAAAGAAGACATTTGGCATTTGTTTTTTAGGGATTGGCTAGCTTCACTTAGCATAATCTGCTCTAATGCCATCCATTTCCCTGCAAATTCTATGATTTTGTCATTTTTTAATGCAGAGTAATACTCCATTGTGTATAAATGCCACATTTTTTTTATCCATTCGTCTATTGAAGGGCATCTAGGTTGGTTCCACAGTCTTGCTATTGTGAATTGTGCTGCTATGAACATCGATGTAGCAGTGTCCCTGTAGCATGCTCTTTTTAGGTCTTTAGGGAATAGACCAAGAAGGGGAATAGCTGGGTCAAATGGTGGCTCCATTCCCAGCTTTCCAAGAAATCTCCATACTGCTTTCCAAATTGGCTGCACCAATCTGCAGTCCCACCAGCAATGTACAAGTGTACCCTTTTCCCCACATCCTCGCCAGCACTTGTTGTTGTTTGACTTCCTAATGGCTGCCAATCTTACTGGAGTGAGATGGCATCTTAGGGTGGTTTTGATTTGCATTTCTCTGACAGCTAGAGATGGTGAGCATTTTTTCATGTACTTGTTGATTGACTGTATGTCCTCCTCTGAGAAGTGTCTGTTCAGGTCCTTGGCCCATTTGTTGATTGGGTTGTTTGTTCTCTTATTGTCTAATTTTTTGAGTTATTTGTATACTCTGGATATTAGGGCTCTATCTGAAGTGTGAGGAGTAAAGATTTGTTCCCAGGGTGTAGGCTCCCTATTTACCTCTCTTATTGTTTCTTTTGCTGAGAAAAAACTTTTTAGTTTGAGTAAGTCCCATTTGTTGATTCTAGTTATTAACTTTTGTGCTATGGGTGTCCTATTGAGGAATTTGGAGCCCGACCCCACCGACTGTAGATCATAGCCAACTTTTTTTTCTATCAGACGGCGCGTCTCTGATTTGATATCAAGCTCCTTGATCCATTTTGAATTCACTTTTGTGCATGGCGAGAGAAAGGGATTCAGTTTCATTTTGTTGCATATGGATTTCCAGTTTTCCCAGCACCGTTTGTTGAAGATGCTATCCTTCCTCCATTGCATGCTTTTAGCCCCTTTATCAAATATAAGATAGTTGTAGTTTTGTGGATTGGTTTCTGTGTCCTCTATTCTGTACCATTGGTCCACCCGCCTGTTTTGGTACCAGAACCATGCTGTTTTTGTTACTATTGCTCTGTAGTATAGTTTGAAGTCTGGTATCGCTATACCGCCTGATTCACACTTCCTGTTTAGCATTGTTTTTGCTATTCTGGGTCTTTTATTTTTCCATATGGATTTCATGATTGCTTTCTCTATTTCTACAAGAAATGCCGTTGGGATTTTGATTGGCATTGCATTAAACCTATAGAGAACTTTTGGTAATATTGCCATTTTGATGATGTTAGTTCTGCCTATCCATGAACAGGGTATATTTTTCCATCTTCTAAGATCTTCTTCTATTTCTCTCTTTAGGGTTCTGTAGTTTTCATTGTATAAGTCTTTCACCTCTTTTGTTAGGTTGATTCCCAAGTATTTTATTTTTTTTGAAGATATTGTGAATGGAGTGGTTGTCCTCATTTCCATTTCAGAGGATTTGTCGCTGATATACAGGAATGCCTTTGATTTATGCGTGTTGATTTTATATCCTGCCACTTTGCTGAATTCATTTATTAGCTCTAATAGTTTCTTTGTAGACCCTTTTGGGTCTGCTAGGTATAGAATCATATAATCTGCAAATAGTGATAATTTAAGTTCTTCTTTTCCTATTTTTATGCCTTTCATTTTTTTCATCTGTCTAATTGCTCTGGCCAGTGTTTCGAGAACTATGTTGAACAGAAGTGGAGAGAGAGGGCATCCCTGTCTTGTTCCAGATTTTAGAGGGAATGCCTTCAATTTTTCTCCATTCAGAATGATGCTAGCCTGAGGCTTAGCATAGATTGCTTTTACAATATTGAGGTATGTTCCTGTTATCCCTAGTTTTTCTAGAGTTTTGAACATAAAGGGATGCTGTACTTTGTCGAATGCTTTTTCCGCATCTATCGAGATGATCATATGGTTCTTATTTTTAAGTCTATTGATGTGGTGAATAACATTTATTGATTTCCGTATATTGAACCAGCCTTGCATCCCAGGGATGAATCCTACTTGATCATGGTGCACAATTTTTTTGATATGTTTTTGTATCCGATTCGCCAGAATTTTATTGAGGATTTTTGCATCTAGGTTCATTAGAGATATTGGTCTGTAGTTTTCTTTCTTTGAAGTGTCTTTGTCTGGTTTAGGTATCAGGGTGATGTTGGCCTCATAGAATGAATTTGGAAGTTCTCTCTCTTTTTCTATTTCCTGAAGTAGCTTGAAAAGTATTGGTATTAGTTCTTCTTTAAAGGTTTTGTAAAATTCTGCTGTATACCCATCCGGTCCTGGGCTTTTCTTAGTTGGTAGTCTTTTTATGGTTTCTTCTATTTCCTCAGTTGATATTGGTCTGTTTAGGTTGTCTATATCCTCCTGACTCAATCTGGGCAGATCATATGACTTAAGAAATTTATCTATGCCTTCACTATCTTCTAATTTATTGGAGTATAAGGATTCAAAATAGTTTTTGATTATCTTCTGTATTTCTGAAGTGTCTGTTGTGATATTGCCTTTTTCATCCCGTATGCTAGTAATTTGAGTTCTCTCTCTTCTTCTCTTCGCTAGCATCGCTAAGGGTCTGTCGATTTTGTTTATTTTTTCAAAGAACCAACTTTCAGTTTTGTCAATTTTTTCAATTGTTTCTTTTGTTTCGATTTCATTAATTTCAGCTCTGATTTTAATTATTTCTTGCCTTCTACTTCTTTTGCTGTTGTTTTGCTCTTCTTTTTCAAGGATTTTGAGATGAAGTATGAGATCATTTATTTGTTGGTTTTTTCTTTTTTTAAGGAATGAACTCCAAGCAATGAATTTTCCTCTTAGAACTGCTTTCAATGTGTCCCATAGATTCCGATATGTTGTGTCTGTGTTTTCATTTATCTCTAAGAATTTTTTAATTTCCTCCTTGATGTCTTCTATAACCCATTGATCATTCAGTAACCTATTGTTCATTCTCCAAGTGATGTATGCTTTTTCCTTCCTTCTTTTATCGTTGATTTTCAGTTTCATTCCATTATGATCAGATAAGATGCATGGTATTATCTCTACTCCTTTATATTGTCTAAGAGTTGCCCTGTGACATAATATATGATCTATTTTTGAGAAGGATCCACGTGCTGCTGAGAAAAAAGTATAACTGCTTGATGTTGGGAGGTATACTCTATATATGTCGATTAGGTCTAGGTTATTAATTGTGTTATTGAGTTCTATAGTTTCCTTATTCAACTTTTGTTTGGAAGATCTGTCCAGTGGCGAGAGAGGTGTGTTGAAGTCTCCCATGATTATGGTATGGTGGTCTATTAGACTCTTGAACTTGAGAAGAGTTTGACGAACATAGCTGCACCATTGTTTGGGGCATAAATATTTATGATTGTTATGTCTTGTTGGTGTATGGTTCCCTTAAGCAGTATGTAGTGTCCCTCTTTATCTCTTTTGATTAACTTTGGCTTGAAATCTATTTTATTTGATATGAGTATGAACACTCCTGCTTGTTTCCGAAGTCCATATGAGTGATATGATTTTTCCCAACCTTTCACCTTCAGCCTATGTATGTCTTTTCCTATCAAATGCATCTCCTGTAGGCAGCATATTGTTGGGTCTTGTTTTGTGATCCATTCTACTAGCCTGTGTCTCTTAATTGGTGAGTTTAAGCCATTAACATTTAGGGTTATTATTGAGATATGGGTTGTTCTTCCAGCCATATTTGTTTATTTCTGTTACTAAACATGGTTTGTTTTCCTCTTTGATTATTCCCCCCCCCCTTTACTGTCCTACCTCCCACTGTTGGTTTTCATTGTTATTTTCCATTTCCTCTTCCTGTAATGTTTTGCCAAGGATGTTTTGAAGAGATGGTTTTCTAGCTGCGAATTCTTTAAACTTTTGTTTATCGTGGAAGGTTTTAATTTCATCTTCCATCCTGAAGCTTAATTTCGCTGGATACACAATTCTTGGTTGGAACACATTTTCTTTCAGTGTTTGAAATATGTTATTCCAGGATCTTCTAGCTTTCAGAGTCTGTGTTGAAAGATCAGCTGTTATCCTGATTGGTTTACCCCTAAATGTAATCTGCTTCCTTTCTCTTGTAGCTTTTAAAATTCTCTCCTTATTCTGTATGTTGGGCATCTTCATTATAATGTGTCTAGGTGTGGATCTCTTATGATTTTGCACATTCGGCGTCCTGTAGGCTTCTAGGATTTGGGATTCTGTCTCATTCTTCAAGTCTGGGAAGTTTTCTCGTATTATTTCATTGAATAGACTGCTCATTCCTTTGGTTTGGAGCTCTGTACCTTCCTGTATCCCAATGACTCTTAAGTTTGGTCTCTTAATGTTATCCCATATTTCTTGGATGTTCTGCTCATGGTTTCTTAACAGTCTTGCTGAGCTGTCTATGTTCTTTTCCAGTTGAAATACTTTGTCTTCATTGTCTGATGTTCTATCTTCTAAGTGTTCTACTCTGCTGGTAGTATTCTCCATTGAGTTTTTAAGTTGGTTTATTGCTTCCTGCATTTCTAGGATTTCTGATTGCTTGTTTTTTATAACCTCTATCTCCCTGTATAGTTGATCCTTTGCTTCCTGGATTTGTTTGCGTAATTCATTGTCGAAGTGATCTTTCATTGTCTGATTTTGCTGTCTAATGTCTTCCTTGATACTCCAGAGCATCTGAAGCATGTATATCCTGAATTCTTTATCTGACATTCCATCTGCTGCAGCTGTTACCTCTTCTAAAGTTGCGTTGACCTGCATTGCTTGTGGTCCTTTCATTCCTTGTCTTTTCATACTGCTTGCGTATCTTTCCTGCAGGCGCGGGCGGCTGCTCTGCTCTCTCCTTATTCCAATTGGGGTGTCGTGGCTACCATGCCGGCAGGTCACTGGGCCTGTTCCGGGCGCTGGCGGCGGCTCTGTTCTGCCCCTACTCCAATTGGGGTGACGAGTGTACCACACTGGCAGGCCACTGGGCCTGACCCCCCAGTCTGTGACAGGTCTGTTTACCTTGCAAGCGCGGGTGGCGGCTTGTCATTAATTTTTAAATGTTCTTCTTTGTACTTGTTTTCCTTCATATTTTACTTTTTGAAGTGTAAGTTTTGATGTTGTTTTCATTCTACTGTACAAGTAGCACAGGTAATACATGGATTGTGCTTTCATGAATTGCTTTTTATTTTGGAAAATATAATAATTAAATGTATAAAATATCAATGGAAAGTTCAATGAAGTGTCACAAGAGGAAGACCTGTGTAGGTGTAACCCTGGTCAGTAGATACTAGCAGAATAGGAGTTTGTTTATTCAGAAGGTCAATAGACTATGTCAACACCCCAGAAGTTTCCCCTTTACACTATCCACTTCCAAACACTAAGATTCCCTCCTTCCAGAGATAAGTACAGTTGTGTCTCAGTTGCTGCAGAGATCTATTGGTTCCAGAATCCTCTGCAGATATCAAAATTTAGGAATATTGTAGTCCCTTTTATAAAATAGCATAGTATTTGCATATAACCTAGACACATCCTCCTGTGTACTTTAAATCATCTCTAGATTACTTATGATACCTGATACAATGTAAATGCTGTGTAAGTAGTTAGTTGACTTACTAAGTAATGATAAGGAAAAAAGTCTATGTATGTTTAGCATAATTTTTTCAAGTTATTTTTCAATTGATGGTTGGTGGAATCCACAGATGTAGAACCTGTGGATAAAAAGCGGTCTATAAACTACTTTGACTTATATATTAATTACCACCTTACTTGTGTTTGGGTTTACCACCTAGATTTGCACCCCATCCACCCTAGAGTTTAGTTTTGCCTCCTTTTTGGACTTTATGTAAATGGTATTATATATTATATGTTCTGTCATGTCTGGCTTTTTTCACTTCACATTGTGTTTTTATCTACATCATAAGTATGTAGATGTAATTCATTCATTTTCATTGCTGTATTGAATTGTATGAAATTACACAAGTTATGCATGCATTCTATTGTTGATTGACATTTACATTGTTTACAGTTTGAGTATATGAAACTAAACTAAACACTGTAGCTGTTTGGAGCAAAAGTTTTTCAGTAAATCAGTAGCAGGCAGAAACGTTGTACAGTACATCCCAACTCTACACCCGCAGTGTTGAGCACTGTGATGTTAGCACAAATGTGAGATGATTATTAAGTACACAAGTAGACAGGTACTTCTTGTGTATAATTTTTGGCACAACTTTATAGACATTTCTGCTCAGTATGTAGCTAGATGAGAAATTTTCGGGTCACAGGGCATTCATGCCTTCTACTTTCCATAGATTATACCAGAATGTAGTATTAATATATATTCTTGGGGCATTAATTAAATCCCTGGTTGCTCTTCATCAAGGTATCAGCTGAAATTTTATCTCCTTTGGGCATCCTTTCCTGGGCATCCTAGTTAAAGAACCCCAACCAATCCATCTTCTTATTCTTTGACTTATCTTCTTTGAGACCTTCTCTCTATCTGAAATCGTTTTATTTGTTTCTGTGCTCTTCCACTAGAAGACAAGCTCCATAAAAGCAAGGACTTCCTCTTGCCCATAAATAGGATAGTGCTGAGTGATAAATATTTGCTGAGTGAATGGTTGGGAACTTCCTCTGTATTGTAAATACTTGCAATAATATCAGTAGAAAAGACTTTACACCATATAAATTTTGAATCACCTCTTGTAAGGAGCAATACTTTTTAAATGGGAGTTTCATGATCCATGTAATATGTTTAACAGCTACTATTCCGAAAAATAATTATCCATTTAGATTTTCCTATAATGTGACTATCATGACACATGTTGAATAATTTTTCCTGTCTCATGAACACCGGGAGCACCAGCATTTCATACTCACCGTGAGAGAACAGGTGCCTGTAAATCAAGACTTCTTGTTTTTTAAAGTGCAGCCCGTAATAATCAATTGACATGCCTGCTATAAATAATAATGCATGGTTTCTCAAGGAATCCAGCATGTAATTGATCCTCTGGTCTGAAGAAGCTCTAGGCCTGTGATATTTTTATAGGTACGGAATTCTTCAACTGACTTTATTGTCTTGCTTTTAGCCAGCCCTTGAAATAAAGATTCATGAATCTATATTGCACATCCAACCTCTTTGGAATAGAGAAGTAGTAGTGTGTGACTCTCAGAATACACCTGGCCTCATCATTGCATTTCTACTGTAAAATCACAGTGAAAAACACCCAGAGAGGTAGCAGGATGTCAGTTCTTTGTAGGACCAAAGCCACCCCAATTGAATCTAAATACTTGAGGCAGGTGATGATGTCTTAGACTCTATTTTACAATAGGCAATCCCCCAAAGCCCCAAATATGAATATGTCAACATACTAAATGTTCCAGTTTCATGACTGATCCATAGTTTTTCTTTCTTTCTTTTTTTTCTTTCTTTCTTTTATAAGGAAAGCTGATGACCATGTGACCCTATTAACCTGACCACAGTTAATAGAACCAAGGACAGCTGCCTGACCCAAAGCTGGTAGTGGTCTATTAAATGAGTCTTCTGTCAGCAAGGCTATTCTACTTGGGGAAAGGACCAACTAAACAAATCAGGTTCTCTCTCAGGGAGTTTAAATGTAGGATGCAGAGGAAACTAAGGAGGAGCACGGGGGAAACATGACAGAATGTGTGATTTTAAATACAAAACCCGGGATGTACAAATCACAGTTTTCTTTCTTCCATAATCCTGCGAATATTAAAATTATTCATGAGGATAGAAAAGAAACACAAATAAAATCTCTGAGCATTATCTTGTGTGAAGATCTACTAATCTCTGATTAAAAACCTTATGCAATAACTTCTGCACAGACAACAACAAAAATCACCAGTCAGGAGGAGAGGCGGAGCAGACAGAAATGCACAGACAAGGCAGGAAGCTAAGCCATGAGGCTGCAGAGGCTGTTCAGTAGGAGAAGCAGAAATAAAAGTGGGGGGAAAAAAAGCCAGGAGGAAGCAAGTAAAAAAATAGAAAATGGCAGTAGTAAGAGCCAAAGAGGTCGTGACTTGGAATAAAAAGTAGAGTCATTGTAATCTTATGATATTAGAAAGAAAAAAAACATAATCCTGCTAAAGACACAAAAACCATCACTAAAATTACCCTGAACCACAAAATTTCTTACAGCTCTCTGTGAGACCTGGTTGTGTGACTCCAGTGTTCTTTGGTCTCCTCTGATTAAAGAATTGGTATGTGTAATAATTACCCAAGATTTGAATTAAAAATCTACTAGTTCCAACTCCAGAGAATTTCTGATCAGGTAGATCTGAGGCATGACCTAGGGATCTTCATTCTGAGTCTAATGTTCCAATAAATCATCTCTTAGGAAAAACTGATCTAAAATAACCTGGGGCTCTATATATTCCTTGAAACCGGAAAGAAAAATCTACCTAATAAAAATCCCATCTGTGATTTCAGTTTTGCAGACATAGCCCAGAATTGAAGCATCCAAGACACATTTTTTTAGTTATCTTCACATTAAATATGGCTTCATGCTACCTTTTACATATTTAGAAAGAAAAGGCCCTCCCCATTTTGATGCCAATTTGAATGTCATAGGATCATATTCCTCTGTTCCTTGAAGAACTCTGCTCCAATCAAACTCTTGGATTCCCAAATGGGCCAAATTTTGTTCATGTCTGAATCTACACATATGCACACTCATCCATCCGTGCATAGGGAAATAGTGAGGAAGAAGCCCTAGCATGAGTTTGTGTGAAATATTGAGTGATGACCTAGAATGTTGAGTGATGACCTAGGGCCTGGAATTCCTATCTAATTTGTAGATTCTCCTAGGACAGGAAGTTGCTGAGACAGCCTTTGCCCAGATACTATTTGTAGATAGAATTTCTCTATGTTGTTTAGTTGTTATCCTTTACTTAAGGATTAATGCCCCAATATCCTTATCTGTAAATTGGGAATTATAATAGTACCTAATCTATAAATTAATAACAATTAGAAGGATTAATGCATAAAATAAGATAATGTGTAAGTGCCTGGCACTTAGCAAGCACACAAAAATTGCTGATTGCTGCTGCCACGTTTATTGCTGCTGTATGTCTTTGTTGCTGTAATTAGCTATTCCTTATGAACAATCAATCATTTTGATGTCTCTCTCCTTTATGCTGGATCTCTTGGATACTGACTTCGTGCCCAGACCATGTCACAAACTGTTTGCTGTCAGTATTCCTCTGGGTTCTGCATTTCAGACTGAACTCCCTTACAGCAATAAATCTGTCTGATCCTGATGCTTGACCCACCACCTACTATTTCCTGATAAGGTTACCTTTCCAACCAGGTAACAGGTTATCTCCACTCAAGTTCCCAAATAGTACAGATTCCTTCTCCCTTACCAGATGTTCTTAAAGATGTAAGCAAATATTTCCTTCTTCGTAAAACTTTACATGACCTGAAGGGTTCTCCCAACTCTCTGTTATATGTAGTCTGAATAATTAACCTACCAGTTAATCAATTACTTTTTGAAATCTTTTCAGTAATTCTCTTGAATTGTTTTTTTTAACTTGTGTATTATTATTATTTAATTTATCATACATTGGTAATGTGTACTTAGTAAAATAATACCCTCCTTGATAGCAATCATGTCTTATTCATCTTTGTATGCCCCACAGCTAAGTACCATGCTTTGCACAGAGCTCAATAAATATATGTGATTTGATTTGAAATGCTTAGTTAGAATACCATAAAGGACTACACCATTCTGAGGAAGTCATTAAGATTTAAAGAAGCCATTAAGGACTAATCCAATAACTGAGAGGAGAGTAAATTGCTTACTTTTAGGCAGATGTGCTAACTTTCTAGGCCACTAAGGTTCTATTTAAGCCATTTACTAATAGTAAATTACCAAATGGATCCAGGTAGCACAAAAAGGTTAATACCTGCAACTAACTTCCTACTAACAGGTGAGCCATCTGCTCTGAGCAACCCCAGTCAAGTCCATCTATTTCTTATAATACATTGAGAATTATATTTAAGCAGAGTAACCATTTGGATTGAATTTATATGACTGAAGAAAACAGTCCTATAAACTATAAGATTGCAGTGCACTGCTGGTATCAGTTACTAATGACTTGTAATATGGACATCATTCTTCCTTTTTTCCTATGCCATATTCTAAAATACCCAATGTGACATGATGGAGAAAAAAATAAAGATTATTTGCATTCACTGTTAGCTGATGCTGGAACTGCATTCAATAGAATTACAAAGAGATTTAAAACATAAAAACATGATACCTGCTTCAAGAAACTGTTGTTCTAGTTAAGAGTGAAGGGGTAGGGGGCTGGGGATGTGGCTCAAGCAGTAGCGCGCTCGCCTGGCATGTGTGGGGCACTGGGTTTGATCCTCAGCACCACATAAAAATAAAATAAAGATGTTGTGTCCACTGAAAACTAAAAAATAAATATTAAAAAGTTCTCTCTCTCTCTCTCTCTCTCTCTCTCTCTCTCTCTCTCTTTAAAAAAAGAGCGAAGGAGTAGGGAGGGAAGAGGAACAGGAAACACATGAACAATCATGATACAATGTGGTACATGCTACAGTAGTGACATTTACACATGCTCTAGGAAGATAGAGGAGTATTAAGGGGTCCTGTGGCTTTGGGGGAGAAGTGAGAGCAGCAGATATATGAGCTGTGCCTTCAGGGTTATTTGGAGTTCTCCAAGGGACACAGAAGGAGAAGAGGCATTCCAAATAAATGTGCATGCACAACAACAGTTTGGCAGTAACCAGGCAAGAATCATGGAACTACAGAATAAACAGGTACTTTAATCCAAGCCCTGAATTTTTATAGATCAGAAAAGCAAAAACAAGACCAAACCACATTCAGTGACAGTCACATAACTGGGATAGGAAAAACAAATCTTGAACCTGCATCTCTCTGACCTATGTCAAGTCTGGTGCTTTGCCTACCTTGGTAAGTTGCATATTTAATAGAATTTCAATACCAAAAGGAGGCTTGATAGGTGGATGCTGCTCCATTGGAAGTTCCCCATCCATTGTATTCATTTTTTTTCCCACACTCACTTAACAAATCCTCATTGGCATCAATTATATGTGAGATACTCTACCAAGATAGAAAACTAAGACTGTAATAGCGTCCAATACAGACATAATCCATGATCTCACAGAATGAACAAATTATTAGAGCATCTGAAAAGGTAAATAGGCAATTAGAATTGGTGTAAGTATCCTGTCAAAGGAAGGGAGTGCTGTGGGACCGTAAAGGGGTTATCAAGGTGTTCCAAGAATTGCTAACAGCACATGTAAAGGCCCAAAGGGAACAAAGTTGCAAAATTGCTAGTTCATGGGGCATAAGGAAAGCTAAAATTCCAGGGTGGTATTCCGCCTTCCTCCCCATGCATCCCTTAGCTGACTCCCACTTATTACTGAAGCTGTAAATGACAAGTCCCTGCCTCCCTTCCCTGGCACTCTCAAAACTAGATCCCTTTAGCACTGTGGATTTTTCCTCATTGTGAACTGAAATTTCTGGTTTATTATCTGGCTTTCCCACCAGAACATAAGCTCCTGGAGGTTAGACATGAGGTCCTGGATATCTGTTGCATCTCCAACACCTCATTTGTGGTCTTCTATGAGAATGTTTGGAGTTCAACACACAGTCATTGTGGTATATTGGGGGGAAAAAAGAAAGATATGTGAGTACTAATCCCTAGAACCTTGTAAATGTTCCCTTCTGGGCAAAAAGGATCTTTGTAGATGTGATTTAATTAAGGATCCCGAGATAGGGAGATTATTCTGGATTATCCAGGTGGGTCCTAAAGGCAATCACAAACATCCTTATAAGAGAGAACTAGAGGAAGACTTTACTACAGACAGAAAAGAAAAAAAGTCACATGACCACAGAGGTAGAGGTTGGAGTGATGTGGCCACAAGCCGAGGAAAACCAGTAACCACCAGAAGCTGGAAGATGTCAAGCACAGGTTCTGCCATAGATACTCCAGAGGAAACACAGCATTGCCAGCACCTTTGGCCCAGGCATACTATTGATTTTGGACTTATGTTTTTTTAAGGCACGAGGTTTATAGTAATTTGTTACAGCAGCCACAGAAAACTAATGCAAACACAGATATATTTCTTTCCCTATAAGGATTGGTTTGGGAGGATTATTTTTTTTTTTTAGCATTAAGTTATTTGATTAGATTCCTAAAAGTGCAGTTACAGATCAAAATATGACTTTTTAGAGCTTTATGAAGATTATGAAGTTATTAAGTTGATTTCAAAATTCAATTTTATAAACACTGCTACTATACAATAGTTTCTATTCTGCATCATTAAATATTTTCACTAATTTGAATGTATGCTATCTTAAAAATAGTTCTTCATTCTTGTTTTAATTTACATTTCTTTGGATGCTAATGAAGATACATATTTTGCCATGCTTGTTTATCACTTTTATTTATTTTGTATGTGTGCAAAGTTTTTTTTTGAGAGATTTGTGTAAATATTTTCTAAACATTAAATTTTTGTTTCTTAAATTTGCTAATAATATTTTTATTCTTTTTTTGCAAATTTATTTAGGTTGGATTTAAGTTTTTGCTCTTTTAAAAGGGACTGTGAAAAATATTTACCTACAAAGTTTTGATCTCTTCCTTGGTACTTTTTTCTTTTGCTTTCAAACTTAGGAAGTTCCCCTCTTTCAGAAAAAAAAATCCATGAAAAGTAAATTTTATTTTCTTTTAGATTATCTACAGTTTGACTTTATATTTAACCTTTTATTTGCCTTAAATTTACTTTTGTGTATAGTTCAGGTTGAAGGAATGATATGTTTTCACGGTGCAACAATCCCATCATTTATTGAACGATCAATTTCTTCACTACTGTTTCATCGTGTTTTTATTCTGATTAAATTCTCATATATTATGTGTCTGGTTTTGGTTTATATATTATGTATCTCTGGTCTGGTTGTCTACTCTGATACTAGCAGCATATAGTTTACACTATAAAATTTTAAAATTTGTTTTCAAGCATCATCAATATCCATATTGCTCCTTTTCTTGAGGTCTCTCTTTTAATTTTTAATCTTTCATAATGCCATAATTTTGCAAAGGTTGTTTTCAAACAGAATTATCTTTAAGACAGAATTATCTATAGCATTCTGCACACTAGAAGGTAAAGTGACAGTTGCATACTAAGTACTTCTAAATAGTCGATATTGATGTTGTAAAGAATAACTTTTAGTCAATTTGTATTATAAAGAATAGCTTTTAGTCAACATTTTTAGTCAATTTGGTTTCTGTACCATGTAATTTTTCATTTTGCCAATTAAGAAAGAACAAAATTTAAGAATATTAGCCAGCCTTCTTTTATTGAAGAAAATCCTGCTAATATCCCTTTACACACGTATACAAGTACACACATACGTGCATGCACACACACATGGTAAGCAGAATCTGTCTTAAAATGCTTTAAAATATATGAGTAAGAGAATGATTCTTCTCATGAATGCATAATGTCTTACATAGAACTCTTCTTCCAGGCTTCAAAACAGCTGAGTTGTACTTGACTTGTGAGCCTTAAAACCGCATGTGCACTGCAGTTAATGAGGTCAAGAATAACTTTTGACTGGAGTGAGAATCCACTCATTTCTACATATTAGTAAACATCTTGCTGTGTCTTTCAAAATATAATAATATCACAATGCATATTAGTGTTAGCAGATCTAATGCCTCCCTTTAACCTTTTGCCACACATGGACAAAACCAATCCTTAGGGAACACCTATTTATGCAGTTAAATGTTATTTATTCCACATATATCTGTGTTTTCCATGAGCTAAGTGCTGGGAATACCAAATCTAATAAGACACTGACCCAGCCATTAAGAAGTTCAGAAATAACAAGGGAAGCAGACAAGTAAACAACTGGGATGGGACCCTGAGGTAATGGCTTCCTTCTTTCAAATGAGATTAGCAACTGCTTTATCTTGAGGCAGAGTAGAAACCACAAGAAATCCTTCCCTCCACCCTACTCCATTGACTTTGAAATAACAGCTGACACTTTCTAGATGACAACACAATGGGATGAAAATTGGGACACTGTTTTAGAGAGAAGATGGTATTCAAACTGCACCATAAAAAATAAGTGGTGTGCAAGGTTAGATGGAAAAAGGATGGAAAGCATTTCAGAAAATGGAACATGAGAATGTGAGAAAACATGGAATGTTCTGGAAAAAAGAAAGTATCAAGCAAAAGTACACATTTTCAGTTATGCACAAGTGTGGAAAAAGTAAAATATAGTGTAGGGAGTCAAGTCTTTGAAAGATTAAGCTGGAGATGGAACATAAATCTGCAGCAATGTATTCCATCTCTGTGCTGTCAATGAGACTCGTGAAGTTCTTGAGGAAATTTAAGAGAAGTCTGTCCCCTCTGGCTTTCACTAGCCCATTTCACTAAAGCCATTCTTGCCAAGATCATAGTCTCTGTGTTGTAGACAAGTAGGTGTATAAAAGGTTGACAAAAAAGAATCAAGACCTGTGACCACAGTACCAATTGAAAGATGGTTGCCACAATTAAAACAAGAAATGATAGGCTCTGAAAGAAAGAACTGGAAATATATATATATATATATATATATATATATATATATACACACACACACACACACACACACATACTATTGCTGCATAGAATGATTTCCAACATAGAAAAGAAAGACATCTGTGGTTATTGATAAGGGGAGGGTAGTAAGGGATCTATGATCAATTAATAGTCCCTAATTTGATTTGGTCAGTTGCATGAAGAGGGATGAGCTATTAAAGGAAGAAGATCATGATTTTCCAGGGTAGGGTGTATTGAATTTTGAGTCGATTCTGGGTCATTCACGAAAGTGGTTCAAAATAGAAATGTGTCTGAAGCTCAAAAGTAAGTTATGGGCTTGAGATATGAAGATCTTCTGAATTTGTCCTTGTGTATATTCCATTCTGCTTCTATTCTCATAGAAATGTGTATTCTAACCTATATTTTCAAAGGGATGATCATACTACATCCATGCACTGCTTAATGACTTCTCATCCAACAACAGACCATGTATACAAGTGCTGTCCCATAAGACAATAACACAGTTGAAAAATATCTGTTGTCTTGTGACATTACAGATGACACACTGGCATAGCACAACACATTACTGAAGTGTTTGTGATGCTGGTGAAAACAAACCTATTGCCAGTTGTATGAAAGTGTAGTACACACAATTATGTACAATACATAGTACTTGATAGTGATAATAAACAACTGTGTTACCGGTTGATGTGTGTATTGTTCTAAACTGTTTATCATTATTTTAGAGTGTGCTTCTCTACATATTCAAAAAAAATGAAGTTTACTGTAAAATGGCATGCCATATTATCCTGACAGAAACCCCATACATCTCATGGTTATCATGTCTCTTAGTTATATCAAGATGCCACATGAAATGCTTGACCTAGACTACCTAGACTTGTGTAAGTAAATTTTATGATGTTCACACAACAAAATTGCCTAATGATACATTTCTCAGATTGTATCCCTGTTATTAAGGCATGCACAAATGTACTCAATCTGTTATCATCAGTGTTATGGTTTAGATGTGGTATTCCCCATAGTCTCACATGTGAGACTATGCATGAAGGTTCAGAGGAGAAATGATTGGGTTGTGAGAGTCTTAACCCAATCTGTGAATTAGTCCCCTATCGGGATTAACTGGTAACTGAAGTGGTAGGGTGTGGCTGGAGGATGTGGGGCATTAGCAGAGTGGCTTTGGGTATATATTTGTATCTGGCAAGTGGATTCTCTCTCTGCTTTCTGATCATGATGTGAGCTGCCTCTCTCTGCCACATTCTCTCACCATGATGTTCAAACTCACCTTGAGCCCTGAGGGATGGAGCTGGCCTTCTATAGACGAAGACCTCTGAAACCATAAGCTCTCAAATGAACTTTTCCTCCTTTAAAATTATTCTGGTCAGATATTTTAGTCATAGCAGAAAAAAAAAATCTGACTAAAACAATCAGCTAATACTATAAGCCAATTTTTGTAAGCCATTCATAAAATTTAAATAATACCAAACCAAACTTTAGTGAAAGGGTTGTAACTTTAGTAGGACTGCTGGCTATAGTTAGTGGAGATTTCTATAAAGACCACCATGACCTTAGGAATATGTCCACAATAATAAAAACACATGTTGACATATTCCTGAGATAGCTCTGGTTATGATCTCTGAAAAGGTAAATGAATTCTAAATGAAGAAGTGTAATAATTTTTATCAGACTGCTCCAATATGGGCTCTGCTGCCACTCTTCCATGAAAACTATTTTTTGTCAAGATCCCCAACAATCTTTGTGTGGCAAGGTCAATGAGTACTTTTTTGTGCTCATCTTAAGCAGCTGCTCTCAGTTTTGTACAGGGAAGTACTTCTCTTTCTTGACACACTCTCCTTGCATGACTTTTCTCTTAACTTTCCTCTGTCTCACCTCTATTTCATTGTAGTCATTATTACCATCTCTTTTGCCAATACTTAACCCCTGAATGTTGCATTTCTTCAGAGCCAAGTCTCAGAGTATCTCTCCTCATTGTACATTTTACCTCAATCCATCAGTATGACTTTAAGTATTAACAGTTTTTTTAATGACATCCACATTTATCTCTCCAGGATCTGGGCATGAAATAAATAAATAAATATCTCCAACTGCTTACTTGACATCTCCATACATCTCAGATTTAACATATCCAAGACAAATCTTTGGCTTCTTCCTCATTTTTCACCTCCCCAATGTGGTCTTTTCCTGGTGTTCCCAGTCATGGTAAGAGGCAGAAATATATGTGAACCCTAATCTTTTCCTTGCTCACATTTAAAGTTGTCCTACATTCAGTCTGTCAGTCACTTCTGCCTCCACACTGTACTGTACTTGGAATACCTTCCACTTCTGCCTAGCTCCACTGCCACCGCTGAGTCACTATCATTTCTCATGGGGACTAATCCATTCAACATCTGGCTGATCTCTCTGCTTCTAATGTGTCCCTCTCCAATCCATTCTTCATCCAGCGGTCAAAGCCCTCCTTAAAAATGTATCTGGAGCCCCTCCATCATGTGAGGACAGATACAGTGCAAAGGCAGCTGTCTGAAAGACAGAAAGAGGGTCATGCTGGCACCCTGATCCTGACTTTTAATCTTCAGAACTCTGAGAAATGAATTTCTGTTGTTCAAGCTGATAAACAGAGATTTGTGTAACTCCCTTTGTTGAAGAAAAAAACAAAAACAAAAACAAAAAACCTTGACTTTCCAGAGCATTTAGAATGTGATCCAAAGAATGTGATTTGCAAAGCCCCACATAACCTGAGCTTGACCTGTTCTATTGATAACTCACCCACAAACATCTTACTCCCTTATCCACAGCCACCCTGGCCCTGGCCTTCCTATTATTTCTAGACCCATCAGAATCTTATTCTCCTTTCTAGGAACACTCTTTCCTTAATTATTTGCACAGCTGCTCCCTCGTTTTCCTTTTGAATAGTAAATGTTATTTCCTTAGAGAGATATTCCTGAGTCCCTTTTCTAAAGAAGACTCTCCCCTATACACACCTCATCCTCTATTGTAGAACCATCTTTATTTATTTTGCAGCACCTTATAACACGAATTATAATTATTTTGTTTATGTTTTATTTACTTACTTATTCTCCATCTCTCCATTAGAACATAAGCTCTATGAGAACAGAAGCCATGTCTAATTGCCCACTGTTGTGTTTCCAGGACCAAACACAGGGCCTGGAACATGGTAGCACCCAATAAACTGACACTGGAAGGAAGGAAGGAAGGAAGGAAGGAAGGAAGGAAGGAAGGGAGGGAGGGAGGGAGGGAGGGAGAGAGGGAGGGAGAGAGGGAAGGAAGGAAGGAGAGACAAACTGCAGGTAACCAGAAACTGACAGTGTGGTTTACAGGAAAACTTCAGAACCTTTTATATAAGGAGAATAACTTCAGTTTCTATTTTTCAGAAACATCATATCATAAAAACTTCTGTAAGCAGACATTTGGGATTTGCCTTGTGACACCAACACTCATACGACTGAGAGAATTAAAGCTGGTAATTAAGGCTGGCAATCAGGGTTTTTCAGCTCTTGTGGATTTAATAACCCTTAATTTTCAAATGCTTGTGGCAGAAAGACTGCATCTTTGACAAAAATAAAAACATGAAAACATAACTAATAAACAAGCACCCTATGTTTGATTAAATATCAGAGGAAGAATGAAAACCTGAAGAAAACATTCAAATGATTCAGTATATGTTAATAAAATAATAAAGAGAATATGGACTAGAATGCTTTCAAGGATACTTAGGCACATGCTTGCAAGAACTAGGCTCCTTCCCACACATCTTACAAGAAGAAGAATCCTTCTCACTCTGGGCCAACCTCTCTACCTGGGCTCCTGAATCCATTACTTTCCATGTCCTCTGACACCTGGCTTCAAAGATGATTCCCTCTTTCTCCTGTATTTTGACATCTTTCTCTCTCCTCACGCTTCTTCTCAGATATCTAAACAAACTCAACTTCCTATTCAAAGTACAGTTGGCCCTCTATCTCCATGGCTTCCACATCCACGGACTCAATAAATATCAGATTGAAATATTTCGGTGAAAAGAAATCCTTTTATTCTTGTCATTATTTTCTGAATGATACAATATAGCAACAATTCATGTACCATTTATACTGATTAGCTATTATAAGTAATTGAAAGATGATTTAAAGTATGCAGGAGGATATATGTAGGTTATATGCAAATACTATGCCATTTTATATGAGGGCATTGAGCCTTTGCAGATTTTGTTATTCTCTGGGGTCCTGGAGCAAATCCCCTCATGGATGCGAAGAGATGACTGCATATAGCTTTGGCTTTTAATTCTCCACTAGCAATCTCTGTCCCTTCTCTCTAAGTTGCTCCAAAGAATAGTTTTCTGCCCTTAGGTTCTGCTGTCAGGATTCTGTTCTTACTATTCCCTTGACACCATATTGGCAAAGGTCATCTTTGACATCCTAACTCCCTGGTCTCTTTATTCAACATCTTGACCCATGTGCAATATCTGACCATATTGCCATCTCTTCACTTAAAATCATTCTCCCTTTGGTTAACAGGAAACCATTCTCCTGAATCTCAGGCTACTGGCATTGTCATTCCTTTTAGATTTATTTGCCACATCCCCTTCCTCACTGGTCATTTAAATTTGGGAATCGCCAGGAATCACATCCACATTTCTTTCTAATGTACATGCTTTCCTATGTAATCTTATCCATTCCTGTAGTTTGGGTTGATACTAACATTCAGTAACACTCAAATCCATTCCTCTAGGTCAGAGCTCTCACTTGTGATACAGAAGTATCTATCTTACCACATGGATTACTCACAGATGTCTCAAAATCATCACTGATCTCTGTGCTGTGTTTGTTATTCTTCTGCACTTTCCCTATCTTAACCAATGGCCCACCATCTATCCAGTCACGTAAGTCAGGATTCTGGGAATCATCTTGGAATCTTCCCTCTCTGTTATTCTAATCCACAACCAAGCCCCACCAGTTCTGTCTTTTTAAAATTATTTTTTCCAACCTTCATGTGTTCACCCACATGCCTGGTCCTGGAGTGTCCTGGTCTTTATTGACTCACAGAGCACTTGCTTGTTTTTCAGGCACATTTCAAGGTTAACCTTCTCTGTAGCTTTCCTAAGCTTCCCCGCCCCATAAAATGAATGAGTCATCTTATACTCCCATTACATTGCATGCTGGCATTTGTCATGCCACCCCAAACACTTCACCGCACCTAAAAATAATTCTACTATATTCTAAGCTCTCTTTGCTCTATTTTGGGTTTCTTGACGGCAGGGATTGAAGCTTCTTGTCCTTCTACTCTCAGCACAAACACAATGCGCAGCTCTTTATTGACAACCTCAGAAGCTTGCAGAAGGAGTGAATTTACGCTGCCAAAAGAACAGAAGCCCCGTCACAAAAGACCGTCCCTCCTGTCTAAAAACTGTAATACAGCACGTTAAAAAATCAATGTGTCTACATTCACCTCTACCTCAAAATATGGTTCTGCCTTTAAAGTAAAAACTTAACTACCAAAATAATGAAATACTAAACACCAGTTGAATAATATTTCCCAAGGCAGAAAGTGTGGGTGTTCACTATTACCTAGAGATTTTCTGTACAATCTAGTGAGACCTTCTATTAACCAGAGTCCTTCTGCTTCTGCCCCTTGTACAAAACATGCACTTGTACAAACCTGATGACTTTTGAGTGTTCCTTTAGGTTACAGGTGCACACCTGTGGACCTTGAGTCTTCTATGTGCTGTAGAAGCCAAAGAATGCAGAGGGCAAAGAGCAGGAAGTCACACTGTTTTACATTCTTGGTGGTGTCCTTGATCTGGAGCCAAGCACACCCCAGGTCGTACTGAAGATCTCAGGCAAAAAGCACTCTGACTTTGCCTTCCTTCCTGACTTCTGAGTGTTCCCTCAGGTAGTCATTGGATTACCTGAATCTCACCCATTTCTTGTTCTTTCACAGAGTTCGCTCCTGTAGAACAGGGACCACATCCTACAGCATCTTAGGGAAACAACACCTAGGTAAGGGAGAATTTGATGAAATTTGGAAGGAATAAAAAGAACAGAGCAAGAACTGGGTACCCGGCTCCAGAGGCCAGAGGTCAAAGTTTATAAGGACCAATTACAGATGCAGCCCAGTTTCTGATCTGACCACTTAAAATCAAAGATGACCTGAATCCAAGGAGGAATACCCTTGGAAGAGATTCAGAAGTAGAGATGGGGGAGAGTAGACTTTTCCAAATCAGAGACAGTCCCCAAGAACAAGCATGAAGGAAGGTGCTGTTAGATCTCAGAGCCTGGACTGATGGGTTGAGCACCCTGAACCTTCTAGTGTGTTGGTAAAAATCTGAACTAGAGTATGTAAAACAGCTGACTTGGCAACTGACACTGTTGAGGTTATTATTGACCCCACAAGGTCACCATTCATTTTTTCCCCTTCAGATTTATTTTGTTTGAACATTTACTATCTGAAGAAGCTACACTGTGTACTCTTCAAATAGCATCTCCATTATACTCATCTTCCTTAGGAAGTTTTATAAGACATCCATGAAAAATAGAGTTAATTTAGATTAGGTAGAGGGGAGGGAAGGAAGAGGAGTGGATATGGGGATAGGAAGGATAGTAGAATGAAACACGCATTATTACCTTATATATATATATGACTGCGTGACCAGTGTGATTCTGCCTGTACAATCAGAAAAATGAGAAATTTTTTCCCATTTATGTATGATGTACTGAAGTGCATAAATGCATTCTACTGTCATGTATAATTAATTAAAACAAATAAAATTTTAAACAAGAATTCTTACAAGATATTGATGGATTACTATCATGACTTTTTACTAGGGAATTTCACAGTGAATCTCACATTTCTCCAACACGTGTAACTGAAACCACTGTGAATTTAAAATATGTTCCTTATACAATGGTGCTGCAATTTTGCTTTGTTTTGATGATAAGTTCTCCTTCTCTCTCTCTCTCTCTCTCTCTCTCTGGATATACTTCCTCATCTCCTTTCTTAAGAGACTTTTCTTTCTCTATTCAGTCTTTAACCCTTAGAATTCCAACACTAATTCCCCTCACTCTGCAGAGTTGAGTCATACTATCTTATTAGAGGCTTAATGAAGTCCTTAAATATTATTATTCCTTCAGTTGTTAAATATCCAGAATGAACAATTTCCAATGGCTTTGCTACTAACACACTGATGTAATTAATAGTAACTATGATTTTTCTATAAATGTAAACAAATGTGGGCTGGGGATGTGGCTCAAGCAGTGGCGCGCTCGCCTGGCATGCATGTGGCCTGGGTTCGATCCTCAGCACCATATACAAAGATGTTGTGTCCGCCGAAAACTAAAAAATAAATATTAAAAAATTCTCTCTCTCTCTCTCTCTCTCTTTAAAAAATGTGACACATAAAATATATTTTATTAGTGTATGATATAGAACAAAGAGGTACATTTATAGGATGAATAATCCTACTAAAAATTAATGTCTTATGAGAAGTACATAAGAAAACAAACAAAAAAAAAATCTGCCGCAGTCCGGCTGGCTGCAGCAAAATAACCGGGGGGTGACGAATAACTTGTGTACGTTGATACAGCAGGAGTGGGAGCCGTTTATTGCAGGACAGGAGTGGTATTTATACATTCCACAGAGCTTATCTAATTAGCATAAACTAGATACATCAGTCAACCAATAAGGAATCTCCACACTTAATGGCTCGCTTTTGTTACTTCTCAAACCACTCCCTCTGGCATTTTGCCAGGCACCATCCAGACTTGTTTACGAACTCTAACATTCCCCTGGCAAAATGCCAGGTGTTATTTTGACTTGTTTACAGACTCTAACATTTCCCCCTTTTGTTTAATTTAAATAACGACCATAGTGGTTTTTACAGAAACACCATAAATAACCTGCCACAAACAGAAAGGGAGGATACAAAATGCCACAATACCAAGCCAATTGATGGCTCCATGCAAGAAGCCCTTGGAAAAATTATACCAGCAATGACACTGTTAGCAAAGATACCGAGTTACAATTTGTTATAGATTACAGTTTGTTGTCTCAGTCCAGGTAAAGCAGTGTCTCAATAGATTAACTCACAGTCCAGGTAAATCACAGTCCAGGTAAGTTCTGCAGGCAGCTAGCTTAAATCACAGTCCAGGTAAGTTCTGCAGGCATCTAGCTTAAATCACAGTCCAGGTAAGTTCTGCAGGCAGCTAGCTTAATCCGAAGTCTCGTCCGGTTCTCAGCTGAAATCTCAGTCCGGTTCTCAGCAACACGGGAAATTTTTCCATCCTCGTCCTCACCGGCATTGGGACGAAGGCAGGAACTCTTGCAAAGATGCTAAAGAAAATCCTGTAGCATTCCACTAAGAAAACAACCTTCTGAACAATTTAGTACATTATCTCAAGGATTTTACATTTGAAATAAGCCTTAAAGGTGCTCATTACTCATTAGCTTCCAGGTGTGGGAGAACCATTGTAGCTTAGTTATTGGCATTGAAAATGACCAAACATCAGGGACGCTGGTAGTGTCTTCTGCTGGCTGTAGCGCCTGGGCAGCCCCAGATGGCCCTGGGGAGTGTCCCGGATTCAAACTGCTACTGGGCACAGGGAGCAAGAGCCTGCGAGACTGTGCCTCCAAGTCAGGTCTAGATTTGGGCTCTCAGCAGTGGAAGAGCCGGCTGCCGCCGTTTGGAAAGCCCTTGCTGCGCCATGACCAGCTCGCGCATGTGGCAGCCGCGGCTCCGATTCACGCACCCTCCGGTAACGAAAAGTATTCAGTAATAGCCTTTTGCTGCAACTTTTTTCCTGATAATCCTTCCTCCTCTGATAATCTTTCTTCTTCTGAACTTTCTGTTTCTTTCTGACTAGAGTTCCCAGGCTCTTATCAACACATACCCTAACTATTCTTGGTTCCACTGGGGTGCCTCCTTCCCTTATCAATTTACTTAACACCCCTTCCATATTTTCATCACAAAGACAATACAACATTTCAAGACAAACCAATACACAAACATACTGTATCAATCTTCTCCATTTTCTCAAAATGGCCAGGTCTTTTGGTCTCAGCAGTGAAAAGCTGACTAAAACAGTGACCGATGTGATTTGGTTATTACACATGGAGAAAAAGTAATAAGAAAGATGTAGACATAAAAGATTATATTTATTGCATAGATTAAAAAATATCCTTACAATTGCTCATGACATTTGTTTCCAAAGAGCAATCCAATTTCTGATTTCTACATGGTTGGTTGGATTGTCTTTTATTGCTGCTTCTGAATGGTCCACAGTTATCCTTCATGCTGTGAAATCGTTATTTATTGTTCTTAATGTGTTCCGTCTACATCTCTTGCATTCACTTCATTTAAGTTTTACACACAGCAAATGCTTAGTGTTCTCATCACATAACTCTTACATCTTTAAGAACCATTAAGAACCTCACTTTTTAAAAAATTTATTTTTATGTGACTTGTTGAAGCTATGAATTTTGGAATCAGAAGGCTGAGAAGACCCAACTTTGCCACTTACCCACTTTGCAAGCAGAAACAAATTATGATGTCTTTGAACCTCTGTTTCTTCATCTATAAAATCAGAATCATAATTACCTCTCCTTTACTTATCCAGTCTCCACTGGTGACTAGTTGTCTGACTTTGGCACATTATTTAATCTCTTGGTGTCTCTCTTTCTTCTTTTACAAAGTAAGGGTAATAATAGTTATCTATTTTTGTGAGACTATTTAAGGATTAAATGAGATAGTAAGAACATATCAAATGTGTAAAACAAGTATATATTAAGTGTTCCCAAAATGTCATATCTTGTTATTGATAAAAGGATCAAATGAGTTATTGTGCATACCTGAGATAGTGGAAAGAGCAGAATTCAACAAATTTGAGTTCAAATCATGCTCTGCCTTTTATTGACTGTGACATCTTATATAAGTTACTCCACCTCTCTGAGCCTTTGTTACTTGAATTGTAAAGTCAAAATTATGAAGAATAGCTTGTGTAAAGATCAGAGTGTGTATTCAATGTATGGTGGCTATTATGAGTATCATGCTAAAGTAAACTGAAAAAAATCACCATTCAAAGAGCACTTATGTGGGAGTAGAAATCAAAGAAGCTCCTGTCCAGACCTTACAGAAAAAGGAAGAAGAAACCATATTCTAGAGAAAGAGAAAAACAATAGTAATGAAATAGAACAATATACAACCATAACAAAATATTTTAATGAGTACATCAAAAATTCACAAAATAGAGAGAAAGGTCATTGGATTCATAGCTACAGTTTTCTGCTTGGTAGGTTTGTCAAACAACAACTATATAAGATTTCCTTCTAAGAAACCAGACTTCTTTAATGACTGGCATTGAGCATCATCATGACAAACACAATTCACCATCCAGAACTAAAAAAGGGTTATGTATATGTATATGTATAAAGTGTATAATATATAAAAGCTAATGTATATACATAATCTAGCCCCCAAAAATCAAAATGGTAACTTATTGTTGACCTAGTTTGACAGTTTAGGCTCAGAAGGAGAGTCTATTATGAGACATCCAAACCAGTATGGTGTAATGAAGTTGATAGAAGTAGGGTCTCACTTTAGAGATGCCACCTTGATCAGTCCCTGGATGGTACTCATGGCAACATGAGAAGCTCATAATCATCATCACTGATACTAGTATTAAAACCAAATGCACAGTACTCACTATCACATGATATTTTCTAAAACAATTTTCATAATTTAAATATAGGAAGTAAGGAAAATAAACAGATATATATTAAACATAATATAGAGAATACCTTTGTACTAATGCACATGATATATACCTTTTTCAGTGTCTTATATGTATGAGGAGAAATGAAGAAATGTATTTGAACTATTGAGTAAGTGCAATCATCCTTCAGCATGGGGGTGGGGGGGGGCATTAGTTCCAGATGCCAAAATCCACAGATGTTCAAGTCCCCTATACAAAAGGGCATAACACTTGCATATAATTTAGCACATCTCCTGTGTACTTTGAATAATCCCTGGATTATTTAGAATTCTTAATACAATGTAAATGCTATGTAAATAGCTGTTTACTGTGTTGCTTAGGGATTAATGACAAGTTAAAAAAAAATAAAACAGTACTCGTTCACTTCAGACACACTTTGTTTGAATTTGTTCAATCTACCCCTGCAGATATGGAGAGACGATTGCATTTTCAACATGTATGGCTATAGTATCAATGATCTTGGACCAAACTTGCTCTAGCAGTTGAAAACCATGTCATGCCTATCTGGTTACCTTGGTTCCTGTTTCTGAAGCCAACCCCATTCATGCACATTAGAAGAATAAAACTCATGTTAAGTAGCAAATTGCACCAGCAGTGTGTCAGACTGGCTATCGGTGGGCATATTCTTTGCTCACCATTGCTGCTTCTACATAATTCTGCCTGTGTCTTCCTAACTCTGATTCTCATTTCTGCAAACCATTATGATTAATTTTATGTGTCAACTTGGCTAGGCCATGATACCCAGTTATTTGGTCAAATATCAGTTTATATGTTGCTTTCATCTATTTCTTCATGAGAATTACATTTAAATCAGTAGACTTTGGCTAAAGCAGATTATCCTACATAGTGTAGGTGGGCCTCATCTAATCAGTTGAAAGCCTTAAAAGCAAAGACTAAAAGCTCCTCTAAGAAGAGGGAATTCTAACCCCAGACTTTCAGACTTTCAGACCCAAGTTTCCAAATCAGTTCCTCTCTGGTCTTTAGCCTTCCAGCCTGCCCTCCAGATTCCAGACTGGCCAGCCCCCACAATTGCATGGATCAATTCTTTAAAAAATCTCAATATCATTCTCTCTCACATATACATGAACTTAAAGGCACTAGGAAGATAAGAGTAGAAAAGGAAGTGAAAGTGGTAACCAGGGGGCACAGAAGGAAGGTACAGATCAAGGAGAAGCTTGTATAACTTGAAATGACTTTAGTTTTTTCTCAGAGTGAGTTAGGAAGCCCTTGGACATTTTCAAGTAGGTGTGACATGATTTGACATGTTTTTAAAAATTCACTCTGCCAGCTGGTTGAGAATAAATCACTACTGAAAATCATTGAATTTCTCTAGGCTATTTGTAAAACCAGTAAGCTAGATCCTTTTAGGCTGCATTCAACTTTTAAGAAATCATAAAAATATATGTGGAAAAGATTTTTCAAATCCATTGTTTATTTAAACGTTTTGTGACTGATGACAAATAATAAATCAATTTATTGACAACATTTTTTTAATAATAAATGCTTGGCAATACTTAATCCATTCTGATCTAGGCTGCTCATCGAAGTGCCCTTCAGACTGTCAGCTTCCCCGTAGTTGCTTTGGCCTCCCAGATATTTTCATGTGTCTCTATGAGAACTTGGCTTAAAGATCTTTAGAAAGGAAAAATGGCAGGGATTCAGCAGATGCAAGATTTATTATGACTCAAATTTAGACAAAACTAATCAAGTCTTGGCATGAGAAATTGAAGTACAATATTCTGAGATGTGTCGTTTTTCTAATAACAATTAAAAAAAGAAATTTGAATGCTACTAGCATAACTAGATCAAGCTACTTGAAATATTGACAATTTTTCTGCATCTGATTGGTTCTCAGTAAGAAAACAGGCCATGTGTATTAGTCAGGGGTTTCCAGATAAACAGAACTAAGAAGGAAGGAAGATAGATAGATAGATAGATAGATAGATAGATAGATAGATAGATAGATAGATAAAAGATGATTGATGATAGAGATTTACTTTAAAAAAAAGAACTGTCCCCTGTGTGGGTAAGTCTGCAATTTGTAGGGCAGGAAATTCAGACAAGAGTTACTTTTGCAGGCTTGAGTCCAAATTCCACAGGGCAATAGAATGAAAATACAGGGAGGGTCTTCATGGTGCTAAGATATTGAGATTTCCTTCTTTGGGAAACCTTGGTCTGTGCTCCTAAAGCCTTCTACTGCTTGAACAAAGCTCACTCACGTTATGGAGGGTAATTTGCTTTACTCAAAGTCTACTAACTTAAATATTAGTTATATTTTTTAAATACCTTCACAGCAACATCTATACAGGTCTTTGTTCAAATAATAGGGCATCATAATCTAGTGAAGGTGACATATAACATTAAACCATCTCAACCTTCAATTCAAAGCTCTTTCACATAGTAGGGTGCCAGTAAATGGTAAATTGAATAATATTAATTAATCTTAATTCTCAAACAGCATAGATTATCCCACTCATCTGAAATTCTGTATGACATTCTAGTTATATTTTCACTGTTCTTCACTTTTCTCTTTTTGCTGGATATAAAAGCAAGAGCCATGATTCAAAGTTCTATTGTTAAATTTATTGCAAATTCATGAGAACTATTAGGTTTTTTCTTGTTTCTGTTTTCCATTTTGTTGTTCAGGTACTGGGAATTGAACCGAGGGCACTGTTCCACTGAGCGACACCCCCAGCCCTTTTTATTTTGAGACAGTTCTAAATTTCCCAGGCTGCCCTCAAACTTGTGATCCTCCTGCCTAAAGTTTCCCAAGTTGCTGAGATTCACCTGGATAATAATTCTTAATATTAATAAGGAAGCAAAGAGAAAAAGGTTTTCTAATTCTTTCTCCATCTTTATGATGCTAATTCTAAGCTATACTTGAGAATTATTCGTGTAAAATCCCTAGATTACACAGACAAAATGTTTGTGTATTCTTAAAATCCATGTGTTAAATCCTGACCTCCATGTAATAATACTGCGAGGTGGAGCCTTTGAGAAGTAATTAGGCCTTGAAGGCAAAGCCCTTGTGAATATTATTAATGCTCTTATAAAAGGGAACCCAGAGATATCCTTGTCCCCTTCTACCATGAGAGGTTACAGAAAAGCTAGCTGACCATGAATCAGGAAGCAGGTCCTCACCAGAAAGTGAATTTGCCAGCATATTGATCTTATTTCTCATAGAAATAAACTGTTTATAAGCCACCTAGTTTAGGGTATTTTTGTTATAGCAGCCTGAATAGACTAAGACATCTGTTAAATGTGAAAAGTCACCTGATAATGCACAAAAGTGTTTTGAGCAAAGTTAGGTCTGGGATGTCAGAAGTGACTCAATGTGCTCTCCTAGACTTGAAGCCCTTTTCTCCTCACAGCTAGAGCCACCAAATTCCTAGTTTCTTAGAAAAGTCTCCCCCTTAAGAATGTTCTGTCCTAGCATCTTAGAACACACCATTATTTTCCTTTGCTTCTATCAGCTCTGACCTCGTGCCCAGTACCAGGAATCTCTCTTGCTCTAAAACTGAACTACCCATCTTGAAATCTATTCTAATTCAAGGCTGATTATCTATTTTTGACCCAAATGGTTTCTCAGTCTTTCTGGGATTGGAGCCCTGTCTTGCTCTTGGTAGATGTTTCATCTTTTTAGGGACCCGGCACCTGTCTCTGGATTGAAAATGAATGAATGATATTCCAGTTTCCTACCTGGATCACCAGGCTCCAACCGACTGGCCTTCTAGAAACATCTACGTGCTCTCTATACGTCCATTGGGATATTCCTGCCACCTCAGCCCTTCATGTGCCCTGCTCCTCCTGTGAGAATGGGCTTCTTTCCTTCCCCATCTCCACCTGAGTGTGGAGGTCTAGCTCTAGGCCCCATTTCTCCCCAAATGCCTGTCCCTCAACAGAATTCACAAAGTTTTACTACCTTGGCATGAATGAGCTGGTTTTCTCCCCTATAAAATGAGGAGATTGGACTAGAGATGACCCTTTCAGCTCTGGCAGTCTTATGATTCTATAAATGCCTCTTCTACTTAATGGCCCTAGACATCACCTCGGAGGAAATAAGATCACACTAGGTCCTGAGTAAATTATTTCCACTCCAACATTTCTGTGCCTAGCTCTCTTTTCTGATGATAAAATTCTCATCATTCCTTTGAGTAATGTTTCTATTTCTTAGTGTTTTCCCTTAACTCCTATAGTTATTATCAATTCACTTAACCTATAGTCAGTGCAGATCATTAAGGGATGTACTTAAGATTTTTTTCTTCGGCATTTCTTATATGAGTTGAACTTTAATGGAAAGCATTGCTAATCAACAACTTTCTACTCTTCAGGTGCTTGTCACTGTGTTTTGTGGCCAGGTCCCAAGCATTCCTCTGGAACTAGGCATTTGCTGGTTTGGATATCTTTGGGCTGGTACGCTTCCTCCTCTCTTTTAGTAAGCATATTTTTACCCAATGCATTTATTAGGAACTTTGTTCCCTGAGGCTTAAGTGTAAATAGAGGATTAAGAGCATAACTAATTTACGTGAGATACAAAACATTCATGAAAGCATAACACATTATAAATGATACACTGAACAAAAATTAGTATAGTTTTCCATTGCATATCAGAGTAGGAAAATCCTCTTTTCATCTATTTTGCTTTAAAAAATAAAGTTCATAATGGAATTTTTTACTCACTGAGCTATTCTTTCTTGCTAATCAGAGAACTTCAGCAAAAAAAAAAATGTTGTAGGAAACATGATATTTTTACTGCATGCATCAACTGAATCTTAAAAAATGATTAATGAGATTGTTTTCCTTCCCTAAACCAAATTAAATAAAAAGCATGATCAAACAACTTGGCTATACAGAAGTCAGTCATTAATTTTGCTTAAAAATTTTAATAGGAAACAGCTGATTCGGGAAACATAGATATATGTGGCCTCTGTAGAGTTGAGCTTGTCTGTCCTGAGCCATTTTTGAAGTTATTCCAATAGCTCCAAGCAAAACAGTGACAGAGTAATTGGCATTAAACAAGATAAAGGATGTGTGTTCTTTGGCTATTATGTTAGCAACTAAGTACATTGAAATACTATCAGCCAAAAATATAATTTCCAAAAAGAACATTACGGATGCAATAAATGTTTGTGACCTTTAAGTCTTTTAAAGGTTTAGTATGGTGGTGGGAGGAAAAAATCAGACTTTCTTACACTGACTTATCTTCCTCCTCAGGCAAGGATTGCCTTGTGGGAAGAGTGATCTCAGAGGGGCAGTGGGAAACTTCCCTGACCCCAAATCTCTCCCTGAAATTCCACCCTGAAACTTCCACTAACAATCTGTTCAGTTATAAATACTCGGGGAGAGAGAGACCATATTTGGCTTCAAGATGGATTTGCTTATAAAGTTCTTTCCCTGAGAATCATTGCTAATGGAGGAAAACTGAGGGTGAGAAAAACATGAACCTGTCAGAAGGCTGAAGTCAGAGGAAGAGAACGTAAGCAAAGCTGGGGAGACGAGAGGGGAAGAGGATAGGAGGAGAGGAAAGGAACCATTAGATGGTGAAGACAAATTTTATGTACTTCACTGTTGTGTCCAGGATCCATCCTGAACTTAGAAATTCCTAAGTTTAAAATTCAAAATGCGTAATGCTGTAGGAAACGCAGGATGGGAAAGAGAGATAGGAAGGGATGGAGAGAAAGGGAGACTGGGAAGGAGGGGGAGGGAGGGAGGGAGGTAGTGGAGGAGGGGAAGAGAGAGAGAAAGGGAGGGAGTGGGGGGGAGAATATGCTTGATAAGAAAGGAATATATAGGTCACCCAGAATTCAGCTTTGATCTAAATTAAAGGCCACACAGATTTCTGCAGGAGCCTTCAGATACGCATGCTAGACTTTCTTGTAGGCAATTCTGTTGGTTCCTCTCCACATCTTGACCTTTTATTTCTAGAGTTCTCTGGCACTGATTTGCTTTATTTCTCCTCCTTCTCAAAATTCCCTTTGCTTGGTTTCTGTGATCCTAGGTTTTCTGTCTCTCTTTCTTCTTACTAACTGGCCACTCCCTCTCGTTCTCCTCTTACCAATGGCTCTTTTCCCTCTACCACTTATTGCCCCTGAAAGACAGATGCTTTCTTTATATTCTCTAAGGGCAAATTTATTCTGTCTAGAAGTTATCATTAATGCTAGTAGTTTTCTACCTTGTGCTCATTTTGCTCCACTGGTATATCAACTGCTTACTGGATTCACCACCTGAATATGCTGGCACAGTGAGACTCCTCATTTTCTCCCCTCCTAGATTTTCCCCCCCATATTTCCCATCAGAGGAGAAACTGCTACCATCCAGGTACTTAACCAAGAAATCTAGAGTTGCAGATTCTGTCTTCCATACAACTCTTCAGTGTGTTATCTACTCTGTCTTCGCACTGCTCTACACATTGATTGGCCTGTTGCCTCTCCTTAGGACAATATCATCGTCCTGCTGGTCTCCAGATTTCTTCCCCTCCCATTTCAGCCTCCCTTGTAAATGAAGTCCTCTGCTCAACATTCTTTTGAGGCTCCCCATCTCCCTAACTGTACAAAAGAAAACTACAAACCAGGCATGGTGGCACACACCTGTAATCCCAGCCACTGGGGAGGCTGAGGTAGGAGGATTGTGAGTTCAAAGCCAGCCGCAGCAACTTATCCAGGCTCTAAGTAGCTCAGTGAGACTCTGTCTCTAAATAAAATATAAAAAAGAGGCTGGGGTTGTGTCTCAGTGGTTAAGTGTCCCTAGGTTCAATCCCTGGTACAAAAAAAAAAAAAAAAAAAAAAAGAAAGAAAGAAAAGAAAACTACAATCATTAGCATGTTATTTACCACCTTTTATGAGGTAATTTCTAATTATCTGTGAATTTCCTCTTTCCCTATCTACCTCTCCTCCCCCTTGCTCTCCCACCCTCTCCCTCCCCACCCCCACCTGCCTCCATTCCCAGAATACACTCTGTTCTCCTTTCATATCTCCACTTGTTCCTCTTCCTGGAGTGCTTTCCCATTACCCCTTGCATATTTCCTTCTTTACTAGTAATCCCCTATTCATCCTTCATTTTTCTGTTTTTCCTCTGTGAGGCTTTCTCTAATTCTCCCCTGTGGTTCTGGTGTCTTATACCTCTAGCATGGCAGTTTCTATATGTGTTTACTGAGCAGTTCCAACACTTGAAACAATGATTTGTACTTAACAAGTGCTTGATAAATATTTTTCGTTGCATGTGTTGTGCATATATACTGATATGTTTCCCACCAGACTATATAAACTCCTTTGTATTTACAATAACTAGCCTGACAGAGTAGGACTTCTACTGCTAAAATGAGACAGGTAATGTCTTCGACCACTGCAGTGTCTATAATCTTCAGCATATTTCAAATATTCAAAAATATGAAGTGAATTATTACAAAATGTCAACAGTATTCCAGCTAATTTATAGAGAATTGATGCTATTTTGCTGAACAATCAACTTTAGCAGCTCCATGTTAATGGAGTGAAGGCAATATTGATAATAACAAATGATGAGCAGTACAGATAATTTACTTTGAGGTTTTGAAGTTGGGAAGTGTTCTTTGTACTTAACACTTTAATATAATAGTGACTGATGGCCCAGAAATTCATAATATATTAGCAGTCTTCAATGGGTACTGCAAAGATCTGGCCATGTAGGTTCCCTTTTCTGCTCTGTGATCCTGACTTTGTACTGCATATTAATTTCATCACCTCAGACTGATGCTAAGGAACAGCTTAACGTCATAGACAATAGAATTGGAATCTTTCTGCACACCTGGAACAAGGTATTAGTTCATAGCTTGCAGAAGGAAGATGTTGAGAATAGCCTTTTTTAAGGGTTACTGCAGGGGTAGAGAACAAATGTCCTACTTATTTTAATAATCAATAAAATAGTGTCCAACTTACAGATCATATAAGGATAGCCGAGGCCATAAAAAGCCCATTTTACCTAGTGCAATAAAAACATTAAACATTAATAATAAAATTATAGAAAACTATGGCTTCAATACTAGAATATTTTTTAAAACCTCATTAAACAATATCTTGAATATTGGTGCACAAGAATACATGTGCTTTGTCCTGCAGTGAAGTTTATTGGCTCTTCCTAAGAACAAGCATCACTCTTTTCTGCTTGGGCTCCAAAGCTACCAGGGCTTTTGTGGCACTAATATTAGGACAAGTCTCTATCTTCTCTTCCTCTCTCTCTTCTGTATTAACACTGTCTAACGTCTTTGCTTTTCATTTTACCCAGGGAGTTATTTCATTCTTGAGTTCCTTTATATATTCACTCAATAAATGTTTTTCAAGCATCTGTTGGTGATAGGCCTTCATAAAGGTGCTAAGGATTCAGTAATGAACAAAACAGATAAAAGTCCCTGTCTCTTTGGAACTTCCTCTCCTTCTCATCTTCCTTCTTTCTCAATGAAGATGGGAGAATCAGAATATTCTAAGTCTATTCTCCAGATTAGAAAATGCACCAGGATGTAGGCTATAGATGGGATTTGGCATGCAGAGCATTTCTTTGTTCAGAGAGGGCTGTGAATCAATTCTTAATATGGTCATTTCCAAGTTAATAAGGGATGTCCATGAAGTGGCTTGCCAGAACAGTTCTGAAAGCTGTCCTAAGAGGCTCCTGGGGAAACCTTTATCCTAACAAGGGTGGACAACAATGTGAAAAGGGATATCTTGAAAGACATCATCCACTGAATAGGAAGGTGGGATAGAAGTGGAGAATAACAAGTGTGCATGGTAGGCAGCCTGGCTCCCTGCTTCTGCCTGAGAAGCAATGATAAAAGGGCAAAATGTCCAGAGGAACTTTATTCCCATAAGTCCTGGTCTCCAGAGTACTGAAGGTTAGAGCTGTTGGGAATCCAAGCCAGGAGCTGTCAGCACAGCTGCTCTGGAACTTTGCCCTTTCCTCTCATTCACAGGACAGCTGAGATAGCCTCGTTGGTCTCTACCTGCTAATTACCATGAACTACCTTAAGCCATGCATTTAAAGGACAAAAAGTATTTGTGAAATTTTGTATATATAAGTATTTATAAATTGGGGTTACCATCTCTGGAGTGTTTGGATTTAAGCAGAGCTAGTAATAATGTGACTATATTTAAGTGCCTTGGTGTCTAGAAGGAGCTGACAAATGTTCTAAAGTGCTTAACATTTTTTTTTAGTTACTTAATTCATTTGATTGAGTATGAAAATAAAATTTTTATGTTGAAATGCTTCTGATACAATTTCTTTCACGTTTCCTGCTGTGCAAGGGAGGCCACGGACTACGGGAATCCAAAGGCTTAGACTGTTCTTTTCCATCACAGCTGGTACATATTCAAAATGCAAACCCGCCTGGGTATTTCCAAGGAGAATATTCTTTTCATGATGAAGCTGGAGTAATCTATTCTTTAGTAGAAATGACCTCTGTTTTCATGGCCTGGTAACTGAACAGTTTCATATGATTTGATATATTCTTTGAGATCAGAAAAATCTGTCATAGATCTTCTCTGAAGATTAGAGCAATAAGCAACCTAGGGTTCTCTGATCTTCAAAGAAACTATAAATAATGACTCCAAGGTCACTGGAAAAAAATTAGTACAAGCGACAAAAAGCCAGACAGATGCTTTATTTAATTGATACTTGATGTTTTCCCAAATTGAAGGAAATAAAACTTTAAAAGCAGGCTTTTCTCTTAAAATTTTTTTTCTAAAAAAGGTATATGCCTATTTAATTTAAACAGAACACAAGGTAATATTGGCTACTTCTGGAAATGAAAGAGAAAGTAATTGTATTTTATTTTGAATTATGTGATATCAGATGATAAGAACGGTTTTGCTTATATCTCTATGGGTTTAATAGGTGCAGCTGCCATTTACTGAGTAAGAGTCTGGTATTGTAAGTGCATTACATATAACACAATAGAACGATTAAGTATGCATGCTGGGATTCAGACTTACCTGAGTTTAAATGTTGGCCATGTACCTCTGTGTGACCTAGATAAAATTAAAAATAAGGATAATAATAGTATTTATGTCAAAGGATTATTTGAGGATTAAATACGTAGCATATCATAGACACTCAATATATATTAACAATTATTGTTATTTCACTTAAAGCATATCATCAAATGAGGCCTCATCACCCCCTCCCCCATTTTATGGGATGAAATATGAGATACAAGAAGTTAGGTTCTTACAAAGGTCAAACACATGATCAAATGAAGCCCTGTTAAACTCTTCAGATCTATTCCTTTACCCACTACAGTATACTATATAAAATGCCAAATATACTAAGTAACCTCAAATTCTTTTTGAATTTGAGCATATTACAAATAAATGAGTTATATGCACCTGAAATTAGTAATATTTCCCTAGAAAGAACCATTCAGCTGCCATCACAATTGCCAAATTCACTGCTAATGTGCTCATGGGAACTTGGGATGAATTTCCGTCCTATAAGCATTTCCAGTTCATATCCTCAATCTGTTATAAGAAGAGCTTAAACACAAAGTGTGCATTTTGAAAATTAACGTTAAGCAACAACAAAGAGTCTTAAGTGTTGCTTTTTCACTACCAATTTCTATAATGGATTCTCCCTTCCTTTCTTTTTCTTGGTGGGAACAAGAGGTAAGTTTTATTACTATTGTTAAGTTCATGCATGCTCTTTGGTCTAGTTTTACAGTTAAGAAGTTGGGTTTATGAGGGCAAAACTAAATCTCTGTGGACTTGGACTATTTAATTTAAAGGCAGAATTATGCCTTGACTACTTGGTACAATGCTGGTATGCTGTCAGAGCACAGAACATAATAAATAATAATCACAATAAATGTGCTAGAGAACTGGTATAGATGTTGCCTAGATTGATGGATCTCATTTACTACCCGATGTTATTCAACTCCAATGGAAATTACAATTTGCTTGTAAAGAAATCTTATTTATGTAACTACCATCTTTACAAGAATTTTTCTTTCCCTTTTAGTTATTTACATGTGTTATTTAAGTTTGCTTTTCTTTAAAAAAAATAACATTCCTTTGAGGGTTAGTTAAAGGACTTAGCTTTGTTTGGCAGCATGCCAAGTAGAAAATCCACTATCATCAATTTTCTTTCCAATAAAAGATGGTAGACAAATTCCCAGTCTCAGCTCATAGTGTAGATGATATTTTCAGATGCTAATAAATGGAGCAGGGTCTATACTGAGCTGGAATGGATTTTTATGGGTGACAAGAGTAAAAATTTAACCACTGTATGAGATGATAAACAAGGGAGAAGTAGAAAATTTCAAAATCAAACAAAAAGATTTGAGGCATACCACCATAAGGTCGAGGAGTGTGAGCTTTTCCCAACATGCTAAGGGAGAAAGAAGCAGTCTGTGTACTACTTCACTCCCAATGACACGTTCTTGAGAAGTTGAAGATCCACTGGAGAAACAACTGAAAAAGTTGCATTACTAAATTTTTCTTAAACATGTTTTTACTGGTTGACATGGTTTTTCATCTACTGAAAATAATTTTCTCCCTATAAAAGTACATGAATACACAACTCTAATACAATCTTGGAAAGCATAGGAGACTCTCTGTAGTTCACCTATGGATCTGTGGTATGGTGGCTCTGGTTGTAATCTCAGCAACACATGAGGCTAAGGCAGGAGGATCACAAATTCAAGGACCACTTCAGCAATTTAGCAAGAATCAGTCTCAAAATAAAAATTTTAATATAAGGGTTTGGGGGATGGGGTTGTAGCTCAGTGGGAGACTACCACAGGTTAAATCTTCAGTAACACATGCCTGTGGGTGCACACACACACAAAGAACCACATGGGTCCCAGGGACATGATTTATGCTTTATTTATAGGATGCAGATCAGAAGACTATCCAAACAAAATCAGTAATGTAACTATAGGAGAACCATAACCAATACAAACTACTTTACAGTTAGTTTTAATGGATTTTGGTTTCCTCAGATGAAGTACTTGATCTAACAGCCTAGATACCCAGTAGGTAGATGAGGTGATAAAAGGGTTGTACCTATTCCATACCATTTTCCTTACCAATGTCTGATATTCTATTAGAATTATTTTACGTAAATAAAAAGGTTCCTCCATGAAACATCCTTGTATCTACTTACTGCATCCTTTCCTATAAACAACAAAGAACTCGGGTTTTAAAGATGTTCAGATAGACACTTAAAGAATTTTTTAAATTGGTTGAGTATCGTTTATCTGAAATGCTTGGGGCCGGAAGTTTCATATTTCAGTTTTTTAAATTTTGGAAAATGTGCATAGGCTTTACTAGTTGAGCATCTCTAATTTAAATATCTGAAATTTAAAGTGCTCCAAATTCTGAAACTTATTGACCCTCAGAGCTCAATGTTTTGGAGCATTTCAGATTTTCAGATTAGGGATACTTAGCCTATATTTGGTGGGATTGGCCCTGAGACTGTATTTCAAATGATACACGAAATCCTTCCTCTGCCAATTTATATATCTCTATCTTTTCTTTATATACTTCAACCAAAACCATATATTGAAACAGATTGCATGCATATGAGAAAACAGCTGTCTTAAACCAGATTAAGATTTATGAAGATGGAAAACAATGCCAGTCTTCTAATTTTTTAGAAAATAGCAATGTAAACGTGTAACACATTTTATTATAGAATAATTTACAAATGTTTAAAATTTGTTTTAATTTCTTAATAGTAAATTTCAATGGATATGACTCAAACAAAAGCTCTTTAGAGCTAAATTTTAAGATTGTTAAAGGAGCCTGCTTACCAAAGTTTTGAGAACCTGACAAGTTTAAGACCTAACATGTTTAAGGTAAATAAGAAAGTGTAGGAGTAGAAGGGGTGTTAATGCAGGGATAGTAAGGGACTGATGAGGACATCCATCCTGTGTCTTGTATTGGGGACAGGGTTGCTGGAATGGTACTGAAAGTACCATTGTACCATTGTGGAGGAGGGGATGCAGCCCAATCTACTTCTTTGCTTTGCAAGCGACCCCACCAAAACACAGCACAATTTATAAGATCTCAAGAAACAAGCAACTGGAAGGTAGGACCCTAAAACCAGAAAAGAAATCTGCAGGTTGTTGGGTGAGCACTGAAGTTGCTTCCTTTTCTCCAGAGAATGGAAAACATTTTTGGAGTTCTGATCATTTATTTATTTTGGCAGATGATACAAGATTTCTTAATTATAATTTTGTAACATTTATTTTTCTTCTGGAATACCTTTTTCGGGGGGAGGATCTTAAAGCAGACAAATCAGGAGCAGACACAGGGAAAGTCTTACATGTATTCACCAAAAGGATGTCTTAAAATTTAACATTTACTATGCCCTAAGCATTATGCTTGAGTTTGCTGTGGTACAGGGGACATAATCTTGATTTTGGAATGAGAAAAACTGTTTCAAGCGATTTCTTTGCTATCTTTTCGGGTAATTTAATCTCTATGAGTCTTATTTTCTTATCTATAAAATATGATTAATATTTATGTCACAAGATTGTTATGGACTAAAGAGAGATAACCAGTAGGACAGTATATAATAAAATAATTTATCGTTGCTTATAAAGGCTACCGATAAATCTAACAAGAGATAAGACCCTGGGCAAGCATTTTAAAAAAAACAAGGCAGACGGTGTGCTGCACCAGTGTCACTACAGATATGTTTACAAGTGTCAAGGGGTTCTAAGGAAAGAAGGGTCACATTTGTTGGGAGCAGGGGGCGGGGGGTGTTAGGGAAATTAGGGAGTACCCAATGATCCCTCTTTCCAGCATCCGACCCCAAGGTCCGCTCCAACCCAGCGCTGGAGTCCTGCAGACGCCCGCCCCCGCCGCGAGATGTCAAACAGCTTCCCCGCCCGACTGGAACCGCTCCACACTAACCTAGCTCTGCTCATCCCCCGCACCTTAAGCGTGGGCGTCAGATCCAGCTCCCCAGCCTGCGTTCACTTCCACCTACCCGCGACCCTTTGCCCGGTGCCGCCAGCCCGCACTAACTGGTGACACCCTCAGCCCGCGCCGATCCCAAAGCCGGGACAGGACCGGGTGGCGGATAGGGAAAGGAACTCCCAAGTTCCCAGCCTCCAACCACCTACTCTTCCCCCACACGTGGCCACCTTCACCCTCCTAACTCCGCCCGCCCCTCCTGCGTGGCCCGCGAGGTGGGCTCCGGCAGCGACGGAGCTCCGCTTAGGGGCCCGCTTTCCAGCTACGGGGAAACCTGCAACCGGCGTTCGCGCGCTCGCTCATCGATTGGCACTGCCTCACTCCTCGGGCTCCAGTCGCGGGGAAAAAGGACCGGGACTCGTAAAGTCCAGCGGAGCGCGGGGCGGGAACCAAGGCAGGCGGGCCAGGGGATTGCCGATTGCACGGATGAGCGCGGGTGCCGACTCGCGCTCCGTCTGGCGGGAGGCGGCGCCCGCTACCCAGTGCGGCTCGAGGCCCGAGCCCGGTGATCGCCGCCCCCTCGCCTCGCGCCAGCGCGCGCGCTGCCTGCCCCTGCCCCGGGGAAGGCTGCTCCTCGCGGGGATCTCGCGCCGCCCGGGGTGCGAACGGGCGCGCGGCTTAGGGAGGGAGCGCGCGCGGGCGGCTACAGCCCCTCCTCCCCTCCCCCTCCCGCCGCCGCGGAGAGCGCAGGGAGCAGCCCGGGGCTCGGCGGCGGCAGCGGCGTCTGGCCCCAGCTCCTCCTCCTCCTCCATCTCCTCGCTCCCTCCATCTGCCGTGGTTATGGCCCGTCGCTGGAGCACAAAAGAGTCTCCGCGGTGGAGGTCTGCGTTGGTCTTGCTGTTCCTCGCTGGGGTGTATGGTAAGTGTCCGCGTCCCTCGTTCCGTGTTGACCGAACAAAGCTGGGGCGACCCGGGGCCCCGAGGCCTCCAAGACGGGGTTTTCCCGGGAGACCCGCGGGGAGACCCCGGCCGCTGGCAGGACAAAGACCGGAGACGGGGGGCGGAGGGGGGGGATGCGGCGCGAGGGCTGTCCCCACACGGAGATGCTTTCGCCTACCTCGAGCCCCTCGGGGTGTGGGCCAGGGGCTGGGGGTCCCGGCCAGGGGGCCTGGTGGAGTAAGGGGGTGCGGCGGACTTCCCGACCTGAGCCGGAGGGCCCCGGCGCCGGCTCCTCGCGCGCTCGCAGCCGCGGCACAGTCCGCACACACAAAGATGTACGACTGTGAGAAAGAAGGGGAGGTCGCCCCCGCCGCCGGCGGGACGGTCCTGCCACCCCCTGCCCTTCCTGGGTCTGGAAGTTCTCTCCCCGGAGATGTTGCCACCCCACCGATTCCTTTAGGGTCTCTGGAAAAGCAAGCACCCCGCTGCTTTCTAAATCCTGCCTCTCCACCTCGAGGGCCCGAGGCTCCGTGGGTCCCGGGCGTGTAGGATCCTGTTGGTTCACCGGGAGGAGCACGCGGGAGAAGGCCAGAAAATAGTTTCCAGCCCCTTCTCAGTCTTTCCCTCTTAGGGCGTGCAAGTCTGCTCGAGTCGTAGCACAATTGTCATTTCATCCGTCATCGTCAGCTACTGTTGTCACTGCCTTGTTCTAGTCTTGTAGATCGGTGGAGTTAGGGACACCCTTTCAGGTTAAGCGAGGGCTGAACTGTGAAGTCCTGATGTATGTCAGGACTGTGTTTTTACTTTGCGTTGGGGATCAGAACAAGATCCAAGTGGAATTAATTGGAGAGGACATTCTTCGGTTGAGAGATTTGAGTTCCACCTCTGACTTCACTGTCCTTAGTTCATCAGTTAAACGCGTTGATAGGCAGTTTCAGAGAAAACAGTCCACCTTTTCTTTTTGGTGTATCGCTTTTATTTCTCCAGAAGAAAATAATTACGTTACCTTTTTTTTTTTTTTTTTTTTTGGTAATTTTTACTTATAAACAGTCTAAGTTTGGGCTGGGGTTATGGCTCAGCTTGCATAGCATGTGTGAGACTCTGGGTTCGTTCGATCCCCAGCACCACATAAAAATAAAAACATAAAATAAAGTCATTATGTTCATCTACAACTAAAAAAAAATTTTTTTTAATTTAAGTTTTTTGCCATAAACTAATTCGACTAGTATAATGGTGGTGGTGAAGGGGTTCAGTCGATATGTATTTCAGGAACAAGTATCATCTCTTTTGAAAGCATTTATCTGTGGCATTGAATGTGTTGATAACTTTTAAAACCTGAGAAATTACACTACGTGAAAAAAAAAATTTGTGAACCTAAATTGGAGCCAACAAATAGTCTTTTCAGTGTAATTCATGATGTGTTTTTTCCCTTTCCTGAGTCATATATTATTTTTGTTTCTGGGAAGAAGGTAGTTTGGTCCACATATGATGTAGTAATTGTTAATGATGTGCTTTTGTGGGTCCAGAAAACCCAGTGTATGACTTTGGATTGTTAGTTGCATGAAGTAGCTGTAATCCCTGCTTGCCTGGTGACTTGTGGGTTTGGGTCTACACCAGAGATCAATAAGCTATTATGTTGCTTCTTCTAGCCTGAAGGTGGGTATAGATGTGTTCTAAGTTTGGTGTAATGGCCCAAGAGAGAAGAAAGTGAGTGGAATCTTTAATCTAGGGTGATTAGGAATGTCCAGCTGTCCATGTGCTGCACTATAGTCAGAAGTGAATTCCTGTGATGTTTGATCAGACTAGATAAATAAATGGGCTCTTCTTTTAATAAAACCTGCATCCTTACTGTTTGAACTAAAAGTCTTTTGCCTCTATGGATAAGAGGTTGTGAACCCTATAATTTGTCTTGGTGCGTTTTTTATACTTGCATACAAAGTGGCTTTCTGGTAGATGCTTCTCAGAGGTTTATCATTTAGGAATTTGTGTTGAGTGAGGAATGGTTAATAGTCAAAGACTGAAACTCCTTATTCCAATAGTGTGGGACCACATAATTACACTAGCAGGTAATTATGCTAAAGGTTGATGTCTCAAGCCACAATAAATTTCAAAGTATAAGAAAAAAGGAGGTACTGAGCCAGATAGAACTTTGTATCAGCAGAGATTAAAGGAATCCTTCACCTGCAACTGAGGAAATTCTCTGTATAGCTCTCTGTGTATCCTGTCTCCAGCCAAATGTGGATTTATATCAATTAAAAAAAGCTACAATAATATAACAGTAGTAGGAGATATGCTTCCATAACAATAATAAGATTTGGGTGACTGGAATATGTAGTTGTGATGAATAGTAGATGCATCCTGAAAAAGAGTCACCACCTTAAGCCTCTTAGAACAGATGTTAGCTGTGACTTTTGAAAGCCCCCTTATACAGTCAGAACGTGTTTTTGTTTTTTAAAGTGACTTCAAAAATAATTAGGAAATGCTGTCAAAATGACGGAATATTCCGCATCATTCTTAATATAGATCTGGTGAAGAAAAGGAGGTTTATTGGCTAGTGTTAGGGAATTTCAATATTAATTCCTTACAGTGTGATTCATATTTATTAACTGCAACATTAAAGGGTTCCAATTGTTGCCTTGAATCTTTGAAACATTTTATGTACCTTTATAAAAAGTATCTTTACTTGGAGTTTTTACTCTTCATATAACCATCTTTCATGCACTAAGATATGTGACTATTATGTTTTGAAATTATATTTCTGGATTCCAAAATCTTATTTGAAACTCTAAATTGTGTGAATTACACTATGTAGTCTTTACAATAGCCTACAGTTAATGTTTTCTAGGAGTAATTGTCCAAGTACCAATAATTATCTTTTGGGAACTTAATATAGCTTCACTGCATTGAAAGTGCCTAAAAGGAGGAGAAAGTGAAGGTTGATCTCTGCAGCAGTTCAAAGTTTGAAGGGATTAAAACATTAGTGGTGGCAACTGTGAGCTGGGCATTGTCCTGGGCCTATCATCAGAGCAGAGAGTAGTTTTTTGTGACTTCCAGTCATTAGAAACTCTTGGTCTTGCTCACCTCCCAAACCAAAATTTAGTTGTGGCAGTTGCATTGCTTTATTCTTTCTGCTTCTCTTTGTCTCCCAAATCAATGTTTTCTGACTTTGACTAAAACCCACTCTTAGAATACAGTTTACATTGTTTTTGATATATATATATATATATATATATATATATATATATATATATAGAGAGAGAGAGAGAGAGAGAGAGAGAAACACAAAACAAAGTTTATGAAAATAATACCTATACTACCAGTGATACACCCAGATATTTTCTATATATTCTACCTCCCTCCTACTGTTCCTTTCCTTATTTGCTTGTTTGGACTCACTAATTTTAGACCCACTAATAAATTATAATCCTTAGTTTGATGAAAACTGCCCTAGATGAAGTCTTAAGATGTAATTTAGAATGTTTGTTTTGGTTTTAAGAGTTTGAAGAGTTGCAGATGGTTAGTTTTTGGTTATCTGTTGCCAAAGCATTCTGTAGCGGTCAGAACTCTTCCTGATGTACACCGACTGACCCATGATAAAATTCATTTTTTAACTGATTTTCAACTTATTGTAACTAAGAGTTTTTATTGCACTGTTCTAGATGTTGTGGTAATGTACAATATTCTTTTTCTCTTGCATTCTGTGTCTAATGGATGAATCTTTTCCCATGAATTGTGTGGAACATTCAGCAGCACTTTAAAAATTTCCAATTGAAAGATAGACTAGAAGTTCCAATTTTAGAAAGGTTGTAGAAATAACTGGAACAAAAGAAAAAAAGAGTAAGCCAGATAGCAATTACTTCTGAAGAAGTCAAACTTGATTACATAAAATATGTTGAATAAAACTGAATTAATTGCTTAACATAAACTCTTCCTTGAGTTCAGAATCTAAATTATATCCATATCCTAGTGAGAATACAAAGGGAGACGGTATGTTCCACAACATTCAAGGTGGTTATCAGGCAAAAAGTGTTGAATGACCACTTTTAGAGAGCTAGTAATATTCCAGGAAGAGTACGGAGGAGATTTGAATGATGTAGGGTAAATGATTTGGAAGGTTCCTAGAAAGTAAAATTGGTGAAGAAAGCATAAGAAGGATGTTAAACTGAAAAGTGAATAGCAGTTGAAGAAAATATTGATTTTAATTTTTGTACATAGAAATTTAAAGTGTATCAAGAATTTAAGGGATTGGGGAAAACTGTTGTGTTTCTGATCCGATGTGTTTTATTATTGCTTTTTTTGCTTATTGTATTTTGTTTTTGTTTTTTTCTTAAATTTTATCAGTGATATTAACAATTTAAAGAAAAAAGTAAAAAAGGAGGCCAATATATTAAAAGTTGGATGAGGTTTATATAAGTTTAAGCAAATAGAAAATGTTTTGACTTTAGATTTTTAGATTATTGTTCCTCATCTTGGTGCAAGTCTTTATTTTTATGAAGGTTGTTCTAAATTTAGGAATTGAAGTAAACTTGATGATCTCTAATTTCTAAGGTTACCTTTACATTCTGTTTCTTTCCTTTTTTCCTCAACCCACATTCATCCCTTTTTAAGAGAGAGAGGTAAATAGATGTACATTACTTATCCCCATTTTCTAAGATTTAGGATTAGATTTTGTAAATACATGTTATCAATCTGTTCAGGTGCATGTCATTCTTTTTTAAGTAGATGCAAATATATATATAGTTTCCACACAGGAATAACTTAGGGAATTCTCATTAAGCTATAGAAGGGAGAAAAGGCACCTAACATTTATTAAGTTTATTATAGCATTTACCAAGTTAAGATACTGTACTCAGTCTTTACTTATTGATAATTTTCAGTAGGTCTCATTTAGCAATCATAGGGGCATTTACTCCTTTTTAATAAAAGAGAAAGTGGAAACTCAGAAAAGTTGTGGCTTATCTGAGATCAAACCTCTAGGAAGTACTAGAGTCAGTATTACAACCTAATCCTGTCTCTTCACTATTAATCCATTTAACAAATACTGGCTGAGCATTTGCTTTTGTGTGGTACTGTGTTAGGTACACAACGATGGACATATGTTATGGTTTGGATGTGAGATGCCCCCCCTCCCCAAAGCTCATTTGTGAGACAATCCAAGATGGTTCAGAGGAAAAATGATTGGGTTGTGAGAGTCTTAACCCAATCAGTGAATTAATCCCCTAAAGTGGTAGGGTGTGGCTGGAGGAGGTGGGAATTAGGATGTGGCTTTGGCGTTGGTATTTGTATCTGAAGGGTGTAAGGTAACCTGTCCCAAGGATTGTCCCTCCCTACAGGGAGTTGTTAATTAAGTCCACTGTCCTGCCCAGTTCACTCCACCTTGGCCCCTCCAGCCCATCTGCTTCTCACCTTTCCGACATCCCACTGAGCATCTCCTGGGCCTAGTTATGTACACAGAAAGGAGAGACATAAGGGGGAAGAGAATAGTAGAACAAAGGAAGCCTAGAAAATGTAAAGAGGCAGAACACCCTCACTGCTTGGGATACCAGGATACCAGCTGTGGCCCCTTCTCCCTCCTGGGAGAAGTCTATGTTACCCTTTTTTAAATAAACCTTGCTTTATATGCTTAAAAAAAAAATGGTGGAGTCCCTCTCTGCTGCCTGATCACCATGACGTGGCTCCTTCCCTCTGTCACACTGTTGGGCCACATTCAGCCTCACCTGGAGAAATGGAGCTGGCCTTCTATGGACTTAGACCTCGGAAACTGTGAGCCATCAAATAAACTCTTCCTCCTCTACAGTTGTTCTGGTCAGATCCTACAGCAAAAACGCTGACTAAAACAACATAGTTTCTGTCCTCATGATGCTTACAGTCCAGTCAATGAGTTGTAATAAATTCTCTAGCAGAAACAAAGAGCAGACAGTAAATAATAGTAATTAGGAGAAGACTTCTTTGCCAGCATACATTTATAAGACCTAAAGGACACCTAACCATATTAGAGATGGAGTAAGAGAACCTTGCATAAGATTTGAAAGGCCCAGGGTCAGCAAAGAACTGATGAAAGAGCTGGTGTGTTACCAGTAAATTAATAAAATCTCTGTACCTGGATAATAGTGGTCCTTAAGGGACAGGATGAGGTCAGAATGATGTGCAGAAACTGAGGGCTTTGAAAATCATGGTAGAATTTGGATTTTATTTTAAGTATTAACTATTGAAGAGGTTGAGGTGATATATTGTGATTTGTGTTTTGAAATACGTTTATTGTTATGGTGTAGAATATTGTGAAATAGGCAAGAGTAGGAAGGGCATAGTTAGGAAATTTTGGTTGTAATCCAGGAGTTTGGACCAAGGATTTGCTCTATTGATAGGGAAAAAAGATACTTCCTCTTTGTCACAGGAGGGAAATATTTGTGTAAATTTCCTTAGGTCTGGGGTTGGGAAGGTGGATATTACATCTGATAGTTCTATTTCCTCAAAGTAATGTGACATGAGATGACTTGTTGAGAGTGAGGAAGAGAACTGAGAGGTTGAGGGAGATTTTGTGTGTGTGTGTGTGTGTGTGTGTGTGTGTGTCTTCAGTATAGTAGAAAAGTTTGGAACTTTGGAAGCTAAGTTTCTGTTATTTATTCTAGAAAAGAAAAGGTTAAGAAAACCTAATGCAAGAAGGGATAGTGTGGTGAGTAGTTGTACAACAGATAACAAGAAGGTATGAGGAGTTAAGGTACATAAAGAGAAACTGAGAAGGGTCCTGGGGGGAACTTAACTCTCATAGCGCTGTGCTTTTTGTCTGCTTGAGGAATGTCTCTAGTAAGAAGCAAAGGGGAGAACAAAAACTAGATTTCAGGAATATTTTTGCCCAAGTTAAATGCTTTGAACTATTTGGCCAATAAAAATTGCTTCATGTTTTTGGAAGTCAAGAATATATTAGTAGAAAAGTGAATTTTAGAACACAGAAGAACAAAGTGACCTTTTACATTTTTTTTTTTTTAACCTGGATTGTGTACCTTTTAGAAGATAGAACTTTAGAAGGTCTCAAAACTTAAAAGTAAATGAATCTGACATAATAGTTTTCTAGTTTTCCTCTTAAATATTTGATAACTTGCTTCTCCACTAGTACTAGTGTGAAGAAGTGAACTTGTTTTACACTGATGTACTTACCACGAAGGAGACTACCTTTAATTCATTTACATTTTAGTTTTTAGAAATGAAAAATAGTGTTAATATTTTAATATTAGAATTAAGTGGAACATGTAAAATGTTTAGTAACTGGAATTTACCTTTTCAAATATGAGGAAGAGTAACCCTTTCATCTGACAGCTTCATTAATAGTTAAAGCATCTTTCAGGTTTTAAGTGCCTATGTCAGAGAAAATATGCAGAAAAATAAGATGAATCTTTGTATCTGAAACATTCTGAAATATAATCCAATTTCTTTTTTTAAATATATTTTTTAGTTGTCAATGGATCTTTTATTTTTTATTTATATGTGGCACTGAGGATCAAACTCAGTCACATGCATGCCAGGCAAACTGTACCACTGAGCCAAAACTTCAGCCCTCAATTTCTTGGAATTGTTACTATCTGTTCTCATGACACTAAAATTTTTACTAATAGTTAGAATACAGAATGTCTTTCCAAAATAATGCTGTGATTAATCCTCAAAATAAATGTGAAGTGTAGGTATTATTAGAAGAAACCGAATCTTTGAGAGTAATGATTTTGTGTACAGTTCTTATCTCTTCTGCTTCCTCTTCTTGTAGAGAGCCATTGTTGTGGGGGTTTTTCTTTTGTTGTTTTCTCTTCATTGTTGTGATGGCTGCTAAACTAGTCTTGTCTCTAGTCTTGCACTGATTCAGTCACCTCATACCTAACAGCAGCCAGGCAACATCTAAAGTATAATTCTGATTTTGTAGCTTTCTTTGGTAAAAGCCAACAGTAGTTTCCTATTCTTAAAATACTAATATAACTCACCAGAGCCTTCATGATTGTCTAGCTTTTACTTTTCTGTCTTATCTTGTGTCACTGCCCTTCACAGCTCTCATAGCTTTCTTTCCTCCTCCCTCACACAACCTTCCTGCTATACTGTAGGGTTCTCCTGCCTCCTGGCCTTTGCACACACTGTGTCCTCTGCCTGGTTTATCTTCCTTCCTGCATTACTTTCTTCACTAGGCTAACTCCTGTCAATCACTTGGCTTTCCTTCAGATGTTGCCCCCTTGGAAAAGTCTTTCTTGGTTACTCAAAGCTAGGGAAACATCTGTTTAATAATGTAAGGCTCAAATGTAAATCATTACATTTAGTTTTAAATTTTCCAATAGCCACACTAAAAACACAGATTAAATTAATTTAATAATATATTTAACCTAGAATATCTAAACTACTATCATTTTAACATGAAATCAATAGAAAATAATTATTAATGACATTCTGAATTAAGTTTTTCATGCTGAGTCTTCACAATCTTGTGTAAATTTTATACTTACAGCTCATCTTAATTAAAGTAGTCATGTTTTGAATGATCTGTAGTCACTTTGAAAAGCAGTGTCTATTAAAGCTGAATAACAACCCTGGTGTCCCAACAGTGCTGCTTCTAGGTATGCACTCAGCATAAGAAGGTATGCAGTGTGGGTGCCAAATGATATGTACAAGAATATTCTAGCCTCAACTATTTATTGTAGTCCTGGACTAGAAACAACCCATGATGTACATCAGTGGTAGAATGGATAAATAAATTATGGTATGTTAGCATAAAGGAATATAGTACAGCAGTATTTCAAACTGGTAGATCTCAGGATTCCACAATTGTTGGGGAATCCAAAAAAATGTTTTTTTAAACGGGGGATATATGTGCATTGACAAGATCAGAAATTAAAATTGAGAAATTGTTAAGAAATTAATTCATCTAAAATGACAGTAAGAAACCCATTATGTTACTATAAATAACATGTTAAATAAAAATTATAAAATGAAAAATAGCTATATTTTCCAAAACAAACAAAAAATATAATGAGTGGAATTGTTTTACATTTATGCACATTACTATAGAGCTAGAGTTATGTGTGTGAAACATACACCTATGCCAGACAATACTTATTGAATAAGTAGATTCATTTACCCATAACTGGCGTAAATTACATTCATGTGATTCCTAGTGTTGAAACATTTTTGATTTTATGAAAGTTCCAAACCAAGATGGTAATGATACATTTGAATCAGCTAGATACATTTACTAATATTTGTTAGACTTGCATTTATATTGATGAGATCAGTTTATAGTCAGTTTTGTTGTTGATTTTGGTGATCAGGAGCAGTATAAAAGATTTTAGTGTTTTCTATTATTATTAGTAAAAGAGTTGTGTTTGTTCATGAATAGTGTAAATACTATAGTAGGAAAATAAAGATGAATAGTTTTGTATTAATAAGAGCTGATGAGAGAAATGTTTTCATTCCTAGTGTGGTTAAACTCTATTTCACTGAGTGCAGTAATAGAGATGAGCCTTCAATAAGTAGATCCTTACCTGTGAACAGGCCTTAGGAATATATTAATAAGTCAGTAAATACCTTAGTGGAGATGGCTTGGTCCCATGGTAAGTGAAACTCACATATGAAAGGCAGGAGCTGTTGGGCGGGGGATGGAAATACTAAATGTGAATTGAACTCAAGTCAGGGGGTTAAAAGTCTCTTAAATCACCTCATTATACCTGTTTTATATATTTGATGCTGAATGGCACACTTTCCTTAAGTATAAAACATCCAGTTTTCTCTCTAGCATTAGTATAAAGGTTTCTTTGAGCACCAGATAAGATGGTTGGCTATGGTTACGACCCATAAGAAAAATACAAATGAATATAGATAAAATTGAAGAGATTTGTTTAGAATTCAATTTCACATTACTTTTTCCCTCAAATTACAATGAGGAATGTTTGATTTTTTTAAGTAAATTGTATATATACAATTGTATATATTTATAGGATACAGTGATAATCTAATGATTAAATCAAGGTAATTAACATTTTCATTTCCTTAAAACATTTGTCATTTCTTTGTGTTGGGAACCTACAAACTCTTCTCTTTTAGTTCTTTACAAAATATATAATAAACTCTTGTGAATTGTAGTCACCTTTCTGTGCTATAGAGTACTAGATCTTCTTTCTTCCATATAACTAAATTTTGGTACCGTTATCCAACCTCTCTCTAGAGTATTTTATTTGATTGGTGTTTATGGGTGGATTAGAGAGAATTAGAATCAGACTTCTTGATTTAGCTCTGCTTTGTATTTTATTGTTTTATTTTTATTCTCTGATTTAAATAGGGATCTAATTAGCTATAGTAAATATATGATGTTATGTTTCTTGAAGGTTTAGAAGAACTCTAAAAGTTTAGTATATGTGCATGATGACTTTGGAGGAATAACTATTTTTTCAGATTCTTCTTTGAGTCAATTTCATTAATTTATGTTTTCCTAGAATGTTCTCAATTCATCTGTATTTCTATATTTGCTTTAAATCTATAAATAATAGTATCTTAAAAATATTTTCTACATCTATATTTCCTTTGCCATTCTTCATACCCATCTGTTTGTTTTTTTCTTCAAAAGACTTATCACAGGTTTCTCTATTTTAGATGTTTTCAGAGAACCATTTCTTGGTTCAGTTACATGGTGTATTGATTTCCTTGTTTTCTATTTTATTAACTTCTGTTACTCTTTTAAGCTTTTAAGTTGATTCTTAAAAATTTTTGTTTAAAAATTTTACAGAAACTTGACTTTTTTACCCTTTTAATGTAAAGTTCTGTTGATGTTAACACTTATACAGATTCACGTAGCTACCACCAAATTCAAGATACAAAACAGCTCAGAAATGTTCCTCCTGCTATTCCTTTATGATTAATTACATCCTCTGCCTACCCAAAGTAATCCTTGATAATCATTGATGGGTTTATTACCATAGTTTTTTTGTCTTTTTGAGGATGTTGAATAAATAGAATTGCATGATATATAACTATTTGAGACTGGAGCTTTTACTCAGTGTAATGTCTTTGAGATACATCCACATTGTTGCTTAACTCAATAGCTTATTCCTTTTTGTGGTTAAACAATATGCCATTGTATGGGTGTACCTCAGTTTTACTAGTTCATTTCATAGATATTTGAGTTGTTTTCAGTTTGGGACTATTATATATAAGTCTGCTGTAAACATTCTTGTACAGGTTTGTGAGTGGAAAGTTTTTATTTCTGTAGGTTAAATATTTAGAAGTAGAATTGCTGTGTCCTAAGTTTTATGTATGGATTGCTTTTAGAAGACACTACCAAACTGTTTTCCAGAGTGGTTGTTAACAGTTTGCATTCTTACCAGCAATGTGTGAGAGTTCCACTTGCTGTGGATCTTCACCAACTCTTGGTATTCTCAATATTTTTTTTAATTTTTATCATTCTAAAATTTATGTAGTGATACTTCCTGAATTGAATTTGCATTTTTAAAAATGAACAATAATATTAAATGTCTTTTCACATACATTTTGCCCTCTTGACTTAAGTGTTCACGTTCATTACCCATCTTTAATTGGGTTGTTTTTTACTGTTGAGTTTTGAGAAGACTTAAATGTTTTTTTCCTCTCTTAATCTATATCTTAACTTTTTTTTTCTCTAGATAGTGCTACCTGCGGAGCAGAAAGTTTTTGCAATTGATAAAGTTGAACTTAACAGATTTTTTTGAATTATGGTTTTTGGTGTTATTTCTAAGAACTGTATGCATAACCCCAGATTAGAAAGTTATTTTTTTAAATTTTTTACTAAAAGTTTCAGAATTTTATGCTATACATTTAGATCTAAAGTCCATTTTTATTTATCTTTTTGTAAGGTGTGTGGTTTATTGTAAAGGCTCTGTTTTTGCATATTCATACTATTTGTTGAAATGATTAATTATCCTTTCTCCATTGAGCTGCCTCTGTTCCTTTGTCAAAGATCAAGTAGCCATATTGCATGGGTCTATTTCTGGGCTCCCCATTCAGTTCTGTTGTTCTGTATGAATCACTTTGCCATTACCACAGTCTACATTACTGTAGCTTTATACTAAGTCTTTAAATTGGGTAGTATAATCTCTTTAATTTCGTTCTTTGTCCAAATTTCCTAACTATTCTAATTCCTTTCCTTTCTGTATACATTTTAGAATCAGCTTGTCTTTATCTGAAAACTCATGCTGGGATTTTGAATGGTATTGTGTTTTACAGTTGACTTTGAGAAGAATCAACATCTTCATTATGTTATGTTTTCTAATCCATGAATGCAAGATTGATCTCTTCAAGCCTTTAATTTTTTTATTAGTGTTTTATAGTTTTGTCATATAGATCCTCTGTGTGTGTGTGTATACATCTATGTATTTACATATATATTCATTTCTTTTGGGGGCAGATATTGAAAATGATGTTACTTTAAAATTTTGGTTTTCAGTTGTTTTTTTCTTGTATATATGAAATGTGATAGCTCACTTACTAATTCTGTGAGTTTTTGTTTAAATTTCTCTGGGATTTCCTGTATAGTTATTTCATCCATTAATATGAACAGTGCTGTTTTTGTCTTTCCAAACTATATGCCTGCTGGCCTGGCTGTGCTCTCTCACTTTCTTTTTCCACATATAGCCTTGGCTAAGACTGTTTTAAATGCTAAGTAAAGTTGGAATGGTGAGAATGCTTACCTGTTTTCCACCATGGGGGTGTGGGATTCAATTTCTACCATTAAGTATATTAGTTGCAGGGTTTTCATAGATGCCCTTCATCAACTTGAAGAAGTTCCTTCCTATACCTAGTGTGCTGAAAGTTTTTATCATAAGCAAATGTTGTATTTTTTTTTTTTTTTTTTTTTTTTTTTATGTGGTACTGGGGATCAAACCCAGGGCCTCGCACACGCTAGGTGAGTGCTCTACTGAGCCACAACCCCAGTCCTGAAATTATATTCTTACAGATACTAGGCCTTGGCCCTCTGAGCACAACATTTTAAAGTATTTTTATCTGTGCTGTTTTCCACTGTTGTGATTTTACTGTTGCTGAATAAAATTTCTTAAATTTTCTGACTGATTTAAAAATTTAAAAAATTTAAAAATAAGAGATAAAAATTGGACATTTGTGGAATGCAATGTCAAAAATGCCAGTGCTAGAGTAGTCAGGGAATTTAAAAAGTTTATATTATAGTCTACATGTATTATTGTGTATATTATAGGTATGTGTCAGGGATAAAATACATAAAAACGTAATTAAGTCCTAGGAAAATAACATGAAATCTAGCAGCTGATTGGACTTGGACTTCTACCTGTCTGGTTTAAGGTGACTCAAGTGCAATGGCCATGCTTCCTTCAGGGATTGCGTTTAATTTCTCACATGCTAACCTACTTTTTTGCTTTTGCAAGTTGCCAGGGTTACTTCTAAAGAATAAACCTCTATATCATTCTGTGCAAAACCTCCATTTCAGTTACTCATATTTTACAGTTCAGATTCTGGAGCATGGCATGCAAAGAAAGACCTTTATGGTCTGGTTCCAATGATCTTCTCTAGAGTGCTTGTTTTTTTTTTTTTTTTTTTTTTTTTTTTTTTTAATTTTTTATTGTGGGTTGTTCAAAACATTACAAATTTCTTGACATATCATATTCCACACTTTGATTCTAGTGGGTTATGAACTCCCACCTTCACCCCATACACATATTGCAGATTCACATCAGTTACACATCCATTGATTTACAAATTGCCATACTAGTGTCTGTTGTGCTCCGCTGCCTTTCCCATCATCCACCCTCCCCCCTCCCCACCTCTCCCCTCCCCTCCCCTCCTCTCTCTCTACCCCCTCCACTGTATAACCCTGAGGGTCTCCTTCCATTACCGTGCAATTTACCTTCTCTCTCCCTTTCCCTCCCACCTCTCATCCCTGTTAAATGTTAATCTTCTTCTCCTGTTCTTCGTCCCTACTCTGTTCTTAGTTACTTTCCTTATATCAAAGAAGACATTTGGCATTTGTTTTTTAGGGATTGGCTAGCTTCACTTAGCATAATCTGCTCTAATGCCATCCATTTCCCTGTAAATTCTATGATTTTGTCATTTTTTAATGCAGAGTAATACTCCATTGTGTATAAATGCCACATTTTTTTTATCCATTCGTCTATTGAAGGGCATCTAGGTTGGTTCCACAGTCTTGCTATTGTGAACTGTGCTGCTATGAACATCGATGTAGCAGTGTCCCTGTAGCATGCTCTTTTTAGGTCTTTAGGGAATAGACCAAGAAGGGGAATAGCTGGGTCAAATGGTGGCTCCATTCCCAGCTTTCCAAGAAATCTCCATACTGCTTTCCAAATTGGCTGCACCAATCTGCAGTCCCACCAGCAATGTACAAGTGTACCCTTTTCCCCACATCCTCGCCAGCACTTGTTGTTGTTTGACTTCCTAATGGCTGCCAATCTTACTGGAGTGAGATGGTATCTTAGGGTGGTTTTGATTTGCATTTCTCTGACAGCTAGAGATGTTGAGCATTTTTTCATGTACTTGTTGATTGACTGTATGTCCTCCTCTGTGAAGTGTCTGTTCAGGTCCTTGGCCCATTTGTTGATTGGGTTGTTTGTTCTCTTATTGTCTAATTTTTTGAGTTCTTTGTATACTCTGGATATTAGGGCTCTATCTGAAGTGTGAGGAGTAAAGATTTGTTCCCAGGATGTAGGCTCCCTATTTACCTCTCTTATTGTTTCTTTTGCTGAGAAAAAACTTCTTAGTTTGAGTAAGTCCCATTTGTTGATTCTAGTTATTAACTTTTGTGCTATGGGTGTCCTATTAAGGAATTTGGAGCCCGACCCCACAGTATGTAGATCGTAGCCAACTTTTTCTTCTATCAGACGGCGCGTCTCTGATTTGATATCAAGTTCCTTGATCCATTTTGAATTCACTTTTGTGCATGGCGAGAGAAAGGGATTCAGTTTCATTTTGTTGCATATGGATTTCCAGTTTTCCCAGCACCATTTGTTGAAGATGCTATCCTTCCTCCATTGCATGCTTTTAGCCCCTTTATCAAATATAAGATAGTTGTAGTTTTGTGGATTGGTTTCTGTGTCCTCTATTCTGTACCATTGGTCCACCCGCCTGTTTTGGTACCAGTACCATGCTGTTTTTGTTACTATTGCTCTGTAGTATAGTTTGAAGTCTGGTATCGCTATACCGCCTGATTCACACTTCTTGCTTAGCATTGTTTTTGCTATTCTGGGTCTTTTATTTTTCCATATGAATTTCATGATTGCTTTCTCTATTTCTACAAGAAATGCCATTGGGATTTTGATTGGCATTGCATTAAACCTATAGAGAACTTTTGGTAATATCTCCATTTTGATGATGTTAGTTCTGCCTATCCATGAACAGGGTATATTTTTCCATCTTCTAAGATCTTCTTCTATTTCTCTCTTTAGGGTTCTGTAGTTTTCATTGTATAAGTCTTTCACCTCTTTTGTTAGGTTGATTCCCAAGTATTTTATTTTTTTTGAAGATATTTTGAATGGAGTGGTTGTCCTCATTTCCATTTCAGAGGATTTGTCGCTGATATACAGGAATGCCTTTGATTTATGCGTGTTGATTTTAAATCCTGCCACTTTGCTGAATTCATTTATTAGCTCTAATAGTTTCTTTGTAGAGCCTTTTGGGTCTGCTAGATATAGAATCATATCATCTGCAAATAGTGATAATTTAATTTCTTCTTTTCCTATTTTTATGCCTTTAATTTCTTTCGTCTGTCTAATTGCTCTGGCCAGTGTTTCGAGAACTATGTTGAAGAGAAGTGGAGAGAGAGGGCATCCCTGTCTTGTTCCAGATTTTAGAGGGAATGCCTTCAGTTTTTCTCCATTCAGAATAATGCTAGCCTGAGGCTTAGCATAGATTGCTTTTACAATATTGAGGTATGTTCCTGTTATCCCTAGTTTTTCTAGAGTTTTGAACATAAAGGGATGCTGTACTTTGTCAAATGCTTTTTCCGCATCTATCGAGATGATCATATGGTTCTTATTTTTAAGTCTATTGATGTGGTGAATAACATTTATTGATTTCCGTATATTGAACCAGCCTTGCATCCCAGGGATGAATCCTACTTGATCATGGTGTACAATTTTTTTGATATGTTTTTGTATCCGATTCGCCAGAATTTTATTGAGGATTTTTGCATCTAGGTTCATTAGAGATATTGGTCTGTAGTTTTCTTTCTTTGAAGTGTCTTTGTCTGGTTTAGGTATCAGGGTGATGTTGGCCTCATAGAATGAATTTGGAAGTTCTCCCTCCTTTTCTATTTCCTGAAGTAGCTTGAAAAGTATTGGTATTAGTTCTTCTTTAAAGGTTTTGTAAAATTCTGCTGTATACCCATCGGGACCTGGGCTTTTCTTAGTTGGTAGTCTTTTGATGGTTTCTTCTATCTCCTCAATTGATATTGGTCTGTTTAGGTTTTCTATATCCTCCTGACTCAATCTGGGCAGATCATATGACTTAAGAAATTTATCTATGCCTTCACTATCTTCTAATTTATTGGAGTATAAGGACTCAAAATAGTTTTTGATTATCTTCTGTATTTCTGAAGTGTCTGTTGTGATATTGCCTTTTTCATCCCGTATGCTAGTAATTTGAGTTCTCTCTCTTCTTCTCTTCACTAGCATCGCTAAGGGTCTGTCGATTTTGTTTATTTTTTCAAAGAACCAACTTTTAGTTTTGTCAATTTTTTCAATTGTTTCTTTTGTTTCGATTTCATTAATTTCAGCTCTGATTTTAATTATTTCTTGCCTTCTACTTCTTTTGCTGTTGTTTTGCTCTTCTTTTTCAAGGATTTTGAGATGAAGTATGAGATCATTTATTTGTTGGTTTTTTCTTTTTTTAAGGAATGAACTCCAAGCAATGAATTTTCCTCTTAGAACTGCTTTCAATGTGTCCCATAGATTCCGATATGTTGTGTCTGTGTTTTCATTTATCTCTAAGAATTTTTTAATTTCCTCCTTGATGTCTTCTATAACCCATTGATCATTCAGTAACCTATTGTTCATTCTCCAATTGATGTATGCTTTTTCCTTCCTTCTTTTATCGTTGATTTTCAGTTTCATTCCATTATGATCAGATAAGATGCATGGTAATATTTCTACTCCTTTATATTGTCTAAGAGTTGCCCTGTGACATAATATATGATCTATTTTTGAGAAGGATCCATGTGCTGCTGAGAAAAAAGTGTAACTGCTTGATGTTGGGTGGTATACTCTATATATGTCAATTAGGTCTAGGTTATTAATAGTGTTATTGAGTTCTATAGTTTCCTTATTCAACTTTTGTTTGGAAGATCTGTCCAGTGGCGAGAGAGGTGTGTTGAAGTCTCCCATGATTATTGTATGGTGGTCTATTAGACTCTTGAACTTGAGAAGAGTTTGTTTGACGAACATAGCTGCACCATTGTTTGGGGCATAAATATTTATGATTGTTATGTCTTGTTGGTGTATGGTTCCCTTAAGCAGTATGTAGTGTCCCTCTTTATCTCTTTTGATTAACTTTGGCTTGAAATCTATTTTATTTGATATGAGTATGGACACGCCTGCTTGTTTCCGAAGTCCATATGAGTGATATGATTTTTCCCAACCTTTCACCTTCAGCCTATGTATGTCTTTTCCTATCAAATGCGTCTCCTGTAGGCAGCATATTGTTGGGTCTTGTTTTGTGATCCATTCTACTAGCCTGTGTCTCTTAATTGGCGAGTTTAAGCCATTAACATTTAGGGTTATTATTGAGATATGGGTTGTTCTTCCAGCCATATTTGTTTATTTCTGTTACTAAACATTGTTTGTTTTCCTCTTTGATTGTTTCCCCCCCCCTTTACTGTCCTACCTCCCACTGTTGGTTTTCATTGTTATTTTCCATTTCCTCTTCCTGTAATACTTTGGCTAGGATGTTTTGAAGAGATGGTTTTCTAGCTGTGAATTCTTTAAACTTTTGTTTATCGTGGAAGGTTTTAATTTCATTCTCCATCCTGAAGCTTAATTTCGCTGGATACACAATTCTTGGTTGGAACCCATTATCTTTCAGTGTTTGAAATATGTTATTCCAGGATCTTCTAGCTTTCAGAGTCTGTGTTGAAAGATCAGCTGTTATCCTGATTGGCTTGCCCCTAAATGTAATCTGCTTCCTTTCTCTTGTAGCTTTTAAAATTCTCTCCTTATTCTGTATGTTGGGCATCTTCATTATAATGTGTCTAGGTGTGGATCTCTTATGATTTTGCACATTCGGCGTCCTGTAGGCTTCTAGGATTTGGGATTCTGTCTCATTCTTCAAGTCTGGGAAGTTTTCTTGTATTATTTCATGGAATAGACTGCTCATTCCTTTGGTTTGGAGCTCTGTACCTTCCTGTATCCCAATGACTCTTAAGTTTGGTCTCTTAATGTTATCCCATATTTTTTGGATGTTCTGCTCATGGTTTCTTAACAGTCTTGCTGAGCTGTCTATGTTCTTTTCCAGTTGAAATACTTTGTCTTCATTGTCTGATGTTCTATCTTCTAAGTGTTCTACTCTGTTGGTAGTATTCTCCATTGAGTTTTTAAGTTGGTTTATTGCTTCCTGCATTTCTAGGATTTCTGATTGCTTGTTTTTTATAACCTCTATCTCCCTGTATAGTTGATCCTTTTCTTCCTGGATTTGTTTGCGTAATTCGTTGTCGAAGTGATCTTTCATTGTCTGATTTTGCTGTTTAATGTCTTCCTTGATACTCCAGATCATCTGAAGCATGTATATCCTGAATTCTTTATCTGACATTCCATCTGCTGCAGCTGTTACCTCTTCTAAAGTTGCGTTGACCTGCATTGCTTGTGGTCCTTTCTTTCCTTGTCTTTTCATACTGCTTGCGTATCTTTCCTGCAGGTGCGGGCGGCGGCTCTGCTCTCTCCTTATTCCAATTGGGGTGTCGTGGCTACCACGCCCGCAGGTCACTGGGCCTGTTCTGGGAGCTGGTGGCGGCTCTGTTCTGCCCCTACTCCAATTGGGGTGACGTGTCTGTCGTACCAGCAGGCCACTGGGCCTGTCCCGCTGGTCTGTCGCAGATCTGCCCACCTTTCGGGCACGGGTGGAGGCTCTGCTTTGCCCCTACTCCAATTGGGGTGTCGTGACTACCCCGCCTGCAGGATGCTGGGTCTGTTCCTGGCAAGGGAGGCGACTCTGCTCTGTCACTACTCCAATTAGGGTGGTGTTTGTACCACGCCGGCAGGCTCCTGGGCCTGATCCGCCGGTCTGTTGTAGGTCTGCCTACCTTGAAGGCGCGGGCGGCGGATCTGCCCTGCCCCTCCTACCACGCCTGCGGACCCCTGGGCCTGATCTGCAGGTTGATCACTGGTCTGCTCACCCTGGGGGCACGGGTGGCGGTTCCGCTCCACCCCCACTCCAATTGGGGTCACGTGACCACCACACCGGCAGGGCCTGATCCGGGCGTGGGATAAGGATCTGCTCTGCCCCTACTCGAGTTGGGGTGACGTGTGTACCACACTGGCAGGCCACTGGGCCTGACCCGCCAGGCTGTCACAGGTCTGTTTACCTTGCAAGCGCGAAGGGCGGCTCTGCCCTGCCCCTCCTACCACGCCCATGTACTACTGGGTCGTGGGTCTGCCCACCTGGCGGGTGTGGGTGGCAAATGTTGTATTTTGAAAAGTTTTTTTTTTTTCTATGTCCACTGATGTCATTATGTGACTTTTCTTTTTAGATTGTTACATAGTGAATTGCATTGATTGATTTTTTTTTTTTTAAATATTTAACTTTTCATTCTCAGGATAAGCCAATTGGTTATGGTGTAATATGCTTTCTTTAAAAAGTATAAAAACTTTGTACACTGAACTTCAACTTTTTAAATTGTACAGTTAAGTTGATTTTAGTATATCCAGATTTGTGTAACCATCACAACTAATTTCAGAATATTTACCTCAGCACAAAAGGAAACCCTATATGTGGCATAGTGACTCTGTTCTTTCCCTCTAGCCCTTGGCAATCAGGAATCAACTTTGTGATGCTATAATATATATGCCTGTTTTAGACATTTCTTATCAATGTAATCATGTAATATGTGGTCTTTTTGTGTCTTGACTTCTTTACCTGGCATAATATTTACATGATTCATTCATATTATATTATAATTCAGTACATCATTCTTCTGTTGGCCTAATAATATTCCAATCTCTGGCAAAGGCATATTTTATCTGTTCATCAATTGACAGGCATTTGGGTAGTTTCTACTTTTTAGCTAACGTTGTTGTGAAAATTTATGTACCAAGATTTTTGTGTCAGCTTATATTTTCATTTGTCTTTGCTATATACAGGGCAGTGGAATTCCTAATTCATAGGGTAACTTTTATGTTTACCTTTTGGAAGAACTCCAAACTTTTCCAAATGTAACAGTATTATTTTACATTCCACCTAGCAGTGTGTTGAAGGTTATGTTTCTCCACATCCTTACTAACGCTTTGTTTTCTCTTTTTTATTATATTCATCCTAAAGGGTATGAAGTGGTATGGCATTGTGGTTTTGGTTTGCATTTCCCTAATATATAATGATGTTGAGGTTTTTTACATGTGTTGTTTGACTGTGTGTGTGTGTGTGTGTGTGTGTGTGTATTCTTTAGAAAAATATTCATTCAAATCATTTGCTCATTTCTTAACTGGTTAAATTGTCTTTTTGTTGTTGAGTTGTGAGAGTTGTACAGATGTATGTGTATACTGGAGTTTTTTTGTTTGTTTTGGTACTGGGGATTGAACCCAGGAGTACTTTGTACTTTACCACTTTGCTGCATCCCAAGTTCTTTTTATTTTTTATGTTGAGACAGGGTCTCATCTCATTGAGTTGGTTAGGGTCTCACTAAGATGATGAGGCTGTCCTCAAAGTTGGGATCCTCCTGCCCCAGCTTCCTGAGTTGCTAGGATTATAGGCATGTGCCACTATGCCTAGCTGAGCTGTAGATATCAATCCTTTTCTCCTGTTCTGGAGTTTTCCTTTTCATTCTTGATGGTGTCCTTCAAAGCACAAGTGTTTTCAATTTTGATATAATTACAATTTATCTGTATTTTATTTTGTTCCTTGTACTTTTTGTGCCATATCTTAAGAATTCATTTTCTAGTCCAAAGTCAGGAAGGTTTTCTTTTTAAGAGTTTTATAATTTAGCCCTTATATTAGGTCTACAATCCATTTTGATCTATTTCTTAAAATATGGTGTGACATAGGGGTCAACTTATTGTTTTGTATGTGACTTCCTGTTGTTCCATTATTTGTTGAAAATTTTTCCACATTTAATTTTCCTGATACTTTTGTTGAAAAATCAACTGACTGTAATTGTGAGAGTTTAACTTCCAGCTGTCAATTTTATTTCATTAAGATAGACATCTATATAGAGATTATATGCATCTTTCTCTCTTTCTTTCTTTCATTTACTTATCAAATTAAATCTCTCTCTCTCTCTCTCTCTCTCTCTCTCTCTCTCTCTCTCTCATTTACTTATCATAACAACGTCAGCATAGATACTACTATTATATCCGCTTTACAGATATGAAAACCGGGACACAGAGAAGTTAGTATCTTAGCCTCAGTCAAATACTGAGTAAATAAATGGGAGAATGATGATTTGAACCCATGTGGCATGGTCCCAGAATCTATGCTCTTAATCATTATGCCATACTGCTTTGTAGCAGTGCAGCTTTATAAGCAAGCTGATTAATTCCTTCTGCATTTACTTTGTTTTTAATTTGTTACTAGAACTTATCTTCTGATGATACTTCTGATATATGATCCAGAGATGCCGTATTATTAATGTTTTCTGAATTAAATCTGGTTTGCTATTAATTGGGATTTCTAAATGGCAAGATGCTGAGTTATTGAATTTTACATTACCTACCCTTAAGGTTTGTTGTAAGGCTATTAAATAACTTATGCAAATACTTTCAGCATCAAATATTAATTTTATTCCTTGCTCAGTAGATGGACAAAGGCAATTTATAGAAATAGTAATTGGAGAGCTAATAAAATTAGAAACAAAGATTAACTGCAAAAGCAGTCAGAAAAATGCAGATAAATGCCACCTACAAGTTTAGTAGAGATGTAAAAATCAAACTGTTATATCAAATGTTCAAAAATGATTAATAAAAGACATATAAATAAAACTGGCTTGGGCTCAAGGAAATGAGCATTTATAGTTGACTAGTAGAAATGATAATCTTTGGTTCATGAGCTTTTTGGTGTATTTAACCTAGCTTGGGCATTTTCCCATATCACTTTCTCTCTATAAATATTTTTCTGATGTTGAATATTAGATTGTTTTCTTACAATTTTTTTTAGCTGCAGATGGACACAATATTTTTATTTATACATTTATTTTTTATGTGGTGCTAAGGATCGAAGCCAGTGCATCATATGTGTGAGGCAAGCAGTCTACCACTGAGCCCAAACCCCAGCCCCTTCTTACAATTTTTCACATTCCTAAATAATTCTATAATTAGCAAACTTGTATTAATTTTTTATTACTTTCCCTATGATTGCATTGTAAAGTAGCATCACTGAATCAAAAGTTGGAATATTTTCAGAGTTCTCAATAAAAATAAAATGATGCCTAATTTTAATTGTGTACTTCTCATATGTTAATTATTGCTCTAAATGCTGTGTTTTTTATCAAAACTATGAGAGGGAACCCTATTTTAACTCCCATTTAAATGGGACTTAGTGGACTCCTATTTAAGTACAAGGAATTAAATGATTTTCATATGATCAGAGCTAGGATTTGCTTTCTAGAAAGACTATATTACATATAAGCCTTTGACCATAGATTAAGATGACATATCTTTTTTAGCTGGGCATGGTGGCGAATACCTGTAATTCCTGTAGCTTGGGAGGCTGAGGCAGGAGGATTGTGAGTTCAAAGCCAGCTTCATCAACTTAGCAAGGCCCTAAACAACTCAGAAAGACCCTCTTAATAAAATATAACAAAGGACTGGGGATGTAGCCCGGGTTAAATTCCTGGTACAGGAAAAAATAAAATAAAACAAAAAAGCCACATATCTTTTTATGGCCTCCCCAGTGAAATGTTGCAGTAATAGCACTACAGAGCAGTGAGCACTAGAACAATAAGTATGGTCTCTAAATACCGCTTCTTACTGATAGGATCCAAGGTTCATTAGATGAATCACTGATTCTAGTCTGAGATAGAAAATGCAAAAGATGAAGCTGAATATTCTGTTGTTTCATAAAACAAAGAAGCTACTACCAAAGACTAGTAGTTTATGCCAAAAGGATACAGGGGCCAAAATAAAGGAGTTGTTTGCCAAAGATGAAAGAACAGTTGACTGAAATACACTAATACATAAAAACTCCTTGGTTCCTAATGGTAGACTTCAATAAGATACACAACATTGTAACAACAAATCACTGGATACCAGTGGGAACAATCAATTCATACTCTGAAAATAAGCAGTTATGAGGAAAGAATTGAGTATTTACCCTCCCTTTCTCTGTATGAACTCTGTTTTAGGGTAAGCAAATAACATTGTTAAGGCAAAAGTTTTAAAATAAATTTTATTGAAATAGCCACTCTCATTTTTGTATTGTTTAGGACTGTGGTGGTAGAGTTGAGTGATTAAAACAAATTATTTGGCCCATAGAGCTAAAATATTCCTGATCTTGTCCATTTACAGAAGAGGTTTGCTGATTAACAAAGTGAAGTGACACCAAAAGGAAGTGGCATCATAAAAAATGGGCAGCTTTTATAGGACTGATCATCTGACTTTCTGTAACCAGTCAGTGGCATGAGAGCATCATTTGAGAGGAAGAGAGACTTAAACATACCAACCAAATATAGTGTTGAGATTTTGAGTCTTGTTTCAAATTAGCAAACTATAAAAAGACATTTTATGAGATGATCAGGAAAATGTGATGATAGGCTGACTATATTAAAAGATATCAAGAATTATTGACTTTAAGTAATAGCTTTAGGGAAAGGTAAATATATATAGTGAGGTAGGTAAAATGAGATGTGGCATTTACTTTAACATAATTCACCAAAAAAAAAAAAAGGCTGAGGATGTGGCTCAAGCGGTAGTGCACTTGCCTGGCATGTGCGGAGCACTGGGTTCAATCCTCACCACCACATAAAAACAAAATAAAGATGTTATGTCCACCGAAAACTGAAAAATAAATATTAAAAAATTCTCTCTCTCTCTCTCTCTCTAAAAAAAAAAAAAAAAAAAGGAGCAAAAGTACAAGTCAAACCCAAGACTCATAGAGTTTTTGTACCATCATGTCATCATGTACTATTTATAGTAGATTTTAGTATTCTCTCCTAGGTTGCTTTCAACAGTAATTACCAACACCACCAACCTATCTTTTGAAAATGCCCTCAACCTTTGGATTCTTTGTCATTGTAAGTACACCACTGCTTCTTTCCTATTCCACTGTGTCTGTGTACATCATTAGCAGAGGAGCATCTATCAAAGGTGGATCTTTATCTTCTGCTCTTGGTGGCAGAAGAGCCTTGTATTTTATACTTGATTCTATTCCTTAGTAACTATTAGATTTAGTCTTGTCAGTTTAATTGCTGCATCTCAACTTCCAGGACCTTAGAATCAGATTTTAGTTATTCCTGGAATTATTTTAAAATAAAAGGATATATTAGGAAGTATTTTATAAATGAGGAAATCATTAGCCAAAATAAGACCTATTTATATTTTGGAAGGTACAGTGAGGGAATTTAGTGTATGGTCTTTGGAATAAGACCAACCTATGCTTGGATATCAGTTTCTGTTTGTTAGCTGTGTCACCTTCAGCAAGTTACTACTATAAATTTCTAAAGTTGTAAACTGGTGATAATACCTATGTCAAATATTTGTGCTAATAATTAAGCAATTTTGAAAGTAGGTATTATGCCAACAGATACAGAGTAAAGAGCTAAATAATTTTTCCTCTCTTTTCACCTGGGAAAGTACACCTAAATAGCAGAGGTAGTTATATTTACATTAGATCATTTTAAAAAGTTATATGACAAAGGGTAATCCTCAACCTCACATGTGATACTTACATAGGATAATGCTAAATTGTCAGGATGAACTGCAAGACACTATTTTAAGGATGTGTGAAAGAGTAGCTAAGTTATGAGATGAGCTTCAGTAAAGATAAATGGAAAACTAGCTGTTGGCTGAGAGGAAAAAGCAGTCATTTAAACATAGTTATTAGGTTGATAGGCTTTTGAGCTCTTAAGAACTCGGGAGTCAAAAATGATGAAAACATGCCTTTTCCTTGGTGTCCTCCTTCCCTGCCCTAAACCAACACATGCTAAACCTAATGCAATGCAGAGTCCTTTACAGACTAAAGACGGAAGCTGTTCATGAACTTTAGTCATGTGCAAACTATTTTACATTTTGAAGGACAGTGATAAGAAATCACTCTCTAAAGCCTTTAATGAAAGGGAAGAGTTGGATCTGGATTCTCTTCCCCCTTGTGGCTTTCTAACTTTATTCACTAATAACGAATGCCTATCTTCTTCTTACACTTGTATCCTTTTCCTTCTGTCCCTTTCCCATCCTAATGAACTATGGCATAAAACCAAATTTTTAATTGTGCAGAGAATGTTTCATGCCCTATTTCAAAATCTGATAATCTGAATTATTAAATCAACAAATGTTTATTGAGATCTCAATCAGAAACTGGAAAATAGTTGCTGGGGAATAGCAAGAAAAGGAGAAAGTAAAAAAGAGAAGAAAAGAGTGAACAAAGAAAGGGAAGAGACCTCCTTTGCCCTTATGGCATTCAAAATTTGTTGTGGGAGACTAGCAGTTAAATTTTTTTTTTTTTTTTTTTTTTTTTTTTTTTTTAATTTTTTATTGTGGGTTGTTCAAAACATTACAAATTTCTTGACATATCATATTCCACACTTTGATTCTAGTGGGTTATGAACTCCCACCTTCACCCCATACACAGATTGCAGATTCACATCAGTTACACATCCATTGATTTACAAATTGCCATACTAGTGTCTGTTGTGCTCCGCTGCCTTTCCCATCATCCACCCTCCCCCCTCCCCACCTCTCCCCTCCCCTCCCCTCCTCTCTCTCTACCCCCTCCACTGTATAACCCTGAGGGTCTCCTTCCATTACCGTGCAATTTACCTTCTCTCTCCCTTTCCCTCCCACCTCTCATCCCTGTTAAATGTTAATCTTCTTCTCCTGTTCTTCGTCCCTACTCTGTTCTTAGTTACTTTCCTTATATCAAAGAAGACATTTGGCATTTGTTTTTTAGGGATTGGCTAGCTTCACTTAGCATAATCTGCTCTAATGCCATCCATTTCCCTGTAAATTCTATGATTTTGTCATTTTTTAATGCAGAGTAATACTCCATTGTGTATAAATGCCACATTTTTTTTATCCATTCGTCTATTGAAGGGCATCTAGGTTGGTTCCACAGTCTTGCTATTGTGAACTGTGCTGCTATGAACATCGATGTAGCAGTGTCCCTGTAGCATGCTCTTTTTAGGTCTTTAGGGAATAGACCAAGAAGGGGAATAGCTGGGTCAAATGGTGGCTCCATTCCCAGCTTTCCAAGAAATCTCCATACTGCTTTCCAAATTGGCTGCACCAATCTGCAGTCCCACCAGCAATGTACAAGTGTACCCTTTTCCCCACATCCTCGCCAGCACTTGTTGTTGTTTGACTTCCTAATGGCTGCCAATCTTACTGGAGTGAGATGGTATCTTAGGGTGGTTTTGATTTGCATTTCTCTGACAGCTAGAGATGTTGAGCATTTTTTCATGTACTTGTTGATTGACTGTATGTCCTCCTCTGTGAAGTGTCTGTTCAGGTCCTTGGCCCATTTGTTGATTGGGTTGTTTGTTCTCTTATTGTCTAATTTTTTGAGTTCTTTGTATACTCTGGATATTAGGGCTCTATCTGAAGTGTGAGGAGTAAAGATTTGTTCCCAGGATGTAGGCTCTCTATTTACCTCTCTTATTGTTTCTTTTGCTGAGAAAAAACTTCTTAGTTTGAGTAAGTCCCATTTGTTGATTCTAGTTATTAACTTTTGTGCTATGGGTGTCCTATTGAGGAATTTGGAGCCCGACCCCACCGACTGTAGATCGTAGCCAACTTTTTCTTCTATCAGACGGCGCGTCTCTGATTTGATATCAAGTTCCTTGATCCATTTTGAATTCACTTTTGTGCATGGCGAGAGAAAGGGATTCAGTTTCATTTTGTTGCATATGGATTTCCAGTTTTCCCAGCACCATTTGTTGAAGATGCTATCCTTCCTCCATTGCATGCTTTTAGCCCCTTTATCAAATATAAGATAGTTGTAGTTTTGTGGATTGGTTTCTGTGTCCTCTATTCTGTACCATTGGTCCACACGCCTGTTTTGGTACCAGTACCATGCTGTTTTTGTTACTATTGCTCTGTAGTATAGTTTGAAGTCTGGTATCGCTATACCGCCTGATTCACACTTCTTGCTTAGCATTGTTTTTGCTATTCTGGGTCTTTTATTTTTCCATATGAATTTCATGATTGCTTTCTCTATTTCTACAAGAAATGCCATTGGGATTTTGATTGGCATTGCATTAAACCTATAGAGAACTTTTGGTAATATCGCCATTTTGATGATGTTAGTTCTGCCTATCCATGAACAGGGTATATTTTTCCATCTTCTAAGATCTTCTTCTATTTCTCTCTTTAGGGTTCTGTAGTTTTCATTGTATAAGTCTTTCACCTCTTTTGTTAGGTTGATTCCCAAGTATTTTATTTTTTTTGAAGATATTTTGAATGGAGTGGTTGTCCTCATTTCCATTTCAGAGGATTTGTCGCTGATATACAGGAATGCCTTTGATTTATGCGTGTTGATTTTAAATCCTGCCACTTTGCTGAATTCATTTATTAGCTCTAATAGTTTCTTTGTAGAGTCTTTTGGGTCTGCTAGATATAGAATCATATCATCTGCAAATAGTGATAATTTAATTTCTTCTTTTCCTATTTTTATGCCTTTAATTTCTTTCGTCTGTCTAATTGCTCTGGCCAGTGTTTCGAGAACTATGTTGAAGAGAAGTGGAGAGAGAGGGCATCCCTGTCTTGTTCCAGATTTTAGAGGGAATGCCTTCAGTTTTTCTCCATTCAGAATAATGCTAGCCTGAGGCTTAGCATAGATTGCTTTTACAATATTGAGGTATGTTCCTGTTATCCCTAGTTTTTCTAGAGTTTTGAACATAAAGGGATGCTGTACTTTGTCAAATGCTTTTTCCGCATCTATCGAGATGATCATATGGTTCTTATTTTTAAGTCTATTGATGTGGTGAATAACATTTATTGATTTCCGTATATTGAACCAGCCTTGCATCCCAGGGATGAATCCTACTTGATCATGGTGTACAATTTTTTTGATATGTTTTTGTATCCGATTCGCCAGAATTTTATTGAGGATTTTTGCATCTAGGTTCATTAGAGATATTGGTCTGTAGTTTTCTTTCTTTGAAGTGTCTTTGTCTGGTTTAGGTATCAGGGTGATGTTGGCCTCATAGAATGAATTTGGAAGTTCTCCCTCCTTTTCTATTTCCTGAAGTAGCTTGAAAAGTATTGGTATTAGTTCTTCTTTAAAGGTTTTGTAAAATTCTGCTGTATACCCATCGGGACCTGGGCTTTTCTTAGTTGGTAGTCTTTTGATGGTTTCTTCTATCTCCTCAATTGATATTGGTCTGTTTAGGTTTTCTATATCCTCCTGACTCAATCTGGGCAGATCATATGACTTAAGAAATTTATCTATGCCTTCACTATCTTCTAATTTATTGGAGTATAAGGATTCAAAATAGTTTTTGATTATCTTCTGTATTTCTGAAGTGTCTGTTGTGATATTGCCTTTTTCATCCCGTATGCTAGTAATTTGAGTTCTCTCTCTTCTTCTCTTCACTAGCATCGCTAAGGGTCTGTCGATTTTGTTTATTTTTTCAAAGAACCAACTTTTAGTTTTGTCAATTTTTTCAATTGTTTCTTTTGTTTCGATTTCATTAATTTCAGCTCTGATTTTAATTATTTCTTGCCTTCTACTTCTTTTGCTGTTGTTTTGCTCTTCTTTTTCAAGGATTTTGAGATGAAGTATGAGATCATTTATTTGTTGGTTTTTTCTTTTTTTAAGGAATGAACTCCAAGCAATGAATTTTCCTCTTAGAACTGCTTTCAATGTGTCCCATAGATTCCGATATGTTGTGTCTGTGTTTTCATTTATCTCTAAGAATTTTTTAATTTCCTCCTTGATGTCTTCTATAACCCATTGATCATTCAGTAACCTATTGTTCATTCTCCAATTGATGTATGCTTTTTCCTTCCTTCTTTTATCGTTGATTTTCAGTTTCATTCCATTATGATCAGATAAGATGCATGGTAATATCTCTACTCCTTTATATTGTCTAAGAGTTGCCCTGTGACATAATATATGATCTATTTTTGAGAAGGATCCATGTGCTGCTGAGAAAAAAGTGTAACTGCTTGATGTTGGGTGGTATACTCTATATATGTCAATTAGGTCTAGGTTATTAATAGTGTTATTGAGTTCTATAGTTTCCTTATTCAACTTTTGTTTGGAAGATCTGTCCAGTGGCGAGAGAGGTGTGTTGAAGTCTCCCATGATTATGGTGTGGTGGTCTATTAGACTCTTGAACTTGAGAAGAGTTTGTTTGACGAACATAGCTGCACCATTGTTTGGGGCATAAATATTTATGATTGTTATGTCTTGTTGGTGTATGGTTCCCTTAAGCAGTATGTAGTGTCCCTCTTTATCTCTTTTGATTAACTTTGGCTTGAAATCTATTTTATTTGATATGAGTATGGACACGCCTGCTTGTTTCCGAAGTCCATATGAGTGATATGATTTTTCCCAACCTTTCACCTTCAGCCTATGTATGTCTTTTCCTATCAAATGCGTCTCCTGTAGGCAGCATATTGTTGGGTCTTGTTTTGTGATCCATTCTACTAGCCTGTGTCTCTTAATTGGTGAGTTTAAGCCATTAACATTTAGGGTTATTATTGAGATATGGGTTGTTCTTCCAGCCATATTTGTTTATTTCTGTTACTAAACATTGTTTGTTTTCCTCTTTGATTGTTCCCCCCCCCTTTACTGTCCTACCTCCCACTGTTGGTTTTCATTGTTATTTTCCATTTCCTCTTCCTGTAATACTTTGGCTAGGATGTTTTGAAGAGATGGTTTTCTAGCTGCGAATTCTTTAAACTTTTGTTTATCGTGGAAGGTTTTAATTTCATTCTCCATCCTGAAGCTTAATTTCGCTGGATACACAATTCTTGGTTGGAACCCATTATCTTTCAGTGTTTGAAATATGTTATTCCAGGATCTTCTAGCTTTCAGAGTCTGTGTTGAAAGATCAGCTGTTATCCTGATTGGCTTGCCCCTAAATGTAATCTGCTTCCTTTCTCTTGTAGCTTTTAAAATTCTCTCCTTATTCTGTATGTTGGGCATCTTCATTATAATGTGTCTAGGTGTGGATCTCTTATGATTTTGCACATTCGGCGTCCTGTAGGCTTCTAGGATTTGGGATTCTGTCTCATTCTTCAAGTCTGGGAAGTTTTCTTGTATTATTTCATGGAATAGACTGCTCATTCCTTTGGTTTGGAGCTCTGTACCTTCCTGTATCCCAATGACTCTTAAGTTTGGTCTCTTAATGTTATCCCATATTTCTTGGATGTTCTGCTCATGGTTTCTTAACAGTCTTGCTGAGCTGTCTATGTTCTTTTCCAGTTGAAATACTTTGTCTTCATTGTCTGATGTTCTATCTTCTAAGTGTTCTACTCTGTTGGTAGTATTCTCCATTGAGTTTTTAAGTTGGTTTATTGCTTCCTGCATTTCTAGGATTTCTGATTGCTTGTTTTTTATAACCTCTATCTCCCTGTATAGTTGATCCTTTGCTTCCTGGATTTGTTTGCGTAATTCGTTGTCGAAGTGATCTTTCATTGTCTGATTTTGCTGTTTAATGTCTTCCTTGATACTCCAGATCATCTGAAGCATGTATATCCTGAATTCTTTATCTGACATTCCATCTGCTGCAGCTGTTACCTCTTCTAAAGTTGCGTTGACCTGCATTGCTTGTGGTCCTTTCTTTCCTTGTCTTTTCATACTGCTTGCGTATCTTTCCTGCAGGTGCGGGCGGCGGCTCTGCTCTCTCCTTATTCCAATTGGGGTGTCGTGGCTACCACGCCGGCAGGTCACTGGGCCTGTTCTGGGAGCTGGTGGCGGCTCTGTTCTGCCCCTACTCCAATTGGGGTGTCGTGTCTGTCGTACCAGCAGGCCACTGGGCCTGTCCTGCTGGTCGGTCGCAGATCTGCCCACCTTTCGGGCACGAGTGGAGGCTCTGCTTTGCCCCTACTCCAATTGGGGTGTCGTGACTACCCCGCCTGCAGGATGCTGGGTCTGTTCCTGGCAAGGGAGGCGACTCTGCTCTGTCCCTACTCCAATTAGGGTGGTGTTTGTACCCCGCCGGCAGGCTCCTGGGCCTGATCCGCCGGTCTGTTGTAGGTCTGCCTACCTTGAAGGCGCTGGCGGCGGATCTGCCCTGCCCCTCCTACCACGCCTGCGGACCCCTGGGCCTGATCTGCAGGTTGATCACTGGTCTGCTCACCCTGCGGGCACGGGTGGCGGTTCCGCTCCACCCCCACTCCAATTGGGGTCACGTGACCACCACACCGGCAGGGCCTGATCCGGGCGTGGGATAAGGATCTGCTCTGCCCCTACTCGAGTTGGGGTGACGTGTGTACCACACTGGCAGGCCACTGGGCCTAACCCGCCAGGCTGTCACAGGTCTGTTTACCTTGCAAGCGCGAAGGGCGGCTCTGCCCTGCCCCTCCTACCACGCCCATGTACTACTGGGTCGTGGGTCTGCCCACCTGGCGGGTGTGGGTGGCGGCTCCGCTCCGCCCCCTCTCCAATTGGGGTCACGCGGTCACCACGCTGGCGAGCCGCTGGGCCTGCTCCGGGGGCTGGCGGCGGCCCGGCTCCTTCCCTCCGGCTCGAGGACAAATTGAGGAGACTCGGGTGACTGAGCCTCACCCCCCTTACCAGAAGACCAACTGCTTATGTCACCGCTGGTATTGATGAAGATCTCTCCTCCACCGCTTTCTGCTGACATCAGATCTCTGCCATGTTGGTATCCTATGCGAATGGCAGCATTTCGTTCCCCTTGCCAGGCAACCCAAGCAATGGGTGAGTCCTGACCTGCCCTCAGCAGGACCCGGACCGAGACACAGTTTCCGCGGGCTCCTAGCCCCGGTCCAGGGAAGTTCCGGGAGCCGGAACTCGGCCGCTCCGTGCTCGGTGTAAGCTCCTATAAGTGTAGGCTCCAAGAAGCAGCCCCCGCGGGCTCAGTTCCGGGAGCCGGAATTCGGCCGCTTAGTGTTTGGTGTATGCTCTGATAGTAGCAGGGTCCAAGAAGCAGCCTCCGCGGGTCCGCAGCCCTGAGCCAGGGCGGTTCCGGGACGGTTCCGGGAGCCGGAACTCGGCCGCTCTGTGCTCGGTGTAAGCTCCTATAAGTGTAAGCTCCAAGAAGCAGTCCCCGCGGGCTCAGTTCCGGGAGCTGGAATTCGGCTTCTTGGTGTTTCGTGTTTGCTCTGATATTAGCAGGGTCCAAGAAGCAGCCTCCGCAGGCTCCGCAGCCCGGAGCCAGGGCGGTTCCGGGACGTTCCGGGAGCCGGGACTTGGCCGCCCCGCGCTCCGTGTTCACTCCGATAAGATCAGATTTTAAGAAGCCCCCAGGCGCTGAACCCTAGCAATCTGTCTGCAAGCCGCAGGCGAATTGCAGCCTGAAATTACCTGTTCTATGGCTGAATGAGCTGCGGTCAGTCAAAAACAGGTGTGGTGACGTCAGTTTACCAACATGGTGGCTGCTGGCCTCCTCTGTGGTCTGACCGGTGTGGAGAACCGAGATGGACCGCTTCCTTCCCCGTCTCGAACCCAGAATTCAGCCCTGAGTGCGGTGCTTGCGCGTCTGGCAGAAACTGCAGCGCTGTAACCCTGTGTCTCTATCCCAGCGCGCCTTGCAGACTCTAGCCGCGGGGCGATTTGCTGAATAAGCAGTATTACCCTCCGTGAGACAAACCTCTCGCGTTTGAGTCCCCGTAGCCGATCCTCATGCGATGGAAATCCTTCCTCCAGGTTCCGGCGCACCCCACTATTGCTGGAAATTCCTAACAAGATATCCTTTAGCCGTCCTGACTTGTCATACTCCCACACAGTGAAGCAGCACACGGGGGTAATGCACTCCCCTCGCCGCCATCTTCCCTCCTCCTAGCAGTTAAATTAATAACTCAAAAAGATAGCAAGGACTGTGGTAAGTTATATGTTCACAATTTAGTGCTACTATGAATTACTGTGGAAACAAGGAGGACCCTAACTTACCTTGACATGTAGAGATATCTATTTCCTAAGTGCATTAGACTGCTCCAAGCAGAGAGAACATCATGCTCAAAAAATCAGAATTTCAGAAATTGTACTTCAGCAGTGCTAAACTGGAATATGTACCTGTAAGGGAAAAGAGTAACAAAAGTTAAGGTGATGAGATAATAAAGAGCCTGGTCATGGGTGTCTTACAGGTTCTTATGCATAAAATGAGTTGAAACAGTTTATTTTTTAAGATTAACACCAGATGTGCCTTTTAAAAAGATCTTTAGTAGCTATGCAAAGAATGAGAAGATTCATGAGAGAGCAGTGAAAAGATCAGACCTGCAAAATCAAAAGCAGAAAAACCAACTTGTAAGCTAATTTATTTACTCTTACATTCAGGAAATATTTCTTAACTGTGTGATATGAACGAGGCATTATTCTGTGCTTCTGTCCTTTTGGAGCTTACATTTAATGCAAGATACAGGAAAGAAATATCAGGAACATGATGATTAACGAAATAGCAGGAGTACTAAAAAGAATAAAGAGAACTAAACGTATGGAGCTCGAGGGGAAGGAAGAGATGGTAAAGAAGAAATGTGGAGCTGGGCATGGTGGTGCACACCTGTAATGCCAGTAGCTCAGGAGGCTGAGGCAAGAGGATCAAAAGTTCAAAGTCAGCCTCAGCAACTAAGCAAGACCTTGTCTCAAAATAAAAAATAAAAAAGAAAAGGGCTGGGATGGCTCAGTGGTTAAGTGCCCTTGGGTTTAATCCCTAGTACAAAAAAGAAAAAAAAAGGAGAAATCTAAATGACTTCTACTTTGACAACTGGGAAATATTGGCGACATTCACCAAGGTTAGGAATACAAGAGAAGCAGACTTGCACATAATAAGTTTGATAGGGCTAAAAGTTAAGACGTGCACATAATAATTTTGATAGAGTAGGTAATACTAAGGCAAAAAAAATACAGTAAGAAGTTAAAAAGAATTCTTTAGAAATAATAATAGCAGCTCCTTCATAGGGAATTTGTGAAGATGAAATGTACTGAAGCATGGAAATTGCTTAGACCATCATTTGGCACATAGTGTATTGTCATGTTAGCTGCTATTATTATTACTTCAAGATTATGAGTTTTGAACTGGAAAAAAGTTGGCCTAAATCTTGCCAGTACCGCTTACCAATTGTATGGCTTTGAACAAGTTTCTTACTTTAAGTCTTACTTTCTCTGCATATAAAATGAGGATAGCATCTGTTTTACAGTGATTCTGTAAGGATTAGTAATAGTAAATGGAAAGTACCAACTCTGATGATTGCCTCAAGATAAATGCACAATGAATGCTGGAAGTCAGAAATTTGTACCTCTAGAGAAAGGTTTGGATTATAAGTAGAATTTTAAGTAATGTCAACATAGAGAATTGGAACATTTAAACATATGCAATGAAAAAAGAAAGTTTCTAGAAATGGAAAAGACAGTATGCCTAAAGATCCTGAATAGTTGGTAAGGGAGGTAATTCACTGAGTATTGGTAGAGGAAGTCAGTTGGAGGCTACAATAGAATAATGGAAGACTGATTTTTCAAGAAAATTATAGTTAAATAGACTTTATTAAAAAAATTAGCAGCATTGAGCATCCAAGTGAATTCTTTTTTTTTCTTTTTTTAATATTTATTTTTTAGTTGTAAGTGGATACAATATTTTACATTTATGTGGTGCTGAGTATTGAACTCAGTGCCTCAAGCATGCCAGGTGAGCACTCTACCACTGAGCCACAACCCCAGCCCCAACATTTTCAATTCTTTTTTAAAAAATTTTATTATTAGTTGTTCAAAACATTACATAGCTCTTGACATGTCATATTTCATACATTTGATTCCAGTGGGTTATGAATTCCCATTTTTACCCCGTATACAGATTGCAGAATCACATCGGTTACACATCCACGTTTTTACATACTGCCATACTAGTGTCTGTATTCTGTTGCCTTTCCTATCCTCTACTATTCCCCATCCCCTCTCCTCCCCTCCCATCTTCTCTCTCTACCCCATCTACTGTAATTCATTTCTCTCCCTTGTTTTTTTTTCCCTTTCCCCTCACTTCCTCTTATATGTAATTTTGTATAGCAATGAGGGTCTCCTTCCATTTCCATGCAATTTCCCTTCTCTCTCCCTTTCCCTCCCACCTCTCGTCCCTGTTTAATGTTAATCATCTTCTCATGCTCTTCCACCCTGCTCTGTTCTTAGTTGCTCTCCTTATATCAAAGAAGACATTTGCCATTTGTTTTTTAGGGATTGGCTAGCTTCACTTAGCATAATCTGCTCTAATGCCATCCATTTCCCTGCAAATGCTATGATTTTGTCATTTTTTAGTGCTGAGTAATACTCCATTGTGTATAAATGCCACATTTTTTTTTTTTATCCGTTCATCTATTGAAGGGCATCTAGGTTGGTTCCACAGTCTAGCTATTGTGAATTGTGCTGCTATGAACATCGATGTAGCAGTATCCCTATAGTACGCTCTTTTAAGGTCTTTAGGGAATAGTCCGAGAAGGGGAATAGCTGGGTCAAATGGTGGTTCCATTCCCAGCTTTCCAAGGAATCTCCATACTGCTTTCCAAATTGGCCACACCAATTTGCAGTCCCACCAGCAGTGTACAAGTGTACCCTTTTCCCCACATCCTCGCCAGCACTTGTTGTTGTTTGACTTCATAATGGCTGCCAATCTCACTGGAGTGAGATGGTATGTTAGGGTGGTTTTGATTTGCATTTCTCTGACTGCTAGAGATGGTGAGCATTTTTTCATGTACTTGTTGATTGATTGTATGTCCTCCTCTGAGAAGTATCGGTTCAGGTCCTTGGCCCATTTATTGATTGGGTTATTTGTTTTCTTATTGTTTAATTTTTTTGAGTTCTTTGTATACTCTGGATATTAGGGCTCTATCTGAAGTGTGAGGAGTAAAAATTTGTTCCCAGGATGTAGGCTCCCTATTTACCTCTCTTATTGTTTCTCTTGCTGAGAAAAAACTTTTTAGTTTGAGTAAGTCCCATTTGTTGATTCTTGTTTTTAACTCTTGTGCCATGGGTGTCCTATTAAGGAATTTGGAGCCCGACCCCACAGTATGTAGATTGGAGCCAACTTTTTCTTCTGTCAGACACAGAGTCTCTGATTTGATATCAAGCTCCTTGATCCATTTTGAGTTAACTTTTGTGCATGGCGAGAGAAAGGGATTCAGATTCATTTTGTTGCATATGGATTTCCAGTTCTCCCAGCACCATTTGTTGAAGATGCTATCCTTTCTCCATTGCATGCCTTTGGCACCTTTGTCTAATATAAGGTAGTTGTAATTTTGTGGATTGGTCTCTGTGTCCTCTATTCTGTATCATAGGTCTACCTGCCTGTTTTGGTACCAGTTACCATGCTGTTTTTGTTACTATTGCTCTGTAGTATAGTTTAAAATCTGGTATCGCTATACCACCAGTTTCACTCGTCCTGTTTAGAATTGCTTTTGCTATTCTGGGTTTTTTATTTTTCCAGATGAATTTCATGATTGCTTTTTCTGTTTCTGCAAGGAATGCCGTTGGGATTTTGATTGGCATTGCATTAAACCTATAGAGTACTTTTGGTAATATGGCCATTTTAATGATATTAGTTCTGCCTATCCATGAACAAGGTATATCTTTCCACCTTCTAAGGTCTTATTCTATTTCTCTCTTTAGGGTTCTGTAGTTTTCATTTTATAGTTCTTTCACCTCTTTTGTTAGGTTGATTCCCAAGTATTTTATTTTTTTTGAGGATGTTGTGAATGGGGTGGTTGTTCTCATTACCATTTCAGAGGATTTGTCACTGATATACAGGAATGCCTTTGATTTATGCGTGTTGATTTTATATCCTGCCACTTTGCTGAATTCATTTACTAGCTCTAGAAGTTTCTTGGTGGAACCTTTTGGGTCTGCTAGGTATAGGATCATGTCGTCCGCAAATAGTGATAATTTAAGTTCTTCTTTTCCTATCTTTATGCCTTTAATTTCTTTCTTCTGTCTAATTGCTCTGGCCAGTGTTTCGAGAACTATGTTGAAAAGAAGTGGTGAGAGAGGGCATCCCTGTCTTGTTCCAGATTTTAGAGGGAATGCCTTCAATTTTTCTTCGTTCAGAATGATGCTAGCCTGAGGCTTAGTATAGATAGCTTTTACAATATTGAGGTATGTTCCTGTTATCCCTAGTTTTTCTAGTGTTTTGAACATAAACGGATGCTGTACTTTGTCGAATGCTTTTTCCGCATCTATCGAGATGATCATATGGTTCTTATCTTTAAGTCTATTGATGTGGTGAATAACATTTATTGGTTTTCATATATTGAACCAGCCTGCATCCCAGGGATGAATCCTACTTGATCATGATGCACGATCTTTTGATATGTTTCTGTATCCGATTTGCCAGAATTTTATTGAGGATTTTTGCATCTATGTTCATTAGAGATATTGGTCTGTGGTTTTCTTTCTTTGAAGTGTCTTTGTCTGGTTTAGGAATCAGGGTGATGTTGGCCTCGTAGAATGAATTTGGAAGTTCTCCCTCTTTTTCTATTTCCTTAAATAGCTTGAAAAGTATTGGTATTAGTTCTTCTTTAAAGGTTTTGTAAAACTCTGCTGTATACCCATCCGATCCTGGGCTTTTCTTTGTTGGTAGTCTTTTGATGGCTTCTTCTATTTCCTCAATATTGGTCTGTTTAGGTTGTGTATATCCTCCTGACTCAATCTGGGCAGATCATATGACTTAAGAAGTTTATCGATGCCTTCACTATCTTCTATTTTATTGGAGTATAAGGATTGAAAATAATTTCTAATTATCTTCTGTATTTCTGTAGTGTCTGTTGTGATATTGCCTTTTTCATCCCGTATGCTAGTAGTTTGAGTTCTCTCTCTTCTTCTCTTCGTTAGCATGGCTAAGAGTTTATCGATCTTATTTATTTTTTCAGGAACCAACTTTTAGTTTTGTCAATTTTTTCAATTGTTTCTTTAGTTTCTATTTCATTGATTTCAGCTCTGATTTTAATTATTTCTTGCCTTCTACTACTTTTGCTGTTGTTTTGCTCTTCTTTTTCTACTGTTTTGAGATGAAGTGTGAGATCATTTATTTGTTGGTTTTTTCTTTTTTGAAGGAATGAACTCCAAGCAATGAATTTTCCTCTTACAACTGCTTTTATTATGTCCCATAAATTCCGATATGTTGTGTCTGTGTTTTCATTTATCTCTAAGAATTTTTAAATTTCCTCCTTGATGTCTTCTATAACCCATTGATCATTCAGTAACATATTGTTCATTCTCCAAGTGATGCAGGATTTTTCCTTCCTTCTTTTATCGTTGATTTCCAGTTTCATTCCATTATGATCAGATAGGATGCATGGTATTATCTCTACTCCTTTATAATTTCTAAGAGTTGCCCTGTGACATAATATATGGTCTATTTTTGAGAAGGATCCATGTGCTGCTGAGAAAAAAGTGTAACCGCTTGATGTTGGGTGGTATATTCTATATATGTTAATTAAGTCTAGGTTATTAATTGTATTATTGAGTTCTACAGTTTCTTTATTCAACTTTTGTTTGGAAGATCTGTCCAGTGGTGAGAGAGGTGTGATGTCTCCCATAATTATTGTATTGTGGTCTATTAGACTCTTGAACGTGAGAAGAGTTTTGTTTGATGAACATAGCTGCACCATTGTTTGGGGCATATATATTTATGATTGTTATGTCTTGTTGGTGTATGATTCCCTTGAGCAGTATGTAGTGTCCTTCTTTATCCTTTTGATTAACTTTGGCTTGAAATCTATTTTATTTGATATGAGTATGGACACTCCTGCTTGCTTCCGAGGTCCATATGAGTGATATGATTTTTACCAAATGCGTCTCCTCTAGGCAGCATATTGTTGGATCTTTTTTTTTTTTTTTTTTTTTTTTTTTGATCCATTCTACTAGCCTGTGTCTCTTGATTGGTGAGTTTAAGCCATTAACATTTAGGGTTACTATTGAGATGTTTGTACTTCCAGCCATATTTGTTTATTTATGTTACTTAACATGACTTGTTTTTCCTCTTTGCTTATTATTTCCTTTACTGTCCTACCTCCCGCTGTTGGTTTTCATTGTTATTTTTCATTTCCTCTTCCTGTAATGTTTTGCCAAGGATGTTTTGAAGAGCTGGTTTTCTAGCTGCAAATTCTTTAAACTTTTGTTTATCGTGGAAGGTTTTAATTTCATCTTCCATCCTGAAGCTTAATTTCGCTGGATACACGATTCTTGGTAGGAACCCATTTTCTTTCATCGTTTGAAATATGTTGTTCCAGGATCTTCTAGCTTTCAGAGTCTGTGTTGAAAGATCAGCTGTTATCCTGATTGGTTTACCCCTAAATGTAATCTGCTTCCTTTCTCTTGTAGCTTTTAAAGAAATGAGAAAGCACATTTCGATACTATGTCTTAAGTCTGTGGTCATGTAACTGAGGCAAAATGAGCCCTCCATTATCTGTTTCTAGCAGATAGTATTAGGGTTTGGAGGATAAGAGCCTCATTGGTAGTTAAAAAAAAATTGCTTGGCTTAGTTTTCTGCATGTGTGTGTATATATGCGCGCACACACAATATATATATCTTTATAAATAAAAGGTAATGGTCAGGCTATATATAGCATTTCAGAGGGTTTAAGGACTTGGGTTTTGAGCCCTCCTTCCTTGTGTTTTTATCTTCTCCCATAGTGTTGTTTGTTTGGGGCTTTTTGTTTGTATTGGTACTAGGGATTGAAGCTAGGATGCTTTATCACTAAGCTGCATCCACAGTCCTTTCTATTTTTTTATATTGAGACAGGGTCTTTCTAAGTTATTAACACTGGCAACTTTCAATCCTCCTGTCTCACCCTCCTGAGTTGCTAGGATTATAGACATGAACTACCATGCCTGACTTCTCACATAGTTTAACATGAATTGTCTATAAATGTCTTCACAGTGCTGTAGAGAACAGTAAAATGAAGTTTATGACAAATGATCAGAAATGTTTTATTTTGTGTAATTTACATGTTTAATATACTAGATTAAGATACTAAAGGGGCCAGGTGAAGTGTCACTCACCTTAATCCCAGTGGCTGGGGAGGCTGAGGCAGGAGGATCAAGAGTTCAGATCCAGCCTCAGCAAAAGCGAGGCACTAAGCAACTCAGTGAGACCCTATCTAAACAAAAATACAAAATAAGACTGGGTATGTGGCTCAGTGGTCGAGTGCCCCTGAGTTCAATCCTAGGTATCCACCACCCAAAAAAAAGATACTAAAGGGAATGAAACAATGCATATGAAATAAAACCTGATCGTAGGACATCTGTGTGTTTTAGGATTCATTTGCCATTTGCACAAATCTAAAATATAGAGCATTTTGTATGCCATGTAAATAGTATATTGGAGTATGTTCACAATAGTTTCAGAGTTCTTTTTTTCACTTATTATATTGCTTGTGATCAAAGATTTCAAATATTTGTGTGAAGGTAGATAGAATAATGAACCCCCTTATGCACCCCAATCATATGCCCTTACAACCATTAACTCAGAGCTAATCTCCTGTCCCATTCATTACCCTATGACATTCTTCCTCCCTCATACTTTTCGAAGAAAACATCAGACATTGTTTTCACCTATTAGTATTTTAGAGTGCATCTCTAAAAAACAAGGATGCTCTTTTTTATAATGTTTGATGTGATTTTCTCAGAGAATATTGCTTTTCTTCATTTCAAAAAAAATCTAGTTAAATTCAAATTTACAGTCTTCTCATAAATGTCATAAATATTTGTTTATGAATTAGAATCCAAGTAATGTCCACACTTTGTAATTATTTGATATTTCCTTTAAGCCTTTTTCAAATTGTGACTTTCTTCACAACCTTTAAAAAAAATTTTGTTGAAGAAAGTTTTCTTTAGAATTTTTCAGTCTGGCACTTGTTGATTGTATCTCCATATAGTATGATTTGTTGTTACTAGAGCTAATATTAATTACACAAAATAATGAGTCTCTGTGTGACATTTTCATAATGTATTTTGATCATATTCACCCTTCTAGTTATCCTTTCTTATTCCTTCTCCCTCTAATCCGCTTCCTCTTCTCTTTAATTCCCCTTCTACTTATATGTCATATTTTTTTTTTCTCTTAGATACCACCTATGAGAGAAAACATGCAATACCTGTCTTTCTAACAAGTCTGACTTAGTTCACTTGGCATGATGATCTGTCTTCCTGTGAATGACATGATTTCCTCTTTCTTTATGTCTGATCAATACTACATCGTGAATGTATACAACCACAGTTCCTTTATCCATAAGCCATTGATGGGCAGCAAGGTTGATTATATAACTTGGCTGTTGTGAGTAGTGCTCACAACATTTTCAGTTTCAAAATGTGGGTTTGCAGATATCTCCGTTGTATGCTAACTTTGACTTCTCAAGTTATATACCCATTGGTGGTATAGTTGTATCTCATGGTAGCTATTTTAGTTTTTTGAGGAACCTCCATGATGCTTTTCATAAGTATTATACTAATTTACATCCCTGCATCCTCATGAGCATTTGTTCTTTTTTGTTTTTTTGCTAACAGCCATTCTGACTGGGTGAGATGGAATTTATAAGTAGTTTTGATTCTCAGTTCCCTAATGACTAAAGATGTTGACCGTTTTTTCATATATTTATTGGCCATTCATTCTTCTTTTAAGAAGTGTCTGTTAAACTCATTGGCACATGTTTTGATTGGATTCCTTATTCTTTAGGTATTAACTTTTTTGATTCTTTATATATTCTGGAGATTAATAGTTCATCTGATGAATAGCTGGCAAAGATTTATCTCGCATTCTGTAGGCTGTCTTCACTGTTGTTTCCTTTGTTATGCAGAAGCTTTTTAAATTTGATATAATATTGCCCATTTGTCAGTTTTTGCTAATAGTTAATGAGCTATTGGAGTCCTGTTCAGTAAACTGTTGCCTATACTGATATCTTGAAGTATTTCCCCTGGTTTCCTCTGTCAGTTTCAATTTCAAGCCTTACATTAAGATCTCTGATCTATTTCAGGTTGATTTTATACAGAGTGAGAGGGATCAGTTTTCATCTTCTACATAATATCATATGGTCTTCCTAGCCCCATTTGTTGAAGAGACTGCTTGTTTATTCCTGGGTTCTGTATCTTATTCCATATTTCAATAAGCTTATTGTTATGCCAGTATTACCCTGGCTCTTAATATATTTTGAAATCACGTATCATGATGCCTTCAGCATTGTTTTGTTTTTGCTCGGGATTGCTTTGGGTATTTGGGACCTTTTGTGCTTCCATATGAATTTTAGGATTGTATATTCTAGTTATGTAAAGAATGTCATTGGTATTTTGATGGAGATTGCATTGAACTATAGATTGCTTTTGTTGCTATGGCTATTATAACTATGTTAATTTTCCCAATCCATGAACATGGTATGTCTTTTCAAATTCTAGTGTCATCTTCAGTTTCTTTCTTCATTATTTTATAATTTTCATTGGAGAGGTCTTTTGCCTCTTTGGTTAGTTTTATTCCTAGATGATTTAAGTATTTTTGAGGCTATTCTAAATGGGATTGTTTTCCTGATTTCTTTCTCAGCAAGCTCATTTTTGGTATATAGGAAAGTACTGAGTTACAAATTGATTTTGCATTCTGCTACTTTGCTGAATTGGTTTATCTATTCTTTTGGTGGACTATAGGGTTTTATAAATATAGAACCATCATCAGCAAACAGGGATAATTGAACTTACTTCCATTTTGTATCCCTTTTATTTCCTTCTCTTGCCTTATTCTGGCTAAAGTTTCCAGTACTAAGTTGATTAAGCTAATGGTAAGAGTGGGCATCCTTGACTCACTCCTCTTTTGGAGTAAATGCTTTCTGGTTTTCCCTATTCAGTATGATATTGCCTCTAAGTTTGTCAGTTATGGCCTTTATTATGTTGAGCTATGATCCTTTTATACCTAGTTTATACAGTGTTTTCATTTTAAAAATGTGTTGAATTTTATCAAACTTTTTCTGGGTCTGTTGAGATGATCATGATTTTTATCCTTGATTCTACTTATGTAGTGAATTACATTTATTGATTTGTATATGTTAAACTAACCTTGCATCCCTGGAATGAAACCAACTTAATCATGCTGTATGATCTTTTCTTAATGTGAGGTTGAAATCAGTTAGCAAGAACTTTGTTGAGGATTTTTGCATCTATGTTCATTCAGGATATTGGTCTACGATGTTCTTTTCTGTGGGGTCCTTATCAGGTTTTGGTAACAGAGTAATAATACTGGCTTCATAGAATGAGTTTGGAAGGATTCCTTCCCTTTTGTTTTATGGAATATTTTGAGGAGAATTGGTGTTGGCTTTTCAAAACTGGTAAAATTCAGCAATGAATCCATCTAATCCTGGATTTTTCTTTGTTGGAACTGTATTACTACTTCTGTCACATTGCTTGATATTCATCTACTTAAGAGTTTTATGGCTTCTTGGTTCAAATTTTGGCAAGTCAGAAATGTTTTTAGAATTTTGTCCATTTCTGGATTTTCCAATTTATGGGCACATACTTTTTCAAAATATTCACTAACTTCTCTGGATTTCAGTGGTATCTGTTTTAATGTGCCCCTTTTCATCTCTTTTCTCCCTCTGTCTTTTGGTTAGTTTACTGAAGATTTTTCAATTTTTTTTTCAAAAAACCAACTGTTTCATTGGTCCTTTGTATTCTTTTTTATATATACTTCATTTATTTCTGCTCTGATCTTTGTTATTCTACTGATTTTGCGTTTGGCTTGTTCGTTTCTCTTTTTTTTTAATATATATTTTTTAGTTTTAGGTGGACACAATATCTTTATTTTTATGTGGTGTTGAGGATCGAACCCAGTGCCCCACACATGCCAGCTGAGCGCGCTACCGCTTGAGCTACATCCCCAGCCCTTCTTTTCTTTTTATCTTCCCCTAAGGCCTTGAACTGTATCATTAGGTTATTTATTTGAGATTTTTGTTTTTCTATTATACTCACTTATATCTATGAACTGTTCTTTCTGCCCTCTAATTTCTTGTAGGTTGTGTTTTCATTTCCACTTGATTGTAAAATTTTTTAAAAAGTTCCTCCAATTTCGGCTCATTCAGAAGTGTATCATTTATGTGTTTGTATATTTTCTGCAGTTTTGCTTGTTGATGATTTCTAGTTTCATTCTGTTATGGTCTGATAAGGTACAAGAAATTATGATTATGATTATTTTGTTATTTGTAAAGAAATGCTTTATGGACTGAATGCTTTATGGACTAACACAATGCAGAAAGCCATGTGTTTTGATGAAAAGAATGTGTATTCTGCAGATAGTCATTGTTCATTTGGTCTATAATGTAATTGAACTCTGATGTTTCATTGTTGGGTTTTTTTCCTGGAAGATCCTCCTATCGCTGAGAATGGTATATTGAAGGTACCACTTTGTCACATGGTGCCTGTCTCTCCCTTTACATCATATTGTTTCTGTTTTATGAAGTTGGGTGGTCTGATATTCAATGTATATATATTTACAGTTGTACATTGAATTGTTCTCTTTTCAATATGTTAGGGACCTTTGTTTCTTTTGATTTTGGCTTGAAGTCTGTTTTGTTGAACACAAGTATGGTTACTCCTACTTGCTTCCAGATTCCATTGATTGAAATATTCTCCATCTCACTTTTAGTGTGTGTATGTTTTGCTAATGAAATGAGTTTCTTGCAGGTAACTAACAGTTAGTCTTGCTTCCTAATTTATCAGCGGATTGTGTGTTTTACTTGGAAAATCCAGACCATTTAACTTCACCCTCAGGTTGACAGATAGGAACTACTGTTATTGTTGACAGATAGGAACTACTACTTGTCATTCTGTTGTTTTCTTTTGGTTGTTTTTGAATGATCTGTGTTCATTTTTTTCTCATTTATCTTAGAAGTTCGATAGTTTACTGAACTAATCATGCATGTACCAAGATGTACATATCCTTTACCTGGATGTACATATCTTTTTCAAGATCTGGGAAATTTTATGCTATCATTTCACATAATAGGTTTTCTTTGTCCTTAGCCTGTAGCTCTACTCCCTCCTCTAATCCTGGGTGAGTCATAATCTTGGTCTTTTAAAGTTGTTCCAGAGCTCTTTTATATCCTGATAGTAGTTGCTCCCTTTTTTCTTTATTACTGTCTGAATGTGCAAGTTTGTCTGCAAGCCCTGATAATCTTTTGCTTGATTTGGTTGGTGGTGAGGCTTTCATCTGAGTTTGTTTGTGGGGTTTTTTTTTTTTTTGGGGGGGGGGGGGTATCTTATTGTACTTTTTATTTCCAGAATTTCTCTCTTTATTGAATTCCTCTTTCATATTCTGCATTATTGTCCTCAATTCATTTAGCTCTTTATTTGTATCTCTGAATTTGTTGATCATTTTAATAACCAACCTTTTGAATTCTTTAGCATTTCAACTACTTTGATATCTTTGAAATCAGTTTCTAGAGTTATTTTTTGCTTTGAGAGGAAACGTGTTGTTTTTTTCATTTTTCTTGGGTTTCGGTGTTAAGATTTTTGCATCTTTGGGATGGATATCTCTTCCACTTTTATGTGATTGCCTTAGTGAGCAGCTAGCTGTCTTTTGAGGGCTTGGTCCCCAATACTTCTCAGAAGAAAACAAACAGTAACACAAAGTCAAACTGGATATGGAAACACAGTAAAAACACTTAAAACCAACAATTATACTACCAATAAGAAGGAAAAGGGTGAAAATAATAAACTGAAAACTCAGAAATTAGGGTGGAAGTAATAATAAAATGAGAATAAAAGGGGGATAGGAAAGGGAAAAAAGAAGGAAGCAGCAATACTTAAAAAGGAGAAGAATGATAAAGAGGAGAGAAAATGGAAAAGGGGAAAATAAATCTAATTAAAGACTAAAATTTGTTTTTAAAAGGAGGCAGATTTTTTTTAATATTTATTTTACAGTTTTCGGTGGACATAACATCTTTATTTTATTTTATGTGGTGCTGAGGATCGAACCCAGAGCCCCGCGCTTGCAAGGCGAGCGCGCTACCGCTTGAGCCACATCCCTAACCCAAGACTAAAAATTAAGTTAATTAAAAATTTATAACAGTAAGGGGGAAAAAAGAAAAGATGGGCAGAGGAGAGATAAGTCCAAATCATTTCTCCTAGTCCCAGTGCTTATATTGGAGAAGTTTCTTTCTAGGTGCTCTAATAATGGAGTCCATGGGTTAGAGGAGGTGTGCAGATCGTTAGAGCTGGAACTTGTTGAAATTCCTCTCTGGTCCCACTAAACAGGTTGGTGCTGTATAACTGAGGTTTGCCCTGAATTTCCTACCAGACTTTTTTTTTTTTTTTTTGGTGCTTCCAGAATCTTTGCTGACTTCAACTAGCTTTGCTATATGTGGGACCAATAAGTGCTCACTTACTTCCATGGCCCTTCAGTCTGTGTACTTCAGGGACGTGCAAGCCAAGGCATATCCTCAAATGCTTCTGAGAGTGAGGGAAGCCAAATAAACTCTCAGTTGTGCACTGGAGTGGGCAGCTGTGAGAATTAAGCAACCTCCTGACCTCAATTTTGGTGCACTAAGACTTGCATCCTAGGTAAACTGCATGAAATGGGTTTCACTGCTCACTTCAGATAGTGATGCCACTGACACCATGCCCTTCACAACCTGAGCTCCCCACTGCTTAAACTTATCAGTGGGTCTGTGACTGATCCCTCTCTTCTCTTGGGAGAAGGGTTGGATTGTCTCCTCGTCGTCTGTTGTGGGTTAGATGTGAGTGTCCCCCAAAAGCTCATGTGTGAGACAATGCAAGAAGGTTTAGAGGGGCATTGATTATGAGCCTTAACCCAATCTGTGAATGAATCCCCTGATTGGGATTAACTGAATGGTAACCAGAAGTAGGTAGGGTGTGACTGGAGGAGGTGGGTTATTGGAGGCATAACTTTGAGTGTTATATTTTGTCTTGGTCAGGAAAGCTGTCTCCGCTTCTTGGTGCAATGCCCTAAGCTACTTTCCTCACCTTCACCCTTCCGCCATGATGTCCTACCTCACCTTGGGCCTCAAGGAATGGAGTCAGTGGAGACCTCTGAAACCGTGATCCTCAAATAAACTTCCTCTTAATTGTTCCTGTTAGGTCCTTTGGTCACAGCATCAGAAAAGCTAAAACATCATCTCTTATCCAGTCATGGTGTTCTGTCATGAGCTCATCCTGGCATGGTGTCCTCAGCAACTCTGAATTGTGACTGTTTCATGCTTTCTGATGCACAAAGTAGCTCAGTCCCAAATAGCCCCCCCCCCCTCCACATACACACAACATGGCTCTTGGTTATAGCCCTTAAAGAAATGATAGGTGCTACAGTGGTTTTCTCCCTTAAAGCTAGCCTGCCAAGCAATCTATATTCTCATGCTGAATTTAAAGCTTGCAAGAATCGTGGGTTTCTCCTGCAGTTAGGACTGCTGGTTCTCTGTTTATCCTTGGGGCTGTCTGCATTCTCTTGCTTTACCTTCTGCTTGTAATGTAGAGTCCTTCCACCACCATCTGGAGTTTGAATTGCATACCCTTCATACTTTTCTCTGAGTTGCCTTTCTATTTCTCTGTGCTCTTTAGCTTTCCTGCCACCTCTTTTTCTTCATTCCCAGAGCTCTTCCTCCCTTTATTTCTTCGCAGTGGCAGTGTTGTTTCTTTTCACATGCAGAGTCATTCCAAGGAAACCTGTATTCTGCCATCTATTCCACCTCTGTTCCACCCAGAAGTCCCATAGTTGATTGAAAATGCTCCTGCCTTTCCTATACATTGGTAATTGGACTTAGAGTTATAAGTCTAATAGGAATCCACTATCCATATAAGCTATTTTAATCTTAAAGTTGAATTATTAAAATTAAATAAAATTAACTCATTTGCGGAGGTATACTAGCCTCATTTCAAGTGATCAATAGCCACATATTGCTAATGGCTGTCATATTGGTGCATCTGTAGTGCATTTTCATTATTACAGTAAATTCTGTTGAACAGAGCTGCTTTGGGTAAAGATTGATCAAATACAATTTTCTTTTCTCTGTGTGTTTATCCATTTGAAGGCACACAATGTCTCATGGTCTTTTTTCTTTCTGATTTTAGTAGCTGTTGATGATCAATGCCTGGGTCTATTCGTTCATTAAAAGGATGCAAAATGCTGACCATAGGAGTTTTAAATAGTCACTTCTCAGTGGTGTGATTCCCAGAAGCTTCACAGCTGAGTTAACATTTAATTGAGCCTTGACTTTCTCTAAAAATTTGAGAAGAGATGTTGTTGTTGTTGTTGTTATTGTCTTAATCAGAAGGTGGAAGAAGAATGTTTTTGCTATCAAAGGAATAGAACATGTTAAAATTGAAAGGGATGTTTGGTGCCTAGACTGTAGATCCTGAATACAAGGATAAGGAGTTGGACTTCATTTGGAAGGAAAAATGCTATCATCCAATTAATTTTCCTTTTCTTTTTTTAACAACATCTCACTCCTAGTCATTGTTGAGTCTTATTAAATTTTTATTTCCTTGACAAAGATGGGCATGTGACCTTAGTTGTTTCAAATGGAATGAACATGAAGGCTTTTGGATGCAAATGATGATCCCAAATATTCTCTTCCTGTTGATTCAGCTAGAACACCTGCATCCATTTTGTTAGGTTGATAAAAGAAGCCTGCATATAGCCAACAGAATCAGAGAGAAAGGAAAGTAGATCTCGGAATCAAATCATGTGTGAATATCACTTGTCTACCTCTTGATTTAATTTTTTAAAATTAGCTTTATTGAGATATAGCATTCATACAATAAAATGCACCCATTTTGAGGTGACATTTTGGTGAATTTTGACAAACTTCTACAACCATATAACATAACCCAATCAAAATACAGAACATTTTGACCATAGATTAGTGTTTTCCTGTTCTAGAACTTTCTGTGATGGAATCATGCAGTGTGAAATCTTTTGTGTTTGGTTTCTTTTGGTCTTTATGTATTTAGGATTCCTTTTATCTTTTTTCATATGTTTTTGTTTCTTCTTCCTAGGTGTGGAATTGTTAGGTGATACAAACATGTTCATCTTGACAAAAAAACTATTTCTGGGCCTGGCACAGTGGTGCACATCTGTAATCCTAGCAACTCAGCAGACTGAGGCTGGAGGATTTCAAGTTTGATACCACCCTCAGTAACTTAGTGAGGCCCTAAGCAACCTACTGAGACTCTGTCTCAAAGTAAAAAATAAAAAGGTCTGAGAATGTAGTCCAGTGTTAAAGCACCTCTGGGTTCAATCCCCAGTACCCCAAAACAAAACAAACAGACAAAACCCTATTTACCTATTTTCTAAACTTCTTGCACTCTTTTATACTCCCATCAGCAAGTTATTTATTGTGTGTTCTAGATGAAACTTGTTTTAAAGCATTGTTAGGGCAAGTTATGGAGTAGCATTTAGTCTAGAGCTAACTTAGCACTACCCATAAGGGAACCACACTAATCTGCTAGTAATGCCCAGGTATTCATCAGGGGCTCTTCACTTGAGCATTCTTTCACTCCTTCTGGTCAGAACTTCAACATCTTCCAATTTAGTGAGATGGAAGAGTGTACGCTTCCAGATTCCAGTAGTTTGTGTTCATGAAATCTCACCTTACATATGTGTAGCTTAGCGTGCAGCCTAAGACTAGGACTGTGATGCATAGTTTTGAAGTTCTGTCTCTGCCCCTCAAGGTTCTCTTCTCCCTAGTACTCTGAACATTTCAGCTGCTTTAGCCTCTGTCAACTCAAATCTCTGTCTCTTCAGTTTAGCCTGATCTCCATCCTTTGCTTGGGTTTTCCCCTCAATGTGCCAGGTTCTGGGATAATTCCAGGAAGAAAGGGAGTGTAATAATAGAGGTCATCTTGATTTGTTCTCCTTTTCTCAGGAATCATAATCTTATATAACCTGTTGTCCTGTATCTGAATTTTATTCATGTATTTTTCCAAGCTTTTTAAGTTCACAGTAGATTTGCTGGTCTATTACCAATTACTCTGATATGAGCAGCAGCAAGAGTCCTAAATCTGAGTTCTATTTTTAATCTTTTGTTGCTACCAAAATAGGGTCTTTATTTCTGTTTGGTTTGTGTATGCTTATTCCATATCCTGTTACTTTATTATTGTTTATAATTCTTCTGTTATTGAATGTTTTTCATCTTCCAAATAGATATATTGTTGTATCATCTGCAAATAAACACTTTTATGTTGTTGTGCTTTTTTGTTGTTGTTTTGTTTTTGCAATTCATATGCCCATAGTTGTTTTCACATCTATTAGCATTGGCTAATACTGAAACTGTAGTGGGCATCCCTATCTTCCATTTCTATTTTAGTAGAAAAGTCTCTAAGTTTGTTAATTTTATTTCATTTTGTATTCATTATTTATAATTCATGTATTTTCATTTATTTTCTCAGCAGATTGTCAACTGTTTGGGATCAGGGGCTATGTATACCTCTTACTTACATATCAACTTAATCATTAATTTATTTGAGTTGATACAGACTAAGTGTACTTATCATGTATAACTTTCTGTATTTGTCACTAGGGCTGCAAAACAACAAAATGCAATTGTATCCCTGTCCCACTCCTTCTTCCTTTCCCTGTCCCCCCAAAATAGAACCTCTAATAGAGAATTACAGGTATTACATAGATTACACAGATGTGATAAATTTTCAGAAAGTGATAGTAGTAGATGCCTTAGTAGCCTACCAGAATGACCTCACCCAGTGTGTCAGCTTTGCATCACTGTGATCAGTGTACATGACAAGAACAACTTAGAGGTGGAAACAGTATTTTGGTCAGTTGTTTCAGAGGTTTGGCCCATGGTCAGCTGACGTTATTGCTCTGGGCCTAACGTGAGGCAGAACATCATGGTGGAAGGGCATGGCAGATGAAAGCAGCTCAAACTATAGCAACTAGTAAGCAGAGAGAGCTTGAATGCAAGGAGCTAGGTATAATATAATCCCCAAGGACATATCCCCAGTGATTACTTCTTCCAGTCATGTCCTTTCTACCTACAGTTAACCACCTGTTAATCCATTCAAATTAACATGGCAAATGAATCAATCTACTGATTAGCTCACAACTCTCTTAATCTAAGCATTTCATTTCTGAGAATTCCTGCATTGTGTCAAACATAAGCTTTCAGGGGATGCATCATATCCAAACCATAACATTCCACTTCTGGTCCCCAAAAGCTCATATCCATCTCACAATGCAAAATACATTTAGTCCGTTTCCAAGACTTCCTGTAGTCTTAACAGTTTTTTCATTGCCCAAAAGTTCCAAGTTCAAAATCATATCTGAGACTCAAGGCAAACTTTTGGCTGTGAGCCCCTATAAAGGTTAAAAGCAAGTCACATACATTCAGTATATAATGGCACAAAGAAACTATTTCTATCCAAAAAGAGAAATAGGGGCATATAAATAAAGGATAGGACCAAAGCAAGAATAAAATCCAACTGGGAAAACCAGTTCTGTAGCTCCACATTCAGCCTCTGAGGCACATGGCCTTGTGATCTTCTCTCCAAAGGGCTTATGTAGTTCTGCCCCTATGGCCTTTCTGGCTGCCTCTGGCTGCCCCTGGCTGCAGCTCACATGGCCTCTCTCCTCTTGTTTCTGCGGCTTTCCTCAGAAGTGTTGTTACTGTTACTGGCGTCTCTTAGTCTTGGTGATCTCCACTGCAGCTTTGACTTCCTTCTCATATCTTTACTTATCACCCTCTTGGGCTATGTGTATGGATTTTGACCTTGTGCACTTTGCCTGGTCTCCAAGTCTTCCTTTGAAATCATGGGGGAGGCTTCCATGAATCCCTAACTCCTTCATCCTGTTTTCCTGCAGAACTAGCACCATGTAGACAACTCTAAGATCTGCCTCCATCTCAAACAGGCTTCCTGGGGCGACAACTGCAGCAGCTTCTATGGACCTGTGAGGCTGAACACAGTGAAACAACTTCCTAGGCTTCCCTGTACAAGCAAGGTTTCTCCATGATCTCTTATCAAAGAAATTTTTACTTTTACACTGTGATCCTAAAATGGGTGTGGTCTTGTCAATTCCTGAAATTCTCTCAAGACATCTTTCCTGTTGTCTCTGTATAAACTATGTAGCATCTCTGTAGTGACTATAATCTCTTCATCAACCCACACCTTTCTTGGACCATTTTACATCCTCTTTTTTGACCAGATTACAAGTTTTAGATCTTCTGTGCTTTCTGCTTCCAGTTATCTCAGTAAACTTAGCTAATAGCCACCAGAAATATCTATATCACTGCCTGAATGCTATGTTGCCTTGAAATTCCTCTTCCATAGGTGATGGATTATTTAGTCCATCACCTTAAAATTCAGCCTCACAGAAATTCTCAGGGCATGGGCAAAATGTAGACAATTTCTTTGCCAGAATATAACATGAATGACCTCTGGTCCAATTTCCAATAGAGTCCTCCTCCTCATCATCCCATTCTTTAGTCTACAGTCTTACTGACATTCTGATCTTCTCAGCTCCCACTAGAATTGCCCATTTAGATCTGCTTTTCTAAGGCTTTTCCAGTCTGCATCTCCAGACTTTTGAAAACTCCTCCCACAAACCAGTTCTGAATGCTTCTGAACCATATGGTCAGGTTAGTCACAACAACATCCCCACTTCAGGTACCAATTTCTATGTTAGTTGGCTTTGCATTTTTGTGGCTAATATAAGCAATAAGAACAAATTAGAGGATAAAAAGTTTATTATGAGTCATGGTTTCAAAGGTTCAGTCCATGATCAGCTGACTCCATTGCTCTGGGCCCAAAGTGAGGCAGAACATCATGGCAGAAGGTTGTGGTAGAGGAACATAGCAATCAGTAAGCAAAGAGATTGAGGTCAAGGAGCCAGGGATAATATAATCCCCAAGATTATATTATTGCACTCCCAGTGACCTGCTTTCTTCAGCCATGCCCTGCCTGCCTACAGGTACCATTCATTAATCCATTCAAATTATTAATCTATCAAAAGGATTACTCCACTGATTAGTTTATAGCTCTCATAATTGTTTCACTTCTGAACATCTTGTATTGTCTCATATATAAGTTTTGGGGGATACCTCATATCCAAACCATAATACCTGCAATGGAGGAGTCAAGAGATGACTCCCCAAAGAAATGATATTAAAGTTCAAAGGCAAGAGAGAAGGCTTACATTTTTCCAAAGGAAATTTATTATTATTGTAAACAGGAGATAGAATGGAAAAGTATACAATGAGAGAGAGAGTTTTAGAAATGGTTAAAAGAACCAGACTCTGGAGAATTTGGCAAATCCTATTAGGATTTTAGACTTTTTCCTTGGATACAATAAAATAGGAAGAATTGTTGCTTTTTTGGTTTATGTGTATATGCTTTTATGTGTGACTTCGCCCATTGCATAGTGGAGAAGAAATTGTATAATGCTGAACAAGTTCATTAGTTATAGCTATCATTTAACTTTTTAACTAATTTTTACTTCCATATTTAAATAGTTGTGGCAGGTGGGTTTTAGTGCTGAGAGCTAAGCACTCTTTCTTTTACAAACAAGAACTATGATTATGTCCAAATATTTTTTTTTAAGTAAAAAACACAGATTTCTTAATGCTGTGGAAATCAGTATAGAATTATTCTTAAGAAGAAGCACAAACTTTTCATTTGATTACTAGCACTTTGAAAAAATAACCAAACTATGAGAATCTTCAGTTTTCTCATCTGTAAAATGGAACATTATTTAAAGGATTGGCTGAGGGAATTCTTGTATACGTAAGTATCTATCAAATCTTAGGTGTATTTATTAGCTATTTCTTAGGAATTTTAGGCCGTAAATAAAAAAGGAACAAATAAATAAAACAAAGAAAAATACAACAAGAATGCAAAGACTATAAATTTATGCAGTCTTTCATGTTGACATCCCCATTATACAAGTGAGTATATCAGATCTTAGGAAAAGTTGTTTGTTTTTTGGTAGCGGGGATTGAACTCAGAGGTACTCAGCCACTGTGCCACATCCCCAGCCCTATTTTGTATTTTATTTAGAGACAGGGTCTCATTGAGTGCTTAGTGCCTCGCCATTGCTGAGGCTGGCTTTGAACTTGCAATTCTCCTGCCTCAGCCTCCTGAGCAGCTGGGATTACAGGCCTGTACCACCATGTCTGGCAGAAAAGTTGTTTAAGTAAGGTTTGTGAGTAAACATAGTAGAGCTGGGGTTTGATTACAAGGAGTCCAGTGCACACTCTGTCACTGCTCTATGGCTTACTTAACTCCTAAAGAATCATCTCTTTGAATCGATTCTCTCTCATATTACACTCAAACTCCAGAGGAATAATAATTGAGAAGTTGATCATCTCTTTGTATGTAGTTAGTGGGACTAGAATAAAAAAGAATTATGTTTAATTATGTTTTATATGATTTAGATAGTGAATGAAAGTTTTTCTTACTTGAAAAACTGGATTTTAGAAGTTTTCTATTTAATCACCTGATTTATAAGTCAGCTGTTAATGTATACTTATAGTAGTAATGTTTTATTAGACTATATATTTTCCTAGCACTTGCTGCCTTTAAGGTGACTTTTCTAAGACTATCTTGAGAGTGCATGTGAACTTTGTAGTTGTAGTAAGATGGGTGAGGTGTGTTCATACTCATATATCTGAAGTGTTATTTTCCTGGGATTTAGAAGAGGGGCATTAGGGAGAATTTTTGTTTTTTAGCATCACAGCAGTTTTCTTTGGGCTATTTGCTGATAAAATGGAAATAATCATATTATGTAACTGACATAATTTCTACAAACACTTTTTTAGAATAGGCGTATTGCTAAATTACATATAGCCCACTTCAAGTTATGTTCAGAATCAGAAACATTTAATGAAACAGCAAAAAAAAATTTGATATTAATAGAAGTTATTTTTTTTAAACTTCTGAATAGGACTGTGTTTAAGTTATAGTAAATATATGGGAAATTAATAGTAAATAGTACCATTTTTATATATTAAGGTGTTACCAGTTTTTAAAATTATTAAGACTTTTCTGATATTATAATATTTAGCACAGTATTTATCAGATTTTTGTTTATCTAGAATTATCTGATCACATTTTTTTCTTTTTTTAATAATACTAAGAAAAAATTTAAAGATGTCTGTGCCTTTGTAACAAAATTCAGTCTTAAAGTATGTAAGTCTTTTTAATTCTTGTTACAGAAAGTTTTCTCCACGGTTTATATATGCCTTTACATTCATCCATGTTTAAGTAAATACATATATGTATGTGTGTGTATACGTATATATGACTCACATATACAGATAACATGTATCATAAACATACATACATTGTTTTGGAGTTAAATTTAGATTATATTCTAACTCTGCTCTGTAACATTTTTTATTTGTATATCTACCCATAAGCACATAGAGATTATTTTATTCAATGAAATATTTTATAAGGCTGTACTGTGTACTTATTTGCATGTCAATGTAGCTTTAGATGAATTCTTTTTTATATTGCAAAGAATTTCACTAGCCCTATAAGATGGAAATGAAATTGAGGAACAGAAAGGTAAAGTAGCTTGACCTAAATTGCAGACAAAGTATTTGAGGTGGAATTAGAATTCTATCAATCTAGTTCAGAATTCACAATCTTAAATACTACATTATGTTACCTTTATTCTGTTTATTGAATTGGGAAAAAGATTTAATATATAAATTTAATATATAAAATGCACCTAATATTAAAACTAATAGTTTTATATGTACTTAATCTCCCAAGAATCCCAGAGCTGTTGTACTTGTGAGTGGCAAGTATTTATACTGATCTTCAAACAACTTTGGTAGGTGTTTGGTTGAATTTGTGTTGTATTTTGTTTCTGCTACCTATTTTTATAACTGGTATATAATAAAGAATTGGATGTGCTCTTTCTAGTAGTTTCAGTTCTATACATGTAGCATTTAACATTGCTGGGAAAATGACATTGTGCCTCATGTGGTATTAAAACACAGTACTTAAGTAATGGTAATCAGTATACTTAATCTAGTATACACACCTCTTTTACCTGTTGTACTATATTATTCTTCTTTTCATTGAATTATATAGTTATAGTTGACTTAAAATGTGGTTTTGTTACTGTTATCTTTTCTTTAGTAATGGTAATTTACTTTACACAGTTAATAAAAATGAATGCCTGTTCAGTGTTGTTTGCCAAATACTGTATTTAGTGCTTAATGGGTATGATTTCATTTTAATTGTCATGATTATCATGACATCCTCATTTATACATCCATCAACTATTTGAGCATCCTTTCTGTTCTGGAGCTATGCATTCAGTGGTGTGCCAAATAAACACAGACTCTGTTCTCCTGCAGCTTAGTGCAGTGGAGCATGCTCTGCAATAATCAAGCAATCATAATCAAGCAAGTGTGGTAGTTGTAAAAGAAAAGTTGTTAGTTAACAATATTTGCTACTTTTTTGACTTTATACCAGGAAAGAGAATTCTGCTTTTGCCATCTAAGCTTATTCCAGCTAGCTATCTCCCCGACCCCACTCCAAGAAAAATTATTTTTATGTGTTGTGTTCCTGAACTGTTGGGATGACAGGTGCAGCTAATAGGTAGGGAGAGGCAAAACTTTAGAAATGATGAGGAATTTGTACCCCCCCCCCAAAAAAAAAAGTAGATAAAAATACTTTGTTTTGTTTTGTTTTGGTTTTGGATGAGCCATATCCACGCCCCCTGCCTTTTTTTTTTTTTTTTGAAACAGGATCTCACTAAGTTGCTTAGGGCCTCGCTAAGTTGCTAAGGCTAGCCTTGAACTTGTATTCTCCTGCCTCAGCCTCCAGAGTCACTGGGAATATAGGTGTGCACCACCACACCCAATTGAAAATGTTGTTTAATAAAATTAAAATTTTTTAAAAAATAAATACCTGAAGGGATACTCTTCACATTACTTTGAGAGAGGAAATATTCTCTGTACATTAAATGGGAGTCTTTTAAAGCCATGCTTTAATTGTATTAGGTAGCATACGGTGAGTTATTTGAATGCTTCTATTTGTCCAACTCTGAAAAGCGGGTTAGAAATTCAGGGGCTTCCAAAGTAAGATACAGTTCTTACTCTGCTCTTAAGACTACTAAAATTATTGGTAAGGAAAGGTTGAAAGATTTCTAAGGCAATTCAATATATAGAACATAAAAAGAAGTTACCAACATATATGGCCCTACCAGTCATCACATGGTAACCTGTGGCTAATTAGACACTCTTGAGAGGAAGGCTGTTTTTAAAAAGTGATGTTTTCCTCTTTCCTACTAGTACCCTTTTGATTATTAGTTGATAGAAAATTATTTCTGGTGATAATCATATTTACATATTTGACTTTTATTATTACACTATACTGTTGTAATTTCCAAAATATTTTATTTTCCCTACTATTATGACATGAGGCTTGTTAGTATTGTTCTGAAGATTACTTTAAAAAAATTTAATTTCTGAATATAAGAACAGCTCTGTGTAGTTGTTTCTGCTGTAAAGAGGATCTGAAATTTTTTATAAATTTTATCTTGGAAATTAGTTTATTTATTATGTTTAATTTTAGGAAATGGTGCTCTTGCAGAACATTCTGAAAATGTGCATATTTCAGGAGTGTCAACTGGTAAGTCATTTTTTGTAATGTTTAAATTTCATGCATGACTTATATAGTAAATATTGAAAGGTACCTGGTATCTTACAAAGTGATATTTGGCTATAAAAATTATTACTGCTTTTTGCAGCATGTAATAAGGAATGAAGTAACTGGAACATGGAGAAATTCTCATAAGATAAAAATGATACTTGCATGTCCTGGATTGATTATACTTTTCCAAACAGAGTACATAATTATTTTTTCATATAAACATTAAACCAGAGAAAAGTTAGCTCAATTTGAATTAGTATTTTCTTTCTATGAAAGTTATGTGAAATGAAATTTATTAAAATGTAATTTTGAATGTTATTTCTAAGATTTAGAGTCTTAGAAATTAAGCATTTTGCTTCATTTTTATGTTAGAGTACTATTCCACATAAAATTATTGTACTTGAATACACAATTTATTTTCTGTTAAAAGCAAACCACCAACATAATGTGTGTCCATGAAATTCAGAAACTTACTGATATACCTTTTTTCATTCATCTAAGCTTTTATAACTTAATTATGTAAAATTTCTTCCTATCAAAATTTTCATTTTTTTAGGTGACTTCCACAACTTTGTTACCATTTGTGCTACATCAACTCCACTTATGAATGGGAACAGAAATATTTACCTTTGCATACACTAAAATAGGTTTTCTTACTGTTAATAACTATTACCAATTTATTATCCCCCTATACTCTTGATAAGTTTACATGATTAAAAAAATTGTACATAGTTGCCAGGCACAGTGGCACATACCTGTAATTCCAGTGGCTTAGGAGGCTGAGGCAGAAGGATCATAAGTTCAAAGTCAGCCTCAGCAACTTAGCAAGGCCCTGTCTTTAAATACAAAAATGTAAAAAAAAAAAAAAAATGGGTTGGGGGCGGTACTGGGGATGTGGCTCAATGGTTATGTGTACCTGGGTTCAATCTCTAGTACAAAAAAAAAAAAAAAAAATTGTACTTAGTGTATTTATTTATTGATTCAGTTACAAATCCTGTAATTTCTTTGGTTATTTTTCCTCACTCGAAACAAAAACTTAAGGTTTGATGTTTTGCTTTGTATATGACTTTGTATCTATATAAAGTTAATAGACTCATCACCTACTCAGGATTAGTTTGCACTCATCAAACACATCAACAAGCCAGCTTTCCTGAAATGAAAAGTGAGTGCCTCAGTAGCCAGCATTAATTCTTTCACATGTTGTTTCACTTTTTTCTTATGCTTTAAATGATGTAATTACATTACATACTTCAAGTAAAAATAACATAATTTTAAAGATGACTTTGTTTTCCTTTTTCTTTCTATTTTGAATAACTGAAAATTATGATTACTTTTCTGGGTTATAACTATGAAATAATATTATTTACAAGCATTTTAGTTTATACAACCAGTGTTTATTGACTAATTTATTGGTTGTCAAAACTTTTGGTCTCAGGACTACTTGTAAAGAAAAAAAAATAGGACCGTTAATTCGTTCAGCTGCTATAACAATATTACTGGATGGTTTAAATAGCATATAATAATTTTCTCATAGTTCTGGAGGCTGGAAGTCCAAGATCAGGGTGCTGGCAGGGTTGGTTCCTGGGAAGGCCTCTCTTCCTGACTTTCAGATGGCTACTTTCTCACTGTCGCCTCACTGACCTCTCTTCTGTGAGTGCTCATTGAAAGAAAAGAGGTCTTTACTGTTCCTTTTCCTAGAAAAACACCAGTCCTATTGGATTGAAGCCCACTGTCATTTAACCTCAGTTACCACCTTAAAGACTACATCTCCACATACAGTCACGTTGGGAGTTAGGTAGTCAACAAATTTGTTTTGAGAGGGGCTGAATTCAGTTCATGATAAGGACTTTGAAGATTTTTTATTTATGTAAGCAGTCACTACCAATATTTACTATATTAGAAATTAAAACTGAGGAAAACATAAATTCAGTTTAAAATTAACAGTAATGAACCTGCTGTAGGTTTATATCAGTAACTTAACTTTTTGAAAGATACATCTTTTAAAATGAAAATATCAATAAGAATAGCATTGTTTTGTAATTTTGTAAAATTTCCTGTCTTTCTGCATTCAGTCTTTTGCAACATGATGTTGTTTGACACATGTGAAGACAATTCAGCTGATGTGTAACTGGAAAAGAAAGGCTTGTTTTAATAATCTTGCAGATAATTGTGAATATTCTGATATTCCACCAAAATTCAACAAGTAGTAGTTTCTTAAAGGTTAGTTACAATATAGAATCTGAAGCCATATCAGTAAACTTTTTATTCTATTAAAAGCCATTAGGTGTTTATAAACCCTCTGAGTGAATTTTTTTCTTTTTTTTTTTTACCACCTGTGATTTTACAGTATGCATTAGTGATTTGCAAAATATTGATTTGTTGAGTCATGCAGATTAATAAAGAGTGTGAGGAACTAGAAATTTGGACAGATCTAGTATCAACTCTTAAAGATTCGATTATACCTTTTCTTTTTATCTGTTTGTTTGAGATCAGATTATTCCTAGGTTTTTGTTGAGCACAGATACTGCTCTTAAATTCCTATTTGAAAATTTCAGCAGAAACTCAGCACTTCAAACTGTGTTAAAGATGTTTTTATATATTTTAATCTTATTTTCTATTTGTGGTTTTTCAGGCATGTATTTAGAAATATGTATTACCTTACTAGGGCTGCGGGTGTATTTATACATCAATAAAATGTACCGTTTCAGGGTTGCAGATTATGTATGACTCAGTGGTAGAGCTACTGCATAGTTGTGAGGAAGGGGGCAGTTTTGATCCCTGGTACCAACAAAAACAAAAACAAACAAACAAAAAAACCTTCAAAGGTTGGCAAAACCTTATTTAATGAGGTTTTTTTCTGATTTTATAAAATCATTTTTCTGTGGCATGAGATGAAACAGCATATGAAATCTGCTCCAGATATACCATTAAACAAAAAATGGACGCTGTTTCAAAGGTGCTTTGGGGTACACAGATTCACTGCATTTTTTTCTTTGGCCAGTGTGGAGCTATAGGTGTAATGTTTAATGTAGTATTTTACATTGATTATCCCTTTTCCGAAATGCTTGGGACCAGAAGTCTTTCAGATTTTGAATGTATGGAATATTTATGTAGAATTTTCTGAGTGAGCATTTCTAATTGAAAAATTTAAAATCCAAAATGCTTCAAAATCTGAAAGTTTTTGAATGCTGACATGATTCTTAATAAATTTTGTGTTTGGAGCATTTTTAATTTTTAGATGAGGGGAGCTCAGCCTGAATAAGCTTTCTGAAATTTTTGCACTTCCAGTAAAATGTGGGGCCCCTTCAATACAATTTTAAATGGAGAACTAGCCTTTGAAGAATCTCAGAATGTAGGAAATGCTTTCTCTTGAGACTAGTAGCAACAGAAATGGTGAGCTCCCTTATTAGTCCTTGGTGCTGCCTATTTCTGCTCATTACCTGCTCTTTCACCTCTGCTACTCTGTTTGCTGGTGCTCAGTGACCTATTCCAGTCGTTTGCACTTTGGAAAGTCTGCTGACAATTTTAGAATTTTATCTGCAGTTAGTATAGTCATCAAGTAATTTATTGTCTACATCAGGATACTTTGAAATTGAGGGTTTGCTACTTTTTAATTATACTGTCACCACTGACAAAACCAGTACTCTTCTAGACTATACTCTCCTGGGTGTACAGTCTACTTGTCTGTAATTAATTAATTTTATTCTGCATAAAAGAAAGCACATGATGTGGACCTTTTGCCAAGAAGCGTGGGATTAAGCAATGAGTAAAATTCTTGTCTTGAGGATTTTTTTTTTTCATCAGTGATTGAACCCAGGGGTGCTTAACCCCAGAGCCACATCTCCAGCCCCTCTTTATATTTTATTTAGAGAAAGGATCTCACTGAGTTGCTTAGGGCCTTGGTAAATTGCTGGAGCTGGTTTTGAACTCAATATCCTCCTGCTTCATCCTCCTACCACTGGGATTACAGGCATGAACCACCATGCCCAGTTTCAGGAACCTTTTTAAGGCAGGAAGTAAACATGTGCAAAATGGCTTTAATATGGTAAATCCTATGGCATATTAAACTAGATAATGATTTATAAATGTCCTTGTATAATGTCTGGTGAAAAGTAAATGACTTAATATCAACAGTTTTTTAATAATTAAGAATACCATCTCACTCCAGTTAGATTGGCAGCCATTATGAAGTCAAACAACAACAAGTGCTGGCGAGGATGTGGGGAAAAGGGTACACTTGTACATTGCTGGTGGGACTGCAGATTGGTGCAGCCAATTTGGAAAGCAGTATGGAGATTTCTTGGAAAGCTGGGAATGGAGCCACCATTTGACCCAGCTATTCCCCTTCTTGGTCTATTCCCTAAAGACCTAAAAAGAGCATGCTACAGGGACACTGCTACATTGATGTTCATAGCAGCACAATTCACAATAGCAAGACTGTGGAACCAACCTAGATGCCCTTCAATAGAAGAATGGATAAAAAAAAAAAATGTGGCATTTATATACAATGGAGTATTACTCTGCATTAAAAAATGACAAAATCATAGAATTTGCAGGGAAATGGATGGCATTAGAGCAGATTATGCTAAGTGAAGCTAGCCAATCCCTAAAAAACAAATGCCAAATGTCTTCTTTGATATAAGGAGAGTAACTAAGAACAGAGTAGGGTCGAAGAGCATGAGAAGAAGATTAACATTAAACAGGGATGAGAGGTGGGAGGGAAAGGGAGAGAGAAGGGAAATTGCATGGAAATGGAAGGAGACCCTCAGAGTTATACAAAAGTACATACAAGAGGAAGTGAGGGGAAAGGGAAAAATAATACAAGGGGGACAAATCAATGTCAGTAGAGGGGGCAGAGAGAGAAGGGGGAGGGGAGGGGAGGGGAGATAGTAGAGGATAGGAAAGGCAGCAGAACACAACAGTCACTAGTATGGCAATATGTAAATCAATGGATGTGTAACTGATGTGATTCTGCAATCTGTATATGGGGTAAAAATGGGAGCTCATAACCCACTTGAATCAAAGTGTGAAATATGATATATCAAGAACTATGTAATGTTTTGAACAGCCAACAATAAAAAATTTAAAAAAAAAATTAAGAATAGTACCATGTGCTTAATTTTGTGTATTTATGCAATTTGGGGGGGAATTGATTTTTGATAATTTATTTTTGGTTCCCATACTTGAAACATTTTGTTTGTATTTCTAGTATTCTGTTCGTTTCTGTCTTTTTCCTCCTAAAATCCTTGCCAAGAAAGAGAAGTCTTTGTCCTCTTACTGGTTCTATAGGTTGCCATAAGATAACTTAGTTAGATTATCAAAAATACATATCTAGTGATCATGTAATGGGAAAGAATTACTAAAAAAAAATCGTGCTTTTATGCTTTTTTCCCCCTTTTAACTAAGAACTTTTCATGGGCCAGAATCTTACATCTTTCTTCAGATATAAAATAGAGAAAGGAGAAAAAGACAATATTTTTATGCCTAATAATATGTGAAAATCATGATATGATATCATAGAAACTACCAAATAATTTAAATGTAGATAGAGGAGAGAACTGTTTTAATGTTGTTTTAAACAAAGATGCCTAAATTATATCTCATGTTCTTTTTCAAATGTGTAATTTTTTGAATATCTATATTAATTTTTTCTAAAATGTATACATTTTGTAAACCCAAGCTTTTTTACAATATACACAAAAATAAAATTCAGGCATTGCAGTAGATATAAAGTTAAGAGTAAATAATAAATAAGTTATTAGACAAGTATAACCAAGTAAATTGGAAGGCTAATAAGATTGGTATTTCTACATTAAACCCATCATTAATTATATTAAATAACTACATATTGCTCATCTGCTACATAGAATGAGATTTATTTTAGGTCAGGTTGATTTATAGCAAGTCCTTTTGTATACATTAAACAAATATATTTTATTTTTAAGTTATCTACTTCAAATTGTATTTTGCTCTATAATTTGAGATAATGACTTGAATCCAATAGTATTTGATTGTGCTCTTCCTACTCTTGATTACTTCTAAATCAAGTTTGTTTTTACAAATTCTGTTTATTTATTATAGGTTTCATTAAAACATTTAGAAAAAAAATTAAAGCAAAAATTAAGACTACTACCCACTAAACCTACCCTTCTTTCTGTGTGCATCTTGAAAATAATTGCATAGGCATTGAATTATGACTAATTTATCTCCTGCCCTTTCTCTTTAACAGTTATAGAATATGATTTATTTTTGTATTAGTGTTTATACCCATTATTTTAATAAATATATAAAATTTCCTCACATGGCTACATTGTAATTATTTTTATAAACATATCAACGGGTTCTTTCCAATAAGTCTTTCCTCATTTTGATTGTGCCAAGGCATACAGTGATAAAACCTATACTTTATATTTCTAAGAATATATCCTTAGTATAAATTTCTAGAAATAGAATTACTGTACCAAAAGTCATAAATACCTTAATGACTCTAGAAACCTTTTGACAGATTGCTTCCAGAACAGGTTGAACTGATTTAGACAGCTATTTACTGTGTATGGGGGGCGTTTACATTGGGTATGATCTTGTTTTTCTCATTTAACTGTTTTCCTTCCAGCCTTTTATTTCCACCACTCTGTTAAAAAAGAAAAAGTAACTATTTAGTTCTATTTTTGATTTGTGGCCTGAAGTTGGGAGATTGCAAAGAAAAAGAATGTGATCGTCTTTCCTTGTTATGAACAAACTAGCCTGAAATTTAAAGTGTGTGTAGGTGTATTTGGATGTTAATAGGAACTGGTATCGGGGCTTGCTACTTTTTCAGGTAGAAGGTTTTTTGTTTTTTGTTTTAACATATAAGGATTAACATGTTATTCCCAATTCACCAGTTACATAGCTTCTAAATGTTCCTATCTTTTAACATCACTAGTTGAAAACTCTGAATTTAGCTTATTCTTGAGTCTACTGTACAGTTGACTTGGAATCTTTTGTCTTTCTGAGAGGAGGGGGGAAAATTATATATATGTATTAGAGAGAAAGCTAGCACGCACATAAGAATTTCTTTAATTCTTGTTCATATTAATAAAATTATCAGAGTATATAAAATGGACTTCAGGTAGTTTCAAAGCATTGTTCTTTGTTCAAATTTTATTCTATTGAAATTATCATTCTTTCTTGTATTTATGTATTTGATTTTATAGTTCCTATTCCAGTACTGAAAGGCCTAATGCACTGCTGAACCTTATAAGCCTTTTACAACTATAATTTAGTTGTGGCTTTTTTTTACATTGGGACATGTTATTTTCTAAACTGTAATTGATTTGTTTTCAGATTACATTGTTTCGTAGTAGTGTAGAGCACTGTAGTAAAATATAAATATTACAATATTTAAACTTTAAGTTTAAATATTGTAATATTTATATGGGAAGTTTTCTTGGAAGAATATCTAGTCTGATAAAAATCTTTAATATTCTAGAATTCTTAAGATCTTCTAAATAAAGAATCTGAAAGGAAAAAGCTTAACCTGTAATTACTTGGTAGCAGTTTATAGTTATGTTTTAAATATAGAAAAGTTACCTGAGTAAGCAGCAGGTCAAATGCTCTGTTGCACCTTTCCAATGGAATTTTAATATTATTTTCCAATTCAATCAGGGATCTAGACCCCTTTCTAGAGTTACTAAGAAGAATTTTGTTGATTTTTTTGACCAGTGTTACATAGTGTCTTTTACCCATGTTCAAATGAAGAAAGGAAAGAGAGCTTTATTTAAGGTGATAATCCATTAAGGTTTTTAGGATTTCAGAATACAAAGGTAGAACTTAGTGTGAACCCAAGAAACTCTCCTTCACTTTAGGAAGTGGGGAATACAAGACAGTTCATTTAACACACACACATTTAGTATAGGATGCAATTAATTTTTTAAGTTGTGACCTACCTTCAGAGAGTTTATTCGTGAAACACTTTAGCTTTTGGCTCCCTTCAAGTTTTAGAAAGGAAGTCAGTAGTGGTATTATAATTTTCATATTATATACTATATAGTTTAATCTTACAATCTTTTACTATACAATAATATATTTTATGGGAAACATTTTTATTCCATAATTAATGTTTATTATGTTAGCAAGTATTTATTGAACAATTATATTTTTTTTTAAAGAGAGAGTGAGAGAGATAGAGGTAGAGAGAGAGAGAATTTTTTAATATTTATTTTTTAGTATTTGGCGGACACAACATCTTTGTTTGTATGTGGTGCTGAGGATCGAACCCGGGCCGCACGCATGCCAGGCGAGCGCGCCACCGCTTGAGCCACATCCCAGCCCCAGAACAATTATATTTTTAATAAACTATATGTACTTTTATGTTATTAAAATGACAGTAAATAGACTCAGTATTAGAAGGGTACATATGAGTACCTGGACTATAGACAACGCAGGTTGTATTCTGACAGCTTGTGTGATGCTACATGGTGAAAGTTAAATTGTTCTTGATGTGTGCATTCATTCCACTGAGTGGGCCAGACACAGTAAAGGCTTAAACGTAAGTTGTTTAATATTTTCCTTTCCACTCTACCACTTTAAACACAATTCTTCAAAGTGTGTTATATATTAGCTATATGTAATTTTGCTAAGGCATGAATTTGAGTTGGAAGTATTGTGCATCTGTTGTACAAAAAAATAGTCACTTAACAGCTACTATAGTTTAGATAAAAGTGCCTCAAAGGTCCGTGTGTTAAAGACTTGGTCCTCAGGATAGTGCAGTTAGGAAGTGGTGTAGCCTTCGAGAGATGAGGGCTGGTGGGAGTTCTTTGGGTCATTGGAGGCATACCCTCAAGGGAGATTATTGGATTCCAGTTCCTTTCTCTTTCTCTCTTTGCACCATGGCTCCTGTTAAGGTGAGCATTTTTACTATATAGTGATGATATATACTGTGATATCACAGCCTCCTACCATGATGTGCTGCCTGGCCATAATCCCAAAACAAGGGGCCAATAGATCATAGACTGAAATCTCCAGAACTATGAGAAATTAAAATAAACCTTTTTCTCTTTATAAGTTAATTATTTTGTTATAGTAGCAGAAAATGGACTAAATCAGCTGGTGAGCAAACTGAACTTTGGATTTCAGGTAACTACTAATGCCCCAATATAATTAAGCCAGTTTGATCATGAACTTTAGTAATGGAAATATAGTATTCAGAACAAAGCAGATGGTGATTTTCCTTTTTCCTCACGTAAACACACTCTCTGTACTATATTTATTTCTGGGTATAGTCCTTGACAAAGAATGCAATGGCTGGAACACTCCTAGAAGATGTGAATATACTAAAACCTATGTCATAGCCAACAGAGATGGCTTAGAAAGTCATGAATTCCAAGACCAGTTTGTTTGCTCACATATTGATATTTGCTTTACCTCTTTTGTGCTTTTAGCAAGAGTCACAGTAAACTTAAAAAATTAGTAGTTTTTCCCCATTCAGAAAATAAAAGCAGTTGCATGCTTAGCATTTTAGTCTTCTGGGATGAATAAATTATAAAATTCAGAACTATATCAATAGTTTGTATGCCCTTGTGGGGGAGGCCCTCTTATGCCTATAAAAAAGGATCATAAAAGGATGAATCCTTCCTGTTTATCACTTAGCTTATGCTTTGCTAGCAAAATTCAAAATTATCTTTACTACTTAGGAATTTTGGCGTGAATGGTTAGATAGTTTCTTTTTAGGGTAGATATATTCACTTTCTTTGCTCTCATTAGATTGTGCTGTGGTGCTGTTTTATTTATTTTTTCCTCCTCGTCTCTATATTTTGTGCCTCCTCTGACTTTATGTTTTGTTTCATTGCCATTTGACCTTTTAGTTTTGTGTGTTGGGCACATAATGACCTTTGGGAAAAAAAAAAAAAAAGAATTACCTGCCTTCATTGAAGCTAAAGGCCAAGTAAAATATTTTGGTCCTTAAAAATAGTCATTTAGAATAATAGGAATGTTTATATTGTTGCATTCATCCTTAAGTGTCTGTACTAATACAGAGGATATGCATGTATATTATAAACATCTGAATGTAGGATTTCCTACTTGCTATAGGAATGTGTGATTTCTAGTAATTGGTTTGAGAGAACAAGAGTCCTGAGTGGGAATAATAGATTAATATCTTTTTTGTTGTATTATTACTTTATATATTTTTGTTGTATTAATTATTACTATATAACAGATAATTAAAATTAAAAGTTTTTCCATCTCAGACTAGTAAATATTGCTATTACAATGCTAGTGATGATTTCCATAAAGGGAAGAGTTCAGGTTTTTGTGGTTTTGTTTTTATCTTTGTTTTTGTTTTTGCTTATGGTGCTGGAAATCTCCTGGATGCTAGGCAGAGGTTCTACCACTTGGCTATACCTACAGCCCTCTGACTTCTTAAAAAGAATAAAAGAATGAATAGGAAATACTACTCATTTCCAATCTCTGTCCCTTCAAACTCTTTTCTGTTCTCCGTGTGTTGATAATGTAGCACTTCTGTTATGACAGAGCTCTGCTCAGGTGCCACATGGTCAGAAAAATCATTTAAGGAATATAGAATAACAAATGGTCAGATAAATCAAGACACTAATATGGACAACAAACTCAGTCAAGTTGAAAGAAGAGGATTTTCAAACTGAAGTTATTTAGGGTTGGGGATGTAGCTCAGTCATGGAACTCTTGCTTACCTTGTACAAGGCCCTGGATTCAATCCCCAGTGCTGGAAGAAAGGAGGAAGGGATGGAGGGAGAGTTCAAACAAACTGAAGTCTTTTCTTCCTAGCTTTAACTTTTTATGTTTCCTGTTCAGTTTACAAGGCTTACTTGTCTTACAATGACGTTCTGACAAAAGGCTGCAATAATACTTAGTTCATCTTTTTAGATACCAGTACTCAGTTGGTCACTTCTCTGTGTTTTCAGTAGGCTATAGACTACATTCAACATGCTTGCTTTTCAAACTGTTCATCTCATATTAATATATTTGAGAATGCTACCAGCTTTCCCCTTATCTGCTTTCCCCTACTTTATTCATTTCTCTTTTAAAAAAAAAGTCTTTCTTAGCCACCCCTTAGTCCCCTTTATTGCTATTCTAGTTTGAACTATGAGCATCTTGCTCATAATTAGTTACATGTACATTCTATCATTGAATGTAGGTTCTAGGATGCTGTGTTAGTTTTCCATTGATCCAAAAAAAAAAAAATGAGTTAATCAACTGATGAAGAAAGATTTATTTGGACTCATGGCTTCAGTCTGTTGTCACTTGACTCTGTTGCTTTGAGACTGAAGTGAGGCAGTAAGTGAATCACGGCAAAAGCTAACAGTGGAGAAAATGACTTTCCTCATAGTGTCTGGGAAACATAATGAAAGAGAGGGAAGGGCTAGGGTCCCAATATCCCCTTCAAGGGCACATCCCTAATAACCTAATTTTCTTCTACTAGGCCCCACCTCCTAAAGGTTCCACTACCTTCCAGTAGTGCCACAGGCTAGTGACCAGGCTTTTAAAAACACATGAACCTTTGGGGAATATTCAAGAGTCAAATTGTAACAGATGCTGTTCATAAAGTCTTTTTTCAGTCCCAAAAGCATAGGAAGCACTTTAGTAATGCCTGCCGTCCCTAAGTAGATTTTTATCGAATAGGAGACAATCTTTGGAAGCTGCTATGTATACCCTTTTTCTTTTTTAATTATAGATTCTATATATCACTTCTCTTCATGTTAATATAGGACCAATAGATTTTTTTTCAATATAGATCACTTTTATTTTTATTGAAATTCTTTAGAGCAGCTCTGCTCCATGCCCCTCACTGCACACAATAATTCCGTGCATCGTAGGGAGCTCCTTAGTGGTTAGGCATGTGCCTCACTTGTTAAGGGCATAGTTTTTGCAGCCTTGTGCCCAGATTCCCAGCTATGACACTAGCTTTTTTGTGACCTTAGAAAAATTACTTATTTCTCTGTTCCTCCAATTTTTCCATCTGTTAAATAGAGATGATAATGATAAGAAGAAATGAGAAAAGACAAGAGCAAGGAAGTACTTGACAAGAAAGAAAGAACTCAGAAATGTTAGCTCATTTTTAACATTATCATCAGTCATGTAATCTACAGCCTTAATCACTCTCACTTTGATGATATTCACAAGTCTTGAACTTATGAACCATAAACTTTTAACTTGCAACAGAAATCTCATCCTCAGCACTTTCTGCCATACCTGTTAAGTTTTCAAACTGCTAATGTAATTAATTCTAAGTTAACAGTGGGTCAGTAGGTATCTGATTTTCATTCTAATCATTCAAATACATTATGATTTTTCCATGTTTTAGTGCTTTGTGTTGTTCTCATGGGCACAGTACTTTCCATGCATTGTGTGATTCACCTTACTCTCAACCCGTGTGACCATTCGGTAGTCACCATTTGCCTACGAATTTTTTCAGAGGTGATATTTTTTTCCCTTCTTACTAATATTTCAAACAACTGGGATTACTTGTGTATCCATTAGCAATTATGAAGGTAATAATATTGATAATATTCTAAACTCTGAAAAATTAAGATGGCCAAATGAAAATGACCACCATAACCTGTCAGTGCTGTTCTTTGCTTATGAGCAGAGTGAGCATTTTTTTTTTTTTACTCCATGGTAAAATTTTTGTAAAGTAAAATTCTTTAAAAACAGGAGCTTCTATATTTTCTTTTTAGCTAATCTCTGCCTCACGAGTTTCTCTTCCCACAGGTTATAACACTGCAAAGTAATCCTTATAAATTTATTTGGATCACATCTCTGCTTTTCGTAGTTAAGTCCTCCTTGGTTTCACTAGTTTCTGTGGAATTGGGTCATTAAATTTTTCTAACTAGTTTGGAATGTGCCTCTTTACTCTAGCTATATCTACTTCTGTTCTATAAAAGAAATCCTTTGTTCATAGTCAAGAATAACCCTCCCTATTCTGTACTTACGTAATTAAATTTTTTTGGTAAGCTTTTTTTTTCTGTTTGATAATACCATATGTTTAACTTTACATGTGACATTTTATTTAAAATTGCTTACTGCGTTTTATCATTTAGTACTATACTATGTTGTCTTGTGTGCTCTTATACTATTAAGTATTTTTTGGATTCAATTAATAACCATGCATCATTGTAATAAAACTGATTTTTCAGGAAAATATGCATTTTGTTTACTGCTTTTCTGCCCTTCACATTTGCCTTATGAAGTTAGGTGGTCAGTGAGTAAAGCTGATTTTTACTTGTATTTCAGCTTTGTGATTTATTAAAACCAAAGGCACACAGATTTCGTGTCACTTTTAGTCTCTACTTTTCATCATAAAGTGTCAACCCTTGTCAGTTTTGAAAAGAAACCCAGTTTTTCATCTTTTGAACAGGAAACTGTACTTTTTCTTTACAAGTACTTCAGCTGTAATCATAGATTTCTTTGCCTACTTATTTATTTTTTTCTGGGGGAGCCTTTAAAAACTATGAAATCTCAAATTGAAGGGCAGTTTATTTGACAGTATTTTGAAGTGATCCTCTCCTCTCTCTCATGTTTGCACTTAATAGGTCATTTGAACACTTCCAGTTTTTTTAATGATTGCTGTGAAAAATAGGCATGATATATTAATCTAGTTTTAAAACCATAGTTCCATACTTTACTGTGGAATTATTGAACTTTTATAAACATGTATAAGTCTTGAATATTTCTTGATCCATTCATTTTACACTGTTTTCTAAATATTTTATGAGACCTTTGTATTTTAAACCCAGAAACTATTATCAAAATCTTACTAAGAAATCCATCAAAGAACCTCTACCTATTTTATTCTTCAGTAAATTCAGTCTTCTTTAATTTACACTGTACATGATAAATAAAAACAGCATATATTTAGAATAGTCTTTAGTGTAATTTAGCCACTAACATTGTAATAATGTCACTGTCTCCTAGTTTGGATCCCAGAGGTCCTACACACTAGATTCACTATCAATTAAATAAAAAAGCTTTTGGGAGCCATTAATCAGATAATGTAATCACTATGCCTACAAAGAAGATTCTGTCCAAGTTGAAGGTTGCTGTCATTTTAATGAACATTTACAACCTCTTATTTGGAGGGTTTCTTTCTGAAGCTAATAGGAAACTTATATAAAAAGTTTAGCTGTATATCATCATCTAAAATGCTTAAATTTTTGTTTATATCTGAAAATACTGACCAAAATCAATTAAATAGACTTTTTTGAGATGTGTCTGTTCCAAGAACACATACTTGGTACTGGTAAATAAGAGATGTATTAAGGAAGCAAAGTGAACACAGACTAAAAACAGTCATTTCTGACATGACATCGTTTATGTGTTCCTGGAAGCCTCATGTTTTGCAAAATCACCATTAAGATGACAGGGCTTTTGAGAAAAGTAGTGTTAACACAGATCATTTAAACAGCTCTTAACTTTCCAAACACAGCAGTAACAAAATAAGATTCACAGACATTTATACCTAGAATTAATCCATTCTGCAGTTGTATGTGCTCTGGTTCATGCTTCCTTTTAAATACGTTTACTTTTAACAGAGACTCATACAATCAACTCAAAACAAAAAACATAATTCAGACATTCTATATCAGTAAGGTGTTTTGTTTTGTTTTCATATGGAATAAAGTCTTCATATCTCCATCTGTGCTTACAGCTGCCCATATAAAAGAAAGACAAGCAATTCCTTAAGCCAATAAAGTAGCCACTTCTTGCAATGAGGCAGGCACTTAGGTAGGGTTTTTGTATTTTTTCTTAACTGTGAAAACTCCTAGCTCTGGCTATTTCAAATCATTAGCATGCTGGGAATAAAAACCTATATAATTTTGGTTTATACTGACAAGATTCCTCTATTTGCCAATTACATATAAACTAATTCTTGTTGAAGAATTAACCAGACCATAGCTAAAATAATTATGTATTAGCAGTAGAGAAGACATGGATAGAATGAATGTAAGTAAAAGAAGGTCCGGTTCAGAGTAACATAAATTGGAAGTTATTGTCAAAATCTAGAAAGGTTTGAAATTCAACCCAGCAAAGCCATATAAACATTTTGATTTAAAACAAAAAAAGAGATTATTCCTCAAGTTTTGTGATAATGTGTCCTAACCCATCTTTGGATGAGTCAATCATAGCATATTTTTTTATTCTTTCTAGAGCATAATGGTGACCAACATGTATGAAATAATCACTTCCCTCTTTCCCGTGGATCCCAAACCCAGCCTTAGTGACTAGCTACCAATCTCTTTTGGCAGATCATTTGATATTATTTATTGACATTTTGCTGTAATCCAAATAGTGTATTATAGTCCTTTACAAAAACAATTTTAATCTTTCAATATCCTCTGTGCTGGTAGTGTTTTAATCCCTATTTATAAGTGAGGAAATGGAGGCTTTAGTTTTATCAAATTGATCACAGTAAGCCACTTCAATTTTTTTTAAAAATAGATGAACTAAAAAAGAGATGGGTGTATCCCGTTAGGAACTAAACAGCCCACCTTTATCCTATTTTGGTGAAGAACATTCTATGGAAGGCCTTTGATGTTTCCCAATATAAATAAAGCAGGCACAGGCTCCATCTTTGTCCAGAAGCTCCATCTATCTGATCAGCCTACCCGTCCTGCCCCCGCTTTTGAAAAAAAAAAAAAAGATAAAATGATTAACAAATGTATAAACATAATAAACTAAGAAAAATAAAATTATAACTGAAGTTAGGTGCTGGAGCAAAAGTATGATGATGAGTTGGGATTAGGTGGTCAGCTATAATGCACTGAAATAATGAAAAAAAAAATAGAGGACTGGGGTCCTTGAGTCTCTTTAAGAGGTGGGGAAAATCAAACTCGGTTTCTGACTTTGAAATCTCCAGATTTTGTTATTTTGAGGTTTTATTTCCTGTCCTTAAATTGTAGAGATTGCCTGTGGTATTCTTAAAGTAAATTTCCTTCTTACTTTTTTTCTTTTTACTTAACTGCCTATTTTCTCAGCTAAATGATGCATAAGACAGTGAAGATTCAGAATACAGAATGAAAGAAGGTTTTAGGAAATACATAGTTCTCATCATGCTGAATTTGAGGTTGGACTGAATGTCTAGTGGTCATTGACTTTTGCAGTCTCTGGGTTAGAGATTTTAAGCCCGTTACCTGTAGATTACAGTTGAAATTGTAGGTGTCAACAAGGTCTTCTATCGGAAATGAAAAGAGGAGAGGGCTTGGGAACAAACCGTGATTATCACCGTGTCAGGAGTTGGCTGAGAGGAGGATGTAGTGCTAGAGTAGCATAGAGCAGTCAGGAGTAGGACCAGATGACATGACATGTTGTCAGCCCAGGTAGTATCCAGTATCAACAGAAAGTCAGTGTCGAATGCCATAGAAAGATCAAATACCTTAGCGACTGAGGGCCCTTTGGATTTGGTGATGAGGTTAGAGTGGCCTTTGCTGCTATCTGGTTTCTTTGGAAATAGGGTAAGAATTGGTAGTTGATTTCAGTGGGTCAGACACAAAATGCAAAATGAGGAAATGAGAAGTGTATTGGTGCCTCCTGATGAGCTTTTGGAAATAAAGTGAAAATACATAATGATGAAGAGGGAAAGAGGTACATGATTGGGGGCTATATTAAAATAGTAACTCCTTATTTTTAACATTGAAGAAACTAAGATCCAATAAGTTTTGGTAGTTTACACTGTGGTAAAGCCACTAAGTAGCAGATGAAACAGACAGCATTTAGCTCTTGTGATTCTACATCTACCAGTATATACAGGCAAACTCTTAACCCGAAAGGGAGAGTAAAAACTTTTTTAATGTTTTCTTTTAGCGATTGAACTTACTCTTTCTTAGATACAGAAGAGAACAAGTTATGGTTGTGCTAGAGCATATTTATATGCATACCTCTATATTGTACTTGCAGAAATGTGTTGATTTAAAAGCCACTGGTTTACTATAAAGAAATGAAAAATATTTGAGAACATGGTTATGTTTAACTTGATTTAAACACTTTGCAGTATATACATATATCAAAACATTACATGGTGTCCTATTAATATGTAAAAAAAAAGTTTTTATGTATCAAAAAATACCTTTTTAAAAAGTCACTGAACAAAATGCCAAATTCCTTCATGTTACAAATGTGCAAAACTAAGGCAATGTGTGTATTCATAACAAATTCAGGGAAAAGCTGACTTTTTTATCAGGGAAATTATTAATATTTTAAAATAGTTTTAATAAAAGAACACATGGAACTAGGAATATAAAGTAGTGGATCTTAACCATTATTTATAATGGTATATCCTATTCTTGTGCAGTTGTGTGAAAGTAAAATATTTACCTGTATTTTTGAGTAATTAGTTTTTGGTGTAAGAGCACCACCTATGGGTTTCTCATGTATTTAGAAATTTTTTCTTAAAACAAAACCTAATAGAACAAAAGCTAACAAAATTCTTTCTAGTTTTTCCCTGTAATTAGTATATATTTCTTAAGAAGGTTAGCAGTTTTCTGCTTTGTCACAAAATACTCCCACCTAGTTTTGGCTATATGTAAATGTTAAATCAGCTAATAAGAATGTGAGTACTTTTATGCCAGTGTGGTATTATAATTCTAAGTTAAATGTAACTTAACTCAGAATTGTATTATTCACTTTAATATAAGTTAATCTGTTAATGAAAATGAATAATTGCCCATACCTAGGGAAGTAATTATCCATACTTTTTTTTTGCCTGTTTATTTGTTTTTGTTTGTTTCCAGTACTAAGGATTGTACCCACAGTCTTGATCTTGCTAGGCAAGTTCTCTTTCACTGAGCTATATCCCCAGCCCTTTTTTGCCTGTTTATTTGTATATTTATTCGTATCTTCATAAACTTAAGAATTAACTTAGTATACTAATGCAGAATGCTTTGTAAGAGATCATGAAAAAGAAGGTCTTATATTTGACTTTAAGTATTTTTATTAAATTATGGTGGTGATAACTCAGAGCAAAGTGGAAGCAAAACTGGCACTTTGTTATTAATAAGCTTATGACATAAAATTACATTCGGAGAAATTTAGTCATTTTTTAAAACAGTATTCATTAAAATTAAAAGTGTTCTTCTAAGGGAAATTTACTGTTACTGAAACAATAGAAGTAACAACAACAAAACTCTGGAAACTTTGTGCCTGGGTAATGAGTGCTAATAGATTGTATATTCTGTGCCATGAGTCTCCATGTTCTGAAAATGATTCAAAGTGGGATCTTTTTTTAACTTTTTTTTTTTTTTAGTTTTTGATAGACCTTTATTTTTATTTATTTATAAGCGGTGCTGAGAATTGAACCCAGTGCCTCACACATGCCAGGCAAGTGTGTTACCACTAAGCCCCAGCCCCAGCCCCAAAATGGGATCTTTTTGATAATATATCCTAATTCCTGAGTAGACCCCTTTTCAGCCTGAACATTTTTTCCTGCAGTATAATACACTTTTAAAGCCTTGATTGCCTGTTTTCTTCAGAGGACTACTTATTCTACTGGAATAAAGATTGACTGATAATCAGTAGAGCTTACTTTGTTTCAGTCATTATGGATAAAGTTTTTTTAAATTACATAGTATGTTTCCTAGCATTCTTCTCCTTAATTGAATAGACTATATAACACTATTACAAAAAAATTTTTTTTCTTCAGTTTACAGTTGTGATAAGGATATTTGGCTCTCTATAAATTGGATTACTTAACTCTCAATGTAACAGCAGGACTCAAAAAGTATAGGTTCAGGTACTTGGCTTTGATTCATTTACACAGAATCAGAAACTCTATAGACATGAATATGAATTAATTAACTAATTTTCTGATATAAAAGCTTTCTCTTACCATTTGGAAGATAGGCAGGTATGTTCATATTTTGAGTACAGTATGATTTCTAAGTTCAATATACAGTTTTGATTAATTTTCTGAAATTATCCCAGTACTTCTGATAACTCTGTATGTACCCCTGTCAGCTACTCTTTCCCATTTCTCATTTGCTGCTGTTATAACTGCTGTTACTTCAAAAATCAGATAGTCTAATTTGTTGAAACTGTATTAAGTAAGAGGTTGCAGGATTTGAGATTCTGCTGAAGATTTCAACATAGATCTGTGTTATTTTTGTTTTTAGCTTAGTGACTATTTTTAGTTGAGAGAATAAGTTGTCAGATTATCAGCTAAATTCTATATAGGTAAAATGTTAACTGTATAATGTGAGTTCAAGACAATGCAACGAGAGTGACCTGAGAAAATATTGCCATTACTTTAATTATTTTACACGCATGTTTTTTTCTATGATATTCAGATATCAAATCACATTGTGATATTTTAAAGCATTATTTCAAAATTGTGTTCTTCTAATCATTTAGGAATCATTCATGATCCTGCAATAAAGTTTGGGGGTATTAATGGAATAAATCAAAGAACTACTTTGCAGTAATTTTAAATGCTTTGCTGTCTTTATCCGATCATCTACTAACAAAAAATCCAGAATATGATTATGTTTATTTAAATTGCCCTAAGAGCAACAAAATGGTCCTAAGGATCTAAACACAGTATTTCAGTAAATTGAACTTTAGGTAATTATAATAAAGAAAACAAAAATATATTTGAAAGAAGATAGATGACTGGATCAATTGATCTGTATGACTAAATACAGTAATCCTGACTTTTGAATGATAGAACTTAAAAACTTCTTAATCTACCCAAAACATGTACTTAATTAGGATAAGGTTCTTTTCTTTAAAAAAGGAAGAAATTAAAATGCCACACTGAAATAATAGACAGTTGATAATACCACATCTTACTGTGTGTGATTTGATATCTGAAGTGTTGTTTTTTAAAAATAAATGCTAATTTACTTAATGGTGTGTTCTAAAGTATAATAATTAGCTAAGATTGCTTTGGGTGTCTTCCAGCTTGTGGAGAGACTCCAGAACAAATTCGAGCACCAAGTGGTATAATCACAAGTCCGGGCTGGCCTTCTGAGTATCCTGCCAAAATCAACTGTAGCTGGCTCATAAGGGCAAATCCAGGGGAAATTATTACTATAAGGTAATTCTGACACCTTTTTGTATGATTATAATATTTAACTACAAAATATAAATTTGATTTCCAAGTATCATTGCCTAACATGCAGTAATAGTAAAAGATTTTTCAGAAGATATAAGTTGTAGCCATCAGAATCATCTTAAGGTAATGACCCATCCAATTGTGTTATGAATATTTTCTAATATTGGCAATGTATTTACAGTGAGTTATCTATATTCTTTAAAGCTACTTTTTAACAAAAGATACACATTCGCTAAACAGCTTATTTCAAGAGTAATCTTTGGCAATGGGACAAACAAACAAATCTACTTTGAGTTCTGGCCCATAACCTTGGTCTCATTAGTTGAGTCTTCTACCTAAAGGAGTTAAAGCCTGATTTGAGGTAAGTAGGGGTTTGTGTGTGTAAAACTTGAAATATGCTGATAATGAATAAATACATCTGTAAAAATCTTTCTCTTTTTTTATAACTTTAAAACAAAAGTACATTTAAGAATATACAGTGAAAGGTATTCTTAGGTGAAATGATAAGTTTAAGATTCTAACAGTAAATAAATATATAAATAAGAAAGGTTTTGATTAATTTCTAAAACATTTAGTTAATTACAGAGAGAAACAGTGTGGGAATAAGATATTAAGCAGTGAATATTCAATAGACTGTGTGTTGCTTGCTTAAGGAAATTATAGCAAAGCTATTAGGTTAAAAAAAATACTGGCCCAAAACAGGTGGGGGGTGGGGGAGGGAAGCAGTGTGCCTAAACAAAGAACTGCATTGGAGCTGAGACACTAACAAAAGAATGACAGTCCCATCACAGAGACAGTGTCCTGCTACAGCCCAAAGACATCTTTGACATCATTTCATGTATTAAATTTTTACAGGTAGAAATTTTGGTATATTAGATTTAGAAGGGACTTTGCAGACATAGACTCAAGCTCCTTCATATTACATTTTTTAAAAATAAATTTGGCCTACTTTTCATCTTTTTCTATCTTCTCTTTTTATATTCTTGAGTAAGAGAACCAGTCTCCCTTAAAAAAATAACTATTTCCTATCTCCATTTCTCTGTGGAAGCTATAAATGAGCCCCATAGTTTGTAGTTTGTTTTCCTTTTACTCTCCTCCACTCCATGCTACGTATTCTGGCACACTACATCTTCTTTTGTGGAAAGTGAGATTCTCTTGCCTGAATGATCAGTAGGATGCACCATTGAGGTACTTTCTGTGTCAGTACTAGTACTGGAATCTGAACAATGTGCCTATTTTCAGTTACTTGTTGATATGACTAAATATAAATGTGCTTATAAAATAATACCTTTGCCAAATATTGTACTTTTTAACATAAAACTGGAATTTATTATAGAAATTTTAATCTTTTCACCTAAAAACTAAGCTTGCAGTTTACCCAACTGAGTTATATAAAACTTGGAAATTTCTTGCCAGCACAGAATTACATGGATATGCCATCTGGTTTCGATCATATCTTAGACCCTTGAAATTTCACAAAGTAAGATACACTGAAAATCAAGTGTAATACTGAAATGTAGAACAAAATTGGTGGTGAACCTATATCTAGAGGGATATTCCTAAATACTTGAAGGAGCTAAGGATTTTGAATTTACACAGATAAAAAAGCAATTTTTAGACATAAATTTATTATTATGTAATACCAAGACTTTTTAAAAATGACACATATAATGTACACAAAGACAAATTTCTCATGTTATTATTGGTATAAAATCTTAAATATTTAGAAGACTCTTACGCCATAATCCAGTGCAGCTCATGAAGACATGCAAATGAGTTAGTGTTTGAAAATTTTAAATTGATTTACTTTCTTAATAAGACAAAAGAAAAAGTATATTATTTAGAATAGATAGATGCTTTATGATATTTTGATTAAACCTAGATTTAGAATTAAAATCCTTAGTAAAATGGAATTAGAAACATGGTTTTTAAAACAGTTTGGATAAGCCCGGGTGCAGTGGTACACACCTGTAATCCTAGTGGCTCAGGAGGCCAAGGCAGGAGGATTGGGAGTTCAAAGCCAACCTCTGCATTTTAGCAAGGCCTTAAGCAACTCAGCGAGACCCTCTCTCGAAATAAGATATAAAAAGATCTGGGGAGGTGGCTCAGTGGTTCAGTGCACCTAGATTCCATCCCCAGTACCAATAAATAAATAGATAGATAGATAGATAAAATTTAAAAATTCGGACAGAAGAGGAAAACAGAATTTACAAAGTACCAACATACAATCCTGAGACCTCTAAAACTGGGTGAAGGTGATGATTAAGGCATTTTTACTTTACTCCTCTTCCTCGAAACCCACTCAAATCAACAAAGGCCAGCTTAGCCCTAGGAGATAACGAGTGTTTGAAATCTAGCATCCTTCTTGAAGCCAAGGACTAGGGTCAAGCTGTTTTGCTCAAGAAAACAGTTTTTAAGACTTCCACTAATCACTGCCTGAACTTACATGGGGTTGAGGGCTTAGTGTGAGGACAGACCCTGACAAATATGAGGGACTTTGCTACCTACAGTTCCATGGCAGGATCTAGACTACTATAAACCACTATTTAAGACTAGGTGTGGCATGGAGACCCAGGTGGGGGACATTGCAGGGAGAGGGGGTTTAAAAAAGAGAGAACCAAAACCCTTCCCCAGAATAAGCCCACAATCTGAAAATTCCTGAATGTATGAGAAAATTTAATGCTAAGAAAAATAGCCAAAAAAAAAAAAAAATCAAACTGGAATACAAATTTACCCCAGACATTAATGTTGTAAGACTTCAGGGATTCTTTCTTCACCTTTTTTTTTGTGCTAAAGATGCTTGGTAATATAATAAAATCCATGAATTCTTCCCCAGAATAATTCACAAAACACGTAGTGTTACAAGATGCAATTATATTAAAATAACAGCTATCAGGTATTTTCAATAGTAATATATTCTTATTAACACATTGACCAAAGCAAGTGACAGTTCTAATAACTACTGTAATTTCAAAGTAATTTTGTGCATAAATAGTATTTTTAGATGTCTATAAAAATGGAATTGTAATATAAAAACATCTGTTTAGTAGTGATGAAATGATAGGTACTATAAATATTATCATGATTTGTTTATAAGTGAAGGGAAATGTTAATATATTTCAGTTAAAGGTTAGTGGAAATAAAAGTTACTTATTATTTCTACCAAATTTGTGGATTTGGAGGGAGAATCAAAATAGTGAATACTCTTACTTGGCCTTTATTAGGGGCAAACATGTGTTTTAGAATTTGAATTAAAATATCTGAAGATAACTATTGAAAAAAATTGGAATGACACTTTTGAATATTCATTAGAGGAAGAGAAAAGTTTAAGAGATTTTATTAATGAAAAAAAAGAAGGAAATTGAGAACTTTCCCTCAAATTATTAAATAAACACAAATGTATTAACTCAAACCTTTAAAAGACAGATAATATTGGTTAGTTGTTTTGTATGATCCTGCTATAGAGAGCTTGCTTGTAAGAACATACCTAAAACAAAACTAATACAGAAAATTTAAAAAGAGGAGGTACATTAGCTTTATTAGAGATACTAACCATGAGAAAGCTAGAAAAAGAAGAATAGCATGAGATATAATGTCACTTAAGGCACAAATATTAGTGACAAATGTTATGGTCCACCAGGAAGATACAATAGTAGTAAATTTTATGTACCTAAAAACACATCCTAAAGCAAAGCAAAGTGTAGAGAATTAGAAAGCAAATTTGACTAGTCCACAGTTGCAATAGAAGATTTTAAACACACCTTTAATGCTTATGCCTCTTTCAACAGAAAATACATACCTTTTTGCAGGCATGTAAAATATTTGTTTTTAAAATGATTATGTATTGAGGGTTAGGGTTGTAGCTCAGTGGTAGAACACTTGCCTAGCTATGTGTGAGGCCCTGGGTTTGATCCTCAGCACCACATAAAAATAAATAAAGATATTATGTACATCTACAACTAAATTTTTAAAAACTTATTATGTATCGAATAACAGAGGAATTCTTAATGCATTTCCACAGTGGATTTAAAATAAAGGGAAAAAAAAGATTCATATGTTTGGAAACATGTTCCTAATAAATAGCTCCCGAATTAAAGAAAAAAATCATAGTAGGACTAAATAATTTAAAAATAATCTTAGTGATAATGTTACATGTTAAAACTGTTGGAACAAAACTGACTCGGAAAAGCTGATTAAATTAAAAAAGTATGAAAAAATTAAGACTTGCAACCCCAAAACTATATTCTAAAGAGTTACAAGACACAGATATGTCCAGCAGTGCTTCATTAGGTAAGATATTATAAAGCATGAAGAAAGCTGAAAATTAATCCACATATGAATACATTTTAAAAATTCTAAATGAATTATTAGCAATCTAAATCCAATAGAGTATACATAAACAGATATTTATTATTTCTCATTCTGGACAATGTTCCTGCTTTAATGCATCTTAATTAGGTATTCCCTAGTTTGAATTGGTCTAGCCCTCCCTTATACAATAGTTACCAATTCTGGGTAAAATTACGAAACAAAAACCAAAAATTGAAGTCAGTGAAGAGTAATTAAACAACTGACAGAAACTGGAGAGGATTTCACCTTTGAAAGAAGAAACTGCACTAGGCAAGAGAGGCTTTTTTTCCACCAGCTCCCTGAAGATTCTTGATAGTCTATGCAGTTTAGAGTAACCAGAACTCTAGCAGATTGCCATGGTCTTGTCATTTGGGCACCAAAAGATAGAGTTGGAACTGCTGAAATGGCTGAAAACTAAAGGCAAGTCCCTGGAAAGGAGAGAGTTGAAAAGCAGGAGGCCATTATATATGCATATAAATTCTCCTCAAGTCCTTGGCTGATCCATGAACCTTGCTTAAAGCAAACTCAAAGGAATGCTCTGGAAGCTAAGAGGTGAAGGCTGAAAAGACTGTGCAAGGATTTTTGGCATGCGTGTGCACAGCTGAGGAGAAGTTCGAAGTTTGAATCCTGTCCATTGTAGGGGATACAGAGTTTAGAGTTTGAAAGTTGTTTCCTATTAGTCACCTTAGTATCGCTCTGCTATGACCAGAATACCTGACAAGAATGACTTAGAGGAGGAAAAGTTTATTTTGGCTCAGTGGTTTCAGAGATTTTGTCAGTGGTCGGCCTATTCCATCACTTTGAGCCCAAGGTGGGGCAGAACATCATGGCAGAAGGGCAGTGGCATTGGAGGAAAACTGTTCAGTTTGTGAAAGCCAGTAAACAAACTGGAGGAAGGGGCCTCAGGTAGGGTGTGCCCTTCCAGGGTATACCCCCAGTAACCAACCTCCTCCAACTATACCCTGCCTGCCTACAGTTAGGATGGACTGTTTAGGTTACACCTCTCATAATCCAATCATTTTGCCTCTGAACATGCAGGAAAGGAGCTTTTGGGGGGCACCCATATCCAAACCATAACAGACTTTATAAAATACCTTGGAATTTTTATCAAAACTCTGGAAGTACTATACGTTTTCAAGTAAAGACAATGTCTTAAAACTAAGAATTTACTGAAGATTGAAGATTGAAGCAAGAACTAACCTACTCAAACACAATGTAAAACTGAATTCCATAAGTTGAGGATGATCAGATAGTAATTTAACTGTGATAAAACAAAAACTTGTACTGTATATTCTGTGTTCTACATAAATATAAGAGTAATGGAAAGAATCTCAACCCCTACTTGAGGACACACAGAAGTTAATTCAAGATAAGCCATAGCTTTAAATATAAAAGCTACAATTCTAAAATGTAAAAGAAAAACATTGTGAGTACCTTTGAGACCTTGGGGTAAGCAAAAGTATCTTAAAGGGAAGACACTAAAAGCACTAAATACAGAGGAAAAAATAATGAATTAGACTTTGTCAAAAACAAAATTGAAAACTTCTGCATATTAAATGATTTCATTAAGAAAATGAAAAAGCAAACCATAGACTAGAGGAGTATTAGTAATATACATATCTAACAGAGAACTTTAATCCAGAATATCAAAAGAATTTTTATAAGTAAAAAAAAAACTAAATTTTTTAAATGGCTAAAAGACTTGGACAGAAGTGTCTTAGAAGAAATATGAAAGGCCAATAAACCCATGAAAAGATGTTCAGTGTAGTTAGTCTTAAGGAAAGTGCACAATAGAACCATAACGAGGGATGCCATCACACCGGCTATTGGAAAGAATATGAATGTGGGTGAATGAACACGTCTCATACATGTATCTTACAGTTGAACATGTTTATAATGTGTAAAGAATTCTTAAATAAGAAAAAATTTCATAGATGAAGGCATATAGCAAGTCAGTACATAGGAAAAGATAGAAATTGCCAATAAACATAGGGAAAAGTATTTCTTAGTAAACGGCTTTCTCTGTGTGTACTTCTATTCATCAGATTACAGAGTAGCACTTCTGGTTCAAACTTAGAACAATTTAGAAAATCCTGAATTAGATGTTAGTTTTTCCAAATATGCACACAGAAGGGGGATAAAAGCTACAAGCTATCATCTGTTCTTTAGCATTGTTTGGGGATTTTGTATTATTTATGAAGAAGTGCTATTCTGGAGTCTGGGGAAAAGATATAAATATTAAGAACATAGAAGCAGTATTTCTTGCTGTTAATTTGGTTATCTACCTGGAATCAGTGAATATATAGAGGTTTACAATACAGTTTTCAGTTACTTTGTATTATGAAACTTTTCTGACCTTTTTTTTTTTTTTTTTTTTTTTTTTTTTTGTAGTTTTCAGGATTTTGATATTCAAGGGTCCAGGAGATGCAGTTTGGACTGGTTGACAATAGAAACATACAAAAATATTGAAAGTTACAGAGCTTGTGGTTCCACAATTCCACCTCCATATATCTCTTCACAAGACCATGTCTGGATAAGGTTCCATTCAGATGACAGTGTCTCTAGAAAAGGTTTCAGACTGGCATATTTTTCAGGTGTGTTTTTAAAAACAAGAAAGATATCAAACCAAATTCTGAGTATTATCTGCTCAGTGACTTTCAAGGCTAATCTTCTGAATAATGTTCATTTAATTATGAGTAGATCCTCAAGGTAGCCAAGGTTGAAGATAAGAAGCTAAAATACCTTAGAACTAGGCCTCCAAAAGGTGTTTTGTATCTTAATAATGAAATGAGCATTTTATAAACTGAAGTCCATTTTCTTTTTAAAGGTCTTAAATGTATTTATTTTAAAAATATCTTATTAAGTACCTTCCCATGTTTTGCAAAAGTTACTTCAGAATATTTTTGTGTCTATGTGAATTACCAGTTTTTTTACACTTTCAAGAAAAGAGGACTGGTTTCACAATTGTAGTTGTCTTTAAAGAAAAGTCTTTTGCTTTTTTTTTAAACTGGATTCAAAAATAGTGACCAGGTATCATAGAAATGTGAAAAATTCATAGCATTAGAGTTAAGTGTATTTTTTTGCTGCAGATTATTTTATATATTTGAAATTATTTTACATGCTTTTTATATTTTTTCTTAAAAAGTTAGTCTTTGTAATATTCATTTAGCTTTTGAAGCACATTTTCTGTCACCCATGTGCCAGTGAATAAGTTGTGAGTTGGACAAATACATATTAGCCCAAAATTGTCACTTTGGGGACTATGGAAATCTGCTGTCATTAAATACCTTAGGATGATATTAAGATAACTAGAATTTTATAGGCACCTCAAATTTTTTTTGTTCCCGTTTTATTTTGATAAATAAATTTGTATCTTTGGCTTAAATATGTGCAGAATTTTGCAGTTTAAAAAATTTAAATTATTCTTATGATTACATTGAGCATTATAAACAGTTTCAGATTAATCTTGCAATAATCATAGCAAAACTTTGAGTCTCTAATGAATCTGTAAGATATGCTATAATGTACGTGGTAAAATATTTGTGTATAAAGATAAGAACTAGAGAAGAATATGAAAAAAATATTTGAAAAGGTGATTATTTTAGATTAATTTTTTTATTTAAAAATTTTGTCACAGTTTTAATGTTTATATAATGTTTCTTAAAATTCTTAGGCAGTGTATCCTATTGGCTCGTGTATCTTACATCATTTTACTAAGTTCTATAATAAAATAGCTGTCTGCAAAACAGAATTGATCCCTTCTCTCTTTAGATCAAGATACAAAGAGCTTTATGGAAAAATAATAGGCAGTTAGTAAATTGAATTATTGAATAATCAGTGCCTGTACTAATTTGTCATTATAACTTAACCTGTTTTTATAAGATTTTTTAAAAACCCTTATAACTTAGGATTAATCAAAATTTGTTATAAAAAATACTTACTATATACCTTTTGACAAATATGTTTTTTTCTTTCCCCCTATTCATTTCCCACTACCTATATCCTACCAGGAAAATCTGAGGAGCCAAACTGTGCTTGTGATCAGTTTCGTTGTGGTAATGGAAAGTGTATACCAGAAGCCTGGAAATGTAATAACATGGATGAATGTGGAGATAGTTCCGATGAAGAGATCTGTGCCAAAGAAGCTAATCCTCCAACAGCTGCTTCCTTTCAACCCTGTGCTTACAACCAATTCCAGTGTCTGTCCCGTTTTACCAAAGTTTACACTTGCCTCCCTGAGTCTTTAAAATGTGATGGGAACATTGACTGCCTTGACCTAGGAGACGAGATCGACTGTGATGTGCCAACCTGTGGGCAATGGTTGAAGTATTTTTATGGCACTTTTAATTCTCCCAATTATCCAGACTTTTATCCTCCTGGAAGCAATTGCACTTGGTTAATAGACACTGGTGATCATCGTAAAGTCATTTTACGATTTACTGACTTTAAACTTGATGGTACTGGTTATGGTGATTATGTCAAAATATATGATGGATTAGAGGAGAATCCACACAAACTTTTACGTGTATTAACTGCTTTTGATTCTCACGCACCTCTTACAGTTGTTTCTTCTTCTGGACAGATAAGGGTACATTTTTGTGCTGATAAAGTAAATGCCGCCAGGGGATTTAATGCTACTTACCAAGTAGATGGCTTCTGTTTGCCATGGGAAATACCCTGTGGAGGTAACTGGGGGTGTTACACTGAGCAGCAACGATGTGATGGGTATTGGCATTGTCCAAATGGAAGGGATGAGATCAATTGTACCATGTGCCAGAAGGAAGAATTTCCATGTTCCCGAAATGGTGTTTGTTATCCTCGTTCTGATCGCTGCAACTACCAAAACCATTGCCCAAATGGTTCAGATGAAAAAAACTGCTTTTTTTGCCAGCCAGGAAATTTTCATTGTAAAAACAATCGCTGTGTATTTGAAAGCTGGGTGTGTGATTCTCAAGATGACTGTGGTGATGGCAGTGATGAAGAGAATTGCCCTGTAATTGTGCCTACCAGAGTCATAACTGCAGCCGTTATAGGGAGCCTTATCTGTGGCCTGTTACTCGTCATTGCGTTGGGATGTACTTGTAAGCTTTATTCTTTGAGAATGTTTGAACGAAGGTCAGTATCAAGACAGAACTATAGTGATTATGTTCTGTGCAGTAAAAACATTGATCAAATGTATGCCACAAGTCCTTGAATAGGATTAACAATACATTTTTGTTTTATGTTAGTTTAGGGGTGTATAACTATTATAACTTATAAAATCCATGTGAAAAACCTAAGACTGAAGGCACAAACTACTAAATACTTAAGTTATGAGATGAGGAAAGCCAATCTATATTTACCAATTCCTGTTTTCAAATGCAGTCAGAAATTTTGCAAGCTCTAACTCTCAGATATAATTTTAACCTGTTTTTTATGTATTAATTCAATAATTCCACATATTTGAGAACCTAGTACATTCACTCTACAAGTGAAAAGAAAACAAATAAGGCATAATCTCAAGCAGTTTATAGTTAGGAAGACATTGGTGTATGGAATAAGACAGCGAAAACAGAAGTGCTGTAAGAGCTGTGAAACCGTGGTATCAAAGTCGGAAAAATGTAGTCTGATAGGGAGATGTGGAAGCTTTCCACATGACACATTTAGGTGCCATTTTAAATGTGTAAGTAGAATGTAGATGGAGAAGGGTGCTGGGGCTCAACAAAAGCCTGGGGAAGTATATAGAGTAGGAGAATGCCCAGCACTGCTTGGAGAATGAGCATATGATCGGAGCATAGATACATATGCAGTAGGTAAGAATGGGACAGACACAAGGATGTTCATTGAGAGCTTCAGAGTTCTCAGTTCAGTGAGAAATGGTTAAGCATTAAAGGGCAACATTGTGTTGCAGGATAAATTGAACCTCAGAATTTAATGGCAGAGAGGTCCTCTATGAGGTGTAAACAATGTATGAGGTGTAAACAATGATCTTCAGACCCAGGAGAATTACAAATAATAGATTTAACAAAGAGCATACCAGACAGCCAAGTTAACAGATGTCACACTGATGCATAGTGTCATAATAGCCACTACTGCAACTTCTCTTTGGTTAAGTATAAATGACCAGAAAACTCCTTATCACTTTGTAAGAAAAGAGCACAGTGAAGAGTCAGGTTTTCAGTTCAAGATCCAGCTATTCCAGATAGTGTGTTGACTCATTTCACTCTTATCTGAAAAGAAATGTAAAAATGTAAAAACTTAATAAGTGTTCCCTGAGACCTCTCAAATAACGTTACCTTGTGTCTAGAACTACCTGCTTGCTTTGGGTTTTAAAAATCTAGTATTTTTATTTCTCCTTTTATGTTTTATAGGCTTTTCAATGTATTAAAACATGGGGATCCCAGCTTCTACTAGTATAAAACCCCCTGTGGACACATTGCCTACTACATCTTTGTATTCCCAGTGTAGGGATTATATGTATTATATGTATGACTAAGCTTTACAAATAATCAAATATGCTAATATTCAGATTGTTTTAATTACTGACAATAGAAATTTTCTGCTTTGACCTGCCTTTTTATAAACACTTTTTATCCCTGTCTTCTTTCAAAGATCATTTGAAACCCAGTTGTCAAGAGTGGAAGCAGAATTGTTAAGAAGAGAAGCTCCTCCCTCTTATGGACAGTTGATTGCTCAGGGGTTAATTCCACCAGTGGAAGATTTTCCTGTTTGTTCACCTAATCAGGTATATTGTACTTTCTGGTTTCTATTTCAGTGTCTCTTGAAATAAAATCCATACCTGTATATATAGTAAAGCAAGCTCCCTTGACTATTAGGATTTTGTAATAAAGTCAAGGATTAAATATATGGAAAATTAAATTTTAACTTTTTTTTCATTATATTTAAAAAATACTACAAAATTCAAAAGTATAATTTTTACTCTTTTGATTTGGTTGTATGTTTTTAAGGCATTTTACTGTTTAGGATAATTTAGTGCACTGAAATTTCAGGGTAACTTTAGCAAATTATTTTCTACTTGAACATTTCAGAGATTTAAGAATCAGTATTAAAATTAATATACTAGTAATATTACATGCTAGATTAACCAACTATAAGTAACAGTAATTGAAATGATGTCACCATTTTCATCTCACTTGAGGGAAAACTTTTAAACTAGATTTTACACTGTTTAATAAGAGTTTAACCCATTTCCTTTATATAGTAACTCATTCTTTATTAATCTTTCTTAATTTTTAAAATTTCTCATCAGATTTTTAAGTTTTTCTTTTCCAACGCTTAAAAATGTACCTGAGTTCATTTTAAGCATAAGAGTTTACGTTTATTTAAACTGTAAATTTATCCAGTGTATAAATGTATAAATTATAGAAATACAAATTATCCTCAAAATTTTAAAAAAAAATGTTAAATATTATTTGAGATAATTTAATTTTGTTCAAAATGGAAAAGAATCCCACTTTCCATGCATGAAATTTCTGATTAGTCTCTCATCTTACTTGAGTCCTCTAGGAAGTTCTTGGTGAGAATTTGTGCTTTTCAAATGTTTCTCCAGAGATAATTTATAATTCACAAGTTCCACTGTTTGAAATTCTGTAGGCAAAATAGAAAAAAAAAAATCTAGGTTGTGGTTTCTTTATATTATTGGTCCTACCATGGGGAAGATTTCTTTATAGGTAAGAATCCACCCCGTTCACCATCAAAAATGCTGCCCCTGAACCCTGGGGAGTTACAGGGATCACAACCAATAAAAGGCTGCCCTCATTCCTGATACCAGTTACAAGCTCAGAGGGTTCCCCAAACCACCCTCATGTTTTATAATTCACTAGAGAGACTCAACTCACCAGAAGCTTACTCATGATTGCAAGTTATTACTAGGAAAAAGATACAAATTAAAATCTGCTGAGGGAAGAGATGCATAAGACAGAGTTCAGAAGGGCACTAAAGTTGGACCTCCCAGTTTTCTTTTCACCACATGAGACAGAAGAGTGTTGTTCTGTTGACAAAGATGTGTGACTCTGTTGACAGCTGTGTGACAATATGCAGGGAATATTACCAGCCTGGGAAGGCTCACCTAATTAAAACCCCTTCTAACCAAAGCCCCCACCGTACATCACATCGTTGGTATGATTCAGCCACAACCCTAAGCCACAGTGTTGCTCTCTGGCTGGGCCAAGGCCTTCAGGAAAGAACACTTTTACCAGGCATAGCATTCCATGGGTTTAGAGATCACAGACACCAAGGACAAATGACTTTGGGTAAAATTACATTACTTAACTTCATACTATCCTATCCTCTAGGCTGTGATTTACCCTTGTAAGAGAATTCTACTCCAACAGCACTTTACTTTCATTAATGATCAAGTAGATTTTATTCATATAATGAGATTAAACTTGTTAGAAATTTTTTTATACAGTTATCAGATTTCCATGGCAGCTTTTTTTAAAATTCAGAACTTTATTTTTTCATTGATTTAAAAAAATAAATGACAGCGGAATGCATTACAATTCTTATTACATGTATACAGCATAATTTTTCATATCTCTGGTTGTATATAAAATATGTTGACACCCATACATGTACTTTTTTTTTGTAGTTGTAGGTGAACAGAATGCCTTTATTTTATTTGTTTATCTGTATATGGTGCTGAGGATCGAACCCAGTGCCTCACGCATGCTAGGCAAGTGCTGTGCCACTGAGCTACAGCCCCAGCCCTCCGTAGCAGCTTTTAAAAAGAAAAACAACCAAGGGAAAGAAATATGGAATGAACTTAACCATCTCGTGTGTATGTGTATGTGTGTGTGTGTGTGTGTGTGTATCAAAAAGAATTTCACCTGTATGTATATACAGAAAATACCATCCAAAGATAAATTAATAAAGGAAATCAGTGGAGGAGAGGAGGGAAAGGAAGGGAAGGGAGGAGCGGGAAGGAGGAAGGAAGGAAAGAGGGGAAATGGGGATTAAAAACCAATTTCTTGCATGTTTTATTTTGTCAGAATGAATATAATACATAATACATATAATTATAGTGCTCTCATAAAAATATAACATTGTAATTTACTATCTCATTTAAAATGAAATATTTTCTGAGGGATGTTTGCTGCTTCTAAGCTAAAATAGCATAGGAAATTAGAATGTCCATGAGATCCCCTTAAAGAATCTGCTGTTAGATTGGCAATCTTTTAATTAAACAGACTTTTAACTAAAGGGAGAATTTCACCTAATGTTGAAGTCATTATTAAAGTATGCTGATGACATTGTTGATCTTAATGGGTGACAGCTGAGAACACAAGAGGCTAGAACTAAAGAAACTTTTGTTTCTTCCTGAATATCTTAACCTTTTATACAGACAGCACTCAACTTGAATGCTAGATGTTGAGGATGCTACGTCTATGGAGAAATGCACTATGGATGTGAATCACTATTTTTATTTAAATTAACATTTATATCACCTCAATTGGTGAAAAAAATCTGACCCATTTGTACTATAAGTCCATGTATGTTGATATTCACATTTCTTAATGACAGTCTGTGCTTTACTAAAACTAGACCATGAAATGTTCCTATGACAGTAGTTTCTTTGCTTTCCATGAATTATGTTCTCAGTACTATGGAATGACCTATGTAGAAATCACAAATAAATTCAATGCCTATCACAAAGACAAATAGAGAACATAAGTTATCACATCTTCCTTCTTTGCTTTCTTTCTTTCTCTATTAGAGGAGAGGCAACAGATAGTTTTGACAGGGAAGCAGATTCTCATTTGAAGGAGAAGTATATTAACTCACCATTATTTCCTAGAAATACTATATTGTAAATGCTACATGCCAGCTTGATAAAAGCTGTTTGTTCTGTTTGAATACTCTTTTTATAACCACTAGGTGGAGCTTAAAGACTATTTAAATGTTGTGCATTTAAAAAATAATCTAGCTATTTATCTAGAAAAAAGAATAGATTTTCTTTCCGTTGAACAATGTACCCACTTTCCACATATACTAATTAAAAATTACCAGTTTTTCAAAGTATAATATGATTTAAGCTTAATACTAAACTGTAGAAAGTAAAACTTAATCCTTAAAGATTGAGAAAGAATCTTTGTGGAATGCTATAAACAAGTTAATTTCTTTATCTTTTCTTATTGTTTTTGTTGTTTTCTGTGTTTTAATAAAAGTATATTAATTCCTTTACTTGTGACAATATAATTAAATCCTTATTATTCATTCATTCAACAAATTGTTGAGAACCAGCTCTGAATAGAGTAATTCTCACCATGTTTAGGAAAAGTTTCAGCCATGTAAATCAAGTCTAACTTATACTTTATTTCAAAAAACCAAAAAGCACATAGGGCACAGTAGGTCACTTATTGAAATATGGTAGAAATTCATTTATGTTGCTAGTTGTAGAAGTATCAATTTTATTTTCTACTTTTGGTATACTTTTAGGAATTGACTACTATATGAGGTTAAGCAAAATAACTTATTTAAGCAAAATAACTTATCAATTGACATTAAATATCACTGTAAATAAAGTTGATTGTATAAAATTAAGTATCAAGGAAGTTTTTTATACAGTAAGCAATGATTCAAGTTATAGATTAGATTTCGTAGAGGGGTGAATGAAGAAGAATGAGGTAATTTAATTCATCCTCCTTAGACTCTAGTAACAATGGGTAGTAGGATTTTAGCCACAATAGTTTCTGAAGACTGTTTTTCATTTCAATACTTTATTGTTAGCTGTCTTAAAATCTTTCTTATTTTTGTAGGCTTCTGTTTTGGAAAACCTGAGGCTAGCTGTACGATCTCAGCTTGGATTTACTTCAATCAGGCTTCCTATGGCAGGCAGATCCAGCAACATTTGGAATCGTATTTTTAATTTTGCAAGATCACGTCATTCAGGGTCCTTGGCTTTGGTTTCAGCAGATGGAGATGAGGTTGTCCCTAGTCAGAGTAACAGTAGAGAACCTGAAAGAAACCATACTCACAGAAGTTTGTTTTCCGTGGAGTCTGATGACACAGACACAGAAAATGAGAGAAGAGATACAGCAGGAGCATCTGGTGGAGTTGCAGCTCCTTTGCCCCAAAAAGTTCCTCCCACAACAGCAGTAGAAGCCACAGTGGGAGCAAGTGGAAGTTCTTCAACTCAGAACACCCGAGCTGGTCATACAGATAATGGAAGGGATGTGACAAGTGTGGAACCCCCAAGTGTAAGTCCAGCACGTCACCAGCTTACAAGTGCATTAAGTCGTATGACTCAGGGGCTACGTTGGGTACGTTTTACATTAGGGCGTTCAAGTTCCGTAAATCAGAACCAAAGTCCTTTGAGACAACTTGATAATGGGGTAAATGGAAGAGAAGAAGATGATGATGTTGAAATGCTAATTCCAATTTCTGATGGAGCTTCAGACATTGATGTCAATGACTGCTCAAGACCACTTCTTGATCTTTCCTCAGATCAAGGACAAGGGTTTAGACAACCTTACAGTGCAACAAACCCTGGAGTGAGGCCAAGTAATCGAGATGGCCCCTGTGAGCGCTGTGGTATTGTCCACACTGCCCAGATACCGGACACTTGCTTAGAAGCAACACTGAAGAATGAAACAAGCGATGATGAGGCTTTGTTACTTTGTTAGGTACAAATCACATAAGGGAGATTGTATACAAGTTGGAGCAATATCCATTCATTGTTTTCTAACTTTAAAATTAAACTAGTTTTAGTTTAAAAAGAGAAAAAACAAGATGCAGGGTGATTTCTTATTATTATATGTTAGCCTGCATGGTTAAATTAAACAACTTGCAACTCTATGAACTTAGAGTTTACTAATTTAGCAGCTAAAATTGCATTATGTATTCATATTGTTCAGTAATGTTGTTCCATTTGTTTCTAATTGTTTTTATCCTGGTACTGTAGTTCATAGTAGAAATATGGCTGCTTAAACTCATTTGACTGTCATTTTATCTATCCTACTTTAAAAGGTTTGTACAAAATAATACCTTCTTTTAATTGAATCTTTTATGCTGTTGCCAATACATCTTGTAACTTAATATACTAAATGTGAAGGTTGTTAATGTACAAAAAGAAAACAAATCCTCACACTCTTTTGTTTGTATAACATTTGTCTGTTATTGGAGTTCATCACAATATCAATTTGTCAAAGGGAAAAAAATCTTCCTCAAAATTTTTCTCTTACGTTTAACATACAGTGATGTGTAATTGGTAGAATTAGATAAATTAATTGCAAAAACAAAACTCTTTTATAGATTTTCTATTGTTGATTTTAATATTCTAATATGGTACAAACCAAATGATAAAATCCCAAGTCATTTCTGTTTTCATCTCTATTTAGGAACAGAATTAAGCGGATGAAGATATTCTACTATGCATTAAATCTTGAACTTTATAAAATATGTACAAAAATTGTACATGATAAGTTCCAACTGATAATGTCTTTCCCTAATATAGGGTTATGCTCGTGTTGGACCCTAGGGATTTGCACTAAAATCGTTTCAAGGTCTCAGATGAGTTCAGTGCACAAGCACTATCACTTTAAATACTATTATTTGCTACCACAGTGACTATATATTTCCATAGCTTTGGGGGGGTTGGGGGAACATTTTTATTACAACTTGATATTGCTTTGCAAGTTTCATATTTATTTGTTGTATTTAAAAACTGCATTATTGTACGAGTGATTTTTTTTTTCAATATATTTTATTCTCGGGGGGGGTCGTGTTATAATCTTGAAGAAAAGCAAATTAAGAAATCACTCGGATTGTGCCCCCCTTTTTAAAGTAGAGTGAATTGCAAAACTCCATTTATTTTTTTTTTATTGTCAGTTCCTGTTTATTTATTCTTTAGCCATCTGTTTTAGTAGCTTAATGATTGAGTATGAAAAATGTATTTGTGTGTGATTATTGCTATTTATTAAATTTTTAAATACTTTGCTGAATGTCATTTTAAAGCATGTTTGAGGTCTTGTGTATTTGTCGTGTTATGCTGTCAGGAAGAACTGACTAAAATGTTTTAATATGTATCAGAAATTAAAATGATTTTTTTTATTGCCTTGAGGTACTTTTTAAATCAAATTTGCTATTTATTTTTGTTGAATTTTGGTTCATATACAGATTCAGGCCATAAAATATGTAATACATCTGGGGAGAAAAATGAAAGGAAGTATATTCTGTTTCACCACTTTGTAGTAAAGTAGTAGCTTACACCCATACCGAACGTAAAATTCCCTAAGGACCTGAATATCGCTGCCTTTAAGAAAACTGCCTCCTAATTGTTTTATCTTGTATAATTACTCAATCCATTCTCTCTTCATATTATTTTCGTATATATTTCAGACTCCTATAGAATAATGGCAGAATTTGGGTTAGCACATTCTAACCCAAATTAATCTTCTTCTAGATTCTACCAACTGTCAACTCTCAGGTTTTTGGTTTTCTGGCGTATGTTTTAACTTATTTTTTTAATTGATTAATACATCTTCCTGGTTCAGAGAATTAACTACTGCTGACACCTTTTAGTTCCCTTTCATAGAGATACTTACCAACACCAGATTCTTATATATTCCTCCAGAAATATCATAATGTATAAATGTATTCATATGCATATGAATACCATATATCATAATACAAATTACGCTGCACATTTTTCTACAACTTTTCTCAAGGGGAGATTTTTATGTTTTTGTTGTTTCGTTTTGTTTTGTTTTTGTTGTTTCTGGGGATTGAACCCAGGGCTTCATGCATGCTAGGCAGGTACTCTTCCACTGAGCCCATCCATAGCCCTTATTTTTAATTAGTGATCACTCCTCAATTTAGGCCACTATTTTGTTTTGTTTTTTTCCTAGGAGTCCAATTAGTTTTCCCAAAACTACTTATTAAATAATAAATCTTCTTTACTAATTTAAAATAGAAATTTATATAGTAAATTTCCACAGTATTGATAATGTTCATAGACAATTCTATTCTCTTCAGTTGATCTGCCTCTTTTTGTACCAATAATACATTGTTTTAATAACCATCATTTAAAAATGTTTCATCTATTCTTGCTTATTTTTACATATAAACTTTAGAATCAACTGCCTGAATTCCAAAAAACTTATTATTTTTGTGGGGAGGGACCAGTTTTAATTTTACAAGTTAGAGAATTTGACAACACTTATCATGTTAAAACTTTTTATCTAAATCATGGTGCCCTCCTTACAAATGACACCTATTTATTTAATGCTTTTTTGTTGTTGTTATTTCTTTCACTTGTATTTTACTTTACATAGAGATCTTATATGTTTTTAAGAGTTTATTCTTATAGATTTCATCATTTTATTACCATTATTAATGTGATCCTTTCCATTTATAATTTAGATTAATTTTGGTATATGTAAAGGCTGAGGACTTACTGTGTTAATTTTCTACCTAGCCACCAGATACCTTTTTTTAGTCTGTAATAGTATTTCAATTAACTTATTTGAGTTTTTTCAGCTACACAATCATGTCATCTGCAACCACTGATAAGTAACCTTTGTTCCAGTGTGCATACTTTGTGTCTTGTTTGGATTGTCTCATACTTCTAGACTAATGTTAAATAACAATGGCTATAATGAAATGGGTTGAAATACATACATTTAATCATATTAAGGACTATCCATTGATCCCAATTTTAAACAGGTTTTAAGGCTGCATGTTGAATTTTATCACGTCTTTTCAGCAGCTGTGGGGGTACTCATCATTCTCCTCCTCCAGTCCTAATATGATGAATTTTGTTAATATAGTTTGTAATATTAAACCATCCTCATCCTTGCATTCCTGAGATAAACTCTACTTGGCCATGTGTATTTTTTAATTTGTGGCAAGATTATGTTTACCATTTTATTTGAGATATTTGTATTTGTCAGTGAAATAAGTTTATAGATGTGTGTCTGTGTGTGCACATGTTATATTTGAGAAAATTGGTATTAATGTTATCTAGTGGCATAAAATTCTCCTGCTTTGCTATGATTCAGAACATTTTAAACAGCTTTGGCATTTTCTGGTTCTTAAAATTTCAGTGAAATTATCTAGTTTTGATAGATAGTTGGCAAATAGCTCTTCAACAAATCCTTGTTATTTCCTGTGGTAATTGGTCTATGTAGTTTTTGTATCTTATCAGGAACCACCCTTTTCACCATTTTCACCCATTTCATATTTATTTGGCTATTGTTGAGCAAAGTTATCCTCTGTATATGACTCTTTCCTCCTCATGTATTATGATTTCTCCTCCATTGCTTGGCTAAGATAACTAAGTTAGCCAGGTGTGGTGACACATACCATTAGTTCCATTTACTTAGGAGACAGGTGAAGATTGCTTGAGCCCAAGGCCTGGGCAACATAGCAAGACCCTATCTCGAACAACTAACAAGGGACACAAGAGACGTGTGTATGTGTGTGTACATGGTGTGTTGTTTCCGTTAAGCATCCATTTCTTGTATGTCACTATTTTTTTTTCTTTTTAATTAGTTGATTTCTACTTCAATAAATTTCCTACTTTTTTGCTTTTGTTAGCCTATTTTGATGCTTTTTTCCTAACTCTTTTCAATTAGCAATTCATTTATTTCTTTTTACTTATTAATATGAAATTTAAAGCATGGACTTAATTCTGAGTACTGCATAAGCTAAACCATTTAGATGCATTAGTGTTGTCATTTTGATTATTAATAAAATAATTAGCTATTATTTTCTAGATGTTTTTTAATTTCAGGATTTGTTGTTTCTCAGTTCTGGGGATTAAACCCAGGGTCTTGTGTGTGCTAAGCAAGCCTCTACCACAGGGCTATATTCTAAGCCCTTAGGTTTCAATTTTTATTTATTCTTTAACCCAAAAGTTTGTTGTTGTTGTTGTTGTTCTTTTTGTTTTTTTAAATCCCCCCTCATTTTTTCCCCAAATAATGGGATTATTTTGATGTGGCTGATAGTTTTGTTTTCTGATTCTTTTATTTTTATGGCATCAAAAACAATATGAATATAAAATATGCTTTTAGAAGTATATTGTCTTGAATTTTTAAAATATTCCAAGATAACTTTTTAAAAGTGCATTCTCTTTTTACAGGATATACATGTTAGTAGATGTTACCTAAATTTGTTGTTCAGGTCTTCTGTGCAGTAACTTGGTCTTCCAATCTTCTGTCAGTCAGAGTCACTAGTGTTAGTGAGAAGGAAGAAGAAAGAAGCAAAAGAGCTGTTTCGGAGGTGTGCTGTAGGCCAGTGGCTCATGCCCTATCTCTATAAGCTGTTGAGGATTTGGTTACTACTGCTTCCTCTCATCCACTGTAAGCTGGAAATAAATAGGTAAGACAGGTTAAAGGATAAAGGAAGAATGCATGCATTCAATTTATGAGGTATATATTGAGTACCTTCTGCAGACCCAGTAATGTTTACAGCTGTTTAGCTCTTTGCTGCCTTCTATCCAATATGCCTCATCCTTCTCCTCAGTCCCTTTCCTCTGAATTCAAAGTGAGATGACAGCAACTTGATGGGACCCGTTTTACTCAGGCAGAACCCATTTTCAAAAACTGGTAGAAGCAGGCAGTGAGGGGAATGTCTTTACTCAGTGCATTTGAGCTATTGTTCAGGAATAGCATATAGATTATAAATTGAATATGGACAGTGCATCAGTTGAAAATTGACTGTGATTGTGTTTTTTTCCCTAAGGTGTACCAACATTCAAGGTGGTAGAAGAAAGCAAAGTGAAATTTACAAAGTTTTGGGGTTGAAATCTTTTAAAATGAGGAAGTAAAAAAGCTGATTATTGAGAAACTTTCCAGACTTTCTGTAAATCTGTTATATACCCATGTTACATATACACACTTGTAAATACAAGGGGTATATGCACACATGTTTACCATCGTGTAATGCAGGATTTTCTTCCTTAGAATTATTTTTGACTTTTCTTTTGAAATATTACCTGCCCCTAAATGTGAGTATATATTCTATGTTGTAAGTGTACATTCCATTCTCAAAGACAATTTCTAAGAGCCTTTTACCACTATCTGCTCTGTACTTGTGGGAAAGAATTTTCCAGGCAGATAATATTTACTCATTTTTGAGTCCCTGTCTTCATCACAGTCCTTTATATGTCTTTGGAATCTTCACAACCCTATGAAACAAACTTGCTTCTATTTATCCAAGAACAGAACTAAGATTTAATGTCAGTCATGTCTCCCTCAACAGCTGTCTTGTGAGTAGCACGGATCATAAAATGAAGTGAAATTTATCAATCAGGAGAAATACCCATTGACATTGGAGCTGATGTACCTGGATTATCATGCAAGCTCACTGAGACTCAGGTTCTTCTCTGAAGTATGGTAGCTACTGATGTAAGACAGATGAGGCTGGAATTTTCAGGAAGCAGATTTATTTTTAGCTGCAGTGGTCCCTAGGGGCTAACCCCTAAAAATCTCTGGACCTCAAGTCTGAAAATTCTTTTAGATTTATACTCAGTGGAATGTTACTCCTTGTCCCATATTCTTAAGCTAGATAGAGGTTTCATGTTTTGTCTGCAAACCTGGCATTTATAGGAAAGGAGAAACTTCAAACCAGAATGCTCTCTGCAGAATTTTTTGCCAATACCTGTTGACACCCTTTGTAAAAATCTTTCTGACAAGAAGAAAAGCTAAATTATGGCAAGCGTCTTTTGGGTGGGGGTACTTAGTCTGCTTCACCACTTCATAAGATTATTGTGAGAAATAAATTAAGAGAACATTGGTGAAGGCCTTAGCACAGTTCTGGCCATCTATTGCTGCATAACAAACTACCCCCAACTTTTATGTGTAAAGCAACCTTAGCCACTACAAAACAGTAATACAAGCAGAGCTTAGTGGAATTGGTTCATCCTGCTCTGCATCAGCTTGGTAGGAGGATATGTTCCTAAAAGAGCTGACCTACATGGCTGGCTGCTGCGACCTTGAACAGGAGCCTTGGGTTCTCCAGGTGGGCCTCTCCTGGCTGCTTGTGTTTCCTTAGAGCGTAGAAGCTGTGATCCAGGAGTGTTTCATTACACCTCTGCAGAAACTGTAAAGCTTCTTATGACTGAGACTCAGAAGTTCTAGAATATTACTTCTACCACAATTGTCAGATCACTAAGGCCAATCCAGATTCAGTGGGGAAAGAAAGAGATTCCACTCTTGACAACAGCAACAGTTGCAAAGAACTTGTGACATCTTCCATCACAGCACGGTACCTGATTCCTAAGAAATACTGAGTTGCCATAGTTAATATTTTAAGGATAAAAATTTACTGTATTCATTAGGAGTTTATGTTAATATCAGCTTCTCAGTCATATGCCAACTGTGCTAATTATGTCATATTTGTTTATTACAAATATCAGGGTAAAACAATTTGCCTTAGCTTATTCAGTCAGAAGTCATAGCATTTAAATATACATTTCAGCAGTTAAGTATTTAGCAATTAGAAGTAATTTTTCAACTACATTTAAAATAGCTTCTGTTGCAGCATGATATCATAACCTATAAAATATTTACTTTAAATTTTATTAGGGACAACAGTGTAGTGGACAAAAGTGTGAAGCCAGATTACCTGAATTTAATTCTTTTCTTACTAGCATGTGACCTTCAGCAAGTAACTTAATCACTGTTGACTCAGTTCTTTTTGTCTCAGATGGAGATAATAATAGGACTATTGGAGAATTAAGTAATTAAAATATGGAATGCTCTTGGAACAGCATCTGGCTCATAGTGCTTTGTAACAGCTTGCTATTAGTATCACCATTGTTTAAATCTTATAAAGAAAACATCTCTGAAGTTTGAATATAGAAGATATATTGAATATAAAAGATATGTGGAAAGTCCTAAAATAACAGTAGTTTCTGAAGATAAATGGAAACATAAAAGTGCTTACTCCTGGAATCCTGGAAGGGAATTGCAACCCAGAACAGAAGTCAGAAAGAACAAGAAAGGGGAGAAGGGAATGTAACTGCCCATTTGTGATGAGTCCAGTGGAATTCCAAGGCTAAGGATATACAGGATCCTCTAGAGCCCAGGGCCAGAGGAAATTTCCAGTGAGGGTGAACCTCAAGTGAGTTCTTTACAGGACTGTGGAACCTAGTAATTGTCAGATGACTTAGTTCCTTCATTGTAGCAAATATTGCTAGTTGCATACTCAATAGCTGTGAGAAGAGCCTCATTTTAAGGGTGGAAGAAAAGGATGAAAAAAAGCCTGATATTGCTGAGCAGCTACATCAGTGTTGGTCTGGCTACCTTTGCACTGTTAATTGCGTTAAAAAATAATAAACTCCTAAATATTTATGCAGTTATGATAGATTCTCAATTACAGAGGAACATCCTCAACTGATCTACTGATTCTCAATATAGGATCTTAATAGTAGTTTAGAGGAGTTAATGACACTGTCCATAAGGCAGAGCAGTGATGGGTAGATACACATGTAAATGCTCAATAAACAAGGCTATGGTTAGAGTGGGAATGTTGGTAAACTGCTTGACCTTAATTTTTTCTAACAGTGATTATATTTGTATCTTGGACTCCCCCCTGTGATTTTTTAAAATTTTTTTTATTAGCTACACTTGACATTACAATGATCTTGACTTCCCCCTATGATTTTATTTGAACAAAGGGTCTTGAGGATTAATAAAATTTGGAAACCAGTTCTAGCACATTATGGATACAGTCACCCCATGTTAATGTAGGACACAAGATGTATTAATAATGATATACCCTTCAAAAAGAATTTGATAAGATTGTTTTTAAGTAAAGATGCTAATACATCAGTTAGGGTGGTTTCCCCGTGTGTTGGAAGGAAACTGAAGATTAAAGAAGGTTAATATCCTCCTAAAAGCTTTATTTTAGGAGAAATAATATAGCACAGTGAGATCGAAAAGTAGGGGCTTTGGAGTCAGGTACGTGGCAGTTTGAATTCTGGTTCCACTACAAAGAGTCAAATCTTATTGTCTCATCTGAAAAATGGATAACACCTATCCTTTAAGGGTTCCCAAAACGATCAAAGGAAAGAAAAACAGAGCTATGCAGATGTCTTTCTACATTTTAATTGTCAATATTACAAATTAATTTTCCAAATGCAAATGTACTCTTCAGAGCTATCTCCATCTGTACTGTGCTTGTGTGTCACCTGAGCTCCCTGAAGAGTGGTTTTCTTCTGTAGTCACTATCCTGCTCTCTTGATTACGAGGCAACTTATGACTGTTTCTCAATGAAAAAATAAGTTTACTAAGTAAAAGTGGATCTTGGCACAGACCTTTTTACTATGAAGAAGTCAAATGCAGGACTTCCATGGAGCCTCAGAACAGGAAAGACGTGACTACCTCCTATGGACGTCACATGTTGGGCTAGTATAAATAAGAAATTACGGAAGTTATTTCCATTCAAAAATATGATTTAAAAGCAGCCTGTAAACAATACTCAATACTGTTCTTGATTTCAGTACAATGGAATCAACTTTTACAATAATATTTACATGTTTCTCTCTTATCTGCTGAGCCTATTTCAGGTAAACAGAAATTGCTTACCTAATTTAGTTTATAGATTTAGTTTTCTACTTCAATGTAAATTTTACATGTTATGTTCCATTTTGTGAATTTTAACTGCATTCAATTCCTATTTCCTTTGTTCCGACTTAGCACTTTTGCCATATTTACTTGATATTTTTACTACCCAACATAATTTCTATTTCCCTATCCCTATTTCCTTGGTTTAGAGTGAAAGCAAACATTTATTTGTACCAACCACAACACGGCTTAAGTACTTCACTTCTAATCCTCAGAACAAGTATGTGACAGCTGTTATTATCCATTCAGACCTCACATAGCATTAATAAGTGACTATGCCATTGGGATTGAAAGCAATGTAACTTTTAGAACTTTAATTACCATATTTTCATTTATGCAATTGTAGAGGGATTTTATTTTCTATTTAAAATTTTAAATAGAAAATAAAAAAGATTTCTTTGTTTTATTTTATAACCATATATGTTTTCTACAACACATAAAGATTCAAAAATTATGACTTCACAATCACTAGGATGGCTCTAGTCAAATAGCCAGTAAGTGTTGGCAGGGATGTATATGAATTGGAGGTATCATACATCATGATGTAAAACAAGCCAGCCACTTTGTAAAAACAGTCTGGCAGTGCCTCAAAAGTTAAATATAGAGTTATCAAATGACCCAGAATTCTACTCCTAGAGATATACACAAGAGAAATGAGAATATGCTCAGACAAAAACTTATACACACAAATGTTCAAAGCAATTTTATTCCTAACAGGCAAGAAGTGGGAAAATGCCAAATGTTCATCACCTGTAAATGGATGATCAGCAACAACAACAAAAAACACAAATTGTATGATCCCATTTATATGCAAGTCACAGATTTCTGGCACATCTGTAGAGACATAAAATAGAGTAGTGGTTGTTTAGGGTTGAAGAAAGGGGAAAGGAATTTGAGAGGAGGTGGATGTCAAAGAAAAGTTGCGCTAGACAGAGGTGAATAGGCAAGGAAGACCAAGATTGTTGCAACAGAGGAGAGCCAACTGGAGACTACTGAAACAAAAGATAGGGGGCCTTTTCAGGCTGGGCAAGCTAGCAGAGAGGTACTGGAGGACAGGAGAGGGAGACCACTTAGTGTGATTAGGTCATCTGCATTTGCCAAATTGTCTTCTTATTTGAGGTTAAGCTCCTATCCTTCCACAGAGGCAGGAGCTGATGACACCATCTTCCTTAATGATTACTTTACGTCCTTGAAAAAGCATTTCTAGATTATAAAGCTGGCAAGACATCAGGAGAAATTGCACCTGCTTTCCGAAGGGGCAAAGAAATAATTTGCAATTAAAGAGGTTTTCTGAATTAAATGCTCTTAAGAAAAGGCTGGTGGGGAGCTTTAGTTAGGAAGTCATCCTATGAAGTTTAGTGAAGTTGGGGAACATTAAGACTGTCTTGGTCAATGACATAAGACTTTTTTGGAGGATGGTGAGAATTTTGTAAGGTTAGACTGAAAGTTGCAAAACTACTAAAAACCACTGAATTGCATACTTCAAGTGGGTCAACTATTGTAGGTAAATTATATCTCAATAAAGCTGTTTCTAAAAGATCAGAGAACAAAATTATAAATAGCATTCTTTTTTTTTTTTTACAGTTTGCTTTTAGAATTAAATCATACTTATTCCTCTGTACATAACCTTGCTTATTCTGCAGGAGAAAAGTAGTTGTTTTGCCAAGTTAAAAACAGATAATACTGTTCATTTTCATTTGTTTAGTCAACCATGTAGAGGGTACCATTGGCCTAAAATTCCGATCAAAGTAACTATATTACTTTGCTGTTAACCCGTCTGTGCCATAGTTTGTACATCTGTAAAATGGAAGCAATGTTTCCTACCCCATTGAGTTCTTGTAGAAATGAGATAATACATGTGAGGGCTTAAATCCAACGCCTTGCCTATTCAAACTTACCAACTATTCCATAAATATTTATGGAGGGACTATTACAGGTCAAGTTTTGTTCTAACTAGTTCTACCCTTGACCTGACACCCTGAACCCTGCCTTAGAAGATCCCTTCCTAGTTCTCCTTAACATGTCCCTAAGGGGCAAGGAATCCATGGGGTCAGGGAAACATGAGTAGCCCCGACCTGCTTCTAGACCACATTTTTAATACTCAGAATCCCAGAATTTCCTGTCCAAATGGCCTAAGTCCACATGTAGGGTCTGCCTGGCTCTTCTCTGGATCTGTCTTCCCAGGGGTTGGGTGGAGCTGCCACAGCTGGGGTGCCCACGTGCATGGAAGACCACAAGGCCTCTCACAGGACAGGATGGAGTTGAGGTGGGAGGAAAAGGAGTGAGAGTTCTGTTCATACCCTCGCCCTGGGCACTACAAATGTTGGAGCAGGGCTCATCCTGACAGACATGAAACGGTGTCCAAAACAAATTTGAATCCTATTAAGAACATTGAATTATTTCTACTAATTCAAAGACTAATTATAATCCATTTAACTTTTTTCTCCTTTTATAACCCATTTAGCTCAAAGTACACTGCTGTAACTCTGAAAGTTCATCTTTCCTGTTGAATACTGGTTTGTTTAAATTACAATAAATGAAAGATTATTGCCTTTAGTACTTGTGTATATTCATTTTATTTCTAGTATTTTTTATTGTTCCCTTGAAAGACTCGTTGTAAAGAAAATCCAGGGGTTTTTATTATAAACAATAAAAATGTCTTATATTTTAAGTCATCTTTGTAGATTTCCAATGTATAATATGCAATATGCAATAATCTTTTCCAGGTAAAAAGGTAAATAGGAATAAATTAATTCAAAAAAAATAAACACATGGGATGGAAGAATGAGAGAATAATTTTAGAGGTGTTTCAAAATTAGAGACTTATGGAATAACTTTCTCCGCTTCTGCCCCTGCCTTTAAACAAATGTGGTTTCTTGTTACTTTGTTGTATGTGGCATTAACATTTTGAGATTTCCCCAAGTGTTCAAGTACACATTAAGTATACTTGATATATTTAAGTACAGCTAAGGTGAAAGTTAAATACTTGACTATGGGGTTATGTAAGTCAAATGTATGTGGACTACATAATATTGAAAAGCAAGACAGAGCTTATTACATAAAGAACTCCCATAACAAATCTTGTTAAGTGAATAATCATGCTCGAATATGGGTTCTTTCAATGATAACTTGAAAACTTTGCTTAATGTGAAGAATACATTGATTGTATAAATCCAGAAAGTTGTAATCCTATATTATCAAACTGGACTTGTAACTTATAGATGTCCATAAAATGATGTGTTAAGTCATATTTAAGGCAACAAAGAAACGGGTCATATTCCTTTTTTTATTTTGAAGACAGAACAACAACTATATATCATTACACTTATCAGTTCCCCAGGAATGACACCATTGTTTTGTTTTTTCTCATGATAATCTTTTTTTAATTTGTTCTAATTAGTTACACATGATAGTAGAATGCATTTTGACACATCATACATAAGAGGAGTGTAACTTCTCATTCTTCTGCTTATATGTGATGTAGAATCACACTGCTTGTGTAATCATATATGTACATAGGGTAATAATATCTGATTCATTCTACTATCTTTCCTACCCCTATACCCCCTCCCCTCCTTCAATCCCCTCTGCCTAATCCAAAGTACCTCTATTTTTTCCTAGCTGCCCCCCATATTGTGAATTAGCATCCTCATATCACAGAAAACATTCAGCTTTGGTTTTTTGGGATTGGCTTATTTTGCTTAGCATGATATTCTCCAGCTCCATCCATTCACTGGCAAATGCCATAATTTCGTTTTTATTTACAGCTGAGTAATATTACATTGTGTTTATATACCACATTTTCTTTATCTATTCGTCTGTTGAAGGTCATCTAAGTTGGTTCCATAGTCTGGCTAATTGAGCTGCTATTATGGTTGATGTGGGTATGTCACTGTAGTATTGCTGGTTTGGAGTCCTTTGGGTATAAACTGAGTGGGATAACTGGGACAAATGGTAGAATGAGGAATCTCCAGGCTGTTTTCCATAATGGTTGCACCAATTTGCAGTCCCACCAGCAATGTAAGACTATGCCTTTTTCTCCAGATCCTCACCAACATTTGTTGTAGCATATATTCTTGATACTTGCACTTCTGACCTGAGTGAGATGAAATCGTAAGAGTAGTTTTGATTTGCATTTCTCTAATTGCTAGAGGTGCTGAACATTTTTTCATATATTTGTTGATTGATTATATTTCTTCTTCTGTGAAGTTTCTGTTCAGTACCCTACCTTACTTATTGATTGTGTTGTTTTGGTTTTTTGGTATTGCATTTTTTTCAGTTCTTTATATACCTCCAGTGGAGATTAATGCTCTATCTGAGGTGCATGTGGTAAAGATTTTCACCCATTCTGTAGGCTCTCTCTTCATGTTATTGAGCATTTCCTTTGCTAAGAAGAAGCTTTTTAGTTTGAATCCATCCCATTTATTGACTCTTGATTTCACTTCTTGCACTTTAGGAGTCTTGTTAAAGAAGTCAGTTCTTAAGCCAACATGGTGAAGATCTGGGCATACTTTTTCCTTCTATTAGGTGGAGGGTCTCTAGTCTAGTGCCTAAGTCTTTGATACACCTTGAGTTCATTTTTGTTCAGGGTGAGAGAGAGGGGTTTTATTTCATCTTATTACATATGGATTTCCAGTTTTCCCAGCACCATTTGTTAAAGAGGCTATCTTTTCTCCAATAAATGTTTTGATGCCTTTGTCCACTATGAAATAACTGTATTCATGTGGGTTTGTCTCTGTGTCTTCTATTCTGTACCATTGGTCTACATGTCTGTTTTGGTGCTAATATCATGCTGTTTTTGTTATTAGGGCTCTGTAGTATGTTTGTGCCAATTTGCAGTCCCACCAACAATGTAAGACTATACCTTTTTGGTAATGTGATGCCTCCTGCTTCACTTTTCTTGCTAAAGCTTGCTTTGGCTATTCTGGGTCTCTTATTTTTCCAAATGAATTTCATGATTTTTTTCTATTTATATGAAGAATGTTGTTGGGGGTTTAATAGGAATTGCATTAAATCTGTATAATGCTTTTGATTGTATGGCCATTTTGACAATATTAATTCTGCCTACCCCAGAGCATGGGAGATCTTTCCATCTTCTAAGGTCTTCTTCAGTTTCTTTCTTTAGTGTTCTTTAGTTTTCATTATGGAGGTCTTTCACCTCTTTTGTTAGACTGATTCCCCAATTTTTTTTTGAGGCTATTATGAATGGAGTAGTTTTCCTAATTTCTCTTTCAGTGAATTCATCACTGATGTATAGGAACATGTTTGATTGATGGTTGTTGATTTTATATCCTGCTACTTTGCTGAATTTATTTATTAGTTTTAGAAGTTTTCTGGTGGAATTTTTTGGATCTTCTAAATATAGATCATGTTGTTGGCAAATAGTGACAGTTTGAGTTCTTCTTTTCCTGTTTGTATCCCTTTAGTTTCTTTCATCCGTCTAATTGCTCTGGCTAGAGTTTCCAGGGCAATGTTGAATAGAAGTGGTGAAAGAAAGCATCCTTGTCTTGTTCCAGTTTTTAGAGGGGGTGCTTTCAATTTTTCTCCATTTAGAATGCATTGGCCTTGAGTTTAGCATAGATAGCTTTTACAATGTTGAAGTATGTTCTTACTATCCCTAGTTTTTCTAGTGTTTTTAACATAAAAGGGTTCTGTATTTTGTCAAATGCTTTATCTGCATCTATTGAGATGGTCATATGATTCTTGTCTTTAAGTCTATTGAAGCAATGAATTATGTTTATTGATTTCTGTATGTTGAACCAATCCTGCATCCCTGGAATGAACCCCACTTGGTCATGGTGCACTATCTTTTTAATATGTTTTTGGATGCAATTTGCCAGGATTTTAGTGAGAATTTTTGCATCTATGTTCATCAGGGATATTGGTTTTTTTCTTTCCTTAATGTGACTTTGTCTTGTTTTTGTGTCAGGGTGATACTAGCCTCATAGAATAAGTTTGGAAGGGTTCCCTCCTTTTCTATTTTGTGGAATAATTTGATGAGTATTGGTGTTAATTCTTCTTTGAAGATCTTGTAGAACTCGACTGAGAATCCTTCTGGTCCCGGGCTTTTTTTGATTGGTAGGCTTTTGATGGCATCTTCTATTTCATTGCTTGAAATTGATCTGTTTAAATTTATATGTCTTCCTGATTCAGTTTGGATATGTCATATTTGTCAATGGCTTCTAGATTTCCTATTTTATTTAAGAATAAATTTTCAAAGTAGTTTCTAATTATCTTCTGTATTTCAGTAGTGTCCATTGTGATATTTCCTTTTTCATAACAAATTTTAGTAATTTGAGTTTTCTTTCTATTTCTCCTCATTAGCATGGCTAAGGATTTATCAATTTTATTTCTTTTCTTCAAAGAACTGACTTTTTGTCAATTTTTTTCAATTGTTTCTTTTGTTTCAATTTTAGATTTGAGTTCTGATTTTAATTATTTCCTATCTTTTTCTTTTGGTATTGATTTGTTGTTCTTTTTCTAGGGCTTTGGGGTGTAATGTTAGGTCATTTATTCGTTGACTTTCTATTCTTTTAATGAATGAGCTCAGTGCAATGAACTTTCCTCTTAGCACTGCCTTCATAGTGTCCAAGGGATTTTGATATGTTGTATCAGATCTCACTTACCTCTAAGAATTTTTTTATCTCATCCCTGATTTCTTTTGCTATCCATTCATCATTCAGTAGTATATTGTTTAGCTTCCAGGTGTTAAAGTAGCTTCTATTTTTTTATTGCTGATTTCTAATTTTATTCCATTATGATCTGATAGAATGGGGGTAGTATCTCTATTTTTTTTTTTTGTATTTGCTAAGAGTTTCTTTGTGGCATAACATATGGTCTCTTTTAGAGAAGGATCCATGTGCTGCTGAGAAGAAAGTGTATTCTCTGCTTCATGGATAAAATATTCTATATATGTTCATTAAGTCTAAATTATTGATTGTATTATTTAGTTGTATAGTTTCTTCGTTCAGTTTTTGCTTGAAAGATCTATCCAGTAGTGAGAGAGGTGTATTAAAGTCACACAATATTATTGTGTTGTGGACTATTTGATTCTTGAAATTGAGAAGAGTATGATTATTATGTCTTGTTGATGTGTAATTCCCTTAAGTAGTAAGAAATGTCCTTCTTGGTCCCTTCTGACTAATTTTGGCTTGAAGTCCACTTTCTCTGATATGAGGATGGGCATCCCTGCTTGTTTACACAATCCATGTGAGTGGTTATGTTTTTTTCCCATCCTTTCATCTTCAGTGTGTGGATACCTTTGCCTGTGAGGTGAGTCTCTTGTAGGCAGCATATTGTTGGGTCTTGTTTTTTAATCCAATCTGCCAGTCTATGTCTTTTGATGGATGAGTTTAGGTCATTAACATTCAGGGTTATTATTGAAATACGATTTATATTCCCAATTATTTTGGTTTATTTCTGGTTCTTAATTTGACTTAGTTTCTCCTTTTATTGTCTTTTCCTTTAGTGTAGTTTCTCCCTTTTCTAGTTTTCACTTTTTATTTTTTCATTTCCTCCTCATGTAATATTTTGCTGACAGCATTCTGTAGTGCAGACTTTCTAGTTGTGAATTCTTTTAACTTTTGTTTATCATGAAAGGTTTTTATTCCATCTTCAAATCTGAAGCTTAATTTTGCTAGATATAAATTTCTTTATTGGCGCATCCCTTTTCTTTCAGAGCTTGGTATATGTTGTTCTAGGACCTCCTAGCTTTGAGGGTTTGGGTTGAGAAATCAGCTGAGATCCGAATTGGTTTTCCCCCTGTATATAATCTGATACTTTTCTCTTTTGTCCTTTAAAATTCTGTCCTTATTTTATATGCTAGGCATTTTCATTATAAGTGTCTTGGTGTGGGTCTGTTATAATTTTATATATTTGAGGTCCTTTAAGCCTCTGGTATTTGATTTTCCATTTCATTCTTCAGATTTGGGAAATTTTCTGTTATTATTTCATTGAAAACATTGTACATTCCTTTGGTTTGTATCCTCATACCTTCTTCTATCCCGAAAAATCTTAAATTTGGTCTTTTCATGTTATCCCATAATTCTTGGAAGTTCTATTCATGGTTTCTTACTATCTTCTCTGTGTTCTCAACTTTATTTTCAAGATTATATATTTTGTCTTCATTGCCTGAGGTTCTGTCTTTCAAGTGGTCTAGTCTGTTGGTGATACTTTCCACTGAATTTTTAATTTGGTTTATTAATTCCTTCATTTTGATGATTTTTGCTTGATTTCTTTTCAGAATATCTATCTCTTTATTGAAGTGATCTTTAACCTCCTGAAATTTATCTCTAATTTCACTCCTTACATCATCCTTTATGTCGAGTATCAGTATATGTACATTCTGAACTCCTCTCTGACACTTCTACTGTGTTGTCCATGGATTCTATTATTGGAGCATCTTGGTTTGGGGGGGATGCTTTGTTCCTTGTTGTTTTTCATGTTGTCTGTGTGTCTTCCCATCTAGCAGTGTGGATCTGAGGCAGTACAGTTTCTACACTGTAGACTTATAGTGTCCCTAAAGGTTTCCATTACCATACGTTTAAGGGGGAGATCAATATTAACACCAATGCAAAAAATACAAAGCCTTAAAGCAAATAGTTCCTATTAAAACATCAAGCGCTTCTCTCACTGGCAGGCCCAGGGGCTGAGTGCCAGGACTTGTGCACCTGTCTTACAAAGCTATCCTGCATGGGGCAGATCAGGACCAGGCACTGAGGCTGGTCACATAGCTGTGCAGGCTGGGCTGGATTCGTGGCTAGGGAGGGGTTGGGAAACAGGAGACCAGGGAGCTGGAGGGCCCTGCTGAGTGCCGTTCTGATGCTGGACCTGGCGAGACAAGGAGATTAGTAGATTCCACTGGGGAGAGAATCAGGACTGGTCTGGTGCTGGGGCCCAGCATATGCTGGCTGGAGTGGGCCCCAGGAACCCAGTGGAGTGCTGGACCAGCTGGCTGGGCGAACTGAGAGCAAGATGCCCTCATACCCTCCTCCAACCCTCCAACCCGCTGTGGCTCGCACCTCAGAACTTGTGGAGCTGGGGAGAGTCTGGCTCTCTCCCACCTCTGCATCAAGATGGTGACTATTAGCACACCCAGAAGGAGGACCCTAGGTTCAACCAAAGCTACAGGCACCTAGACAATGGACCTCCATGACCTGGCTGGTGTCCCAAAATGGAGGAGGCCACATTTGGAGATGGGGCAGTGGGTGGGTGGCACAGCAGTGCAGCAGCCCCATGGTTAGTTTTTTGTTCTGTTGTGTTTTCCATGGCAAATTGCCTGGCAAGCCAAAGGAATAGTTGGTCTTTTCAAGAAGCCATCTAGTGGTTTATTTCAGCATTACAATTATTTCTCTCCCAACACAATTAGTTCAATAACTTGTTTTTCTTAACATTCAAATTAATTACCTTGAAGCCAAAAGTCGAATTAAAAAGAAATGATGCTAAAGGTGAGTTTGGAGATCCAAAGAAGTTTTCAAGAGATTCTTAACTATAGTCCTTATTAATACAGACCAAACACTGAAGTCTCACCAGAGTGAAGACAAGCTGGACAAGGTGAAATTGAGGTTAGTGAGCTCTTCTTACATACCACTGAGCTCTGAAGTAGGTCTTGGAATCCAAAACTATATCTGATACAGATTTTGTTTTCCAGAACTTCACAGACTGGTTCCTTAAGTACACGGTTATGTAAGATTGGATAGCCAGGTGTTATTCTTGATCTACAACAAAATCACCTTACTTACCATGTCTGGTTCTAAATGAGTACCTCCTGCAACAAAAGAGAAATTTTACCCTAGAAATATTTGTTTAATGAGAACAACATTTTTAGTGACAAAGATACACAACTCCATCACCTTCAATTTATATCAGAGAAAAACAAAAAATAGTAAAATTAGATGGCACAGACAGTGCAGAGAGAGAAGGGGTCTGACCTCAGAGGAAGTGGGAGGAAGTGCAGGTGAAAGGAACCACACCTCACTGCCCTCACTGTACCCTGTGGTCTGGCTTCTTTACATTGAGGTTGTCTGCGTCCTAACAACATCATGTCTACAATCTCTAATAAAGTGTTGAGGGCTCTCCTGCTCCAGCCAGAGACTCCCAGGATTCCTGGAAAGGTGGTAGTAAATCCCAGAAAGTTCTACCTTTGGCCTTGGACCTTGACATCATGGAATTGTGTTATATTTGCAGGGATAGGAACAGCACTTCCAAGTTACAAATGGCTTTTAAAACAAAAAGTAAATACTGGTAAGCATTTGGCTTTGGAGTGCGGTATTACTTAAGGCATAAATTACAGGTTCCAGAATGAAAGGCTTGCCTCCAACTTTGCTGCTGTGTGACCTCAAGTAAATCATTTGATCTCAAAAGGGTTATCTGTTAAAGGGAGAAGTAGTACCTAGCTCAAAGAGTTGATGTAAGGATTAAGTAAAATAATAACAGGTAAATATTTTGGCCCAATACTGTCAATGTGAGTGCTCAATAAATCTTAGCAATTAGCTGAGCACTGTAGCACACACCTGGAACAACTAGGGAGGCTGAGATAGGAGGATCACAAATTCCAACCCAGCCTCAACAACCTTTTGAGATTCTGTTTAAAAAAAAAATATATATATATATATATATATATATATATATATATATATATATATATATATATGACTTGGGATGTATCTCAGTGTTAAAGCACCCCAGGTACAATCCACAGAACCAACCAAACAACAACAACAACAAAAAAAAACTAAGCTATTGCTGTATTGTTTTTCAGGACAACCATTTTCTCCTGCCCAGGTGCAGTGCTTAAGGGATGATTGCACTCTGGAGTTGCACATTGGACCAGCTCTCTCAACAGATCTACAGAATCAGCGTCACCATTCCTGCCTATCTTTTCATATATCACTGAGCAGTGATAAAAATGTCCCTATTCATTTTTACAACTTTAAAGCCGGCCCTGTTGTGTTAGTCCTGTGCTGCTGTAACAAAATACCTGAGACTGAGTAATTTACAAGCAACAGAAATTTACTTTTCGCAGTTCTGGGGGCTGGGAAACCCAAGATCAAGAGGCTGGAAGGTTCTGGTGAGGGCTGCTTCCAAGATGGAATCTTGTTGCTACATCTTCTGGAGGGGACAAACACTGTGTCTTCTCATGGTGGAAGGGAGTAAGGGCAAAGAGCCAAATACCATATTAAACCTCCTATGTTAAGGGCTTGATCCCATTCACAAGGGAGGAGCCCTCATGACCTAATCAGTCACCAAAGGGCCCACTTCTTTATACCATGGCTCACTTCTAGTTACTCACTTAAGTTACTGTGAGAATTATGGAGGGGCATGAGCATTCAAACCACAGCACCCACCAAGCATCACCCCTTGGTGACTGTGGGTTTTATACCCTGCACATAGCTCCATTTCCAAGTGATCCCTCTGACCCAGAAACTTGGTCTTCCATTCACTCATCAGGACTCAAGAAGGTTTAATTCTAGAAATACACCAGAAATGCACTCCCTCTTCACAGAAACTCAAAACTCTGAGAGTGCAAAGGGTAAAACATAAACTCTTATCAACCCAGATATCATTTTTCTAGGTGGGGAGACCAAGGCCCCAAGAATAAGTGACTTGCCCATGTGTCACACCAGAAGTTGACATGAAGCCAGGATGAAATTCCTCATCCAATTTTCTTCCAACCCTCTGTGCTCTCTACCTTTCTCCACCCCTGGTCCCAACACTGATCCAGATGTAACTCATCACCCTACCAGGAAACTGTCACAGAGTGGGCCGTAGAATTAGAGTTTCCACAGATCCTAGCTTAGATGTGCCATTGAGATACCCACATCTTCTTTCTCAGTCTTGCTCACACATACCCTCACACTGCCCCATCTTCTGCCCCACTGAGAGCTCTTCTGTTAGGTAGAATTGATGACCTGAAAAGCTTCTCATGGCCTTCAGGAGCCTGTGGGAGGAGTGTGGGTGATGGAGCAGGAGATAGCAAAAGCAAACTGGGCACCTCCTGATAGCTGAGGACGGCAGGGCCTGGTGGGCTTCCAAAACACCAGCACCATTCCGTGAAGGAAGACCTGCTTGCACTTCTGGATGTCCTGTCCCTGTGGCAGCTCTGGGAAGCTCTTCCTGCAGATTGCTGTCACCTTTACTTCAAAGCAGATGTGTGTCTCTTAAGCCTCAACAATCTTTCTAATCCTTCTTTCAAATTACTCCTCTGAGGAGCAAAGTGTTCTCAGACATGCCTGGATAATTAAGTCAATCAAACTGATTACTTCCCCAGCAAGAATGTAAGACAACAGGGGTCCTGCTTCTTGCCTTCCTCCCAGTGCCAACATCATATCCCCATAATACTTGATCACTGTCCTCTGAGGGTCCTGAGGGTCCAGGTGTAGGGCAAGAAAACAGAAGTTCCAAGGACAGGCTTCCTCTGCTGAGCTGTTTGTCCCGTTCAGCCTTCTGCCCTGCAGACATTGCTCAGGAATGATGGCTAGAAAGGGAAAAAACCCTTTCTGCTCTTCCAGCCAGCATTTCTCTCTGGAATGTTCTCTCTCTTCTATTACAGCTGGTGAATCTCAATGAATAATCCCTCCCCCTACTTTGGTGACTGCTGTCTTTCTGGTCACTGATGTTGCTCGGCTACCTCAGTCGCAGTGGGTAGAGATGTGGAATCAACACACAGACTCCGGGAGCTGGAGAGAGAACTGGCAGGAGATAATCCTCAAGTCGTAGTCCAGTAGCTCAGTTTATTTTTGGAATGCATACAATTGTTATAGGGTTCGAGTGGGGCGTGCCCATCAATCATACGAAAGCAAGATAGTATCCATAAGCCAATCATCTTCTGCCAATGTAACCGCACTATGAGGATGCTCTAAGTATTGCTATCATCAGGAAGGGTCTTTGTCCCTAGGGGAGGGGTTTTCTAAGAAGTTTTAATGCCTGAAGCTCCTGGCTATCAGTTTCCTTGCCTGGCAGTTTGGCAATGCTAACCACAAGTGCTAAGGATGTGGTTTCACTAACGGCTTGCTAGAGCAGAGCACCCTATCCTGCAGGCATTCCTATCAGGCCTGAACAAGTGTAGATTCTTCAAGCACTCCGAGCTGCACATACCTGCTAGCTGCTAGCTGGAAACTGAAAATTATTCCAACAGGTGACATTCCAAGAGCCCCTTTTCTGACAAACATTGAAGTGAATTAAAGGTGGGAAGTTCGTTCTGTGTTGTGTTGCTGGGCATTTCATGATATAAAATGTCCAAGATAAAGAAACCTTTTGAAATCATTCATCTGAACCGTTTCAGAAAGGATGTCGCCGCTGACATCCAATCTTGCTTTCTCTGGGTGGTGCTGATTTGAGCAGTGTGTAGGAGTTTCATTATGTGCATAATTACCCCCTTTCACCTTCATACAAAGGTCCCTTGACAATACTTTGTGTAACTTTCTTGGGCTTTTGTTCCTGGCTTGACAGCCCAATCTATTGAAGCTTTTATATTATTGATGCTTTCTAATTTTTAATTATCTGGAGGTTTGGATAATCTGGGCTTGAGGAAATTTAGCAATAATAATACTTTGCATTCTACTATTGCAAATACTATCTCTGGGTCACGTGTGACATCGAATCTTTAAACTCCAACCTTCTCCCTAGTCTCTGTCAGTTGACTCTCACAAGCAACAGGAGAAGCAAACCAGCTCATGCAAAAGGTTGGAAGTGTAGGGAAGGGGTAGGGTTGGTTTTCAGAGCTCAGTGTCATGAGAAACCAGAGTATCTCTCTCCCTCCTTCCTGCTGTTCATGTTTACTCTGTTCACTGAGGGCTGTTCCCCTGTATTGTTTAGATGGCTCCCACAAGTCTCTAGTTCACACATGCCTCCTGGCTTCAAGTTCAGCAGGAAAGAATAAGCCTCTTGTCTGCTCCATCTAACAGAAGTTTTGGGATCTGCTCTCCCTGGTCATAATTAGTCTTTTTGGGGCTCGTGCCCACCCCTGAACTCATGCAATTACAATGACTACTATTATTATCACTTAGCCCTCTACCCAACCCCACCCACCATAATCAGTCTTTGCAAAGCTAGTATTTGTTGCAAGAATGTCCTGTTGGGATAGGCAGAGCTGGGTGAGCAGCTCAGTCCCAAGGCCAGCAGTCCCCTTGTTCCACCAAGCCAAGTGTCCTGAGAAAGCAGGAGAGGGACTTCCCACCAATGCAACTACAGTGACTGCTATTAGAATAAGGATGAGAGCATATGCTGAGTCAGCAGATGTCCACCACCCCCAACAACCCTTCTGTGGGATGTCATTCTGCCACTTTCTTGAACTCTGCATCACACTGTGTTCTTGGTCTCCTCTGCCAGCTCCTTCGGTCTTCTTCCCCCACGCCCTGTAAGTAAAGGAGTGGTCCCTGTTCCGTTTAGCCCTCTTCCTCCTAGCTTACCCATGTGGAGTACAAACTCCCAAACTTGCCATCCCCTCTTCCCCTCCTCTGTGCCTTTACCCACTTGTCCCCTCTACCCAGAGCACCATTTCCTCTTCACACATACCCCTCTACATACCCATATCCTTTATATCCGGGTTCAAATGCCTCTGTATGATTCTTCCATAACTACTTTTCTTGAGGCCATAAATAAACTGCCTATTATTCTAAACTCTTGTCTCCATCCTCTCTCAAAGATAGAAATTTCTGTTTTGTATATTGAAACATGTATGTCACCATTGGCTCTGAGCACCCTGAGGATACTATTATTATCACTTAGCCCTCTACCCAACCTCACCCACCATAAATAGTCCTTGCAAAGCTAGTATTTGTTAGGTAAATTTGAAAATTTGCCACTGGAAGAGTGTCTGCAGAGGACCCCCAGAAAAGGGAAATGGACCTCACCTCAGCCCTGGCAAGTTCTTGACTTATGCCACAGAAAGGAATTCAGGATGCATCAAAAGGGGCACAAAGATTTATTTAAGAAGGCAAAGAGATTTATCTAGGAAAGCAAGCTGTAGTGTAGGATATGCACTCAAAGAGAGATAAAAGCTTTGAGGTGATAAAAGCTTTGGGGGTCTTGGGCTCTTCTTTTTAAAGGAAACTATAAATAGTGAATATGAGAAGTGGGGGGTGGGTACCCTCAGCTTGGTGGGCTCAGTTCTTTTAATCATGGAGCACAGGGTAGGTCACAGTGGTCTGATTCTCTCAGGATCACTGATATCATCCAGTGGATACATAATGTTTGGAATATACCCATATCATAAATCTCTAATAATATTTTTCATTGGCTTTATTTAGTCTGTCTAAAATATGCTGCATAAACTAGAAACAAATGCAGACATTAATCATTTGGACTCACAATACTCTTAAGATTCAAGGGCTTTTTAAGAATTTAGGCCTGGAGGAAAAGTGGGTTAGAGAATAATGGTGTTTGAGGGGCTTCTTAAAGTTAGGATCCTTTCCCTTCCCTGTGGGTCTCCTTTCTACCTGTCCTTATTTCTTCTATCCCACTTCAGTATGACACTTCCTGATTAAGGTGCCTTCATGTCCGCCCTCAAATTTGCTTTTCAAAGCAAATCTGGAAAGCAAGAACATGTTTATAAGTGAGAAAATGGGGGAAACAAAAGAATAAAAGATTTATTTGAAGACCTCCAAGCTAGTTTTCTGGAAGAGCCAGGATTATAAACCTAGATCTTTAGAGTTACAGTACCCGTTATTGACCAAGAAAAAAAAATGCTGGTATGTGTTGTATTAATAAAACCCAGAGAACAGTTAGACAAGTCACTCTGGTTTCAAGTATTTCACTCTGAACTGAAAAAAATCTCTGAGATTGTGCGAAATTTGCTTCTCCCTGTAGTTAAAGGAGAGATGAAAGGAAACCCAGACCTAGGGGCTCTGTTCTGACGTGCGTCTATTTGGGTACTCTGGTCGCTGCTGCAGGGTCCCTGGATGTCTCCTGTCCCCTTCTGTTAGTCTTTCGGTACAGGCTCCTGAAGGACAAGAACCCCGAGATCTTTCTTTCCTCAAAGCGCCTTTTTTTATGAAGGAACATATAATTTCCCTCACTTTTAAAACTCCAAGATCTCTTCCTTCTAATGGCTCAGAAACCCGGGTGGACTTCCAGCCCCAGGAGGGCCTGTTGGACCGGTTCTGCCCCAGGCCTTTGTCTCGGGTCCAGCCCTCGCGGGGGTGGAGCCCCGCAAAACTTGGACCTCTCCATACCCCGCCCCAGGCTCGGGATTGGCTGTCTCTGGCGGAGCCTCAGCGGGAGCTTGGGGACTTCTCGTGGGGAACTTCCTGGAGGGCCACCCTCGGTCGCCGAGGCCACCCTTCCTGCAGCTCTGGGCCGATAGGACCTCGCGGGCCCCTTGCCATGTCGCGGCTCCTGATCCGCGGGGGTCGCGTGGTCAACGATGACCTCTCGCAGGTGACAGACGTGCTGGTGGAGGACGGCGTGGTGCGGGCGCTCGGCCGCGACCTGCTGCCGCCGGAGGGAGCGCCCACGGGGCTGCGGGTCATCGACGCGGCGGGCAAGCTCGTCCTGCCCGGCGGCATCGACACGCACACGCACTTGCAGTTCCCCTTCATGGGCTCGCGCTCGGTCGACGACTTCCACCAGGGCACCAAGGTACCCGCCCCGCGCAGCCCGCGGGCCTCCCGCGCTGTCCCAGGGCAGCGGACGGCCCGGACCCGGTGGCAGGAACGAACCGCAGGGACCCGAGGGTGCGCCGAGCTGGCGTCCAGATGCCCAATTCGGAGCCTGTTCCCGCAGGCGCCCCGTTTCAGGGGCATCAGACCAGCCTTGGCCACCTAGGCGCCTGCCCCTGCTCCCTTTGGGTAATTTGACAAGTTTAAGGCAGTCTCGGTGGTCTCGCCCTCATTTCTCTAAGCCCCATCCTCTCAAATCCTCCGCCCTTGGTGTTCTGTGGAAGTCCACGAAGTTTCTGTACTACCTATAGAATCTTTTTAAAGTAGGCCCTCCCAGCCATTGTCCCCTCCCTTCATCCCAGCCAAAACCAAATGCAAAATCCATTCACTTAGGAGGCCTGCCTTGTCTCAGAGTTAGTGTGTGGCGGGTGCTGTCTGCTAAGGTAGGAAGCACGCCCCTTCCAGGCCTCACTCCCACTAGGAATCCTCCAGCCCGACCAGAGTTTGAAAGAGAAAAGATCCAGGAATGATCTCCCAGCACACAACAAGACACCTCGCCCCGTCCCTTCTCCCACTCTGGGGGCATCTAGTGTGGTTCTGATTCTTGCTGCCTGAGTTACTGATGATGTAGGAGGACAGTGAGAGAGGTTTGGGTTCCTCTAGAAGAAAGACTAGAAACTAGGCACCGTGAAAGGAGCCTTAAACATTTCTTCATCATAGCTTCTGGAAACAAAACAGGAAGTTAACAGGGTAGGCTTTACCGGACAGTGAAGTTAAAATTCCACTCTTTGGCTACCGCCAAACCACACATTCTGGAGTCTTAAGTTTGGGACTGCCTGAGAGAAATAGTTCTTTCCAGACTGAATGTGTACTTATTTCTTTAAGGCCAAAGCTCTTCACTTGAGAATGTGTGTGAGGTTTCCCCCAGGATCATGCAGGCCTGGAGGTGTATGCCAAATCAGGATTGTTTGGTCCAACTTTAAAGTTGACAGTCTTTCAGATCAGTTTAAATGATCAGTGTTTAGTTTACTGTCCTCGTTTTCAACTATTTTAATCTCTTTGCACCTCCCCCGCCCTCCAAGTTCTCCAATCCTTTATGATTGACCACTGTTTTTAACAGAAAGAAGAAAGGGAGGTAATTCGACCCAGAGAGAAGGATCTGGGGCAGGCTGCCCAAATCAACACTTAGAAAGCTTCTTCCTAGTTACTTATTATTGACCTTTATCATATCGTCAATAAAGTGTTTTTGCAGGACAAACCATTATCTGCATTGAAAACTAGCAAATTTCGTTTTTACATATTCCTTTTCCCTTTTTGCTAAAAAAGTAATAGGTGTTGAATTTTGATTAACTCATTTTTATACTTTTTAAAGAATTTGTTCAGTTAGATTATAGAAAATTAGTCAAAATGATAGAAAAGTACAAAGAATAAAAATATTACTAATGGAGAATTTGCCTTCAACAACCACTAGTGTTTTGGTGTATTGCCTTTTGCTTTTTAATGTGCTATATTTTACATAATTGAGATCATATTGTGTATATGTATATGATGAGTATATGTGTGTGTAAAAGTGTAAATTTTTGTAATCTGCTGTTTTCAATTATAGTGCATACATTTCCTATTATCACTAAGACTCACACTAACAAAATGCTATATCAGGTTATTCCATTGAACACGCTCTTTTGCAAGGTGGGGAGCTGCTGTTACCGACCATTAGTTGCCAGGCCCATTAGCAGTATTCTCCTTACACTGAGAAGTAGCTTTCATTTCTCTCTCCCCTCAAGGGTTGCACATGAAGTAGCAAAAACGAGGAGGAAGGGACATTTCTTCCCTTTCTCAAGATTGTCTATATGTGCATGGAGGTCCTGGAGGGTGGTTCTTAGTCTTTTATCTGTTCTTTTTGGACATCCTGGGATTTTTGTCACATAGAGAGATTTGCAATTCCTACCTGAGAAGGCGGGTCCTTGTGGCATATTGTAGTCTGTTGCCAACATATGAAAGGACTTACCCACCAGTTGATTTTCTAGGGTACTTTTGTTCTTAAAAGACTATCGAAACAATAAATAAAAACACATTCGTGAGTTTAAGATCATAAGCCCAAAATGATAAGATTAGAGAGATGAAGGTCAAAGACTTAGCAAGTACAAAATTCCTGTTGAATATTAAACAGTACCCTTAAAGAGGCTAAGTTACAAAGTCTACTTCAGAATTGGTTGGTTGGATCCAGGAGAGAACAGTTTCCAGCCCCATAAACCAGTTCCCTCTATACAGGGTACCTGCTGGATAAATGTGGATCACACAAGCACTAAAGTGCTGCCTGAGTTCTGGAGTGAGCGAACCCTGGAGTTCTTTTGTCTCTTTCTTAGTCTTCACAATAATTTCCAAGGCAATGTTGGTTAGTTTCTGGTTTGAGAAATCAGGGACAAAGAAGTCTTTTGTAAATACTGGTTGTATTATATATGAAACTTGAAAAATGTCTTCTTCTTAGTGCTGTTAAGTAACATTTATCAAGCACTTGTTACATACCAGGCCCTGTGCAGTTATTTTCCAACAATCTTGGTTGCCATTATCAATTTTTCACAACTAAGAAAATTGAAGCAAGTTACCTGGCTAAGGTCTTGTCATACACCTAGTAAATGTCCAAGTGGCTCTTCAAATTCCATTACTGCCTGACTCTATCACTAGAGCTCTTACCTTTTAGACTCTATGCCTTTGAACAAACGTCTAATACTCAGATCTGTCAGAGTGGGAAGTGATGGATGAGTAAGCTGTGCAGGGAGCATGCTAATAGGAGATGGATTTTCTCAAAAATAAAGCAGAGTCATCCTCAGGAAATGTAGTAGTCCTTCACTTTCTCAAAGATGGAGGCAGTTTAGGTCATCAAAATAAGTGCGTATCACAGGTATTATCTTTGTAAGGCGTTTGTACATACATTTATAGCCATACCATCTCAAAGAGTACAAAAATGGGTACCTGAAGTACAGAAAGCCATAAAGGAAAAATGATATTTCATGCCTTCAGGAGATGGGCCCCAAAAGGTTAGACAGACAATTATTTGCTTTCTGTGTCCACCAGCCTGTCCATTCATAATATCCGACATGTATGAGGGAGGCTGTTTGTGGTATTCTAGTTATTGATCCCTCATTGTGATGGGACCTAATTTTAAAAAAGAAATATAGGTCAACTAAAGGTTATATATTTTGTAAATTTAATTCATGTCAAAGATTGGTTTAAAGCCTGCAATTGACTGACTTAATTACAGGTAAAAGCTTTCTATCTGATGTAACTAATGGAAATAATGTTCTGCTTTATGGAAATCATATTTCATTTTGTTGTTCTATCCTGGATGTACAGTGGTCTTCTAATAATTCAATATCCATGAGGAAGGACAATAGGATTTTTTAATTCAATGAATATTCAATAAAGGTGAAGGAATTACGATTTTGTTTTTATTATGTCCCATGATAAGAGGGTCAATTAAAAGACTTCAGCAAGTTTTCAAGTGTTTATGTTTGTACATTCATGCAGGTCGGAGTGAATGGAGTCCCATTAAAAACCTGGTAGAGGGGCTGGGATTGTGGCTCAGAGGTAGAGCGCTCTTCTAGCATGTATGAGGCACTGGGTATGATCCTCAGCATCACATAAAATAAAATATTATGTCTGCCTATAACTAAAACAAACAAACAAAAACACAAACAAACAAAAATCTGGTAGAATCAGTAGCTAGAAGTATAGAATTAGGATCCTCTTTTTTAAGAACTGGAAAAACATTCATCATACTTTTTTTTTTCTTGTCTTTTTGGTGAAGGGCAAAAATTTCTCAAAGTTATTGAAAAAGGAATCCATGCTTTGCTTTGGAACTTTTTGGTAAAATGCCATCGAGGTGATTACTTAGGAGGCATGTGATTAAGCACACATTTATGGTTGTATTTATAGAGCTTTCTCACCTTGTGGAAGAGCTGTGCTTCAGAAACCCTGAACTTCCATTTTCTGTCATTTGCCAGAGCTGGGCTTCAGTGAAGAGCTGGGTGGACTGACCCCATGACCTCGGGCAAGTCACTCCCTCTCTCGGGGTTGTCACCCTTTCCTTATCTGTGAAATGAGGCATTGGTAGGACAAACAACAGTTTTGTTGTTAAAAGGCATAAAATATATGTATGCTTCACCTCCAGCCCTCAATAAGATTCTGGTACATTACAGTCACTCAATATACACTGAATGAATAAACTGCTTTTTTTAAAAAAGGAAAATACAGAAGAGAATGAAGAAAAATAACATCCCAATCACTTATAACTTCACCATTTTGCTTCCTGTTTTATATGTTTCTTTTTCTTCTTGCTACTTGTTTCAGAGTTTTTAGCTGGGGAAGAACATATGAACGTTTTTTTATTCTGCTAAATGGTTTGTAGTCAGCCATGTGCATTAAACATTTCCCCATATTAAATTTTATAATTAGAGAACATGATTTTTTGGTGCCATTATTCTCTCTGAGGCCAAGTCTTAGATTCTTATCTCTAGCCTCAGTGTCTCTTGAGCATCAGGCCGGAGTTGCCACCTGTTTTCAGATATCACAACCTGGATGCTCCAGAGCCCCTCAAACTTAGCCTTTTGCAAATCAAATGTATCCTCTCTTCCAAGTGCTTGGCCTGTTTTTCTTCCTGTTTCTCAGACTGTTAATGGCTATGCTTATCTCTATGATGGGTACTTTGGACCTTCCAGGGTTTTTTATTTTGTTTTTTGTTTGGTGTATTTTGGACCTTAATTGGCAGGTAATACCAAATAACCCCAGATAGAGGATTCTTCAAGATGATCGCTAGGTTCCATTAACTCAGCCAACACATATTTATTGCAAATCCATCAAATGCCAGGCATTGTGGTTGACACAGGGGTGATAGAGATGAAAACCATGGTCTTTGTTCTCAGCAGCAGATAGACCACAGGTATATGAGCCTCTAACTTGGGCCTAAGTAATAAATTGCAGGCAGTAGGATTTGGGCCTTGTAGGCTTAGCTCTGATGGTTGTAACTAGTTTTGAGTAAATATTTGAGGTCCGTGACAGCTGGCACTTGCCCTTTCACAAAGTCACCATCATACTGGTCTATCCCCAGACTGTGTTTCTGAGCAGGTTAGGTGGCTGATAAGTGAGACAAGGCATCTACTCCTCAACACCTCTGTGAGCTTTATTCTCACATTTCCAGTAACAAATGGAGGGGGGACACTTCAAATATTCAGTTGAGTTTCATTTCATCCAACAGGGAAATTACCTGTTATGGTGGCAATCATGAATTCCTGAGGCTTAAGAGTTGTTTACACATAAAAGCAAAAACCTAAAATATTAGCTTAAAATAGAACAAAATGCAATCTGTTTACATCAAGAAATCCTTTGAGGCATGTCAATGGAAATAGACAATAATTTTGTTTGCATTCCGAGTGAGCACTGATTAGGGGGTGGGCTTTGGACAAAACTGAGCATTCAGCCTTCAGATGAGCTCACAGTCTGCATTTCATATTAACATTGTTATTTGAGGATCTAGGAAACTACATGGCCTGGGCCAGTGATATTTTGGGGACATGATATTTTATATTAATCTGCAAATCTTCCACAGCTTTTCTAGTTTACTGTCAGAAAAGTCAACCATCATTATTTCATTGCATCACTCTTGGGAGGAATTGGCGTCTTTCTTCCTTTCTCTTTTAAACATTTAGAGAATATCTGTGTGGCAGACACTATAATGGACACAGGGCATGCAGAGATGAAACAACATCAATTTCACTGAGGGATAGAGTAAAAATTCCCCAGTCGATTTTAGTGTGTAGCCAGGGTTAAGAATCGACCCCTAGACTAGGTAGAGAAGGGAGCAGGGGAGGCAGGAGCATAAGTGACATCTCTGAGGTTAAAAGGGACTGAAAGTTCTCTTCAGAGAGGAAGGACGGTGTTGCTAAAGTGGAGTGAGTGAGTTGGGAGGGGGCAACTTATTACAAAGCCGAGGAGACAGCTCAAGTTGAGAACATGCAGGGAATTCTGGGCTGTGTGACAATTGTGTTTTCTTCATCTTAAGAGCATCAGGAAGTCAAGGAAGCCTCAGAAATGGGCAGTGTCTCTGGGCCGGGTGCCTCTTGCCTTGCGGTTTAGTTCATATTGTCTCTGGGGGACTTGGGGGGACTGCTCCCCAGCTGCTCACAGCGGTTACCTGCTCAATAACACACCCTCTCTCTGGTCTTCTTTCTCTGCTTTTCCCTTCCCTTTCTATTTCTTCACTCCACTGTGCAAGTCCAGCCAGGAGGAGATGAAGGAGAGATTCCTGGAGTAGGTAGGAGGTGGCCCAGAGGGCCTTTGGGAATGGACTGGACTTGAGAATTCAGGGAAGAAGAGAGGTGAGGTTCCAGGGGGATTCTTCAGTATCTAGTTTGCACAGTCGGGTGGATAATAGTGTGATCAATATTTCAAATTTTGGGAATCCAGAAGCTGAGGGTAAACAGAAACGTGCAGGAAGGGCATCAAGACAAAGTTGAGTGCACTCTGTATTGGGGACATAAATCGAGATTCTAAAGTTTGTTTTAGTAAATCATAATGACTACAAGAAGGCTGAAAAGAGCTTTTCTCCCTAAGGCTCAGCTGGACTATTGGGTTGGTTTTTTTTTTTTTCTTTTGCTTGGGCGGATCAGATCCTGTGACTCATTTTGCTGAAACAAAGTCAGTTGTTTTTGGATGAGCTGAAAAATGACAATTTGGCAGCCCCAAGAAAAGGAAGAGAAGGTTTTGGGAGATTTTCCATAATGATTTACAAACCTAAGGCATTCTTAAATAAAATCTTGTGTTATGTAACATTATGGCCCACTCTTGGTCAGAGTTGATCTTCATTCAAGTTCCATTGCGTTTGTTCTGGAGACATCATAGGCTTCCCTGCCACCCCTCCTCCCCCAGCCTCCCAAAGAGGATTTGAGATAAAGTGGAAGCTTTTCAAGGGAGAACAGCCAAAGTAATTAGGAGCTGAGAGAATTGATTTATGAGCCAAGATTAGAAAAGGTAAATGCATTTTGTTTGGCTAACAGACAAATAAAAGTGGAGAGAAGTCAATCAGAAGTACAAACAAAGAGAACCATTAGTTTTCCTCTAGTGACAGCAAAGACCTTCAGACCCACTGTCTCTCTCCCACTCCCCAGTGTCTCCAAATTCATCCCAATCTGGAATGAAGAAGGGAGGAAGGGTGAGAAGGAGAAACAGAACAAGAAGGAACAAACAAAAGATAAGTGATGCTCCTCTCCTTTCTCCTAGTTAATTAGGGAAGTGGAGCATTTGTGATCAATCCTTCCTATTCAAGAGCTTTGGAACTGTGGCTCAAGGAAGCCCTTTGATCAAAACGTCTTCAGTCTAGTAAGAAGACCATCAATAGTTGTGTCTTAACTTACAGACCAAGTATAGGTATATATGTCTGTGTCATCTGTGTAAAATATTTTTCTTACAAAAGTTTTGCTTTTACTATAATCCCAGAGGTTTGGTAGGCTGAGACAGGAGGATGGCTAGTCCAAAGCCAGCCTCAGCAAAAGCAAGGCACTAAGCAACTCAGGGAGACCCTCATACTCAGGATGTTCCATAGTTAACCTGTGCTCTTTTTAAATGGTGGGTGGTGCTTCCCCTCTGTCCGCTCAGCTTCCCTCTTCTCAGTTATCCCCATCAACTCTCACTGGACTCCCTTTGACCTTCCAAACAACCATTGCCCTGACTTCCTCCTGTGGGCACCGCCATTGTTTTATGGTCCCCATTTGCCTTAATTCGGCCCCATTCTGCTAAACTGCTGACTTCTGTTTTCCTGGGTCCCTTTCTCAGGGCCTGCCCTTGTGCATTCACTTTTCATGGAAGTACAGGCTTTGGAGCCTGGTGACCCTGATTTCAATCCTGCCTCTGTCTCTAGTTGTGAGACTGTGGCCAAGTTATTTAATGGTTCTCTGTTACTTTCCTTCACTCTAAAATGGGGTTAACAGCACTGCAGAGCTGTTGAGATGATTAAAATATGCCAAACTCAGAGTAGTTCCTGGCACATGACAAGCACTCACTATGGGTTAGATGTTCTAATTATTGGCAATTTCCATGTGTATGCCCTACTCTTTATTTAAATCTGACCTTCCTCTGATCTCTGAGTCAGTATTTTCCTCCTCTAAATTCCCTATTGTCTTTTCTCTGTTCCTCTTTTAGGGAGCTTAGTAACTTTTACTTCCCTTTAACCATTTCTATACTATTATTAATTATAAAACCAGATTTACTGTCTGTTAATGTAATTGAATTATTTTATTATAATTTGTCCTTATCTTTCTATTTTTCCCTCTGGACTACACACACCTTGAGGGCAAAATCTTTGATTATTTGTGAGTCTCTCCCCCTACTTCCTTCACTCCATGCAATATCTACACAGGGTAGACTTTGATTATAATAATCCTTTAAAATATGATTTATATGCAATAAAATTCATTCACTTAAAGTATACAGGCTCTTCATACATTCACATGATTGTGAGAAGAAGCAGTGGGGTCTGGGGACAAGATATAGCCCTCAAGGGTATACCCCTAAGGACCTGGTTCCTCCAAGTAAGCTCCATGTCCTAAGTTGACACCATTGTCTAAAAGCCCACCAAATTCTGAACCCATCAGTGGAGCAGTCTATTGATGATGTCATGGTCCTCCTGATCCAATCACCTTCCAACGGCTACCCCTCTGAGCACTGCTGCTTTGAGGACCAAGACTTCAACACATGAGAATTTGGGCATAATTAAGATCCAACCCATAACAGCAACTCTCACCATGAGTTTTAGGACTTTTTAACATCCCCTCCTCCACACACAAAACCCCACCTTCCCTTTAGCTATCACCCTCTACTCTTCTCCATCCCCTCCAACCCCAAGCAACCACTACTCTGCTTGCCATTTCTGTGGATTTGACCCTATTGGACATTTAATATAAATGGAATCATACAATGTGATCTTTTGTGGCTGGTTTCCTTCACTGAGCATCTTGTTCTCAAGTCTCATTCATGTTTTAGCCTGTGTCAGTACTTTATCCTTTTGATGCCAAATACTGTTCCATTGTATGAATAAACCACATTTGGTTTATCCATTCATGAGCTGATGACTGTTGATCATATTCAAATACCAAAGTACCTGACATAAACAACTTAAAAGTAAAATATTTATTTCAGGTGACAGTTTCTGAGGTTTTAGTCCGTGGTCAACTGGCCCCCTTGTTTAGGACCTGAACCAGGACAGAACATCATGACAGAAAAATGCTGCTCAGCTAATGGAAGCTGGGAAGTAGAGCAGAGAGGTCAGGGACAAGACACAGGTCCTAAGCGTACACTGGAGAGTGACCTAGTTTCTCCAACTATGCCTTACCTATCTATAGTTTCCATCTCTTCCCAGCAGTTGATTCAAATTATTAATCCATAAAACAGATTAATCCACTGATGAGGTTAGAGCCCTCATAATTCAATCACTTCTCAAAAGCCCCACCTCTGGACACTGCTGCTCTGGGGACCAAGTCATCTACATATGAGCCTTTAGTGCACATTCCAGATCCAATCCATAAGAATGGATAGATGGATTGTTTCTGCTCTTCAACTATAATGGAAAATGTTGTCTTGAATATTTGTATATAGGCTTTTGTGGGGACATGTTTTCACTTCTCTTGTATGTATACCTAGGGGTAGGATGATTAGGTCACATGGTAACTATGTTTTTCAAGACTGTTTTCCAAAATGGCTGCATCATTTTAGATTCCCACCAGCAGCATACAGTTGGTCTTCTATAACGTGGGTTCTGCAACTGTGGATTTAACCAACCATGGATTGAAAAACATTTTTAAATTGCATCTTTATTGGACATGTTCAGGCTTTTTTTTTCTTGTCAGTATTTCCTAAATAATATAGTGTATAACAACTATTTACATAGCCTTTATACTGTATGGGTAGATAAGTAATCTAGAGATAACTTAAAATATACAGAAAAATGTGAATTGATTTCATACAAATACTATGCCATTTTTCTAAGAGACTTGAACATCCATAGATTTGGGTGTCCTGAGGGATTCTGGTACCAATTTCCATGGACACTAAGGGATGGCTATGTCTAGTTTCTCCATGTCTCATATGCAATAAACTTTTCAAAGGGAAAGAATAAGTTTTGTAAGATTGATTTCTAATTCAACTTATTATTCTAATTCAATAGACCTAGAAAAGTACTTTCTTCTAACAGTACGTTCTATTAGAAAAATGCTTCTCATTCTCAAGGGATGTTTGTGTTATATTGGGAAGACACTTTGAGAAGGAAGAAGGTGAGAAGATAAATCAGTATCCAAATAAAAACATGACCTAAGATTTTTTTTCTAGTATTGTCACTATAGGGATTTCTTAGGAAATGCAAATATGTATATTTTTTTGGCATGGATAAAGCCATGTGATATATAAAGGCAGAGATAAAGTATAGAATCCTGTACAACAAACGAGTTTTCTAAGAGCCAAAATAATTAAAGTAGAGCCAAGTGACTTAAAGAAACAAAAAAATCTATTGAAGTAAGCAAGAAAAAAGAGGTAAAATAGAGCTGGCAGTCCAGGTAGGACATGGGAACATTTGGTGCATCCAGAGGGCAGTGTGAGCAGGGTGACAAGGGTGTGATTGGAAGGCCTGGGAGAGAGGCTGGTGGCACTGCCTTCCTCCATTGCCGTACTACCATGTTTCTGGAGATGAGATGATGTAGGAAAAGTGGAGGAAGTCCTAATTCTGAGAGAAGGGTGCAAAACTCATGATACAGCATGCACTGAAGCTTACAAATCCCTTGCATGAGTCAAACTCTGTACTAAGCCCTTTATATACAAAATCCCACTTTAATCCTCCTAACAGGCCTATAGGTTGGGTGCAATTGTTGTCCTCACTTTGCAGATGAGGAATTGAAGGCACACAGAGGTTAAGAAATTGCTCAGTTAGTAAGTGTTGAATCTGAGCTTTGTGCTCTGGAGCCCTAGAGCCTCCTGGGGCCTTGTCCTAAATCACAGTGCTATCGTTCCTCCATGTCTGTGTTTGTTTTCTTCACCTGCATTGTTTGAGTACAACAATTAAAAGCACATTAACCACCCTGTGGTTGTAGTTTAAATGAAATCAATTTTAATAATTAGTCCAAGGCATTTGTTTTAGTAACAGTTTTTAAATTAGTTGTAACATAATGTAATATAATAGGCCAGGAGGTATATGGAGAATTGAGATAGAATGCAGGGACTTACAGGACACATTAAGAAGATTCAACTTTATTCCATATGCAATGAAAAGCATCAAGTTTTTTAAATTCTTGTGTTTTTTTTTAATTGACACAAAATAACTACATATTTATAGGGTGCGATGTGCTGTACATATATCGGTTGTACAGATTAGGGTAAGTACCATATTTATCACCTCAAACTTTCTGCTTGGTGAGAACATTCAAACTCTTCCCTACAAGCTGTGTTGAAATCTACCCTACACTCTTGTTAACTGCGGTCACCTACCATGTAATAGAATGCCAGAACTTATTCCTCTTGTCTAGCTGTAATTTTGTCCAAGCTGACCAACCTCTGGCCAACCCTTGTCCCCTTTAACATTTGAAGTCCAGTGGCCACTGGCCAATTTGAACTTTGGAAATATCCCTCTGCAATAAGAGCTTTCATGAAGAAGGGAGCAGAACTGGAGAGATGAAGACCAGTCGAGACTGTTAACACAGTCAGGGTGAGAGAGGAAAGGGTTCTGAACTAACCAGAGGGGCCGCAATGGATAGATGGACAGTTGTAAACCAAAGAAAACCAAAGTCAGAGGGAAAGGCAGGAACCCTGTCAGTTTTCCGGAATCCTGGATGGATCCCAGGGCAGTTTATTAGGGTCCAACATGGACCCTAATAAAATGGAATTTTACTATAGTGAGTATAGTTTCTTGAGGAAAAAAAAAAGTTTGAACCTCCCACACTTTTCCATTTTGGCTTTTCTCTACAGTCCTCACTGTTTTCTTCCAGTCAAGGCCACTTTCACCTTATCAGATTTGTCATTCTTTTTGCAGAAGCAATGCCAGCAGTTTAAACACTTCAAACTTTAATTTATGGGCAGTCTACCCATGTCCCTCTGGGTCTTTTAAATAGGCAGCATCATTGTACAATTTTCTGGACCCATCAAGTTTCCCCAAGTGCTTGCAAATACACATTGCTCTAGGTGATAAGTGACTTGGCTAGAAATTGATGGCTAACTTGTCGAAACCCTCTTGTGATTCCAGGCTGCTCTGGCGGGAGGCACCACCATGATCATTGATTTTGCCATCCCTCAGAAGGGTGGCTCCCTCCTTGAGGCCTTTGAGACCTGGCGCAGCTGGGCTGACCCGAAAGTCTGCTGTGACTACAGCCTCCACGTGGCTGTGACATGGTGGAGTGACCAGGTGAGGCATCTGGGTTCAAATTTGTTCCACTTAGTCCCCTTCTCCTTGCTCTGCCCAAGAGCAAGAACCTGGTAATGTCAAAAGGTAAGACTCTAGTAGTGTTGGCTGCTTGGAGACTTGAGGGAGGACATTCCATTGCACACTCTTTTGTAGTATTTGAATTCTGAATTCTGTGAAGAATTATCATTTTAAAAAACTACAATAAAAAATACATAAAGCCACTAAGATAAATCCTTTATGCTCCTTCATGCAGCTTCTCCTAATATTTAATGCATGAATTTTAAATACTTTAAATGTAATTTTTAAAGTACTGATTTCTCTTTTTCTCAACTTCAACATTCCCAGAATTTTGTGATTCTCCCACTGATTAGGATTTCAATTAAAAGTGCTTAGGTTCTGGAAAAAAAATTAAGGAGATTTTATATCTAGAATTCCTTCAAATTAGATGTCTCCTATCCCTCCCCTGACTCTTTGTTGAGAGAGGGGAAGCAGACTAGCACCATTTCCAAGTCCCCCTCCCTGCGGTTTCCTGACCTGGACCTTCCTGTACAGCTCTGCCGATGCTACCCCCTGGCAACCATTCATAATAGAGTCTAACCTCTAACCAATCTTCCAGGTCCACTCATGACTTAGGCCACTGCAGAAAAGATAACAAGATTCAGACAACAAAGACTGTTTTAAGAGCTGATAAAATATGTTGATTTTGCCCTGTAAATTTGTGTGTGCTTTGGAAGAAACTTTTAACGGGGATTTAAATCCCAACTCATTTTTCCACATTGTATATCATTCAGATATCTTTTTGTCCAGAAGAGTTCACTATAGCAACATTATCTGAGTATCTCAGGCTCCCACCTCTTCCCCCAAATTGGGCTTTAGATATCAAGTTATTATAAAACGAGTAATCTATATTTAACAGATAGTTCAACAAATATATGATAGCAAAGTTTACAGTCATAGTTAAAGTTGATGTTGATTTTTCTCCAGAATTCCATTCTAAGTGATGCATCTTTTCTCTTTTATGCCTTGAAATCACATCCTTCTCTCCTCCCTCCTTCCCTCCCTCCAGTTTTTATTTTATAAGACAGAGCAGAGATGATACTGTTTGCCCTTATCAGACTCCTCACACTTTAATATGCACAGGGATAACCTGGTGACTATGGTTAAAATGTAGGTTCTATTCAGTTGCTATAACCAAGCTTCACAAACAGAATGACTTAAACAACAGAAATGTATCATCTCCCCTTCCAAAGGCTGGAAGTCCAGGATCCAGCCATCAGCTGGGTTGGTTCCTTTTGAGGATGCGAGGGAGTTCCAGGTCTCTGTCCTGGGCCTCATAGCTCGCTGTGATCTTTGGTGTTGCTCGTCTTGCAGAAGCTTCCCAGCAGTCTCTGCCTCTGTCTTCACATTGTGTTGTCCCTATGTGCAAGTCAGTGTCAGTTTCCTGATTTTTTAAGGCCACCAATCATATGGGATTAGTGTCCATGCTAATGACTTCATCTTAACTAACATCTGCAGTGACCCTCTTTCCATAGAAGGAGTTGGGATCCAACATATGAATTTTAGAGGCACAGAAGTCAACCCATAGCAATAGTGCAGAACCGGGTAGATCCTGAGACTCTGCATTTCTGGCAAGGCGATGCAGATGCTGTGGTTCAGGTACCACTTTTGGAGGAGTGAGGCTTAAGCTTCTGTGCCTGAGGATAGCAGAATGGGACTTTCCATGGATGTGGATGACAGGATGATTATTTTCTACTTCCATATACATCCACATTTTTTAGGCACATCTTCTCCTTCCTCCCTTTGGGAACTCTTCCTGTGGCTTTAGACTTGATGTCACTTAAGCTTCAAGTCCTTCTAGATCCATGATTGCTTCTATTGCAGCCACATGGCTTCCTTTTCATTTTCTAGAATAATTTCCTCAGACTGGGAGATGGATGCAGAGAAGTTTATACCAAATATAGAAATGAAGTACCTTGGGGAAAGCTATTAACTTTTTCATGATTTAAAACATCAGAGCAGCAGCAATTCATCAGATAAAATAGTGTGTATGGTGAGAGAAAGATTAAGAACTTTCCTGCATATTTCTGGAACTAAATTTTTTTCTCCTTATTTTACTGATTTCTTTTCTGAACGTAATTTTTTTGGAGAATGTTGAAACTATTCAAGAGTGATACATTGTTGTTGTTCTTGTTCCCATTTAGGTTAAAGAAGAAATGAAAATCCTTGCCAGAGATAAAGGTGTCAACTCTTTCAAGATGTTTATGGCCTATAGAGATCTGTACATGGTGGGAGATAAGGAGCTGTACGCAGCCTTCTCTCAGTGCAAGGAAATTGGTGCAATTGCTCAGGTACATGCAGAAAATGGAGACTTAATTGCAGAGGTAAGCACTTACATTCCAACCCTTCTACAGAAATAAAAGCAGCCATAACTTTGGTGAAGATGATTGACATAAGAAGTGAACTCATTCAGGGCAGTGAAGGACACAAGGACAAGACAGAAACTGATTTTCTGTGGCTCATAATTATTTGACTTGCTTACTTGAGCCCCTGCTCTAAGTTTTAGTCAACTGATATACACACTGGTGAGGATTTCCCTTTTTCAAAACAGCTACCTGTATTCGATTCTAACCAGGTGCTATTATAAAAACACATGTAGCTTTCCCTGTGACCCTCAGCACTTGTTTTTTTGTTTGTTTTATTAGTAGTTTGGGCTGCTGGGTTCCAAATGCTAAAGCGTGGACAGCATCAGTGTAATCTGGTGACTTAAGCAGTATATTAGATAGCTTTTAAAAGGCTCTTCTCTTTTCAGAAACTGGGAATTAAAATGTACTCTGGAGGAATCTGGATGATATTTATTTCTCATGTTAGTTCCATTATTAATGCCCAAAGGGTGCACTATCTGCAAGATTTAAAGAGCTGTCTCTTACTCTTTATATTAGCAGATATTTTTTCTCCCCAGGCTCAGCTCCCATTACAGTGAGTGAGATTGAGGCTCAGTGGCCAGCAGGCAGTGGAAGTAATGAGAAGAGGGCATGAGCTGTAAAATCAAACAGAACAGGTTTAAATTTGACTCTTCCATTCCCTGGCTGCATGACATGAGTGAGTCATTTTACCACTCTGATTCTTGACTTTCTGCCTTTGTGTGTGTGTGTGAGGAAGAAATAAAATTTTGGAGCAGAGAAATAACTGACCCAGCATTATTTACCGGATTGGGTTGGTGAGACAGCGATGACTACCATTAGGTTAAAAAAAAATTAAGCTAATCACATAATATATTATAATGAGTCACTTCAACAAAGATCTGTATCTAGTATTTGGTTTTGTTTGTCTGAAACAATATTCTGTTCTTAAATATGGACATTGCTTTTCAAAGAGTGTAATTAGAATGAGCCTCATATCTTTTTTTTAAACTTTTCAATCAAAAGAATTTGGTGGTGAAAATATGCATATGAAAAATTAACATATGGTATGGGTATACTGAAGTTATTTTTACCAACTATGCACACTGTATACACACACATGTGCACACACACACACACTTACATACACATCACACATACATACCCCTATACTTAGCACCTCTAAAAAATTCTAAGTACCTTTAATTTTTGATGAAGTAACAATAAACAATATTTGTTGTTGGCAAACCTTCCTGCTCTCTTTTTACATTCTTGCTATCTTTTTAGGAGGCAAAGAAGATGCTGGCACTGGGGATAACAGGCCCCGAGGGCCACGAGCTGTGCCGACCAGAAGCCGTGGAGGCAGAGGCCACGCTGAGAGCCATCACCATAGCCAGCGCTGTGAACTGCCCTCTCTATGTGGTGCACGTGATGAGTAAATCTGCAGCCAAGGTGATCGCAGATGCAAGGAGAGATGGTAATTCCTGAGTAAAACCACCCTTACAAGTCAATCCTAGCTGAAGAGGGGAATAAGATACCTGAAGCCTCTGTCTTTGCTGATGAGAGAGTTGCATGTAAATGCTCACAACTTTTCTTCCCCCCTTTTAATTTCATCCTGTCCTTCTTGTTTCATGCTTACACTTATCTATTTTTTTTTCTTCCTTTACTCATCTTCATGGCTGCCCATCTTCCTCCAGGTTATTTCTTCCTTATCTTTGGGACCTCAAACCGTTTCTTTCAGTTCATGGCCTTACCTGCCACCTCATGAGCAGCCACATTTTAATCCGATGGCCAAATGCAAAGTTCACCAGTTAATTTGAAAGAGGCTTCCTCACCTCTTAGGCATCCCCACTCCCTCCCAGCATCTGAATCAGGCCAGTGCAGGGCACATGGTGCATGCTCAAAAATTTCCTTTGAATTAAATAGATTTGTCTGAGAGCAACTTGGTGTTGGATTAATTAAAGTAATTATATATTACAAACAGTATTTCAAATGATGATTATTTGAACACTTTAAAACCAAAGTTGTTTGGGGCTAAGGCTGTGGCTCAGCGGTAGAGCACTCATCTAGCACGTGTAAGGCACTGGGTTGGATACTCAGCACCACATAAAAATAATAAATAAAATAAAGGTATAAAAAATCACATCAATCTTTTTAAAAAAAAAAACAAAGTTATTTTTATCCCAAATTACCTATTTGCCTCTGTTTTCTAGTTCATCATGGCATATAGGCATCTTAAATCAAGAACCTCCTATTCATGATAAGAGTTGGGCCAAGAAATAATTTCATTCAGTTGCAACTACTGGTAAAGGAAGGAGGAAAAATAAAGTGGTGCATTTTATTCAATGACTTTGGGCCTTGCTGTGTTGTGCTATAGCTTCTATCACCTCACCTTTAGAAACTGAGGAAGTTTTGTAAATCATTCTGTTGGCTTCCCCCACCCCAAGCGGGCTACATATTTTATGTGCATTATAGAAACCATGAAAATGGATTTGGTGTGTATATAATTGGTACTAAAAAAAGTTTATTAAAATTGCTTCTTGTAAGGAGATCCAGTAAGGATTTTGTGAGCCATATGCACTTTTTAAAATGCAATCAATCAACATTTGTGTTAAGGGTGAGCTTAATTTCACATAGGTGTCACAAAGGTCTTGGTCCCAACTGTTTCAGATTGCTTGTCTCCCACATCTCACATATGATAAATTGCAGTATAAAAGCAGCCCTTCAAGAAAATACTGCATTTATAGTTTTAGGTTATTCCCACCAGATGGCGCTGTTGCCAACTCTATGGAATTGGTAAGGTTTCCAGTGTGAGTGGAGCAAAGTTCAGAAAATGATTTAGGAAACAGTAAAGCCAGCAGAAATGGTCACTCCTAATCTACCAGTATGATTTTGACAGTTCTGTCAGGAAGCAGTTTCTTGTCCTTGGGTACTTATTTGATACTGGGATACAATTCCATTAGGATCAGAGTAAAGATCTGGGAAAGATTTTAAGGCTATAGATGGTAAATAAGTGAGAACATTTTAATGTTGTTTTAAATTTAGTTTTAATTTAAATTTTATTTCAAATATGCAAAACATTTACACGGTCCAAAAGTCAAAATTCTATATACAAAATGTTAAGGAACATCTTATTTTTTCTTCTCTAACTCTATCTTGTCATATCCCATAGTAATTTTTCAGTTAATTTATATTTACAGTTTCTCTTTTACAAAACAAAAAATATATGTACATTCTAATTACCCTATCTTTCCTATATAAAAGTAAGCATATTATACATAGCATTTTAAACTTTGCTTTTTTTCTCTCATTTGAAAATATGTCCCAAAGTTCAGCCTTTTTAGGTGCGGAGATTTTTCTAGTTCTCTTTCATGGGCACAGTGTACATCACTGTATTTATCCAACTAGTCACCTCTTGATAGAACACTCAAGTTGATTCCAGTTTTTAGCGATTATAAATAAAACCACAATATTGTCTTATGCATATGTTATTTCATGTGTGTGAACAGTGAATTACTTTCCGATTGCTATTATAATAAATGACCACAAATTTGGTGGATTGAAACGATAAAAATTTATGATCTTACCATTCCAGAGGTCATAAGTCTGAAATAGATCTCACTGGACTGATGTCAGGGTGTCTGCAAGGCTGTGTTCCTTTCCAGAGACTCTAATTCTCCCTTTCCTTGCCCTTTGCAACATCCAGAGGCTGCTCACAGTCCTTGGCCCATGGCCCCTTCCTCCATCTTCAAAGCCAGCAGCAGTGGGTGGATCCCTTCTCACATCCTTTATTCTGACCTCCCATTCTGCCTCTCTCTTACACATTAAGGATCCTTAGTTTGCATTGAACCCACTCTATTAATTGGAGATCATCTCCCCATCTCAAGGCTCTTATTTTAGTCACATCTATAAAATCTCTTCTGCCATATAAAGTAACATACTCATGTGCTACAAGAATTGCGATATGGACATCGTTAGGGATCCCTTATTCTGCCTAATGCAGAATGGTATCTTCATGGTAGATTCCTAGAGGTAGGGATAGTGAATACAGAATATTTAAATGTTGCCTCAAGTGTTATTGTCTAGTCAGATTTATTGTAATAGTATTTGTGAAAACCCCCTAATGTTCAGTTGTTGAAGAGGCAGTGGAGTCCAGAATAAAAGGCACGAGAGATTTCCCACCCCTTGCATGTGCCCTTGCAGTGAATGAGGCCTGTGACCAAGAGGAACCATAAGGGACAGCGAGTTGGAAATTAACAAGGTCAAGCTGTTCATGTGGTGACTGCATCAGCAATCCCAAGGACAGACTCCTGAGGAGTGTAGAGGGACAAGAGCTGGTGGACCACATGGGCTTTTGCTAAAGATTCAGCTACCCTATATACATTCATTTATAATCTAACACAATTTCTGAACACAAAAGAGTAATATAGACCTATTAATTGTTACCTTAAGTAAGAAATAACTCCTCCTTACAGGTTTATAATATGAAAGTTGCCCATTTGTAAATACCTTTGCCAGCCCATTCTATCTTCTAGGACTTTGACACTCACAGTGGGTCCCTAGAAAGCAGCATTGGCATGGCCTGGGAGCCTGTGCAGAATGTTGGCCCCTGTCTCAGGCCCACTGACTCAGTATGCACTTCTAACTGGAACCCCAGTTGACTCATATGCATATTAAAGTCACAATCCCTGTTCCAGGAGGCACACAGGATATTCAATTATTGATTGTCTCTATTGTAGTAGCCTAGAAATGCAATGCTATTAAAGTTGATTTTACTGTTCAATCACCAACTCTACACTCAGAAGAGAGGGAACGTGATTTTAACAACCAACATTGTCGAGCACTTAATATGTACCTGACACATAGTAGTATTTTAATATCTTTTATCTTACTTCAGGTTTTACTCTCTATTATCTTATCAGCATACTTTCATGTGTATTATTATTTTTAATTGTCATAATAATGTTTCAAGCTCGATTTTATCACTGTTTGGTGACCAGTGAAGCTGAGGCTTGGGAAAGATGATTGGTAAATTTAGCTGAAGAGCACATTATCAGTAAGAACTCAAGCCCAAGACCATCATCCCAAAGCCAAACTTTTTTGTTATTTTTCATCTTAATCTAGGAGAAGTTGGTCTCCAGTTGGGGAAATGTAGATATCTAGTTTATATTTTATTGACTTGGAATTTAAAGAGATCAAGTGGTTTTTGGTTTTGGGCATTACATTTTAAAATTTTACTGAAGGCATCATCACCATGTTGTTATTTTTATAAATATTAAAAGCATGGAAATGCCAAGAATGGAAACATCTGCCAAGAATGGAAAAGAACAAGTATTCAATGGAAAGTAAACACCTCTTATCCCTCTCAGTTCACTCTTTGGAGCCAACGATTTTATCATCTCTCTCTTTAGTTTTGGTGGTTATCTCCAAAATTCTAAACTCTGAGTATGAAAGCACTGATTTGTAATTTCTTACAGTATCACCTGGCTTTCAGCTATGGAGAATGAGTAAATCTTGCCCCCTGAGAGGTCACTTCAAATGTGTACCTACATTTATGAGCTTTGCCCATTGCTTTTTGTCGTATCTTCCTTCTCCACCAAAATGAAGAAGGAGCTGAGAGGCCCTGAGTGAACCTCACTGCCTCCTGACCTGCACCCACTGCAGTTGGCTTTCCCAGGGACAGGGTGCTCAGCAGTTGAAGTTCTCTGTAACTGGAGTTGTATGACCAGGCTTTGCCTATAGGTTAAGTCTGGTAAAATTCTTTTCTATAGAAGCAGTTAGAAGAGACCTTGATACCAATTTTTATCACCACTGCAACTTAGTGTTATTCAAATTAACTGGTGGAGAAGCAATTTCCAAGAGTCAGGGTCAAGTGGATTTTCTTCCTTTCAGTGAGGCTGAGAAGCATGACTCATTTTAGCTTGCTACCTCTTTAGACCACGATTGACTTATAAAGTTTCTTGTTTTACCTGGAATTTTTCAGTTAGCTCTTTCTAAAAATTGGTTAAGAAGCAAAGGCCTTGTTTACCACATCATCAAGAGTCTCCAGCATCTTTGTGCTTTCTACTGAGTGCCACGGACTGGGCTCTGCTTCCAGAGATTGATTTTGGAAGAACAAAAGGAATTTTTTGAGAGTTGCCCCGTTTGATAGTTTTGTTCAAAGCCTGCTATAGAGATGCCATCCCGAGATACTCTAGGCTCAATATGTGGTTTCTAAGTTCTCAGATCACCCCTTTCCTTCAATTACCTTGAAGATTCTCAGGTCATTTTTTCTTTTTTAAGGAAAGGTGTATAGAAAGTAAATTTTCTTTCTTTCTTTCTTTCTTTTTTCCCCCCAAAGATAATTTTTTTTCTGATTCGTTGTCCTTAAGTTTGTTTGGTGATTTGAATGGGCGTAGAATTCCAATTTCAGAATGATTTCTTCTGAATTATCAAGACACAATTTCAATCTTTTCTGGCATCGAGTGGTTACTGATGCACAAGCAAATGCAAATGAAGTTCTTGTTCTTTTATCACTAACTTGCTTCACCATCTGGAAAATTATATTTTTTCTTCATCATACAAGTCTAGAAAATTCATTAAGAATAGCAGTGGGCCTTTTAAAAATTCACCTTTGCGTTCAAAGGCCTGCTTTAATTTGAAGACATCTTCGATTCTGAAAACTTTCCTTCTTTTATTTTCTCCACCTTCATCTTCTCTGATTCCTTTACCCAGAATTCCTCCATTGTCCTCCATGTCCTTTAACTGTTTTTAACCTCTGGGGAAAGTACTTTAAATTTTTACTCGACAGTTTACGAAATGTTTTTGTTTATTTTCTCTGCCCTTCTAATGGACTTTTACCTTGGTAGTCTTATTTTTAAGTCCGAGAAAACTTTGTTGTTCCTTGATGGCTCTTTTTTTCCCCATGGCTGCATCTTCTTTTTTGTTTGTATTTCTTAATGCAAGCATTGTTTTCTTGACCTCCCTGAGGATACTAGTGGAAAAAAATTCTCTGTTTTCTGGATTATCTCTGTTTCTTTCTGAGTCATGTTTTCAGTTTAACAAATGTTTTGGTTCCTCCCTTTTTGTGCTGTTTGTGTCAGGTGACCCTTGGCTGTCCATGTGTGGAACTGGACAGGCCAGGTGAGTAGTGTGGGGAGTGGACATGGGTTTCTCCCGGCACAGATAGGACTGTTTCTGGAATGAGCTGTGGGAGCTTGGTGGGAGCTTCACTGGGTGGCACTGACACCATCAGAAGCCTTGTCTCACACACTGTGGTGAGGGCCAGGGCTGACTGGTCCTCTCTTTGTCCGCCTCACTTCCCTGTCCTTCTCACCCCAGGAAGTGCCCTCATGACTTCCTGAGTCCCACCGGTGCCTTCTACATTTCCCTTATTAATTATGCCATCTCATCTGCTTTCCATCTTCCTGAAGTCAGTCAAAAGCTCTGGTCAGCATGGTCTCACTCCACTCACTCTTGATGCAGCTCTGGATTCCCTCCCTCTGTACCTCTTCCCCATGTGAGCTGGGAAGGAAGGAAGTTCAGACTCTCAACTTTAATGCAAGACCTGAGCTTTCCTTGTGCTCATACCTTGTTATTTTTTTCTAGAATTCAGCAGCTGTGGTGAGTGAAAAGCAGGTTACAAGAAAAGGCATAAAACTTTCAAGTTCCAGCCATTCAAACCTGAGTCGCCTTTGACCATGGCTAGAAAAGTCTGTTTCATGCTTTTCTTTCTCAGTCTGAGTTGGGCATCTGGAACTCAACCCACTGGTACTTCCCTCCCACCTCTCTTACATGAAGTCACTTGTGCAAAAGTGAAGCTAGAACATCAAAAGCATGCCCTTCTCTCCCAGGAGAGATCAAGTGTAAAGTAGTGTTGCATTTAGAAGTTCTGGTCTCTGCAGCCCAGACTGCATTTCTCTCCAGTCTAGTCTTTGTCCAAGGACTAAGTGTGCCATTGTTGAGTCATCGCCTAGTGACACTTTTTATTTTGATCCGAGTAGCTCTGGTTATATGTACTCCTTTTCAGCCATAGTATTGCATGTAGGATTATTAATGATCTTATAGAAAATCCATTCTTCACATTTCCCCCAACCTCCCAATAGAACTTGTGTACACAGGGATTCACATTTTTGCTGGTGCTGTTTAGAGTGGTGGTGATTTCTCTCAGCAACTTAACTTGATGTTCTACTTGTATATACCTCTTATAGTTTGTTTTCCATTTACTATTGAGATTTTCAATGTATTTCCCACACATGCCCTGTTCAACTTGTCTTATTGAAGTCCAACTTTATTTTATATCCAAGATCCTATCTTCAGGGTAGAATATTTTTTTTCTTTATCTGATTTACAAAAAACAAATCACTGAGGCTGAGGTTGTAGCTCAGTGATAGAGCACCTTCCTAGCATGTGTGAGGCCCTGGGTTCAATGATTATGTTAGTTCTAAAGGAGTTCACAGTGAACTAAGCTACCTTGTAATTAGTTTGTTGTTTATTTATTTGATTGTTGGTTATTTGATTTGGTTGGGTTAAATATGATTTTGGTAAGCTTTACTTACCAAGTCTATTGTTATAAAATATAAAGTTCTCTTACATAGAGGTTTTAGATTTCCTGTTTTCCGTCTTATTTCAACTTTGACCTCCATAAAATCTTCTTATGTTTAAAAGATGGGGAGAAAGTTCCACACAATGGCCATACTCTCCTCAAGTGGTCATACTGACCATTGCTCCTTAGTGCTGAATGAGAACAAATTGAATCCTGTTTGCACACATACAACGTGCTGATATTCTATAACCAGGGCCACAGGAAGGATGATGTGTAGCAGGGTTGAGGTAGATTTGAATCTCATCCTTTGTTTTTCCTTTCTTCCTCTTAAACATCAAAACACCCAACTCTTTTTTATTTAGAACATTATTTACTTTATATTCAATTGTAAAGCAGTAGAAACTGACCATTTTAAAGTTTTTTGGAATTGTGTAAACAATAAGGAAAATAACATTTGTGGAGTGTACCAGTTTGCTACAGCTGCTGTAACAAAGAAACATAGATTAGATGGCTTAAAGAACAGAAACTTATTTTCTCATAAATCTGGAGTTTAGAAGTCTGAGATGAAGGTGTCAGTAGGGTCTATTTCTTCTGAGGGTTGTGGAAGAAGGATGTTTCCAGGCCACTGTCTTTGGCTTGTAAATGGCCATATCCTTCCTGTGTCTTCATGTTATCTTTTTTTGATATCAGATATTTAAATTTCCTCTTCCTATAAGGACCCCAGTCTTATTGGATTAAGGCCCACCCTAATTACCTCCATTACCTCTTATTTTCATACATTCTGAGAGCTTCAACATCTGAAAGTTGGCAGGGGACACAATTCAGCTTATAACATGAAGCAGCTCCAGGGGTTCAGGCACATGGTAGGTACTTTCATATGCATTAATTTATTTGACCTGCACAAAACTACCATACTAGAAGGGACATTGTGATCCCATTTCATAGGTACAAAGCTAAAAAGTAGAAAATTAGGATTTGAACTTAATTCTGTCTGATCTGCTCTACCATGCTGCTTCTCTTCTCAATTATTTCCTTTCTTTGGAAAAGTAATATTTTTTAATTCAAAGCAGAGCCCAGGAAGGTTTCACCCTGTCATTTTAGCTAGGAAAATTTATTTTTGCAGGTGTGTTTGGCTTCCTAGTTGGTAGCCAATGTTCCTGTTCCTGGTACCTATGCTACTTCCCTGCATCCCTCTACACATCCTATGACTCAGTGAAGTGCTTCTCACATATCCACACAAGGCGTTCACATCTACTCTATCACCTTCATCTCATAATCATGTTGTCTGGTACAGGGGAGTCTGGACAGGTTTGATGTGCTTCGTTATTTGGAAATCTTTAGAATCTCTCAGAGGGTGAAATAACTTTTAGTGGAAGATTGCTTCCTAAGTGCAGAGTCTTTTCCTCTTTGGTTTTGAGCCCAAGGATGGAGGAAGTAGGCGAACACGTCTATAGACAGGGTGCAACCTACTGTGAGACTTGTGCAGGCAGTGGGAGGAGATTAATGATGAAGATGTCTCCATCTCCCAGGAGTTGTTGGAACCATCTGGTTGCAAATGTAATCAGAAGAGTACCAGAGTAAGGACCGACAGAGAGTTTTTCATTGCCAACCTGCTATGTAGTAAGTGAAAGCAGTAAGTGAAATTGGAAAATTGCTCAGCCACATCCACAAATAGCTTGTAGTTGACTTAAACATTTAAAAATGCATGCTCTTTACCAATGACACTTTTCTTAATAACGTGGTACCTATGATCTGATATCAGAAGAGGAGGATTTTGATTCTGACTGTATTACTAACTACCAGTGTGCTCTCAGGTAAATTAATTACTCTCACTGAGCATCAATTTCTTTATCTGTCACCCGCAAGAGGGTTGCTGCAAGGGTCAAATTAGATGGTGTGCGAGAGCTTTGCAGGCTATGGAGCACTATGTAGATGTTAGCTCTTTTTATTATTCTTTTATTTTTGGCCCAAATCTATTAGAACCCACAATTATGCTGAATTGTCTGGTTTGATTCTCTAATTTATGGATTTTACAGGCCCCCTGTTTTACTTCCCATTTTCACTTCTTACATGCTTGTTAGTTCTTTGAAAATGTTTTAGAATCATTGTGAAATAGGGTGAAGAGCAGTTAGGAATTTTTACTTTTTAATGTTTTCATATATATATTTATAAACACTTAATGGGGAGAAAACGGGGGGGGGAGAACCCACCAGTTCATGAAGAGTTTGTATATACCCAAAAAGTGGCCTGTCACATTTTAAAGGAACTAAGCCCTTCCAAGGAAATTACCTGTCATTTGGTTTCAAAACAGTCCTGGCAGACTCCCGGTAGATGCTGACACTTTTAATTTTTCCTGAGAGCTATTAAAATGGTAGAAGTTTTGGAACTGTATTCCCATATCACCTTGATGTGTCAAGTGATTGAATAGAACGTGTGATAAGGATCTTTCCTCGATGATGAAGCACCACAGAAAATCCTGAGTTGGCAACTCCAAAGTGATTGCCAATCAAGTTTCAGAGTTCTCATTACCCAAGCATCTGTAAGAAGTTGTATCAGAATAAGAAGTTGTCTTTGAACTTGCAAATAAAAGGTTGTATCTGTCTTTCTCTCTCTAGTAGTAGTAGTACATTACTTCTTAATTCACTAGAAATGATCACTGCTTATTATACATACCAGAAAGAGATGCTAATGGCATTTCCCCTTTCTGGAAGAGGGCAGTCAGACCCAGAGCAGGTGGGATTCATCCAAGTGGGTGCATTTGGAAGCAAACCATCTCTGCTGTGGCTGTTCCTGGAGGATCACTTTCATTGACCACAACTTGATACTGGGTTACTTCAGTGAATTTCTTGGGTTTCAGCAAGTCTGGCTTCTATGGCTGTACAATTTCCTAGGCTGGCTAGAGTAAGATGGCTAGTTTGGGGGAGAAAGGATCTGTGAGATAATAGGGTGCTACATCCCCACTTAATGTGACTCAGGCAGCTGGTAGCTATCCACTGTCAGTACTCTCTAGGGAAATCAGTTAATTTCAGTTATACATCAGGATTGTAACTAAAATTTGGCATCTGATTAACCAGAGTGAACTAATTTGGTATGCCAGTGTCTCCTTACTGCACACTCCGTTTTTTGATTGCTTGCATATGATGAGGTTGATGTCAGTGAATCTATTATTCTGACAAATGCTAATCAGAGGTAGGATTCTGATTTTAAATTCAAATTCATTGTGCACTATTAAGTTTTCTAACATTGTGTGCTTTTGATGGACTCATTTGCATGATTTTTAAAATATGCATTTCAGGCTGTAATTTTATTATCTGAGGGTTCTTTTACTTAATATGAGTTTTTTGAGGAGCTTTTTTTAGGGTATGAAAAGGTTAACAATCTATTTGCAGCAGCAATATGCTCTGATTGAATTCCAGATGACCTATATTAATCATTATCTGTCCTCTGTCAAGTAGAGCATAAGTTAGGACCACTGGAATACTAATGACTGGGTTCAAATTCTACCTCCTCTGCTCCATCTATGTGCACTATATGTAAAGTGACTATGGAGAGGTACATAACCCCATAACTTTATCCTCATGTTTCATTGGAGATAATAATAGCATTTTTCTGATAGAATTTTGGAGATGGTTCCATTAGAAATGGCACATGTATAAGCCATATTTTGCTAGGTGTACTGCAGTAACAATGCATCTAAATTAGGAATGGCTGACAACTAGAGATTTGCTTCTCATTCATATTCATGTTCATTGTGGGTTGGCTTTGCCTCTGCTCCATTGTCTCTTTGTTCTGGGACACAAGAAACAGCCCCTATTGGTGTCATGTCAGAGAAAAAAATGGGGATGGAAGAATACCAAGACATTTTTGGTTTGTACTTGGAAGCAGCACATTTTACTTCCATTCATATCTATTTGGCCAAAGTAAAGTCAGTTGGTCAAAACTGGTATCAGGTGAGTGGGTAGAATAATCTGCTGTACCATGTAAGTGGCTAGAACATAGTAAATGCCCAGTAAACATTAGCTGTTACTTTTAAATCGGTTCACAAAAGTAAATTATAGTATGGGATTCTGCTAACCTAGTGAAACTTTCCTCTGCTAGGACAGAGAAGACTAATATTTGTGTTTTTTGTCATATGGTTCTTTTAAAAACAAATTAAAGTGCAGAATGTTTCCTTTGAACTTTCCAGGGAAGGTGGTCTATGGAGAACCTATAGCAGCAGGTCTGGGCACTGATGGCACTCACTACTGGAATAAGGAATGGCACCATGCAGCCCACTACGTCATGGGTCCACCTCTGAGACCAGACCCTTCAACTCCTGGCTTTCTCATGAATCTGTTGGCTAAGTAATCATTGTGTAGATGACTATGAGGGTTTTGCCAAAATAACTTGTTTTACAAGTCTCGGGTTTGGGTGAAGGAGAGTTAGTCTTAATTCTGGAGCTTCCATGAAACTTCCAGTATTCTGTTGTTCCTGACCTGAGAGATCCAGGGCACTTCCTTACCTGGAGAACAAAAATACTGGCTTAGTTATATTATGATATGTTGTCAAAATCTCTCCTGGACATAGAGTAAGCTGATTATTTTTACTGAATTTTTACTTCTGTTTTTTTAATCTTTCTCTTGTTACCCAGAGCCCAGTCTCTTTAATATGCATCCCCCCCACCCTGCCCAGTGCTGGGGGATTGAACCCAGAGCATTCCACATGCTAGACAAGAGCTCTGCCATTGAGCTACACCCAAGCCCTATGCCTTGAATATCCTGAATTTTTTCTATGCTGAGGTAATGCAGGAACCAGATGGTTGTGTAGGTAATTCTGTCACTTTCTGGAAAGGGCTGATCATTGTTCTTGAGCATGACACATACATGGACATCCTGACATCCCCCATTCACAGATGCTCAGATTCAAGTTACCAAACAGATTTAGGAACTGACTGTATGAGAGTTCACTTGTCCCTTTCTTTCAGTGTCTTTCTTCTTTTACGTTTCTGTGTTCCCAAGATAATTCACAAGTCAAAGCAGGATTTCAGTCCCTGGTGACATCATCATCCTTGGTCAGTCTCACGGACAGTATCACAATGTGGTCATTTGCCCAGGGGTCGCCCTGGAGGACCTGCCCTTCATTCCCATTACCTGATACATGGTGACCCTGATGTTTCTATTATCAAATACAACTGTTAAGTTTTACCTGAGACAAACTCATAAGCACAGAACCAGTAGGTGACACAGGTGAGCCTAGAACTCAGGCTCTCTAACCGTTGCTTGCATCTAGGCTTCTTGTGTGTTCTCTGAAAGCACCTCTTATATAAAGACAGGAGAGGGGTGAAACACACACCTGAAAATGCTATCCATTCTCCATTGCATTTTTCTGACTTTTGGTGAAGAGGGTCAGGAAGTTAGGAAATGTATGGTCCTTTCATCCTCACATGTTCTGTCTACTCACCTCATGTTTGTTTGCTTGTTTACAGTGATGACCTGACCACAACAGGGACTGACAACTGCACTTTCAACACGTGCCAGAAAGCTCTTGGGAAGGATGATTTTACTAAAATTCCCAATGGGGTGAATGGTGTTGAGGACCGGATGTCAGTCATATGGGAAAAAGGCGTGGTAGGTTTCATAGGGTCCAGTCTTGTTTTGCTTTCTTCTTCAGATAGGATCCTGACTGATTGAGAGCCAGAATGGCATAAACCTGCTTAGAGAAGCTTCCTGATTTTTTTTTTCATTACAGTGAGAATCCAATACCATTGTCACCAATTCCATCCCATCCCACCCTGCAGCAGTATCAGCAAACAAATAATTGTCTTCTCTGCATGTTTCAGTTTAGAGGCTGCATTGGGAATGGACTTACATTGGGTACAAAGAAGGCCATTCTTGCTGGACATGGTGGCACATGCCTGTAATCCCAGCAGTTTGGGAGGCTGAGGCAGGAATATCATGAGTTCAAAGCCAGCCTGAGCAACTAAGCAAAGCCCTAGAGACCCTGTCTCTAAATAAAAAATAAAACAGGCAGGGGATGTGGATGAGTGGTTAAGTGCCCAGGGTTCAATCCCTGGTATCAGACAAACAAACAACAACAACAACAAAAATCTAAAACAAACAAATGAGAATCCCATTCTTTAAATGTTACAGTTCTGCTTCGTTTCTCATGTTCTTGGATCCCAATTCCTCATGTGTCACTACTATGAATACTTGAAATGATGGAAAATACATGAAGACTACATATTATGTTCATGTTTGTACCTCCTTTTCATAAAATCTTTGTAGATGTCCCTTTTTAAAGAACCCTTGGATATCGTATTTTTAAAACTGCTGTATGAAATCATATAAATAATAACTCAAAGTTTTTGAAGGGGAAGAAAAGTCCAATTTCTTTTTGATTTGTGTCATTATAGTAAATATCTTCATTAAAGCAGATTTTTATAATTTATTACAGTTCCAAGGTACATAAATATTTTATATAACACATGATACTATGATATTTTCTGAAACAAGATGGTTTACTTCTAGGATTATGTCTTTTAGGTCATGGGGTTTTTTTTATCATTTTTTGAGATAGGAATAGTAAACTTTAATATCAATATACCTAGGAATAAACTCTTTTTCTATATTAAACACTTTTTCTATATTAAAGTATTTTGCAATAGACTTAGACTGTTCATGATTATTGTTTCATGTGAGTTTTAATTGCATGAAATTGAACCTCTTAAGTCAAGTTTGCATCTTTCTAAAAGTGTCACCTGATTTAAAAACGTCATAACCTGTCTTATTTAACTCCATAGTACCTTGCCTATGTCTACATGCTTATCTTGTCAATCTTGGGTCTATGATAAATTAGCCAGATCATAAATGTAATAGGTGGTGGTGGAAACCTTTAAATGGCAATTGAAAGTACCATTGCCAACATTTAGCTGTCATCTGTAGCAACCTGGTATGGTTCTGGGCAGGATGGGAAGAATTATGGGGGTTGTTTTTTGACCTGATAGATTTTTGAAACATCATCCTATGTTACCCCATTGTCTTCTTCATTAGCTTTATGCTTGTTTAACACCGGCATCCACAGATGTGGCCAGCTCCTCAGTGTAAGAAATTCAATGCAGTTCTGGTTGGTTTAAGTGGTGTAAGTCTTGTATTTTTATTGATAGGAGGTTTTTTTTTTTTTTTTGAGTATTTGATCATCAGAACAAATGCATTTTCTTTTTGGAATTGTTTTATAGCATAGTGGTAAAATGGACGAAAACCGATTTGTGGCAGTTACTAGCACAAATGCAGCCAAAATATTTAATCTTTACCCAAGAAAAGGAAGAATAGCTGTAGGATCAGATGCTGACATAGTGATTTGGGACCCAAAAGCCACAAGGTAAGTCAGACTTCTCGTATTCCTTGGCTTCATGATGAAGAAAAAGCACTAACTTGCAAAGAAATTTTGCTTTGGCCTTAATCAGCCATTTCTTATTAGGTGATATATTTAGCCATGCTCAGGAATTTTGAGACTGTGCACAGATAAAGGTTTTGATATACAAATATTTCTTTGTTTTTCTTGGCATAGAGGTTGCAAAACTTGTGTTGCATTCTCTGAAAATGGATATGTATAGAAAACCAATATGAATTTACTACTTCAGTGCCTGGCAAATGCCTGACTTCACAGGGAGGAAAGGTACAGCACAATGAAGAAAATACAAGGCTTAATTTGAAAAGGGCTGAATTGAAAACTCAAAATAATTACAGCCTTTTTAAAGCTTTCAGATAGAAAAATTCCAGCACAAAGGATGTCACTTTTTGTTAGCCAAATTTTCCAGTTGAGTTCATCTTGAGCCTATCATTCCCAGTAGACTCGAGCTTTTTGTTTCCAATTTCCATAATTCTATGTTAATATTGCAGGTCTGGCAAATTCCACCAACTCAGGAAAGCACTCGGTGGAGGAGGAAGCTCTGTGAATTTCTCCTTACAGGAGGAGAGCACAGACAATACCTGCATACTGATGTGTGTTTTCTGTAGACTTTGCCACTGTAATGGAGGGAAACCCACGACTTCAACATTTTGTGTGTGTGTATATATTCATGTGCAAACAGCAATACCATGAGCCGGTCTGCCTCACTGTACAGCCATTTATTAAAAGTGTATCACTTTTTTTTTTTTAAATGTAGTAGGCAAAATGTGTAGCTTGTTGGAGGTGGTATCATCATAAAGACCCACTTCCAATGAAATGCTCCTGGGCCGCCCTTTGGGGAAAACTAATTTAACTGTGACTCTGAGCCTAAATCCAGCCCCAGGTAGTCTCTGGACCCTCGTGGTCCCTATCCAGGGATCAGTTCACATGGTTGGAAGACTATGATCATGCCAAGTAGCCATTTGCCAAACACTTTGCCCTAACACCTCTCTGCGGTTAATGATCCATGCAAAGCAGTAAATGGTGGTACAAGCATCTTACTTACCTGAATATCCTTAGAAACCAACTAAGCACAACTCTAAGTCTTTGTTATTATGTTAACAAGGAATTGCTGACCATTAAGGACTTAATACCCAGTAAAACCAATAAGGGCAGCTTCTCTACTAGGCTAGGGAAATTTTGCTTGGGAAGGCAATGGGAAGAAAAAATTGCTTGGTTTTAGAATGATCTGCACATGAATTGCACATGCTACATTTAGAGAACCTGAGGTATTTTAAATACCACTCTGCAGTAGGCTGGTGTATGCCCAGCAGTCTCCTACCCAGGGTCACCTTTGCTGCAATTCAGAAAATTTTAGGCAGCTCCAAGGGCTGAGACAAGGTAGATTTTTGGAAATATCTTGTGACTTAGGGAGACCATCAGGTTTAATCAGAAAACCTATAAATTTTCAAAAGGGACAAAACTATCATGTGGAAGAAATATTTATGAAAAATTATGATTTTGAAGCATAACATCTGGGAGAGCAGAACAATGATAATAATCAGTAATATTTTGCACTTGCATGACTCATGGTGGGTTAAACTTCAGTATCTAAAATGTGATTTATCAGGTAAGACAAATAAGATTGCTTCATGGTAATGAGAAAACTATAACTGCAAAACAGTATAAGTTTGATATGAGAACCCTGACCATGTGACTTTGACTTTGGACGCTTGTATGTTTTCTGTGAGATTCCGTACCATGTTATCTCCTGATTTAAAGCACAGCACTTTATATTAAACTTGCTTGTTCATGTTCTGTTTTTAATTCGAGTCAGGCGGGCCAGTAAATATAAAACCTTTTATGGATTTGATTCTTTTCTGTGTTTTTCCTTATCAAAGGTGAGAGAAAGATGAAAATACTCTATTGAGTGATGTGACTCTCCAGTCTCATTCCCATTATTACCCAGAGTGCCTCGGGAGGCCATTCCGTGTGGTTCTTTTCAACCCTACACCTGGGTATCCAGCAGTGCCCAGCCTTAAGAGTCCTCCCTGCCTGGTTTAATTTCTGAGGACGACCCCAGCTCGAGTGTAAAGCATTGTCTTCCTTAGGCAACTGGACAAAGAGAAATGACCGGAACATAAGGTTGTGAATAATTCACTTGCTTTATTTACCACATATTGCTGCTTGGAGGATATTTATAGGCTGTGATTATGTATCCTTGAGTCATGTTTTTAGACTACACAAATTTAGATCACTTTCTCACAAGTTCCAGCTCCTGATTTCTATAACATTGTTTTGTCCTTCCTTTCCTATTCAGTTGTTTCAGAATAGTACATAATGATCCAGATAGGTAGTTACTTTTTAAGATCTATATATTACCTGCTTAATTTCCCTCATTTCTGGTCTAAGAATAACTAACTTAAGGTCAAACTAAAAGGTTTCTATGCTTGTAAGTTTCTTTCTGTCTCTTTCATCAGTTTTGAAATATTTCTTATATAACAGGGCAGTTATTATGATTTACTTTATATACTGATAGCATAAATTTCAAATTTTAAAATTTCATATATATGGCATTTTGGGTAAAGATAAATATAGATATATAGAGATATATGGGTATGTAGATACAGATTTGGCCTTTAATTATACATATATATTACATCTGACCTTTAATTATTAGCACTAAATCTTCTTTAGTAGTACAAGTACACTTTAGTAGTCTTAGGTATCCTTTCTTGCTTTTTGTCTTGGACTGCTTATCATGTGCACCTCAGTGCTATTCATAATGAAGACCAGCTCAAGTCCAAGAGCCTGATATGCAGGTGCTGGCCTGAGCTCCACCCAAGGTCATTTAAAGTCTCTGTAAGGCTTTTGGTGTAGCTGAGTGGCAGAGGACTTGCCTAGATTGCAGGCGGTCCCCAGGACCACAAAATAAGTAAATAAATAAATAAAACTAAATAAAGTTTCTGTACATCTACTTCTGCATATGCAAAGAGGGATTGCTAATAATAGTTATGCCTACCTCACAAGGTTTTTGTTAGAATCCCATGAAGTAATACTTGTAGACATGCTTTATAAACTAAGAGAGTGTTACACAAAGACAAGACGTGTGTTGTTATAGCTATTTTATATTTTTCTAGTTTGGCCAGTGTCATGCTTTTTGGAATATTTTCAGTTTTACATGTTCGCAGATCATTTGCCTGTGCTGACCAGGCAGACAGATGAACCACAGGGTTCTGTTTCTCTGATACTCAAATCTTTTTTTAAAAAAAAAAAAACTGGCAATCTTTTCATTTTTTCTTATTTTATAGTCTTTTTGAAAAAAAATGGAGGAATCTTATCAGGGTATATTGAATTGATCTATCCCCCTTTGGATTTCTTTCACTTATTTGATTTCATAAATTTCTTAAGAGTCTTCTCTAAACCACCATCCAACTATTTGGCATTGTCATTACTCTTTTTTTTTTTTTAATGTGAACACTACAGAATGTGGGGAAAGGAGAGGCAGGGCAGTTGAGGAGGAGTCTTCATGGAATAATGAATCTGGAAGAAAGTGTGTTAATGGGGGTTCACATCACAAGGGAGCTACTATTGCAGAAACTCTGCTGAGCCCTTCTCTGGGTGGATCACAGTCCCAGCTTCCTCTATTCTTGGCTTGTTATGAGAAAGTTGCTTGTCTGGCCTGGCTGTTCCCAACCAAAATTTATGCTGTTGACCTCAACAGGGACCTTTCTGATGTGCCACATATTTTTAGCCTTCTTTAATTGTCCAGGCATCATCCAGAGCTTTCCGTGTCCCCACACACTACCTCCTGATCCTCAGTACCTTCCTCTTTCCACCTCATGTCCTGAGTCCTATGAATCCCACACACCCACTTATAATACTGTACTTCAGTTTTTATTCACTTCTCCCTCATTAATAATCTTGAGATCTAGTTCTGGTTCTTAAAATAAATGTTTTATTTCAGAATCATTGCAAAAGTTACTGAAAACTTGCAATGGAATTACAGAGAAGTTTGATGCACCCCACAGCTATTTTCCACTATTATTATCTTACATTAGTATGGAACATTTGTCACAACTAATGAACCAATGTTGGCATGTTACTTTAATTAGAATCCATACCTCATTCGGGTTTGCCTAGTTTTTACTTACCATTCCTTTTCTGCTCCAGGATCTCATCAGGATCCCACATTGCATTAGTCATCCTGTGCTCTTAGGCTCCTCTGATCTATGACAATTTCTCCAATTTTCTTTTTGATGACCTTGTTAATTTTGAGGAATATTGGTCCAGTATTCTGTAGAATATCATGTGTTGTTGTTAAAGTTTGGATGGGGGTGTCCCCCATAAGCTCACATGAGAGACAATACAAGAAGGATTGGAGGAGACATTGGAGGAGGGTTATAGCCTTAACCTAATCAGAGAATCAATCCCTGATGGAATTAATTGAGTGATAACTGGAGGCAGTTGGGGTGTGGCTGGAGAAAGGGGTTGATTAGGAGCATGGTTGTGTGGTACCTGGAAAATGGAGACCTCTCTCTCTGCTCTCTGATCATCATGTGAGCTGCTTCCCTCTGCCACACTCTTTTGCCATGATGTCCTGACTCACCTCCAGCCTCGAGGAATTGAGCCTGCTGCCTATGGATTGAGACCTCTGAATCTGTGAGTCCCCAAATGAACTTTTCCTCCCCTAAAATTGTTCTGGTCAGATCTTTTAGTCATAGTGGTAAAATAGCTGACAAAACAGTTGTGATTTTATGTTTTTCTCGTTTCTAGCACAGGTATGGGGGAAGGAAAATGGCAGACGTTACATCACAGGAAGGGTTCGTGACGTGGATGGGACTTGGTATTGTTGATGTTGACCTGGCTGAGGTAGCATGTACCACAGTATGGCCCCACCCCTCAAATTTCTATGCTATACTTTTGGGCAGGAAGTCACCATGTGCAGACCATACTTAAAGAGTGGGGAATTGTGCCCTAGTTTGATATTTTAATTGATTCTGTAGAACCTGGGCCTGACCCAGTTCAGCACAGAGCAGAAGCACAGGAAATGCTGTTGAACAGGAAGTGAGAAGGATACTGCGTTCAAGATTAATGCGATAAAGCAATGGCATCAGGAAAATTGGAAATATTGTATTCAGCAACAGCTGTGGGGAGGAGGAGAAGAGTCAGAATAACATTTCCCCATTTCATGCTTTAAACTTCATACACGTGACCAATTCATTGTTGGAAGAGTGAATGAATTCAGAAGAATATAAATAAAAAGGATTTTCTGAGGACAAGAGGAAGAAAAGTTTTGCTAGTCTTGCTTTTTTTAAGTGTCCCTTTGTTTCTGAGGTTGGGAGCGATTTGTTAAGCAGAGCTCTTCGGGAGAAGAAATGAAGCTATATGAGAACTGCTTTTGTGTGCTCCTTCTTTTAGGGAATTTACTCTATATTGGAGCACTCCTGGGAACCAGGCCCTGAGAGTCAAGATTGTACAGACCCTAGTTCTGACTTTAGGAAACTGACAGTCTGGAGAGAAGAGATGAGACAAAAAGTCAAATATTCTCAGTCTAAGCAAGTATGTGTTAAGAATATCAGAAACAAGATGCTGTGAAAGTTCAAAGAAGAAGGATCTTTCATATGTTAGGACAGTCATATGCATAAAATTACACGAGAGAGAATAGTGAGTGAAGTATCTGCCCCCTGAGAGTCAGGACTAAAGCATGGTGAGGTAAACTGAGGCACCAATGGGGCGTTCTGGGAGGAAGCGGTTATAGCTGAGAATTAAGAGAGAACTGATTCAGCCAGCAGAAGAGGAAGAGAAGGTGAGGAGGTGATGGGCTGTTTCCAGTTTTAATTTTTTTATTATAAACAGAAGCATTTTTAAATAGATCTCACCTTGCACAAAAGCATTATTTGATCTATCAATAGATGAATATATATATCTATGGAAGTTTTCCTTTCTACAAGAATTTATTCCTTTTATTTCACCTACCCGATTGTTCTATTAACTGAAGGCTGGTAATCTGCAGGCTTTCTGTGTGACCACACCATTAGATGGTGGCCAAATTTTTTCTGCAAGATTTCCTTGCATGGTTTTAACAAAAACAATTGCTCAGTTGACTAGTTATCTCAAATGAGAGCAATACACATTGCACCCAGATCCTCAAGGGGGCGCCCGTGGCCCACACTGAGCTCAGTGGATCCAACCAGACCATTTGAGCTGCTGGTTATGCAAGAACAAGCCAGCCTCTGGAGAACAGATGCACTTGCTAATGATTTTTGGCTTCATGGTACATAGATGTTTTCATTTGTTTTTTATTCTCATTTCGTTATTGACGACATGTAGAAGTAAGTGTGCTTGCCACACAATCTGTAACCTTAAAAATGGACTGCATCAAAGTTACGGAGGGGAGATCAGTGGAAAGAAAAGCAAGGCAGCCATGCTTTTTTTTTTTCTTTTTTCCTGTAAACGTGTAAAAAGCTGGATAATTCCAGGCGTTTGACATGTGGTGATGGATGGTGAGAGAGAATTGGGAGTGGACGCCTCCAAGAAAGGTTTGGATATACTGATGAAAGATTACTTAAGATGTTACTGGCTGGTAAAAGTTCCTGCAAAAAAAAATGACCTGCAATAGCTCTTCTGTGTCATTGCACAATAAAAAACACTGCATTCAATGCAAAGGGAGCATACACCTATTTTTTTTGAGCTAAGAGTCTGCCATATTCAGCTTGACGGCTCACTGAGCCACTGTCTATTGCTTGTGACAGAAGTATGTGTCCTAACACTCCACTACTTCGGTCAAAGCTTTAAATTTAAGGACATATTCTCTAGCTAAATATTCAGTCCATTTCTGTAGAATATTTTGGTACTTGGAGTCAGGGGGAAGAAATCAGGAGTATTATTTTTATGAGGTATCAAGAATTTGTGGTGTCCTGTGGTTAAAACAGAAATCAGCCAGATTGACCAACTGGTTAAAAATCTTATTAGAGAGGATGGCATGTAAGTTAACTTGCAAGCCACAGCAGCAGCAGTAACTCATGTTCTGGCAATTTAAGGCTACCCCGTGAGCTTCAGTTCTTTGGTATTCATTAAATAGCACTTAGTTACTATAGCAACTGTCCCTTTTCAGTATTTATGAACTACAGGATATCTCACAGCATCTCAAGTACACAAACATGCAGCCAGCACACTGTGCGCACTGGAACATTTAATGAAGACTTCTAGCTGCACTGGATTCTGCCAAGCCGGCATATTTTAGATCACAGTGATTTTAATTTATTACTTTTTTAACTCAATTACAGCAGACTTTGACCTTGAATACGCCATTCTTGTAGGCATTGTGCTGTCTTTCCTGCTTAATTTCCTTCACTTTCTCAATGAAGATAGAGATAAATGAATTTAAGTTTATATCCAGTGAAGAGTAATGACTTGCAGCTTATGAATATGCCCCTCTGGATTCTGGAAGGGGCCTTATGGATGAAATCAAACAGGGAAGAATGACTTTCATCCTTGAGTAGTGGGTATTGTAGCATGTGAGGAAAAGAAGAAATGAAGAGTAAGGTGCTCATTGGCAAAATGATGCTATGGCTTACAAATTTGGCTTTATTATCAGTGGCTGTTTCATAGACGCTACCAGCCAATTCCCCCTTGAAATTGCACATTGCATATCTTCTCATTTCTATGCCATAATCCTCCTCCTCCAAAGAAGAAACATATGCACACATGCACACCTTCATAGCAGATAGAAACCTGCAGTTCTGCCTTAAAAGCTGGTCAACCTGAAGACTGCTTTTTATGCCTGATTCTAAGAGTATTTATAACTAACTCCTCCCCCCAGGCCCCAAACCTGAGCCATCCCAGTATGCACTGTGTGGGAGGAGGTGGGGGTTGCAGGCCTTGTCCAGGTGCATGAGTGGAAATGAGGATGATGTGCTCTGTGATTTTCACAGTGCTGCCTGTGTGAGTTCATGGAGGGACAGGGTGTAGGGCGGCTGCTTTAGTCGATCCAGGTTGTGCTTTGTGCAGCTGCAGGGTGGTCCTTCATGTAGTCATTGCCACAGATTTATATGGTAATTATGACAATTTTCTGGGAGATGATAGTGAAGTATCTTGAGGAATAAGTGTCTTTTGCTAATCTACCCAGAATCCAGCCTGCAGTACCACAGAGAAAGTACCAAAGAGAAAGGCTTTGGGGCTGAATTCTTCCTCTGCTGCTTACAAACTGGGTGGGTGACCTTGGGAATGTTGCTTGATTTTTTCAGAATTTTAATTTCTTGATTTGTTAAGCAGGCAGGATGATGGTGTGTATGTTATAGCATTGTTCTGTTTAAAATAGTGTACATAAAATGTTTGGTACAAAATTAGTGTTCAGTAATACTGGGAAAGTACTAGGTAACCAGTTAGAAGTAGGGGGTCCATTTGTGTAATTTGTGGAAGCTGCTACTAGCTATCATTGTTATTCAGAAGTCATTGTGTACTGACTTAATTCGGACAGCACCAAAATATACTAAAATTATATTTCATATGAAAACTCCATCTCCCTTATTTCTTGTATCGACCTCCTATTTTCACCAAGATGACTGAAGTTGAGAAGCTTGGTTGGATTCTTTTGGCTGACATAGTCTGATGAAATCAGAATTCTTCAATGTCCCCAAAGCTGACACCTTTTAGAAATTATTTATAGTGAAACCAGTCAAACAAATCACATAATATTCATTTTGTGGCCTTCGGTAGACATCTGTTTAAACAAAGAAAAAAGCTTGAACTCTGCATGAAAGAAAACTTGCTTTGCTGATTACAGATGGTGAAATTTTAACCACTATTTATTCCAAGTTGTTTATTTAAACATGTTCTGATGCAACTGAACCTTTCAAGGAACTAGGAATCATTTCTGGAGACCTTACTAGTAATAGCTGCATGTTTTTTTCAAATTATAAAAGAAAAGCAGCTTAGAAATGAATCACAGTAACCACTTCTATGGTTGACCATTTGCCTTTGCCAGAGTAAGCATGGTTTATTTTCAGTATTAAAACTGGGCAGAAAGAAAGCACCAAGGAGAAGTTGTATATAAGGCACCAGCTTTCCTATCTCAGCACCTGCTTTATTTTCCTTCCTACCTGATGTATAGTCTATGTTTCTCTGTTTTTGACATTTGCCTGCCTTCCAGGACACTTATGGGGAGATACAGGGGCTTAATACTTACTTGAGTGAGTAAGTCAGACACCAATAGTCTTGGGACAGTGAACAAATGTGTGATTGAAATTTTTGTTCGAGACTTTGTTTACTTACTCTTGGAACTGATTTAAGATCTACATTTCACATTTTCCTACTTTGAATTGAAACAGAGACAGAGAGAGGGAGGGAGGGGGGATAATAAATAAACTCTCAATATTTCTCTGTACTTTCCGAGGAAAGTGCTTGATAAAGATGCCCTTCAGAGTCAGTGACCAGTCAGCATCCCCAGGCCTGACCACCAGCATGGCCTATTCAGGCTTGAATGCTTTTGTGGACCGAACAACTCTGGTTTTGGTCTCAGGTTCACCCCTAATTTGGCTAATTACCTTAAAAACATAGACTCTTGGTTATGGGGAAAACAGAAGACAGGGTGAAAATGGATCCAAGAAAATTTAAGACCAGTACCTGGAAAAAAATTCCAGGATCTTATGGGGAAGAAGTGGAGGCACCTCGGGGAGTGGACCCCTCTCCCATCCTCTGAGGTGACACAGCTAAATATTCACTTTTAAACTTGAGCCTGTACCTATTTTGTTGTTCTAATTGCACATTGAGTCCTTGAAATACAGAACATTGGCACTTACCCAAGACATATGCACATAGGCATCTCACTGTTTCCTGTTAATCAGGGCCTCTGATTACAACCACACATATTTTACACAAACATACACATGGGCCCTTGAGCCCCTGACTCTCATCACATATAAGCAGAGACTTGTGAATCCAAGGTCAGTGCTTCCCCGCCATACTCCTGGGCAGCAGATTGTATGTCTGTCCTTTGTCACAAGTGTGCTCTGTCTGGCAAGTGGCATGGATCCCAGCAAATCTGCCAGTGCTCCGTCCCAAGTCCGTCCTGCTGGCAGTGGAGAGTCTTTGGACACCAGAAGGCAGTTGACTTTTTAGCTGAAAAGATTTCATGTGCCTGCAAAACACCTACTCAGAGCCCTCCCACCAGAGTGGCCATGCACACCAGGAAGAGCCGGGGAAGGAGAGTCAGGGTACATTAGGTTTATTTTGCAGCTGCGACTGGAATCACATTAAACCTATTGTCTAATTTCCTTTGTCTAACTTGATTTCTCTTTGGCTGGGAGGCAAATGGATCAATATTGTTTTTTATGCCATGATTACATTGCCTGAAGGAAATTTTCCATCAGTTCACTGTGCTTGCCTTAGTCCTGTAATTGGGGCTGCGAGCTGTCCAGGCATTGAGGGGCCTCCCCAGACGTGTGTGCAAAGCCCGCCATCTGTGCAGAGCTCACTGAGTGCACCTTCTGGAAGGGTCAGACGGGCTGCCCCTCTCAGGACAAGGCTTGGCATTGGTGCCAGGGATTTTTGCACATGGTTCTCAGGCTGTCTTCTAATATAGATAGGTTTGGATATATATTTTTTTCTTTCCTGTGAAGTCCTCCCCCCCCCACTGCCTTTTCTCTATCTTTTTCTATGTTTGCAGTGCTCTCTGCCTCTCCAAAATTTCTTACCAGTAGTTTTTTTACATTTCTGTCTTATTTTCTCCCCGTCAGCCCCATCCCACCATCCCATCCCATGATTCTGCCCTTTTCTTCTCACCAGGAAATGTTCCTATTTTGCTCTCAGTTTTATCCTCCTGCCAGGCATTTAAGGAAAGCTAAGATTCTAGAGGCAGAATAATGAGAAGGCAATTTAGCCATGTGAAAAAAAAAATTGGAGCATTTATTGGTGCAGAAGAGTTGCTGGATTTCTTCCATGGTGGTGGTGGTGGGGAGACAGTATTAATCAGTTACCTATAAACATATTTATTGCATGCTTAGTATATATAAGAAATTGCTGCATATGTGGGGGACATAAATATATGTCCTGCCATCAAAGAGGCTGTGTTTTGTTTGCACACATAAGATATAAACATGGGAAAGGATAAATAACTTTAGGGACAGAAGAACAAAACACTTCACTACAAAAGGAAGGTGGAGGATCTTGTGCTGGAATCCTTGATAAGTGGTGGTCCAAATAAGTATCGAGTTGAGGTTGTTTGTGGCCTTAGGTTTGGGGAAAGGCATCAAACTAGCAGAATCCTTGAAGGTGGCTCTGGATAGGTGGACAAGGGGTGGAAAAGCCATCCAGATGGAGAAGTCAGGGTTAAAGAAGGAGAAGTCGGAAAGATATTCAAGGGGGAATTCAGATACCAGAGAGTGAAGGGTTTAGGAAGGCAAGGAGTTGGAAGATAAGATTAGTCTTGACCAGATTGCCAAGGGCTTTGAATGCTAGAATGCTAGATTAAGTTTAGAAGTACGCGCAAAGCCCGCAGCTTGAGCAATTGAATGCCTCTGAGAGACGCCTTGAGTGTGTCTAAACCTGCCCTTTCCAGTCTTTATATGGCACAAGCAGAAAATGATATTTTTAGAATACGTGAGGATGAAGAAAAAGGGATTTGGAGGTTGGGAAGACATAGGGCAACCAACTTGTCCTGTTTTGTCAAGGACTTTCCCAGTTTTATGACTGAAAAATTCCATGCCCCTGAAACTCCCTCAGTCTGACTTAACTGTGACTGTCACCCTAGGAGGATGCTTTCCATCAAAAGTGACTTGTCTAGGAGCTCTACCCACATCTGATCACCCTGGGGTCTCTGAGTGCTTCAGTCTGTGCCTGAGCTCATCCGTTGGGGATTCTAATTAAGTAGAATTTTAGGGCAATGAATGTGGGGGATGAATAGGAATCAGGGAGCCAAGTCAGAGGTTGCCGTTGGAGTCTGGCTTGAGAGGATAAGACCTCAGACAAGATGAAGGCATGGAAAGTGGGGGGAAATAATTGATCTAATAGATTTTTTTCCCCAGGAGGGAAAATGCTCCCCAACAACATGGTAAAAGACTGAAAATGGAGTGAAGGAAAGGAGATAAGAGGGTCATCAAAACAATTATGGCTCTGGTCATTTGTGACCCAAGCATTTATTGAGTGGCAACTGAGTGCAATATATTGTTTTCAAAGATGAATGAAAAGTTCTTACTTTGAAGGAACTTGCCATCTAATTGAACAAGTAAGTAACCCAGTTAACTACTATAAGGCAAAAGATGAAGGTGTGCAGTCCCATGGTTAAGGGCATAGCAGAGTAGAACCAGGTAACTGGAGTCAAATCCCAATTGTGCCCACTAGCTCCCTGACTGTGGGCAGGATACTCCCCTCTCTAGAATAAAACGCAGATTTTCCTCTTCAGTAAAATGTAGATATGATAATAATGGTACCAACCCTTGGGGGATGTTGGTATACAGTAAAACTGGAAGAAACATTACAATCATTATCATATACAAAGTAGCAAGGAGGTATCAAATTGAATGACTTTTATAATGTGGGATCCTAGAGAAAATACAGCTTAGAAAAATCAACACTAGTCTCAGGATGCTAGTTTGTCTTGTCAATCATAGTTTCATCCCTGTTTATACACATCCTCTAGTACACATTTAGTTTGTAATTGACATGCCAGCAAGGTACAGTTTTAACTGCAATTTCAGTAGAATGCCTCTTGGAAGTAACACTGTGCAGGGCCAGTAAACATTTTTTGGATGATCCAAATGTGTTGTACAATCTTTTGATGTGCAGCTGCTCTTCCTGACAGCATGGAACAGTGGCCCCAGGGGAAGAGTATCTATATAAATTTCTCCATGCTAGGTCCCCCCCTCATCTAGGTTTCATAATAATGGGTAACTTCTGCAGCTTTTAATTTTTTTTCCATTTAAAACCAAATTCTGAGTATTTGCATTGTATGGCTTACTAAAAGCAGAATTATTGTACTGAAGGGAACAATTTTTTGACACAGCACAATCTTTTACTTTCTGTTGACTTTTCCTTTTCTATAGGTAAAAATTGTTACCTTTCAGCTGCAAATTACATATATTTAAGCATTAAGGAAGTTGAATACTTTTTCATTTATTAGTCATTGGTTTTTTTCTGATAAAGAAATATCTATTCACATTTATTGTTCACTTTTCTTTTGGGTAACATAATATTATTTGTCTTTTTATTTAAATGGTGTGTCACATTTCTTGCGAACTCCCCAAGGTTCTACTGAGAAATAAATGCTAAAGTTACATGAAAGTGTTTTGAACAAACTATAAAGCATCCTATGCATGTTACTAATATTAAAATGTTGACTTTGTTAGAATCATGTTTAAAGCCATGACTGGTGGTGCACATCAGTAATCTCAGTGGCTTGAGAGGCTGAGGCAGGAAGACTGCAAGTTCAAAACCAGCTTCAGCAACTTAGCAAGGCCCTAGGTAACTTAGGGAAATTCTGTTTCAAAATAAAAAGGATTGGGGATATGGCCCAGTGGTTAATCACCTCTGGATTAAAAACCGTGTAAAATAAATAAATAGACTTTATAACAAAGAGATCTTTGCAAATTCAGAAATAACCTAACTAGAGTGTCACCTTTATGGGAGCAGGGATTTTCATTGTTTGCTCACGGTTCATTTGTAGCATTTAGAACGGTGCTTGGCATGGAGTAGGTGATGAATAAGCACCTACTAAATGAACGAGTCAATGATACAGCCATAGATGGAAAGGAACCTTCTACATTCTTCTACCAAGATGATGTCTCCATTTTCTGTCTTTTTTCCCCCTCAAGGCAGAAGTGAATAGGGTTATACAGAATTGGTAGATTAGAGCTGTGAAATAGTGATCTTAAAATTCTGGACTTAGGAAACCTATCTCTTAGAACCTCTTTCTTTATGTATGGTGACTTTATAAGGCTAATTAGTAATTCTACCTCATTTATTACCTCAGAAAATCCAGAGACAAGAAAAAACTTTAATGATGCAAGAATGGCTTTCAGTTATATGATAAAAGACCCCAGTTGTTTTGTTTTTAATATATCAGTGTTTCTAATGCCAGAATATATGGCAAATCTACTAGTCTTCCCCTGCCTTGTTTATTGCATTTCTGGTACCTATGAGAAATAAATTTTGTGCAAGGCCTAAAAGAAAACATGACAATATGCCTTAAATTTGATTCATTCTTTGCTTGCCTGTTTGGGGGGAAGGTTTTGCATAGAAATGGGTGCTGATGAGTGTATTCTCCGGTGTAGACATAAATTCAGCTATGCACAGGTGCCTGGAACCCTCTTCTAAAGTTTTGCTGATCTGTTTTTATCCTTAATTATCCTATCATGCATTATGTTTCCCTTTTAAGATACTCTAGTATTTCTGGAAGAAGATGGAGCAGAATTTCATATAAATATGCATTGAACTCCAGACTTGCACTCTGCATGGATCACTTGCATTGGGAAGCAATATACAGTGCTAAGCACTTGGTATTGAAGTCACATAGACTCTTATTTATGACTAGAGGTGAGTTACTCAGCTTCCCTGAGCCTCGGTCTCTTTATTTATAAAATAAGTATCAAAAATACTGCTTCTGAAGAGTTATAATTAGGATTTAAATAAAATAATATATGAAGAGCATCTAACACAGGAATTAATGCATAAATATGCAGTGAGGGGAAGATGAAGCTGGATATTTTTATTTATCATCATCATATTTATCAAAGGTGACCTTGACCATAGCTTCCAGCCACTGAGATGCTGTTAGTAAATATAAGAAAAGCAAATGAAGATGTCAAGGGCAAATGCTTTTGGATCCCAGAAGACAAAGAAAGAGAGATCCTGAGTCATGTGTGGTGGTGCACACCTGTAATCCCAGCTACTTGGGAGGCTGAGGTCAGGGCATCGCTTGAACCCAGGAGTTCTAGGCCAGCCTGGGCAACATAGGGTGACCTTGACTCAAAAAAAAAAATTAAAAAAGGAAGGAAGGAAGGTGAGGGAGGGACATGGATTCTGTGAGCAACTATCCCAGAGTAAACCATCCAGGATGTGTTAGTGAGGGTTTAGAGAAGTAGAAATACTTGTGTGCTTGTGTGTGTATAAACATATGCAGGCATAGACATGGTTTTAGTCAGCTTTCTCACTGCTGGGACTGAAAGATCTGACCATAACAATTTTAGAGGAGGAAGAGTTTATTTGAGGGCTCACGGCTTCAGGGGTCTCAGTATATAGACAGTTGGCTGCATTCCTCAGGGCTCAAAGTTAGGCAGAACATCATGGTGGAAGAGTGTGGCTGAGGAAGCCACTCACATGATGATCAGATGGCAGAGAGACTAAGCTCAGCTCACTAAATATATACCCTGAAGACATGCCCCCCCCCCCAGTGGCCACCTCCTCCAGCCACACCCTACCTGCCTTTAGCTCCCAGTTAATCCCATCATAGGATTGCAGTTCCTTGGTTGGATTAAAGTTTCGTGGCCCAGTCATTTCTCCTCTAAACCTTACATTGTCTTGCACATGAGCTTTAGGGGGACACCTCACATCCAAACTATAACAAACATAGACATACACATATATATATATGGCTTGGGACTCTCCACAATGGTGAGGGCTCGAGTCACCCCCAGGTGCTGCCTTTGCATCTGCTGCTGGAGCTTGAGGTTCAGAGGGCAGGTAGCCAGGAAGGAAGATGGGATGACATTAGCCATTAGCATGAGCTGGAGCCCCCAGAGACAGGTTTTTATTCCTCTGCCCTTGGTGGTGTGGTATGGGTGTCTGCCCTTGGCCATCAGGCCAAACACTCACCTGGCCCAAGAGGATGCAGAGGAGGGTGAGTTTGGCAGACCTAGACCCCTCCTTACACCAGGAGGTGTGTCAGCAGATAATATGTGCACTATAGAATGCTACTTCACTTCCACCTTCCACTCTCTGAGGTGTAGGTGCCATTTTCAATTTGGGCATGTGTTTTAAGGATGAAGGCACCGAGGTTCAGAAAGTTAAGTCATTTACCCCAGTTCACATGGCTGGAAAGGACAGAGCTGGGGTTCACAGCAGGGCTGTAGAGCTTATGGCTTCCCAAAAGGACAGGAGGGAGGGACTGCTGTAGCACAGGGGTTAAGGCTTGGTGTCTGGATCCAGTCCACCTGGGTTTGTAATCAACCCTCCACCTACTGCACTGTAACTCAGCTGAGCTACTCTGCCTTGGTTTGCTTTAATGTCCTCATCTGTGAAATGGGAATGATTATAATACCCAGATTCAAGGCTGCTCTGTGGAGTCAGGGACTTGAGATAAAGAAATTCTTTGCAACAGAGTCCTGCATTTTAAGCATCCCATAAACTCGGCTGTTATTACCTGTCTGCTCAAGTTAGTGGCTCTCTGGATGTCTGATGGTGGCAGATAGTTTGTCAGACTCTCCTGGTTGGCTCTCCCTTCCCGCCTCAGCCAGGAGTTTGCCCAGAGGCATCCTTGGTGGAGAAACTGAGTCAGGTTCACAGTTTGCATTTCTGCACCTTTTCAGCATCACCACCTGGGACTCTGAGCCTTGCGCCTACTTGGGGTGACCACAGTGACCACATTAGCTCCGGTGTCCTGTGAACTGACACCTCATCCTGCTCCCTAAAAGCATATGTCTTTTGGGTTGGGCTCAGCTCAAGCCATACGACTTTATTTCTAATTGGTACTCTGAGGCTGTGCTCCTGTCTCTGACAGAGGCTCCAGAATGATGCTCTATTTTAGGAGGGTCGATGACATGCTGGAGTATGCCGCGGCTGTGGGAGATGATTAGCTGTCATCGGGTTCTCACCTGCGTGGAAAGCAGATAATTACCATAAAAATCCCAAGTGCTCTGGTGATCTTTGCAATAAGTGAAAACATAGCACTTTCATCCCTGAGAAGGGGTACAGTGGCAAGGGAGAGGAAGGGCCAGCCTACTTGTATTTGATTTCTGTCCCTACCACTTACACACCAGGTGACTCCCAGAAAGTTGCTCAACCTCTATGAGCTCCATTTCCTCAATGATTAAATGGAAAGAGCAATATGTGTTGTTGAGAGATTAAAAGAGGCAATGCACACGAATGTACTCAGAATACATCAGGTGCCTCTTCCTTGCCTTGAACTTGTTGGAATAGCCACCCGTGTGTCCTTCCCTGTTATGGTTTAGATGTTTATGCAAGGAAGTTCACAGGTGAAATTATCCAATTGAAGAGATTAACTGGGTGGTCACTACAGGCCGGTAGGATGTGGCTGGAGGAGGTGGGTCACTGGCGGTGTGCCTTTGGGTCTTATATTTCGTCCTTGATGAGCAGAGTTCTCTGTTTCCTGACTTTCTTGTCCTGAGCTGCTTTCTCCCTTCCGCTATGATGTTCTGCCTCACTTTGGGCCCAGAGCAGTGGAGTCAGCCATCTGTGGACTGAGACCTTTGGAACTGTGAGCACCAAATAAACTTTCCTCTTCTAAAAACTGTGCTTATCAGGTCTTTTGGTCCCAGCAACAAAAAAGCTGACCAAAACACAGCCCCACAACTTTTTGGTCACGTTGTATTTTTGCCTTCCTTTCTGCTTTTTTAATTTTTTATTTGCTTTTCTCTGTCCCCGCCCTTTTCTCTCTCCCTTTCTGTCCTTACCTGATGAGTTTTCTTCATTGTGGCTTTCTCACATGTCAGGTTTTAGGTCTTACAACTACTCCCCCAAGAGCCTTGTGTTGTTGTCTTGTTTTGTTCTGTCTTTGCCACTGGAGACACTTGGAGCAGAAGAAAAGCAAACTCTTTTTGCAAAGGGGTAGACAGTACATTTTTAGCCTTTGTGGCCCAAAGGATCTCTGTTGATGACTCCAGGCCAAAGTTCTAGTGCAAAGGCTGCCATGGACAATATGTGAGTGAACGAGGGTGACTGTGTGCCAGTAAAACTCTATATACAAAATCAGGTTATGGGCTGGATTTGTATTGTGGACCGAGGGCTATAGTGCCAACCCCTGTTTTAGAGATTTGAAGATTGTAGATGTAATCTCATTAAACCTCCAAGGTCAGCTCCTCTGATGGACAGACATCCTGAGATCCAGCTCACACCAAGACAATGAGGAAGACTTTGGGCCTTGATAGTTCTTTGTCTGTGTTTTTCCATAGCACAGTTTTCAAGTTTAGAAGAGTCTAAAGGAATTCCATTTAGACATTTAGATCCTAAGTGGCTCTATCAAGTTAAAACTGACTGATAGCTCTTTTCCCTCATCACCCCACCACTAGCACTGGGTATTTAACCCAGGAGCACTTTATCACTGAGTTATATCCCAGATGTTTAAAAATTTTATTTTGAGACAAGGACTTATTAAATTGCTCAAGCTAGCATCAAACTTGTGATCCTCCTGCCTCAGCCTCCCAAGTAGATGGAATTACAGGCAGGCACCACCATGCCCAGCTTGACAGATGGCTTTTTAGCAGTCAGCATTAGGTGAGACTTCCTAGCCATGGCAGTAATATACAACCATAGTGCTGGTACAGACCCTGTATCGAGGTTAAAACAGCTCTTTTTTTTTTTTTTTTATCATTAAAGGGAAGTCTTCTTCACAGACCTAAGTTTAAGGTCTAGCTTTGCCATGTGCTGGTTATGTCCTACACAATTTAACCTCTTCCAGCCTTGGCTTTCTCATCCATAAAATAGGGATAATAATAATAATAATAATAATAATAATAATAATAATAATAAGAAGAAGAAGAAGAAGAAGAAGAAGAAGAAGTGCATACTAGAGGAATTAAATAAGATAATGCTTTAAATGCCTAGCACAGAGAACCCATAAATATTTTTACAGTTATTACAGGAAAATGCTTTTGGTGACTTTAAAGTTTCTGTGTGTCCCTTCACTTGTGACTTGGAAGTAGAGTCATGCAGGGTTCCACTTGCCTTTTCACCTTCTCAGGAATGTTAGCTGCCAGTCTCAATTCTCAGGGCCCCAGGGCGAGAAGCTCTCTGACTCTTGCAGGGGCACAGCAGCCCATCTCTGGATGTCACACAGTCCTTCAGCTTCCTGGATTTCATGGTTGTCTGGCCTGGCCACATACTTTCCCTCTCCATTCACTGTCATATCACACTCCCTGATTGTCAAGAAGTTATTTTCCAGTGTCAGACTACATCTCGTCTGCCAGCGATTATGCTTACCAACTCTCTTTATTTCAGTAGGGATGCAGGGAAAATAGGTCATCTTCTTCCTTTCAAAAAAATGTTTAAAAGAGTAAAGTTTAGAAGCCCTCAGACCTTTCTGCCATCCAGCTTCTCTTTCACATCCCTTTAGTTGAGAGCTGCCTCTCTTCTCTCCTCATATTCCATTACTCCTCTTCCTTCCTAAAACCTGGAGTTAGAACTGAACATAATAAAGTACCTGGAGCATTCAGTATTTTCAGAAAGGGCATTGGGTAGATTTTACCCAACATATTCCTATGCAGAAAATCAACATCATTTTCTGCTTGACTAGTATCCATAGAGTCTATCAAGCAACATCATCTTATAATACATTTATAAGATTATATATAAATTTATAATAAAATATAATACCAAGCCCACTCACCACCCCAGAAAGTTATGTTGAACTCTTACCCATATGCCAGGCCCATAGCTTAGCTTTCCAAAAGCCAATAATCATCCCTTACCTGTGATCACCTACCTGCTTAGTATTCACAGGACATACCTCCTAGTATCATCCTAGCTTAGCTGATTCACATTCAATTCCTGTTCATTCAAGACACTAAATTATTTTTAGTTCCCCACTTTCTGAAAACTCATGTATATAACATGCAATATTTATGTTCAGTAATAATCCAGAAATTTGCTAATAAGCTATTTTCAGATGAACAAATATGTATATAAAATACCTTCTATTTGCCAGTCCTTTGTGAGGCACATGGATGAAGGACATGGCACCTACCCCAAGGTCACCTCTGGTGTCTAAATCCAGTTTATCTAACCATGACCTACACCACCATCCATGACCTACATCACACAGCTCCAAGGACAAAATAGCCAGGTTACATGATCACTTTATTCCTTTTAGTCAATGTTTGGGCAGCATTTTTATGAACCTACACTAAATGTTTTGTCATCCATTGAGCACCAATAGAGTTCCAAGTTATTGTTCAATTTAGTTTTAATAACGTGGCTGAAGCAATTCCCATTTTCTCTTCCATAGGAGGCGAGTGTAGAAGTCTGAATAGAGGGAGGAAGATTGATGGGTGCAGTAAGCAGCAACTTTGCTTAATAATGACAGTGTACTTGAAGTAGCACCAGTTAGCATTTCCAGAGATGTGGCTGCTGTGCTCTGCATTTATATAACTTGTCACGTCCAAGAAATCAACAGAAGAGGTAGTTTGAAACAGACAGTTGGAACACACATCACAAAAAATATCTCCTAGTGAGATCGAATTGAGAATGACTGGTCAATTTCAGTTTAAGGAATTTTTTTAATAGCATCTTCAATGCTCTGCTGCAAAACAAAAAACTGAAACACCAGGGAATAGAAAATCAAGTTGCCTCCTGTTTGTTTTCTGGGTATAAAGAATGTTTCATTAACTGGGTGCTCTTCCGGTGGCCCTCCGTTAAGCTTTAAAAAGACAGTATAGTCTAGTGGTAGTACCAAAGCAAAAGGCTCAGGTGGAATCATAACTCACATTCAGACCTCAGCATATACCATAAATGAGTTGTTAATCTTTTTGTATCTCATTATCCTCCTTGATCACATAGGAATAATAATCATGCCTACCTCATATAATGTTGAGATTTAAGAATGAACTATTGCTTTCCTGTTGAATGTGCAGGCATCCATAACCTAATATAGAGAAATGAGGTAAATAAAGATGCTACTAATAGCCCTGAGATGATTCTATTAACTTTTTTTCTTTTTTCATTTTGGTTCTCATGGCAACTGGAACAAAAAAAAAAAAAACTGAGTTGGAAAGAATACAACAAATACCTAGTCGAGTCATTTCTCTGGGGTCAGGAAGACCCACATTGCTCGAAGAAATTCTCCTCCCCTCCACAGCCCTCTCTCTGAATGCACATGGAAGGTGTTGCAGTCTCCTTCTGGCTGAGTTTCAGTGATTTTCTCATCTATAAGTGCACATGGCTCTTTGATAGAAAGCTATTTGCAAAGGGACAAAATGTTTTTCTGCAGTTCTGACGTGAGTGGTATCAAAGCTATTGACTAAGTTGGAAAATAGCTTAATGTTATCTTTGGGGTCTCTGTTTCCCTGTCAGCATCAGCGTTGGAGATGTGTGTATGCTATAATTGGGACTCAGTAAGACAACCGTGACACCCCTCTGCAGGGAGACGTGCCTGTGACGTGCCTGATACGGGCTCACAGTGAGCTTGACAAAGAGCAGCTTTTCCCTAGGGCAGAGTGACCATAGAGGATAGGCTTCCTGTGAATCTGCTAATGGGGAGTAGATGGTCCAGGGACCCCAGCGTCATTTACTGCACAGAATGGCTCTTACCACTCTGTGTTCTTCCTGTCACCACGGGGGGACAGGCCAGCATCCTAGCTATCCAGTCAGTGATTTCTCACGAATGCCTCTCTCCTCAACTGATTTGCATAGTGTTAGAACCAAAAAATATTTGATAATGAATCTTGCAGTTCTTCTTCATGTTTGCTTACAAATGGAATCAGAGCATCATTCCACATTTGCATCTATCCTGCTGGCAGATTTGTTGAAAAGATCCTCTGACCTCTTTTACAATCACCGGCTTTTGGGACCCTACCCTGCCTCAGAGACTCCCATGGGCTCTTTTTCTTTTAATTAACACATGTTAATGGTACCTATTAATGGGGTTCAGTGTGATGTTTCCACTCATGTATACGGTGGGCACTGATCAAATCCAACCTCCCTTTTCCTACCCCACCTCACACCTGTCCCAATCTCTAGTCATCACTATTCTACCTTCAGGTCAACAGATTGTAGCTTCCACATATGAGACAGAACGGGTGGTACTTGTCTTTCTGTGTTTGGCTTGTTTCACTTGACACAATGTCCTCTAGCTCCACCATCCATTTTGCTTCAAATAACAATACTTCCTTCTTTTTATGGCTAAATAATACTCCATTGGGGGGTGTGTAACATTTTCTTTATCCATTCATCTGTTGATGGGCACCTGGGATGGCTCCCTATATTGGAATTTGTGAATAGGGCCACAATAAACATGGGTATACATGGGCTCTTCATTAAGGGAATTATTTTCCAAAGGACAAAGTCTCCATGAGCCCAAATTTTGACTGCAAACCATAATAACTAACTTGTACTCACCTAGGTAAAAACATAGTCTGGGGGAAGGCTCAGAGACCAAAGGCAATCACTGCTCTGCTTTGGAAGGCTGGAGCCCAAGAGAGCTCCAGGCAGCCTGCTCTGCATCCAGGGTTGCACCCTCCAGTTACTTGCAATTCTCTCTGTCACTCTGCTGAAGATTCTGATTCCTGGGACGAGCACACAGTTGCCTATCTCTTTGTTAGGGAACAAGAGGACATGGAGTCCTCCTGTCAGATTATCTCCAAAGGAGGAAAGAAGTTTCTTAAAGGAAAATTGTGGTGCTGAGTCCAGAGGAAGGGAGAACGGGTGCCGAGGGTGCAGTGCCTGCTAACCTGCATGCCCTAGGATGGGAGGGTGCGTGTGGCCTGCTCAAGAGCTCCAACGTGCTACTCACATGACAGCTGCTCCAGTCATCCCCCAGTGCTACTGAACCTTGTGGCAAGGATGAGTCATCCCTTCAGCTCAGTCTCCCAGTGTCTTCAGCATTCAAAGCACAGTCCACTCATCACATGACATGACATGAGGCCCACCCACCAGCTCTGCAGAGGAGGTTATATATGCCTGACCTTGGCCTTCACACTTGAACCTGGGTTACATCAGAGAGAGCCCCTTTGAGAACTTCAAACACCTGGAAGATGTTTCTTTACAGTGAAATAAAGATACAGGGAAAGTTTGGAAAAGGATGTCTATTCCCATGCGCTGCAGACAGGATCAAGAGGCACTGGTCAGCACTCACCTCTGTGCAGAGCCTCTTCAGGGATGATGCTCACACTCCATATTCAAGAAAGGCCTCAGATTTATCCTTTGAGATGATCATAAAAAGATATTTGTGTGAAAGTCAAGGGGAAAAGATGTATCAGGCAGGATTCTTAGTTGTAGTAGATAGAAATCCACTCTAGATGATTAAACAAAAAATCTAGATAATTATCAAAAGATACTCAGTGGCTCACAGAATCTCCAGGCAGGCCGGAGGACCTCGCTGAGAGGTCATGCAGCTAGGACCAATGACCCAGGATGAAAGGGGCAGCAGAGAACACTGCTGCTGCCACTGGACACACATACCAGCAATGGCCTCACTGCTCAGGACCTAGATCTACTGCTAGAGCCTTGTCATAGCTGTCGCTCAACACACGAGTTATCCCTCTCACCCTCACCAATGTGATTCCTGTGGCACCTGATTCTTGAGTCAGCAACTCACCACACAAATGGGCACCATTTTAGAGGCTCTGGTCTCATGCCTGGGAGTCTGTGAAATCCTGTTCCTGGCTTCTGCCTTGGGGACAATTCCCCAGGGGAAGTATCATCAAAGGAATGACAGATGTCCTTACAAACATGTGTGACTTTGAACTTGTGTTCTTTCCATTAATGGATCACCTCTCTCATATTGCATTATGAATGAATAGATTTTAAATTATGCTTTGCAATAATTTCATAAATCACATGATGGTATCCATCATATTTTATGTTGAAAACTATCTACCAATTAAATATTGAATGTATCACAAGTTTTTTTTAAACCTTCTTACAACAGGATCACATATAGCAATATTCTTAAAACATTGAAAGTAGTTTTGACCTTTCAGAGATTCATTGGCTATTGAACTTGGGCAAGTTCTTAAACAGTTCCAGTCAGCATGATCATTGGTTAACTGGGGGAATAAAATCTAACTGTATACTTATTATGCTTATTATTATACATTTCCAAGTATTGCTAGGTATTGATGAACAAGTGTTTGTATAAATTGATAAGATACAACTAAGAATGATAATTATAAAATTTTATTAATTTCTTTATTACTAATTAACTTATACAGCCTCAGAAATGGTAGGTTCCCAATAGAACTTATATCCTGGATACTTACTTCCCATTTAATTTAGTGTTCTTTTGCAAAACTCAGTCATGTCCCAGAGGACAGTGGAGGAATGAAATCAACTTGACCAAATAGAAGGACAATCACGCGATCCTTTTATTTGATCACTTCATACTTATAAAGCACTTACTATGTGCTGAGGATCAAACCACCTGGTTTCTCTTTTTATTTTTATTTATTTATTTTTAGCATTTATCAATTTTTTTAATTTTTTATTTTTTTATACATGTATTTTGTATAAAGATGAGGGTCTCCTTCCACCATCCATGCTATTCCCTTTCTCCCTCCCTTTCTCTCCCACCCCTATTCCCTATCTAGAGGTAATCTTCCTCCCTTGCTCTCCCTCCCAACCCCATTTTGAGTCACCCCCCTTATATCAGAGAAGACATTCAGCATTTGTTTTTTGGGGATTGGCTAACTTCACTTAGCATAATCTTCTCTAATGCCATCCATTTCCCTGAAACATACCATGATCTTATTCTTTTTTATTGCTGAGTAATATTCCATTGTGTAATAAATGCCACATTTTTTTTTATCCATTCGTCCACTGAAGGACATCTAGGTTGGCTCCACAATTTAGCTATTGTGAATTGTGCTACTATACTGGTTTCTCTTTTAAGTGTGCACCAAATAAGAAAAATGAGCCTGTTCAAGAGATCATTATAATACACTTGGACTGGGGCAGAGGTGGAGCTCAGTGATAGAGCATTTGTATGGTGTGTGTGAGGTCCTGAGTTCCATTCCTAGCACCAAAACCCCCAAACCAACCAAACAACAAAATTCCCCAAAAAACAATAAAACTTCTTGGTTAATGCTAAACTGCAAAGGAAGAAATGTTCAGTTTCACCGTGGTTCATCAGGGTTGGCTTCTGGGAACCAGGATTTTTTAAAATTATTCATTCATAATAATTACACATATTCACAGGGTACACTGTGATGTATTGATGTGTGTACACACTGTGTAATGATTAAGTCAGTGTCACTGGCATGCCCATCACCTTCACTGCTTTGTGATGAGGACATAGGTTCTGGAGCAGAGTTTTAGGGAAGGGAGAGGAGAAAAGTGAGGAGGGCATCCAGGGTAAAGAACTGCATGTGCAAAGACTCAGCAGTGTGATGGTGCCTCAGAACAGGAGAAATACAGCTTTGGCTGGAAGGAAAAGTTGGGTGACAAATGACACCCTGTCAGACACCTTCCACTGTGAAAGTGGAGGCACATTCTTTTTGCTGCTGGTGATAATGCCTAGAATTTACATTTGGTGTTAATTTGACTTCATTTACATAATGCCTCAGTATAAAGAACCTCTAAGATGTTGTCTAATTGTTCTCTTCCTCTTGCTAACCCCAAGGCTGAGTTAGTCAACGTAATGACCTTTATTTGGCGTGAGGCAGAGAAATCTAATTGGATATTTTGCTGCATCAACTTCATCCTAACATGGTAACTTAAGTCATAGAAACAGTAGAACAATAACTCTAAAGAGACTTTGATTCCTCCATCTTCATTTTTCCCAGTCCACAAAAGACTTTGTATATTTCCTTATACTTGTGGTATGCATGTTCTCTGTGGCCTGTTTTTACTATATGCTATTAGGAGGTTATTGGACATTTTTGCTTTTATAAAAGTATTCTTAAAACTAGTCTTTCACAAATGCCTAATATTCCCTTTATAGCAGTCACTGGAAATTTGTTATTCTTCAGTCTTCCAATAGTTTAGGAAATATTGTAATGGCAATCTTTGTGTATCCAGTTTTTTTCTTGTTAGATTATTTTTCTTAGTTTCAGAAACTCCGAACTTAAGGTTTTCCACCCTGTTATTATACTTCAAATAACCGTTTCAGCATGAATTTTTAATTCATTTTACTTTCTTCATATAGTAGCCTTACTAATGCATTAGTCCACGAATTTCTATGTATCATTCTACGGTGCAAGCCTCAGAGTTCCTGCTGCTGTAACTATGAAGTGTAGGAGGGCAGAGAGATACTGGTGGCCATAAAAAGTCACTTTAACCTGAAGATCTGAATCCCCTCTCTATTGTTTGCTCAATTTATTGATGCATTTGAGTTTGCATCTTTTCATCTTTTATCACCAACTCACAATTCATCATAACTCATTCTAAGTATCTCTAAACATTTTCACTACCCTACTTTGGTGACTTATATTTGAATGATAATACCCTTCCCTCCCACTCAGTATTCAAAGCTTTGATTGTATTTGTGCTGTCTGCCTTCCTACTGCTCAGTGGTCTTTTAAACTTTTCATTATATGGGTAAGTTAGTTCCAAAAGCCAGAAGCTCTTTGTTGCAGCCAGCCCTTAACATATGACCTAGAAAATTCACTCCTGGGTATTTACACCAGACAAGTCTTTACAGAAAGCACTTACCTGGATGTTTACAACAGCTCTATTCATATTTCCAGTTAAAATCTGGAAACAATCCAAGTGTCCTTTAGTGGGTGAATGATAACACAGTGCTGTGTGTCCATACAAAGCATACTACTCAACAACCAAAGAAAACACCATCGAAACACTCCGCAGTATGGATGAATCTCAGAGGAATTATGTGGAGTGAAAGAAGTCAGTCTCAAAAGGTTGCATACTCTGTGGTTTTATTTATATGCAGTGATGGAGAACACATCACTGGTTGCAGGGAGCTAAAGGTTGGGGATGATGTGCTATAGAGGGATAGTAGGAATGTGTGTATACGAGTGTGTGTGTGTGGAGGGGGGTGTTGATGAAACTTTTATGTGTTCTAATGTGATTTAGCACAAGTCTATTGGCTATATGTCAACATTCATAGAACCATACACCAAAAAGTTATTTTATTACAAATTTAAAAATTTATTGGTGAAAATCCCAATTTCATCAAACTAGCCAAATGTCTTTGGATATTATCTAACCTCTAAATCTCAGCTTATATACCCACAAAATGTGGAAGCTACTCTGTACTTGAAGAGGTGCTATAAGGACAAAATAAGATGTTATGAGTTCTCTCCTTGACATACTAGAAGCACCTCTTTTTCCTTTCTGTGGTAGATATTTCTCACTGGGAGCAGATTCTTTGTATTATTTTCATCCACACTTTCTAAAATAGTTATTTGGCTCTCAGGGGACAAATTGGAGCCACTGAGTGTTTCAAGCAGGAATGTGACATGATCTGACTTTCATTTTGAAAAGATTGTTGGAGCAGCTTTGTAGAGAAGGCAGAGGGGTAAAAGAGGAAACTAGGAGACCAGGAAGAGTGGCCAGAGAGACCCAAAGAGAAGCAGTGGTGACATGGCATTATGCAGGCACAGTGGATTATTTGGGGAGATATAGGAACAACAAGCTTGATGATGGCTTGAGGGACAAGAAAAGATAGATGGCGGTGTCATTGACTGAGTGAGAGACTCAAGGGAGGAGCACACTCACGTGAGTGGGTTGTGGAGGGCATTGTCACATTAAGGTTGGAAACCAAGCATGCAGTTGGACCAAGCCAGTGTAGTCCTGTCCATTTCAAGGTGTGCAGCACATGTCAACAAGGGGTTCTCAGCCCTCCCTGGTCAGGGTTGGGAGCACTGAGGGCTGCTCTTCCTCAGGCTCAGCCTTGAGGATTTTAACAGAGTAATTCTCTTTATTCTCAAGAGGGATTGTAGAAATTCTACCAGAATTCAGATTATGCTCATACTTTTCACTGTTGCCAGATTTTCCCCCCCCTTTTCTATTTAATGATATTTAAAGAAAGGAGGTATCCAGCATTTCCAAATACCCCAGCTTGGAAGTCATCAGTCATACTTTTAAGATTGAAAACTGTTCATAAGCTACTGAGATAAAGCAATCTCACCATGATCCATATCCAAGGAAATGAAATCAGCATATCCAAGAGACATCTGCACTCCCATGTGCATAGTGGAATACTATTCAGAAAAAAGCATTTCTATTATTTCTGGGAACCTGGAAGATAATACGTGAAGTGAAATAATCCAGGCACAGAAAGATAAATCGTACATGATCTTACATATGGAATAAAAAAGTTGATCTCATAGAAGTAGAGAGTAGAATGGTGGTTATTAGGAGCCAGAGAAGTTGGGGAGGTATAAATTTCAGACAGAAAGAATAAATTCCAGTGCTCTATTTTACAACATGGTGACTATAATGTATAGTTGAAAAAGCAAGATAATGGACATAAAGCATTCTTACCACAACAATGATAACTACGTGAGGTTAACTCATTTGTTAATTAGCCAGACTAAGTAATTCCACAATGTTGACATACTTCAAAATATCATTTTGGCTACAGTAAATAATACAATTTTATCTGCCAATATAAAAAAATAAAATAAGATACTGAGAATGAAGATGAATATACAGACATGACACAGAATATGCGGGATTATATTCTAAAACATGGTTGACCCTGTCATCCTCAAATTTCCAATTTTGCCACAGACAAGGGGAAAATCAGGGTATGTTTTTTCCTCTGGGAAGAGAGGGATATGAATGGGACTTATGGAGGGGGTGGAGGAACCTCAACTGCATCTGCAGACAGCAAGGTACTGATCAGGTCAGTGTGTTCATCAGGCTCATCTGTGTTTAGAATGTCCTAGAATTAAAAAATGAAGCCAGGTGTGCCTGTAAGCCCAGCAACTCAGGAGGCTAGGGCAGGAGGATCACAAGTTTAAAGCCAGCTTCAGCAAGTCAGTGAGACCCTGTGTCTAAATAAAATATATATTTTTAAAGGGCTGGGGATATGGCTCACTGTAAAAGCATCACTGGGTTCAATCCCTAGTATGGAGAGAAAGAGAGAGAGAGAGAGAGAGAGAGAGAGAGAGAGAGAGAGAGAGAGAGAGAGATTCTTTAACATATGAAAAATAATTTTTAAATCTATACATGAAAGACAAGGTTCTTTTCCCACCCACCCCATTTTCATGGATCAACTTAAAGAGCAATCTCTTAGATTTTTCTCTCAGAAAATGTAATTACTTTGAAATGAAATGTTAATGCTATGTTCTATTCTTAAAGTCACTTGCTAACAGTGATAAAGCTATGGCTTAATGGAGTTGCTAAATTTTCTCCTAGGTCATTCTTCTTTCGTATTTCAAATGAGCTAGTGATGATCTGGAGTATTTTTTTTTTTTTTTTAACAAACACAGGACTATCTCAGCTAAGACTCATCACCAGGCTGTTGACTTCAACATCTTCGAGGGCATGGTTTGCCACGGGGTCCCCCTGGTAACCATTTCAAGGGGCAAAGTGGTGTATGAAGCTGGAGTTCTCAATGTCACAGCAGGAGAAGGGAAGTTCATTCCACGCAAACCTTTCGCTGAGTATGTTTACCAACGAATCCAGCAACGAGACCAGGTGAGTCCTGCACAGTGGGCCAGGCCTGGGACGGACTGTTACCTGCTGTGGGTGTGGTTTGTGGTGATGGTGGCATTGTCACATCACACTGCTCTAACATATTCCTGGGATGTTTGGGTTTATTTATATGAGAGATTACAGACAAATGCCAATTTTCAAAGGATCTTTGGATGGATGTGTTTTCCTTGGCAGACGAGTGTGTCGATTCAGGACTTTCTGATGGACAAGGTTGGATTTTTGTTTTTTTGGTTTTTTTCCAGGCAAGCTCAGTACATTTTGGGCAATTTAATCAGGATCCTCCAAGAAACAGACATTCAGATGGATAAAGGTGTGAGGGGGTTATTACAGGAAACACCTGGGAAAGAAAATGGGCAGGAACTGGAAAGACATGCCCCAGAATGTAACTCAGGTCTGACCCCAGACAGGAAAGAAGAAAAGAAAGCGAGTGGAAGCATCCAGACCACCACACCGTCTAGCAAGGGTTGAGAGGGGCCCCTGGCAGCCCTACCCCACTGTGATCAGTCATTGACTGGGACAGCCATAGGAGGTGTGGTCACAGCGCAGACTCTGATGACATTCAGTGCTGAGCAGTGGCCCCTTGAGGAATTGCTATCCCTTTAGTTGAGGATTTGCGAGTCACATTCTCGTGACCATCAGAGTAATGGAGTAGGTAGATAGTATAAATATGAATTCCATCTTCCCTTTCCATTTCCTAGCTGTGAGGCCAAGAGCAAGTTTCCTTATCATCCTTGGGGTCAGATCCCTTATCTGGAAAATGAAAATAACATTTCTCCCTAACAAATTGTGACAATGGTGGAACCAGCATGGATAAGATTAACCAGACTCAGATAAGATTTTTTTTTTAAATGTAAGGTACATCCATTTAAGGCACATAGTAGGAGGTCAATAAATGCTAGTTCTGTTTCTTAATCTATAGCAAAGGCCCAAAGTTTATAATAATGCTGCATTATAAGAGATACTTGTTTTATTATTAATATTATTTATCTTGGCTTTTCACACATTTTTTTTAGTGTGTACAGAGTCTTTAAAAATTTTAAGTTTTACTATACTAAATATTTGTAATGTATTTGAATATTTAAAATCAAAAATCCATTTCTGGGTTTGGAGGTGGGGGTGGAGCCACCCTGTACCCTTAATCTCATATGGCATAGGTTAGAGCTGAATGGCTGGGCCCTGAGAATGTTCTGGTTTTCTCCCAGAAGGCTTTGCTCATGTTCCTTGCCTGGCATATAGACTTTGTGACCTGTGGATTTATTCTAAAACTTATTTCTCTTCTTTCCAGTTTTCAAATGTAGGTTTTCTTTTCCAAAGTTCTCCATCTGTTCTTTGATTCATTTCACTTAGATCTTTTAGTCTCTTTGATTTCTCCTCTAATGTCTTGTGCAATTTTTTTTTAACTTGTGGATTCTCAGAATTCGTTACCCAAGATTCCTGCATTAAAAAAAAATGCTTCCTAAGGTAAACCATTGCTCTAGAATGCTTTAAATTCACAGGAATACCACAATTCTTTATATATATCGTATTTCAGTCAAAACAGATAGTTTAAGATTACAGTTCATTTTGCTGTGGGGTTAATTTATAAGTGTGTTGACACTGACAGGTGACAGATGGGTGGTAACTGTAAGAGTCCCAGGTGTTTTTGAACATTTGTGTGGTAAAGAACAGCAGTACTAAAGCTTAATGGCTGCTTCTTGGATTCAAGGCATTCTTCTAAGGGCTCTGTTACTGTGAAAGCCCTATGAAGGAATGAGATATTATTTCTCTCATTTTAAAAATTAGAAAACGGAAACTTCAAGAAATTAAGAAACTTGTTCATGTCACACATCAGGTACTTGACAGGGCAGGACATAAACCCTGGTTATTCACCTTTAGAAATTGCATACCTAAGCAATCAATTATATTGTAAAATATAAAAATTGAGTTCAATGAGGTACTGAGAGATAAATGGCTCAGTATTAATTTGCAAAAGAGTCTTAGTTGCAGCCATGATGGCAGCTAGTTTATTCATGGGTCTGTAGCAGTAACTCGGTAGAGGCATGGAAGGGTAGACTTTGGAAATCACAAGAAGGTAGAATCAGTAGAACCAGGTGATAATGTGACACTTGAAATGGATCTGAAGTAGGGCTGCTCCTGATGGTCAGTTCTGGTTGGTCACCAGCAGGGACACTAGACAAACAGGGACTCCCTGATAGACTGTATTTAAATGACTAACTTGAGACAAGTTCTTCCCGGGATAGCAAAAATGGTTTGGACAGAAGAGGTCACCAGATGACTGGTTTCAACTGTTCTCCTTTTCAAATTGCTTTCTGTTTTGTTGGCAGAATTAATGTCCACTTCATATTTTATGTATTGACTACCAATTGTATGAATTATTTTAATTTCTTAATATTTTCTTCTGATATCCATCTCTTAGGCATTAAGAGCATTGTTATTTTGAGAATAACAATAGATGATAATTTTCATTGTTATCACATGTTGTTCTGAGAACTTACTATCTACCAAGAACTGCATTAGGTGATTTGTAGTCATTATTTTACTTAATGTGGACATTCACGTGAAGGATATTATCATTCTCAGTTTACAGAACAGAAAACTGAGCCTCAGCAAAATTAAACAACTTCCCCTGGGTTAAGAAATAAGTCAACTTAAGAGCCAGGATTTATGATATTTTCACTCTACCACAGGATCTCTGTAGAGACAAGAAAAGAGAAAAAATGATCATGAACCCCAAACCATGAGGGAATGCATGATTTAAAAAGATGTTGGGGGAAAAAATGCCAAAATGAGTAAAATAAAATTCAGTTTGGGAATTACATGATGGCATTTCAGACCCCTTTCCAGTTTAGTGAAGATGATTATAGAGTAAAAATATTACACTAAAGTTAAGAAAACGATTTGTCACAAACGCTAGATTTTAAATTCGCATGAGGTTATCAGAGCTCTTTGTTTTGTGCAGCTCAGAGGTAGAATGTTTGCTTAGCATGCACAAAGCCCTGGTTTCAATCCCCAGTGTCTAGATAAATAACTTAAATAAGTAAAATTAAAATACTCATATTTATTTGTGAGTAAAGGTTAAGAATTTGAAGGCAAGCAGGAAGGGACCATAAGATTTCTCCTGCTTGCCTGTTACACCCCCTCACCCTCCACCCCACTCACAGCTTCTTATCCTTTCCATGCTGATGCTTGGTACAGAGTAGCTTTTGACAAATTAATAAACAAAACACTAAGAGGAACAAAGGCAATAGCGTCAGAAGGACATAGAAGGAACTTTAAATAAATTAACCCAGAGATTGCCTCCTGCACCATCCCAACGAGTGGGGTTATCTGTAAGCTTGATTTTTTTCCGCGATTGTATTTCTGAGTAAAACTTACCATCATTCCACTTTGCCACTTTCACTGTTTTTGAATGTTGTGAGGCATTTCAAAGGAAAGAAGAGACATTTTTCCTCAATTCATCAGCTTTGGGGAATTATTATTTATTTTAAAACTTAGCTAATCCATAAGGGAAATTTTTAAAATCAAAAGACAAGACATCAGACTTTATTTTATAAATATAACACAATAAAACATTTCAATATTATATAAAAAGTCACTTAAGGAGCAGCGCTGTAGGGAAGAGAAAGAAAAGGGGGAAAAATAAGTAACAACAACTTAGATATTCCAAGAGATTTCCTGAAAGAACAAAATTATGTACTGTTGATTCTTTACCAAGAGCGTATAGCTCTTTCAATTCGAACATATATTTCTGAAAGCTTTGTGTATTTAGTGTTATAATTTTCATCAAAATTTGAAAAGATGGACTTTCTTTAAGTTATCGATTAAGTCATCTTTTTTCTCCTTTTCAGTAATAAGCAACTTTGTCCTTTTCTGTAAAATACAAGGCATATTGCATTTTAGAGAGAAATAGGAGTAGCTTCTCAGAGTAATAGATGGTTTCAGAGTACTGCTGCCAAAGCTTTTAAACTGGGTTGTATCTTTGCAACGATAAGCATAATTTGCCTTTCTAGATAAGATAAAATTGAGTGGATGGCTGACTTGGTCCTTGAAATGGGTATTTTCCATTTCTGAAATAATAGTTTGTCAATGTCTTTCTCAAGGTAAGTAGCTCAGAGAAAGTAATTTAAGATATGTCATCAACTGCCGTATAGACCCAATTTTCTCAGATAGATAGATAATAATAATAAAAGGCAATACATATGCTAGATCTGGCTCCTTTTGGCTCACAAAAGACACTTGAATTCACCTCTGCCCAAGCCCTCATTCAGGGATGTCACTGTGGTAGCTTGAAATCAAACATGGTAGGAGTATTTACACCACAGAAATAGGCAAGTGCTACAAATTAGGATTTTAAGGATGGTGATAAAAAGAAGAGTCTACTGGTTGTTCATATTTACCAGCACACTACTGTATCATAGGACACTTTCTAAGTACATGTTGAGCATCCCTAATCTAAAAATCTAAAAAACTCAAATACTCCAAAATCTAAAACTTTTGAAAATTGACAAATGCATTGAAGTATCTCAGATTTTCAGACAAGGAGTACTCAACCAGTAAAGTTTATGCAAACATTCCAAAGTCAAAAAACAAACAAACAAAAACCCCAAAACTCCAAACTCTAAACCACTTCTGGGCCCAAGCATTTTGATGTGGGACACTCAGCTTATAACTCTTTTCATGCTTTAATCTAATCATTAAACATTCTTTCTGTAAATATTTGTTGATCATCAGTCAAGTGTCAGTATAGGTTAATTTTCACAACCACCTGGGAATAGCAGTTGTTCTATTTTATAGATTAAGCTTTTGAGGCTCACAGAGGTCACTTAGCTGGGTTGGAGGCTCAGGTCTAAACCAGTCCCTTCAATGTCTAGCACTACAGCACATTAATCATGAAGTTTAATCCCTACTCAAATGAATAGCCACCCATCTCCCACCCTCAGCGTAGGGTCCCCCATTCTCCCCACTGCACGAAGGGATCATTTGCCCTTCAGCTGGAAAACTTAACAGAGCAACCAGCCCCGAAGTAAGAGGGCCTAGCTTTGTTGCATTGTCCTTGAGAAAGAGCTCCCAGGGTATTTTAAGGATTACATGGAGACATTCAGTGGATGCTAAAACATTAGCAAAATGCACACATTTCTATTGTTATAGATCATCTCTATGGAGCCTAAGGGCTACTCAAGTTCTACTGGTGCACAGAGCCCTAGATAGCTCAGTTCAGTGTATACCACAGTTCTCTAAATTCACCAGGTCATTCTCAGGGACTCAGTGTTCATTTGAGCTGTTTGATGTTGATCCAGTGTCTGCTGTTTGGTATTTGGAACTTCTTTTGTCTTTATGTATATTTTTGTATCTTAACCTCTCTGGGCAGCATCGCATCCGTAACTGTCTTGGGGCCTGAGAACTATTCTTTACTGATCTCTCTGGTTTCAGAAAATCTAACATCCCGGCACTCCATTCTTGGCAGACAATATAGTTAAAATCTTCATCAATTCAGAGCTTCCTCTTCCCCTGATCAGCTTAACCAAAAAGCATTTCTGCAATTATGCAAATATAATGATGATTGCAATTAATGTTTATACCGCATATGATGTAATTCTCATTTTTGTCTTTCTATTAACTTGTCACAGTGACAATTGTCATTAAATCTTATGAACTCAAATTGAACTCTCTGTTAAAGTGACTCATCAGCATCCTGTCCTGTGAGATGCATCTGTGCTCTGTATCACCCAGGATAGCCCCTCTCAGGGCTATACCTTTGAGCCATTTTACTTGATTGTAAGACCATCAAGATGGAAACCATTGCTGCCACTGATCTAATCTTGACCAGCAAGTATTGGGGGAAAATTATGCAACTCAGATTATCCTCAAATATATGTTCTCAGGGCATTTTAGTGTCTTGAGATGCTCCTTGCACAAGTTGCCAAATAATTGTCAGTAATGTTACCTTCCAGTGATTCTGTTGTCCAGCAGTATATGAAAAATTCTGAGGAATCCTACATTCAAGCAGTCTCACTTCATTTAACAAACATTCATCCAGCACCAGGCACCATCTGGGGGCTAGTGATACCAGCATCAATCAGACAGCAGCCCCAATCCCAAAGGGTTTATCTTCTACTTGTTCCAGCTCTGGGTTCCTTGTGCTTAAATCCTAGTTCTGCTTGACACACTTTTATACTTCTTCACGGTAGTCAGTTGGCCACTTGAATAGAGGAATCTGAACATGAGGAGAGATCAAGGCTGGAGATAAATTTGGGAGTCATGGCACATAGATTTAAAACCACAAGTCTGGAGCCATCAGGGAGGCTGTGCTAGAAAGGAGGCTTAAGATAGAGATCTCGGTCCTCCAACCTTCAGAGATTGAGGAGAAAAGAAATCAGAAAAGGAGCCTGAGATAGCTGCCCAGAGAGTCAGGAAGATCATCAGGAAAACAGGGAGACTCACAAGGCAAGAGAAGAAACCTGCTTCCTTTGTTCAACCCATACCACTCAAATTCTTTGTTCTGATCTCTCTTGAGTATTTTATGCTGCATAAAAGTCCTCTAAGGATTAGCTGTGCTTTCAGCCTCTAATGGGGCTGCAGTATACATGACCACTCTACTCATCTGAGATACCAGGAAAAGAAACCCATTTTATTTTTAACCCTATCACTAGTAGTTTCTGAGAATTGAACACTGGTTGCACCATAGACCAGGGTCCATATCAAGCCAGGTACTGCACACTTCAGATAGAGAGTTGCCACTTCAGTAGACAGAAGTTGGCATTGTCACTAGACAGAAGTATTAAGACTAGCTTTCCTAAGAGTGGTGGGTTAGGTCTACCTAGAAAACAAATGTGCAACTGAGCTTCTGAACAACGGTAGTGATGGTTTAAGATTCTGCAGAGTGACTACCACCACTTTTCCATTTTGTCACAGTGGATATATATTGAGGTTCTAAAATATATAGAGAGTGCCATGCCTGAGGCAAGAGACGGTGCAGAGAGGAATAAGATGCACATCTAGTCAATACAGGGCCTATGCAGCCCACCCCTAAGGAGAAGAAAATAGTAAAAGGTTGAAATTGCTTGGAGCCATAAGAATGGAACCTAAGTTGTCTTTTTTAATAGATTAAAAAAATATCTATTAAAGTGAAATATTGTGTAATGTGGAACAACAAAAGACTACTGAGAGAAGATTGGTTTGTTTCTGAGGTGGCAGCAGGCACAGGCAGGCATGGTCACACCTTAAGGTCATTCTGGAAGGATGACTGTTCCCACCTGGAGCCTCAGAAGCAGATGAACAGTGAAACTATGCAGATAAGATCAATCAGGTCACAGACATATGATGATCAGTGTCACCTGGGGACCAGCCAGGCTGCATGCTGCTTGATGGCATTATCAGGGCAGTGACTGGGCAGCCAAAAAGCAGTTCTTAGAAAACCAAGTGACCTGAGACCTTTCCACAAGGCTTTTCTGGCCAGCAAGAGAGTAAAGCCTAGAAAGCAGGTACACAGTGAAGCACAACAAAGGAGTGAGAGGGAAACTGAGCCAGCCCAGGCCAGGACTCCTCAGGCACAGAAGAAAGAAAGCTTAACTGAGCATTGAACACTGGTTCCACCATCGTCCCCTCCAAAAACCCTTCCACCCATATTTATTGGAGACATATTATGGAAGAATAGAGCAAAACATTGGCCCCCTGTCTCCTGGGGGAGACAGAAAGGTAAATAAATCATTATAGAAAATTATAGTATGCAAGCTAGTGGATGTGACAGAGAGGGCTTACTAGTCTGATGACTACCTGGGCTGAGGTATAAAAGCAAAGTCAGAGATACTTAGGTAACAAGGATAGTGGGCATCCCAGCCCTTGCCAAGCCCTGGCCCTGACACAAAGATTTTAGGAAGGATTCTTATTTGCCTGGTTAGGGACATGCACTATCCTGGGGCTTGCAGATTTAAGGTCAGGGGAAGCAATCCTCTAAGGGACTGACCAGATTATAGAACAGACCTGCCCCTAAATGAGGACAGGCCTACACTAGATGGCTCCACCTGAACCACTGGTGTCACAGTCCAATCCCAGTGAGCCCAAGACAGACAGAAAAGCAGCAACTGAAAACTTCAAGTAGGAGAGCTTCAGGAGCTGCTGTACAAAGAGGGAGACGGAGCTGGAGTTGAGGAGGGGCCCACAGCACAGAGTAGGTGGCACAAATATCTGCCCAGGGGTACACCATGCAGAAAGTCTGATGACTGAAATGAAATAAACCATGGGTATCGAGTGTAAATACCAAGAGGAAGAGAGAAAGGCAAGACCCTCTAGGTGGTAGGCAAGAGGGTGTTGAAGGAAGGTGAAAAGAAATCTTGGTTTCCTGGCATGGTCCTGGATCATGCTTGTTAATGATGTTAGGTAGCCTTTCCACTCTCAGTCCTTCTTTGGATGATAAATTCTATGGTCACTCTAGGTTGAAGGGATATACCATGAAGTGTAGCTTAGGAAGTAAAGGCAGGAGAGAAAGAAGCACTAGGCAAAGAGAAAGAAAGTGGTGGGTTAGGGTTAGGTAAGTTTAAGGTTTCAGATGTGCCTTGGCTCTCGGTGACCTCAGTGTCCAGGACTAGGTGGCAGAAGTGGGAAGCTGGCACTTTATTTCCAGGCACCTTGAGATACCAATAGGATTGAGGTGAAGCCAATGGTTGAGTGGATAATGAGCCAAAATGGAGGTCCAGCCAACATCGGGGCAGACACAGTAAGGGGACCAAGGCTTGACCTGGTGCTCAGTGTGTGCCGCAAGTTCCAGGGCTGTGGGAGCTCACTCCACCTTGCTCTTTGTAGTATTCTCTGTGGAAAAATAGGTGAGGCTGTGGGCGCTCAGTAATTATCCGTTGAATGAAGGAAATGCTTGTATCTCAAGTATCTGAGGGATGAGTTTTATTTACCAAATTTTGTGAATGAGCGTGTAAATTCAGAGGCATTAAATGACTTGTGAGTTCCCTACAATGAATTAATAGCAAAGGGAGAATTCAAACTTAGATCTTACTCCAAAGCCCACATTGTTGATAACTTCAGTATATTGGTTTGGATGATCAAAATGAGACCCATAATGTCTTATTATGTGTTTGTGTTTGTGTACATTATTTATTAAGAGCTTTGTGTCAGTCAGCTTTCTGTCACTGAGACAAAATACATGAGAAAGACAACTTATAGAAGGGAAGACTCGTTTTGGCTCACAGTTTCAGAGCCATGGTCAGCTGGCTCCATTGTTTCTGGGCAGTTTCTGTGATGAGGCAGAACATCATGGTGGAAGGACATAGTGGAGCAAAGCTGCTCACCTTATGGAAGCCGGGAAGCAGAGAGACAGCAGTGGGGCAGGAGAACTGGGGACATGATATGTCCCTAAAGACCTACTGCCTTCACCTAGGTCCCAACTCCTATTGTTTGCACCACCGCCCAATAGTACATTCAAATTATGAATCTATCAATAGATTAGACTATTGATGAGGCCAAAACCCTCGTGGTCCAATCACTTTCTAAAAGCCCTACCTTTGAACACTGCTGCTTTGGGGACCAGGCCTTCAACACATGACCCTTGGGGGACATTCCGGATCCAAAGCTTATCTGTGTCAGGCATTATTCCAAATGTTTCTCTTATATTTAATCCTGTCAACATTTTAATCCTCACAACAACCCTATAATGCAGGTGCTGTTTTTAGCCCCAGTTCACAGCTACAGGAACTGGAACACCGTGCTGAGTAACTGCCCAGGCAATCTGGTTCCAGAGCCGGTGCCATTAATCACTGACATTCGCTGCCTCTTGACTTGTCAGAGAAGTTGCGCACATATTTACAAACAGCATGATTTAGTTACTTCTCCTGAATTCCTTTGTTTATAAAGTCCAGATTTTGAAACTGTGTTCAAGCACTAAATTAACTCCAGCTGAACCCAGCTGAGGGTTCCGCTGTGTCATTGGCCACCAAAGAGGTGAGATTCTGCAGAAAGCCTGTTACACACAGAGGCAGACAGGACCAGGAAACACACACCAGCAAGTTGCTGTGATTGATCAAAATGCTCAGCCCTAGGAGAGGGACAGATGGCTAGGACTGAAACTAGAAGAAAAGGTGGAATCTCGGGAAGGAAGGACTATAGGAGATGGGACTTGGATGAGGTGAAGCTGTGGCAGAAGCCCAGATGGCACATTCCCTGAGCCTTCCTCTGATACAGATTAACACTGACAAAGAAAGAACAATCCAGAGACCCAAGGGTCCTAGGAAACCCCAGGAGAGGGCAAGAGGCTGGTACCTGATAAGTTCACAAGATTCTGTTTTGCTCTCACAATTCACAAAGGAAGCATGTCTGTAACTTTGAAGTCAATAAACCAAAAGAGGGAAATGAAATATGTTCTCTTTCAGACTTGCACACCTGTGCCGGTGGAGCGAGAACCCTATAAGGGAGAGGTCAGCAAATTGAAACCCAGAGACTCCACAGTGGGGACCAGGAAGCAGGACCACCCCTGATTTGGTGCTGTGAGTAATGAAGAGTGGGCGGAGAAAGTATTCCTGTGTGACAATCAGCATATAAATGTCAGCATGTGAAATTGGCCTCTCTCCCTTCACAAGCCTTTGAAGAGTCCAAGGTCAAAGGCTTCAAAGTGATGAAAAATGCAAGGACAGTTAAGCTAAGAAGAGACTGATAAGAGACCTGTTGGTGTAGAACAGTGAGATGAGCCTTCGGGATTAAAGAAGGTCTTGAGGGTAATGGCAAGGAACATTCCCCAGAGAATCTACCACAAGTAAGAAGCAGTGGGTCGGAAGCATACAGAGGGCCCTGTTACTGCACTACTTACAACAAGGAGTATCATTTCATGGTCAAAATTTATAAACCAATTACAACTTTATATGGAACAATGAATCTTTGTATGGTAAATTCCACTGGGTTCTAGAATTTAGAATGCATGAAAAATGAATGTTGTTTTCAGGAATGTAATTTTCAGAAAAATTATTTGATAGTATTTGATGCACTTTTTTCCATGCTTAATTTTTGGAATATAGACACGATCATTTTTGAAAAGATGTTTGAGTGCTTCATCAGGTGCCCCTCATTCTTTTTGACACACATATGTTTCTGTCTTGGAGCACCTGTGATCACATCCTTGTCAATGTTTTTTCTCCTTAATTGTTTTCTAATCCTGTTCTGTCATATCCCTATTTAACAACAGTGGCCTTGTTATGATTTTAGAATCTCTCTACCATCACTTTTACTGACTTCATCAAATAAATGCATTTTTCCAGTTTTGTAATTTCACTAGGTTCTGAAACTTTTAAAAATTTATTTCATGATATGTTTTCAGATACTTCAACATGTACCAATCTGCAAGAGACTTTAACCTAGGGTTGACCTGATGGATAGGGCCAGAGGTTTGTGCTAATCAGGGGCTCTGCTTGACAAAGGTCTGGTTTTCTATGTGCTCAGGCATTGCACATAGTCATATTTTGGCAGGCTGTGCTTCCCTACAAAACCCCCATGGCTGCAGGGATGTGGATGATGAATCCTTGAATAACCAAGCCCTCTGTCCCACATGCTGTGCATGTTGTCAATCTTGAACTTTTTCTAGCCCCAAGTTTCAGTGTTTTTATTGTTTCTACATTACTGAAATTATTCTTCCAATTCAATAAGATCGTATTAAAAGATTCAGAAGAAGATTAGCAAGGGATGGAAATGCTACTGAAAACTATCACATGCTATGAACTGCATTTGTAGGAGCGGGCTTAGTGTTTACTTTGATTGGAGTGTTTCTTGGGGTTAGCTTGAATTCTGCCTCTCTTTGTGGGGGAGAATGCTACACTAGTTGCTTTTATTCTCTTCAAAGGTAAAATCAGAGGAAAGGATGCTGTGCTCCCCTCACAGCCACACGTCCTCAGCCCGTGGAGACCCAGGCCTTATTTCAACTCCCCAAGATCCTTTAGGAAAAATAATCGCTCTGGGCCTCTTTGATTTTCTTTCAACAGCAATTGCTGTCTTCCTTACTATGCCATTGTTGTTGCCTAAGATTGAAGATATAAATGAATATTATTGTGTTGGAAAGTCTGTCTGAAAATTCATTGATGATGCTTTAAAATTTTTGTTTGCACTAGATTTCTTTGAATTTGAAAACATCACTTTCTTGTTTAACAGATTTTTTTTTTTTCATTTTAGTGGCTACATTTGTTTTGAAACTGCACTGCGATTTTACATTTTATTGGAATTAATAAACGTTGAGATCTTCATTTGATATTCTGTTATCTGAATTATGTGTGTCTCCTTCTAACTAGTGGAACAGGGACTGTGGGGGTGGTTTTGACTCAAGACTGTGATTTCCGGTGTGCCATCTGCTTCAGCGACTCCCAACAATCAGGCCCTTGACAGAGTGTATGTAATCACATCAGGTGCTCAACCTTAGGGTGAATCCAAGGCAATTATCCAATCACACTGATGACTTGAGGATTTGAAGGATTCAATGGAATCAGCAAGGCTGAGAGATGCTGGGTTGACACTTTTTTCCCATGTACTTCCGGTCTGTACTATGATCCCTCTGTGTTTGCAGAGAATCAGAGCTGCTTCTCCTGGGTAACTAGGTCAAGAGGGATGTTTAAAACATGGAGTAAACTCAGGGTAATTAGGCAGTTCTTGTGGGTTCCCCTAACACCCACTTAAATCAGGGGTGGGTATTTGCTCATGTGGGTTTAACCAAGGGTAGTGGGAAATTGTACTCACCTGCCATTTGTTTTGAGCGCATGATAAAAAAGGTTGAAGAGCTACACCTCAAGAGAAATCTTTAGGTTCAAACTACAGCTCTTTTTTTTCCTCAGGTTAAAATATACCTTAAAATATTGGTTATTTTTCTTCTCCACTTTGACTGGCAATGGAAATTCTACAATAGAATCACTGAATCTTCTGAAAGGAAATGATTAAATTGTTTTCTTACTCAGAAGCAAATTCTCACTCAGCCTTTAGCATTCAGACAAAATGTCATCCTCTCTGGGAGGCTTTCCAAGATCCGGTGACTGGGTTATGTGCCTTATTTATGCTCCTCCATAGCAGAGCCTAGTGTGGGCCCTGTCATAGTACCTTATCTGGTGCATCATACAATTAGCACTCTATATCCGTGGGTTCCACATGGACTCAACTAACTGTGGATCAAAAATATTTCTTAAAAAATTACATCTGTACTGAACACATACAGACTTTTTCTTGTCATTATTTGCTAAAAAAAGTGTAACAATTATTTACATAGTCTTTACATTATATTGAATATTGCAAGTAATCTAGAGATGATTTAAACCATAAGGGAGAGTCTGTGTAGGTTGTATGCATATACTCTGCCATTTTATATGGGAGGCTTGAACGTCCTCAGATTTGAGGGATCTTGGGGACCCCAGAACCAATACCCCACATATGCTGAGGAACAATAGCAGTTACTGGGTTTACTGCTCTGTCTCCTTTAGGAAACTGAAAACTCATGCAGGCAAGGTCTGCCTGGCTCCCCAGCACCTAGCAGAGAGCCCAGCAACCGATGGGCATTCAATGGATACCTATTCATTTTTGAATAAAGGAAAAAGAGTAAGAGTTTCTGCCAAGTTTTTAAATTGACACAGATGAAGTTAGTGAGAACTCACAACAAAATAGGAACAAACTTCATGGAGGGTTTTTGTGTAAGGGCATTCTGCATGTAGAGCTTGGGGTCATCATTGTCTCTTTGAAAACTATGTTTGGGAGAATGAAATCGCTATAGGATTCCATTGCAACAGCCAATCGAAATGAATGGGGGGCTCTCTTTGTTCCTTTTATTTGGTTTTGTTGCCAGTGCTTTTGTTGAGACCATAGTTCTAAATAATAATAGAAGGCAATGGGAAAACATGATTCAAGCTATCAATATTTAATGCCGTATTTTTCAAGACTGCTGCTGGTGCACAAAATAAGATCTCTGTCCCTGAACAATTGCATGTTTGAGGTCAGCACAAAGGATGGATGGAACAAGTAGAATTTCTTCTCCATGTTCACCTTCCACTGAACTTCCTCCAAGGAAGCGTGAGGAGATAAAAAGTGCAGGCTTTAAATGCTATCCTCTGTTCACTACATGTGAGGCCTTGAGCAACTTTTAAAATTAAAATATGAGATTATCGAAACTTGCAAAAAGATAAAAAATTACCATAAATCACCCTTTTGAATTTTCCCAGTTAAGAATGGAGACTTTCTCCTCTTTTGTTCATTTCCCATTCCTTGCCCTGGGTACCCAGCAGCCCCCGTCTGCTGTTTCATTTCCACATACATCTTTTATACCTGAATATACATATACCTGACCCTAAGCATTGTTTTGAATGTGATTAAACCTTATTAAAACATTGCATAGTATATATTGTTTTTGTTTCTGCTTTTGTGTGTGTGTTATCAACATGCTTGGGAGTTATTTGTTTTGGTGGGTCTAATTCTAGTTATTGATTTTATTGCTGAAGAATATTCCACCTACGATCATACCACAAACTACTTACCCATTCCCTGGTTGGATGAACTTTCAGATTGTTCAATGACATGGCTATCACAACACTGTTCTAAGAATCTCGGCATAGCTTTCTGTGGGTATGAATTTGAGTTTCTCTAGGGTCTATACATTCAGTACAAGGAGCAAAACTGATGGATCTTGCCTTACTTACACACTGACAAATGGTTCTCCAAGGATTTTGCCAATCTGATACCTGTCAAAAGGATCTCACTAGAGTTTGAATTTGCATTTTCTGGAGTGCTAATGAGGCTGAGCTCCTTCTCCTCATTGATCTTCCTAAACCTCAGTTTCTTCATTTATAAGAGAAGAATGGTAATGGTACAGAATATGTCCACAGGATGCTGTGAGGGTTAGAAAGCCCAGACTGAATGGTCAGCAATTGCTAGCTACATTACTCTGCTTACCATTAATGGCAGTATGATGAGTTAATAATGATGTGCTATCCAGAGACTGCCAAAGCCTTGGTTGTTCATCTCTTTCTATGGAGAAATTCGCCATGCTTGGCAATGCCAGCTCCTTGGGCAGAAACAGGGGTATGGAAGCCAAGAATGAGGGGTGGGGGTGGTAGAGCCAGCCCAGGCATGGGGTCAGAGCATAAGGGGGGCTCAATGAGGGCCAGTGGGCATGGTGGCCTGGGGGCAGGTCCCAGTAAGCAGTCCAAGCGGGGTCACACTTAGGGGAGGTTGGAACCTGGCTTTCAAGTGGGGAGTGTAAGCAAATTTCCATGTCAGCAAGGAGGTGGTTACAGCTAAGGCCCTCTTCTGTTTTCTCTCTGTACAGGAAGCAGTATTTGGGCTTATCACAAGCTTTAAGTCACAAACAGTACATTTGAACTAGCTGAGCAAGATACCTGAACTTCAGGAGCCTCGGTTTCTCTATTGCTCAATGGGAATAGAGAAACCAATAATGCCTCCTGCAAGGGTAGTTGGAAGGATTAATTGAGGCTATGCATAAAGCCCCTGGCCCTCCATCAGTGGTAGGTCAGAGTGTCCCCTCCTTCCTCCCCTTCCTCCACAAGGGCTCACTCTCTTCTTGCTCATTTACCTAATATTGAGCCTCCTGAAGGAAAAAAAAATACATGCGTTAGATTTATTTTTGTCAACTCCACTTTCTTCCTTGACTTCTTTTTGAAGAATATCTTTTTTTGTTATTTTTTTTAAGAGCAGTGGGTCCATTATTTATTAAACACCTACTGTTTCTAGATCACAGAACTAAACCCCTTAGAGTGGCTGCGACTGCCCCTTGGGTGCCTTGCAGAGTGGGCCGTACACCCTTGTTGAAGGAATGAAACAATCTTGGAAGGAGAAGATGATGGAGGAAGAGGAAGAAGAGGAAGAGGAGGAGGAGAAGGAGGAGGAGGAGAAGGAGGGGGAAGGGTACTATTCATCAATAAAAAGTAACATCACAAAAAAACATTGTGTTTAAAGTCAGAGATGCATTTGCCTAAAGAGCTATCAGCAGCATTTGTAAAAATATAAACTGCACCGTGGACTGGCCCTTAGGACTCTGTGGGCCAAGGGCGCTTGCATAACAGGCAGGGGAGTGAGGAATTTTGGCAGGGCTTTTCAAACAGCGGTGTTCTGCCCTATAATAGGATACAGCCTCCCCAAGAGCACAGGCCCTTTGGCTTTTTCTTCAGTGAAACCTACAAATGTGCTTAATAGATTCTTCACAGCACTTACAGGCCCTTATTAGATACCAGACCAGTACTGAATCCTATTTAAACTCCATCATTTAATTCTCTCTTTGGCCTTTTGAGACAGATAGTATTACTGTTCTTATTTAGATGAGAAAACAAAGCATGAGGGAGGTTGGGTCATCCCCTGAAGACACTCAGCTGTTTATTGGGTAACTCAGGATGTAAACTCTGGTCCAACTGACTTCACAAGACCCCTCTAGCATGTTTCTCTTCATCTCTTTTTTGGTCCTGGGGATTGAATTCAGGGGCACTCAACCACTGAACCACATCCCCAGCCCTATTTTGTATTTTATTTAGAGACTGGGTCTCACTGAGTTGCTTAATGCCTCACTTTTTGCTGAGGCTGGCTTTGAACTTGTGATTTCCTGTCTCAGCCTTCTGAGCTGCTGGGATTACAGGTGTGCAACAACGTGCCTGACTATCATGTTTCTTAGTCAGAACTGAATAAAAGATCTATTCCTGAAGGATGTACCTGAACATCACTGGCACTCAGAAGAAAATAACAGCAGCATTCAGCCATTAAGAATTTATCTAAAAATACAATCTATTGCTTTAATACTTCCTAAATATCAGCTAACATGATCCTTATAACACCACCACAAGGTGGGAACTGCGATTATCTTCATTCCATATGTGGGGATACTGAGGCTTGGGGAGGAAGATGGACTGTAATTTCTCAGACCCCAGATATCATCAGAAGGATGACCTGGAAAGGATTTTCCAGACTGTATGAAGCCTTTTCAGTGAAGAGAGTTTCCCAGCCATCCAAGATAACACAGGTAAAGTTTTACCAACTTATCTCTCTGTGTGCTGGACACGTTCTCCAGTTATTTTTGCATAAAAGCTATTTATGCATTATTTTCTCCAATTATTTACGCAGACTTTTCTGAGATCAATGGCAGTTGTCATGGAATCCAACTTGATTTGTTATAGGAAATCTATTGGCTTTTCTTTCTTTTATGCATTCATTATATTTAAGATAATTGGATCAAGATTTGATGTTTTCTCCCCTTAAACCCAAAGTCAAGAGCCCAGGTGGGAAATGGTGGGTGGGAGTGATTCATAGTATGAACCACCTCTGAGTGGGTGGCTGAGCAGGTGCCAAAGCAGCAGAAGTCTAGCCATGGCCTGTCCCTAGCCATTGGGAACTGAATCTGAAGCAGCATCACTCTGTCACTGCCACCCCTGAACACTCATGGGCTCAGTACCTCTTGCCATGAGGCACCTCCCTTGATGCACAGAGGGCTCAGCCTCAGTCACTCGTGTTGGCCCCAGCTCTACACCATTTGCTTGTGTGGTGGTGCAGGGCACAGCTCTGCTCTGAACTTTCATTTTCATTTCCACAGGAGGAGGTGTGGCTGCCTGTGTAGCGAACGCTCAAGAGCACAGAATCTAAACTGACTGGGTCCCAGACTTCCCTCTGTCACTTACTGCCTGTGCCTCTTAGGCAAATCACTCAAACTTTCCCCACTTCATGTGTCTTATCTATAAAATGGGGAATAACCATATCTACTTTCTAGAGTTTGGGGAGAATTAAATGGAGCAAGTCATACCCTATCCTGAGCATAAAGTCAGTCCTGGACCAACATTTGCTTCTGTTATTTCTTGGCGCTTGATTGCTTTATTATTCTACCTCAAATCAGAATTACGCCATCTAATGTCACCTCAGGAACTCTTGGTTTCCTCTGAGTCACATTTGGTAGCCACTGTTGCCCAACAGTTCAATTATACAACCCAACTTAAACCGAAACACAAAACAAACCCTTCTGCTAAAGAGGCTCCCTAGCGATTGACTATTATTTTCCTACCTGGGCCTCGGTAATTCATGCACCCGCTTGAGAAATAGACCTGGCTATTTTCTTTTCAAATTTTCTCAGGAGCCAATTAAACACAAGTCTTTCCATCCCATAAAATATAGTCTTTGAATTCATTGTTGGTGAAAGTCAATAATTGAAATTAAAATATGTCTGCAATGAATTCTTCTAAAGTCTTAAGCGTTTTTGGAATTTATTCTTTATAACTCACATTAGAATAGAAAGAGAGGGAGAGAGAGAGAGAGGGCATGAGTTGTTTTCTGGGTGAAGTCTTCATTATATTTGAACATGGATTAGATTTAAAATTCGTTCAGATAAGAAATCAGAGCATGATAAAGATTTGGGGATAAAAATGGCTTTCAGGCTTCACAGCACGGAGATGAAGAAGCAGAGACTGTACACATTTCACCCTGTAGGCAACTAAACCTTTACTGAGTGTGTATTATGTGCCAGGTATTGGCACAAGAGATAAGATTGTGAGAAAAAAGCAAACATTGTTCCTACCCTTCCAGGAAAAACAGACATTGATCAAATAAGTGCACAACCTACATTTACAACTTTAGTGCTTCAAAGAAAGCTTCTACCTTGAAATGAGAAGAACAGTGATTATTTTGCAGGGTCTGGGAGTGTCTTCTCTATCCAATCTCCTCACTGCCTCTTGAGCCACATCTTTTGCTTTCTTATCCTCATCACAACCAGCATTGGCTGGAGTATATTCACAGCTGTTCCCAAATGTCTAACGCAGAAGCTGGCACATAGTAGGAAGTCAGGATATGCTTGTCGGATGTTTACTCCTGTTGACAATGAATCATTATAAAACAGGGTTAGTGTCATTAGAAACAACTCTTTCCTCTCTGGGCTTGTGCAGGTCTTTTATGTTTTGTTGTGTTTTTAGGATGGAAAGATAATAGATGGGGGCGGGAGAAGAGAAGATATGGTAACAAATCAATGGCAAGGGTTACCTTTTTGCATATTTTGGCAATTCTTGCCTTTCACAGTCATCCGTTCTCAACCATTATATAGTACATAGTTCTGATAACCATAAATTGTGGATTTTCTGGGAGAGTTTGGAATAGTTCAATTATAGTTCCAATGTCAAATAGCATTGTTCCATCAGTTGCACTCTTGTGTATCAATTGTCCCTGCCATATGCCAGTCTCCCCAATGGGGCTATGAATTCCCCCAGGCAGAGACTGCTGTACCCTAGTGCCTAGCTTAATGCCAGGCAAGGATAGAGAGGTACATGGTGGGGGGCAGTTGCATGACTCTTCCATAAGTGAAATAGAATTATCATCTGACCCAGCAGTCCCACTGCCTGGTATAGACCCCAAAGTGTTAAGAACAAGCATCTGAAAATCTATACATGAATATTTATAGCAGCAGCATCCATCATATCCAAAAGAAAGAAACAACCCAAATGTCCAACAACTGTTGAATGGGTAAATACATTGTGGTATAGCCATCCAAGAGAATAGTATTCAGCTGTATAAAAGCATGAAGTACTGATACATGCTACAACATGGACCAACCTTGCAAACAGCATGCTGTACAAAATAAGCCAGATATAATAGGTTGCATATTGCATCAATCCATTTAGATCAAATGTCCAAAATAGGCCAATATATGCAGACAAAAGGCAGACGATGGGGTGCTGGGGACTGAGGCAGGGAAGGAATGGGGAGTGACGGCTTAATGGATATGGCATTTCTTTAGAGGATGAAGAAAAGTTCTAAAATAGAGTGGGGATGTTGCATAACACTATGAATATACTAAAAGCCACTGAATTGTACTCTGCAAAATTGCCCATGGTTACAAGGGCAAATATTGTTATAAGTATTTTATTGCAATGAGAAAAACACTTTAAAAAATGGAAGAGGAACAATAACAATTTTAAAATAAACTGACTCATGTTAAGTGAGGGATTTGAGTGCTTCGGGTGGCTGGAAAATCCGAAGAAAAGATGCAGAAAGGAGGTGTAGAGTGGATGTCTTCATATGACAAGGACAGCTTAAGGAGCCCAGCTGTGAGCCCTCAGCTCTCTCCCCAGAGCGAAAACCAGGTCCTTCTGAGGGTCAGCGAGGGATTGTAATGTCAGCAATCAGGACTCAGCAATGGTCATGGTGCAAACACTGTTAGAACCAGAGCTGGTACAGAACCCAGCTGCGTGATACTGAAGTTGTCACAACTGATCCCCTTCCAGATCTCATTCATTAATTCAACAAGAATCATTGTACCGCACATGCTCCATCCTTCCTGCTTCTGAGGTCACCAACTTCTACTCTCTGCCCACTTTCCAGGCTGAAGCTGGTGGGAAGGGACCTCCAGGAAGGACTTTGTTCATGGTCATGAGATATGACCACAGAGTTACATTTGCCATGAATAAGCTCCTGAGATCAGTGACCAAGAGACTATCCTCTATGTCCATCTTTGCCCTTGTTCTGGCTGTGTGGCCTTGTACAAGTCACTCACCCTGTCTGAGCTCCCATTTCTTCAACTGGAGGTAATAATATGCACCCAATCCTTCCTTACAAGCTTGTTTTGAAATAAAGTCCATGAAATGAATTGAGTTTGTTTGACATGATCAAGTGTCAGATACAGGTGGAGAGAGCACCTTTTTTTTGTTGTTGTTTTTTGGTACCAGGTATTGAACTCAGTGGCACTTAACCACTGACTGAACCACATCCCCAGCCCTATTTTGTATTTTATTTAGAGACAGGTCTCACAGAGTTGTTTAGTGCCTCACTTTTTACTGAGGCTGGCTTTGAACTTGTGATCCTCCTGTCTCAGCCTCCCAAGCTGCTAGGATTACAGGCATGTGCTACTGTGCCCGGCTGAGAGAGCACCATTTTTATAGTGGTTAAGAGCATAGGTTTTGGGGAGCATCTGGGAGACCACAGCTGGCCAAGGCATCTAACTATTTAAAAATAGGAGCCGTAGAGCTGGGCACCGTGGCACACACCTGTAATCCCAGCAGCTCAGGAGAATGAGGCAGGAGGATCGCAAGTTCAAAGCCAGCCTCAGCAACAGTGAGGTTACTAAGCAATTCAGTGAGACCTTGTCTCTAAATAAAATACAAAATAGGGGATGTGACTCAGTGGTTGAGTGCCCCTGAGTTCAATCCCTTGTACCAAAAAAAAAAAAAAAGGGTGGGGGGAGAAGTAGATTGGTCTTTAGGTGTGTAGTGAGAAAAAGATGAGACCACACCCACAAGCCAGCCAGAGTGGGACAGAAGGGAGTGAGCAATTGGTGAATGACAATGACTTGCCATTTCCTGGTTCACTGCAGGGTCCTGGAAAGGGCCTCCCCACATCTGCATCTGACCATTCATCACCCAGTGAGGATCATCCCACCCCCACCCCACCCCTGTGCTGGTCTGTCCCCAGTGGCCTTGCCTCTGGGAGTCCCTGAGACGGGGCTGCATGGTCCCCAGCCACAGCGCTGCTGCTTCAGTTCCACCAGGCTGGCCTGCAGCTCCACAGACAACGTCTTGGCAGTTACTCACTGTCCTCCTCCAGCTCCCCAAGTTCTGTTTTCGTTTCTTAAGTGGTTTACAATCATCCCTGCAGCTTTCCACCCTGGGCCCAATCTCACTGTCAATAATTCTCTTGTCTTGGGAATTCTTGTTACCAGGCTTCTCAAAAGGACACGTGCACCCTTGCCCATCAATATTTACTGCTCGGCACAGGTCTGTGGACAGGGAGAGAGGTTCGAAGCACATAAAGAAGATGTGGGCACAGCCCTCGGGAGCTCATGATAACAGCGTTCCAGGGAGAGGCAGCTGGAGGTAGCCAAGCCCCTGGAGGGAAGGTGGGCAGCCGGGCAGGCAGGGCCAGCATTGCCAGGCAGGTCCCAGGAGGAGAGAAGCCGCTGAGCATTTTCTTATTGTTTTGTCCGATTTTGTTTGTACGCTACAAAGGACAAATGGAACTTACTCAATCTCAGTTGTAGGATCCTAGAATATAAAGCAATGCCCCTGGTCTCATGGGAAATAGGGAAGGAAGGTTAATTGGTATTTCTTCCATTTAGTGAAATTCTTTTGGGGCTGCTGCTTAATACCCAGAGGAGAAGAGTCAGAATAAGAGTGGAGGACAGTGTGGGCAAGGCCTCACGCACCAAAGGACATGTGACACAGGCCAGGGGCCCACTGAAGACTTGGATTTCATTGCTTCACAGCATGAGGCCTGGGGAAGTCGCTTAAGCTCTCTCAACCTCAGTTTCTTGGGTCAGGGCTTGGAGACCATAATACCTGCACTGCTTACTGTACTCTATTGTTCCAAAGACCAAGAGATGACTTTGAAAGCAACAAAGCAATAGGGGTGTAACAAGTGATATGACAAACAAGAATGTCATGCTCGAAAAGCCAGTTGCTCTGGAAAGTTGGTTTGTATTGAAACAAGATGCAGTCCTGGGAAATTTAAAGATAAATTGGTGAGATCATAGGAACCCAACACAGACCTTTTGGGGAGGGAGGAGCCAAGGACTAGAGACATTACTGGGGCATGAACAGATTAGCAGGGGAGGCAGAGAAAGGGAGGGGTCGCCAGCCCTCTGCAGGAAGCTGGAAGGTTTTGTTCATTGATGTGCGGAGACCTGGGGCTGGGGTAACAGATAATGAGGTGAGTGTCTTCCGTGGAGTACCATCCATATTGAGGGTCACAAGCAAACGCCAGGGCATAGAACAAGCATGCCAAAGCCAAGGCCAGGACTGAACATGGCAACCGTGGAAAAGACCCTCTGGGCCTGGAGGACCTGGATAGTGGAATGAGCTGGGTGTCCCATGCACAGAGGAGGCTGACCTCGGGTGCAGGGTCCTGACACCACTTTGGGGAGAAGACAGGTTCTGAAGGAGCTGGAATCCTGGGCAGGGTGGCAAGGTGTCCCTGGGCTGAGAAGCACCCTGGACAGGAAAGGGCTTTGGGGCAAGGGGAGGCTGATTCCTAGGAATGAGATGACTTGTGTTTAGATCTTGGTTCCTCTAGAGAGCAGGTCAGGACAGTGACCTCCCTGGGCATCTCTGATTCTCAGTGCCTTGCCCTGTGCCTGTCACACAGGGGGCACTAGTTTTTGGCCAGAGTGAACCAGTATATAAATGACATGTGGATGTGGTTAAATTAAAAATATCCAGTAAGCTCTGAATTTTATTCCCCCTTTCAGTGGCTTTTGGTAAACCTGTTGTTTTTTTTTTTTTCTAGAACCAGATAGCATATATGGAGATCACTCCCGCTACCCCTCCTGAGAACTCCTGTCTGTCCTGCAAGTCCCTTCTCTTCACATGGTGTATGCACTCAGGAGTGTCCCATGTAGGGGCTTGTTTCCATGGCAACTTGCTTCTGCACTCCGGCATTCTCATCTGCCCCTAGTCCCCAGGCAGGCAGGCATTGCTACACCTTATTCAAATTCCTGACTATGGTAGTTCCCAGCCGTGTTCACACCCTGTGCTCATACCGAGCTCTTACATTAGGGAACATTATCTTCTCAAAGATCAACTTTGAAAATGCACTTAAACACAATAAGGCATGATCTTAAAAAAAATGAAACTAGAAATATAGACTTAGTCACTGACTCTTCAAAACCGCTTATCTGTGTGTGTTGAATGATAGCTGTGAAAGGGGTCCCTAGGAGAAGCATCTGGCTCCAGAAATAATGTGTGGGTCTCAGACTTTCACCAGCATCTGTGGACTCTGTCTGGTCTTGGTCACTGTTGTGGTCAGACCCATCTATACTAAGAAAGATCAGAACTCCATGTCCAGGTCACAGAGGAAGAAATGTCACAGTAAAAATTTCATTTCATCTTACTTTGTCTTTTTTACTAGAAGGGTCCATTTGTGTTGTCTAAGGCTCCTTTCAAAATTATTTATTTATTTATTCTAATTAAGTATATATACCAGCAGAATGCATTTCGATTTATTGTGCACAATCGTAGCACAACTTTTCATTTCTCTGGTTGTACATGATGTAGCATCACACCATAGGTGCAGTCAGTCATACAAGTACCTAGGTAACGATGTCCATCTCATTCTACCATCTTTTCTGCCCCATGCCCCCTCCCTACCTCTCCTTTCCCTTTGCCCAAAGTTCCTCCATTTTTCCCATGGCCCCACCATTATGGATCAGCATTCACTTATCTTTGGTTTTGGGGAATTGCCTTACTTTGCTTAGCATGATATTCTCCAACTCCAGCCATTTACCTGCAAACGCCATAATTTTATTCTCTTTTAATGCTGAGTAATATTCCGTTGTGTATATATACCACAGTTTCTTTATCCATTCATCTATTGAAGGGCATCTAGGCTGGTTCCACAGTTTAGCTATTGTGAATTCTGCTGCTATAAACATTGATGTGGCTGTGTTACTATAGTATGCTGATTTTAAGTCCTTTGGGTATATGCCGGGGAGTGGGACAGCTGGGTCAAAGGGTGATTCCATTCCAAGTGTTCTAAGGAATCTGCACACTGATTTCCAGATTGGCTGCACCAATTTGCAATCCCACCAGCAGTGTATGAGTGTGCCTTTTCCCCACATCCTCGCCAACACTTACTGTTGCTTGTATTCTTGAAAACTGTAAGGCTCCTGACGTGGTTTTAAAACATCACTGTACTGAAACTGAGGATGGTTCTGCCGACCCATTCTTAGACTTCATCTGTCTCATTCCTATAGCACATTTTGAATATGGTCTCTCTTTCAGCTTTAAGACTTTTAAGAAACACTCAGTTGGGGCCCACGTCTGCAAACTGAGGAGACTTATCTTGTCTTTTCAAGGTGAGTTTCCAAATCCTCCTGCAAACCTGTCTGCTGCACGTCACCCTCTCACAGCCCCTGTGAATGGGCATGTCCTAGGTCCTGGGTTGATCATATTCCTTTCTCAAGGTCCTAAGTCACCCTTCCTAGTGGTACCATAAAGCACCATACTGATTCCCACATAGGTATCTCTTACTGATAAGGCCTCTACAGGCCCAGCTCGTGTATTGCTGAGGTCTGCTACCTGGCTTCAGGAGGAGGAGGAGGAGGAGGAGGAGGAGGAGGAGGAGCTGACGTTACAGCTGACCTAGGAAAAGTCTTGCCCAGCAAGACTCCACACAGTAGACCATTTATTGTGGCCAAGGAAAGTTCCAAGTTCCTCAGCTCAGCTGGCCTCTGATGGCATCAGAAGCCCAGTGCTGATGTCTCCTGCCCTTTCCATGTCTGCATTTAGCGCCAAAGGGCACCAGAAATATGTGAAGTTTATTCTAACTGTGCCACTATGCTGTGACCTACATGGAAAGGCGTTTTTTAAAGGACTAATTCTGCACAGCCACAAGCTATGATGCTTGTAGGGGGACATCTTTGCTGGTTGTTCCCTGCACTGGATGGACTCTTATCCCACCAAAAGCTATGTTCAAGTCCTAATTCTCAGTCCCTTGCAAGTAGTCAGCCCTTCCCATCCATGGGTTCCATTTCTGCAGGTTTAAGCAAACTTGGATCAAAAATATTTTTAAGAACTTATGTTTGTCAGAACACATCGATTTTTTTTCTTGACATTATTCCCCAGAAAATACAACAAAACAATTACTTACAGAGCATCCCTGTGGTATTAAATAGTATAGATCTAGATGATTTAAAGTGTAAGAGAGCATATGGAAATTTTATATAAGGGACTTGAGCATCTGAGGATTTGAGTAATACACATGCTGCTGGAACCAACCCCCATGGATACTAAGAGATGACTCTATAACCTTATTTGGAAACAGGGTATTTGCAGATGTAATCAATTAAAATGAGCTTATGCTGGATTAAGGTGGGCACTAATCCAGTAACTGCCTTTTCTTATAAGAAAAGAGAATATTCAGTGCAGAAGGAAGGCTGTCATGTGAAAACAGTCATAAATTGAAGTTACACTGCCATAAACCAATGAATGCCAAGGATTGCCAGCAACCAGCAGAAGGTAGAAGAGATAAGGAAAGATGCTTCCCTAGAGGTTCCGGAGGGTGCACAGCACTGCTGATGCTTTAAATAAGGCTTCTAGATGCCAAGGATGTGAAAGCATTGTGGATACGTTACAGCTGACCTAGGAAAAGGATACAAGCACCAACTAGACAGATAAAGGTGAGAGGGTTGAGTTTTCCAGAATCTTCTGCCTTCAAAGTTCAATTCCCCCAAGGATAAATGAGAATTTGCCAAGTTTGTTTCTTGGATGACAACACTATCTGTACTTTTGGATGTGAGAAAAGAAATGGTAGATCCTAGTGTCTCGGGATCCTGAGTCAGGAGCATCAGAAGTCAGACACTAGCCTCGGCAACTTAGCAAGACCCCCATCTCAAAATAAAATGGGCTAGGGACATAGGTAAGTGGTAGAATTCCCTGGGTTTGATCCCCAGTACCACAAAAGGAAGAGGAGGAGGAGGAGAAGGAGGAGGAGAAGGAAAAGGAGGAGGAGGAGGAAGAGGAGGAGGAGGAAGAGGAGGAAAGAAACCCTCGAGATTTCTTTCTCTCTTGACATTCAGTAACATAATGCTCATAAAACATTAGATCATATTTGAGATAATGACTAAATATTCAGTTTCTCCTGGGGTACAAATGCCTAACATCCTGATGTGGGGCTACTTGCGAGCCACCCCTAGTCATGCTGTAAACCTTTGACCCCTCTCCCCATGGCCAGCTAGTGACTTGAACATCTGCCTGAGTTGACTCATTAACCTACAAGGGGCAATTTGGGCATGGGCTGTGATAAGTAATGCGAATCATAAATGTTCCTTGTAAATTCTCCTCCAGGGAAAAACTCATAACAAAGGGCTTTTAAATTATTCTGTATTCTGTTTTGTTTTTCAAGAAGGGATCCCAGAGCTGAAGGATGATAGAGAGGCTGGAGCAAGGAAGGAAGCCAATGTAGTGGTTTGCAAAGGAAATGATGGTTGGCAGTCAGTGGTGGGTGGGGTGGAGATTTAAGGAGGGCTGCAGCCATTGGGTCAGGTGAGGATTAGATATGGGCAGAGCTATAAACAAAGCTGACCTCTAACTTGAGAAAATCAGAGAAATATTTGGATCACTAACTGCTGTGGGAAATTGAACTTGGAGCTCAGGAAGGGTAAGAAAGAGAGCACAAGGATGAGGTTCCGTCAGGCTCACAGACTGACAGAGTTTGGTAGAGTTCTCAAGGGCCTTATCTCAGGTTATGTCAACCCAAAGGCCCGTACCTGGCAAAGGACAAATAGGAATTCAGGACTCCTATCAAAATGCCATGCTCTTTCCAAATTTTAGAAGCCAAGAACTGGAAAAAGTGGGAAGGGTTAGACCAGTAAGAACTAGATTTTGTAGATTTCTTTGTTACAATAACAGCAACACAGAATCCCTTAAAGGGCAATGGGGCAAAATCGACAAATCAAATGCTCATAGTTTATCCTTTACTCTCTTTTTAAAAAATCAGTATCCAAATTTAGTTCTGTCCCTTAAAGATTAGGTGAATTCCCACAGCAATCTGGGCTTCTGGCTGCTCTGGGAAAAATCAGTTGATCTGGGGGAAACCGAGTCAGAGCCACCCTCTCAGGTGGGGTGTGCACAGTCTGGAAAGCCCTCCTCCACCTGTTTGGTTTCACTGTTATATTGTCTACCTGAGCCATGAAGGCCCTGGAATTAGCAACCCCTGGGACAGGGGAAGAAAAATAGGGGACCTAGGCTGTCAGTGGGATTATACATCATAGGTGGGGGGGTCGAAGAAAGTGGGTAGAACAACTTGGAAGAAGGACAAGAGAGCCGAGGTCACAAAAGCAAAAGATCTTGTCCAAAAATCCAGGGACAGAGTTTTTATCTATTTTTAGATAAAGGAACAGGATGTGGGGACCAAAAAAAAAAAAGTGGTGAATTCTGTAATACCACACAATGGTGAGGACTTAGGCAAAGCATCTCTTTCCTATTTTTAACTAGATCACAGAAGATGCGTCAGAGGACTCTGCCGCTGACTGATCCTGGTGAGGTTTTTTTTCTGAATTGTATAAATGCCATCTACAGAGGCTAAAGAACATTTGAAGAAGAAGAAGGGGGGAGAAAAAACACTGTAAAGACTGCTACACACAGGGCATCTTATAAATAGTGTTCTGAGTGGGACCAGGGTGTTCTGGGCCACAGCTCTTTGGAAGTTGTCTAGGATTTCATGGTTGAGTGATGCAGACATTCAAAGAGAAATCATTCATTTGTTTAAGCTGAATTAATGTGGAATGAATTTTTTTTTTATACTCTAAAGTGCAGTGAGGGCTGTTTTTCAACATAGATAATATGGAGAATTCTGCTGATTTTTCAGCAAAACAATTTTCCAGTTGTATAGATATCCCTGCACCAGGAATATGCATTTAATTGGAGGAAAAGGAACCAGGAATGAGAGCAAAGGGTTCTCAATGCATTATAGGCCAGAACCCCTCTTGCCAACCCCTCTGACTCTTAGAGTCAGCCCAGATCTGGATGATCTGGAAAGTATCATCTGTTAAGTGGAGGGCCCACTTAACAGATGGGAAATGCAGATGTCAAATACGCTGTGGGGGCCTGCTTCAGCCTGGATCCTTGGAAACTTCTGGCACTCCAGCTAACTTTCCACTGCCAGAGTCTGCTCTCTTTGCTTGGGGGCTTTATTTCACAGCCAGGGAAAGCCCTCAGGGCATCCCAGAATGCCAGGGGAGACACCATCCAGAGACACAGCTGCCCACAACCAGCCACTGGCAGGAGTTGCTGTGTAAATACCCTAGTCCCACTCCCACCCCGCCCCCTGCAGGTGGCTTGACCCCTAGGCACAGGGTCTATGAGCTGTTTAACACTTGGAGAGCAGGCTGTGGGCTCTGGCCAGTGAGGACTTAGAAGCTAACAATGTCATAATGTAGTTTTGTTTTCTGGATGTGTGTGTATGATATGTACATAGTTATATATGTTTATATAAAATGTACATGCGTCCAGTCCTGCATGAGTTCCATATGTGTGAATTCAACCAACTATAGATTGAAAACATTCATTAAAAAATTGCTGGACACATATAGACTTCAAGATTTCCTAAGAAAACTGTTTACATGATATTTACATTATATGAGGTATTATACATAATTCAGGAAGTTGTGTGTAGGTTATATGCAAATAATGCATCACTTTATATAAGGGACATCCTCAGATTCTGGTAGCTACAGAAAGTCCTGAAATAATTCCAAGGGATAACTGTACTATGTATTTAATGTACATATGTACAACATGTATATATAATAAATAGTGTGTACATGATATGTATGTATTATTTGTATGTTTGAATTATCTATTATTTATAATACTTTATGGGAGGTGATATTCTTTTTCACTTCTGATGCTGTTTTAAAACTTTCTTTTAAAATTGAACTTAAGTAAATATATGGAGTTAATTTAAAAAAAAATTCAAGAAAAGAGCAGAGCCTATACCAACATAATAAAAAAATGATGGAGGTTATGTATAAATGAATAAAGTTGGGGATGTGTGACACTAGAAGGAAACTTAAATTTATGAGCAACCTTGGGCCCAGAAATATCAGGAAGAACATTGGGCTTACTTCAAAGACAACTTAGGTTACAAATAAGCTGTTTCATGGCCTGAGTCTCTTGATGCCCTACATGGACTAGCCTTCGAGATGTTTCTGGCCTGGGTCATTCATCCAACACATATTTATGAAGGGTTTAATGGTATGTGTCTCTAGAAGGTGTTATGCTATGCATTTATTGAGGGACTGTGACCGTACTGATGGCTGAAGTAGATTAAAAAGTAGTGAAATATATAATCCCTTGTTCATAAGAAGGTTAGAATCTAGCTGAAAACCAAGATAAAATAGCTACCCAGGAGTGATATGTCATAAAACCACACAGCCTATGAATGAACTATTACACTAAATTAGGGTAATTGAGAAGTTTTGATTCATTTGCTGTTAGAGATGGAAAGAACAAAACAAAACCTGGAATTCTACTCTAGTGTCTTCCTACTTTATTTTTCAGATGCGCCTCAGAAACTGCCAAGGTGAAGGGGACGAGGAAAGGATGGTTTGGGGCCCCTACCTCTACTTCAGCAAGGGCTGCTCGTCTTGGCTGGGTTGGGAATTGGTACTCCAAAGAGTTAACAAGAGAAATGGATCGTCTGCTTAAAAGAATAAAAGTTTACAAAGAAATTTGAAAACTTCAAATTGAATCAAAATCCGCTGATTTTCATATTAAAATATATATATATATTTTGAGGTCCAGAGGTTAAATGACAGCTCCCAGTTCCCACACACAGTCTGTGACAGAGCCAGGACAAGCAGAGTCCACTCACATGACTCCCACTATGTTCCTCCCACTGAGCTGTGTCCTGAGTACCAGAACTTGGTAGGGCCATGGAGGTCCGAAGGAAGTGGACTGGGAGGGAAGGTCAGGGAAGGTTTTGCAAATGAGAAAGTCCAGGGAGCAGAGTGTGTTAGGGAATGCAGGGGATTCCTGCAGGACAGGTACAGAGAGGTGTTTGACCAACGGGAGGGTTCAGGCAGGGCGAGTATGAGGAATAGGGTGGGGAGATAGGCTGGATCCAATTGGAGGGGAGCTTGAACGCCCGCCCAGGGAATGGTACCTCCGTGGGACTAGGATCTAGTTCTCAGAACTGGGAAAGTACCCATAAAGGCCATGCTACCCAAGAAGACATGGGAGAGCATCTCTGTGTTCAAATCTGGCTTCCAGAACACACTGTGGACAAGTTATTTGGCCTCTCTGTGCCTCAGTTTTCTCATCTACAAAACTGCAATAGCTTCAGGACTGCCCTCATGGGGTTTTTGTTAGAATTAAATGATAATACATTAAAAGGTGTCTGGCATGTAGTGAGAACAGCAAATAATAACTAATGTTTCTGTGAAGAACTGAATTGAGACAGGAGATGGAAATGCCTTGGCTAAACTACTTGTCACAGTACCTGAATTAAAAGCTTATGCCTGTAATCCCAGTGGCTCAGGAGGCTGAGTTAGGAGGATCATGAGTTCAAAGCCAGCCTCAGCAAAAGCCAGGTGCTAAGCAACTCAGTGAGGTCCTGTCTCTAAATAAAATACAAAATAGGGCTGGGGATGTGGCTCAGTGGCCGAGTGCCCCTGAGTTTAATCCATGGTAACCCCACCCTCCAAAAAAAAACCAATTCTTCCTGTTTTTAATTCAACATCCTTTCTTTCATTGCATTATGAGTTTAAAACAACATATTTTCTAGAACATATAGCATCTCAACTTGCAAAATACAGCACAGTTATTGTGCATGGAAACCATTTTGATTGGTTTCTTTCACCACATAATTAATATATCACATTTACAGAGACTGCTTTGTTTCCTTTGAAAAAGCCAAACTTTCAATTTTCGGGTCGTCAGCCACTGACATCGCAGTCTGACTTTAATCCAGAGACATTACCTATGACATTTAGAACTGAATCACTATTCTGATTGTTTCTTTGAGTCTGTGCAGAAAATAACATTTATTTTGCCCTAATATTATCTTTCCTCTTTTTCATCAAATAAATCATACAATGACCCGAGAGCTTCTGTTGTTTTTTATGATTCATTGATCAACTGTGAAAGAACAAACCAATCAAATGCTGAAACCTGTGTCACAGACCATTCGTGGTTCTCTCCAGGAGACTGCTGATGCCTCCCACAGAACCCTGGATTTCAACGGAGAGCACCTTCCACAGGGATTCTTCAGCTTAACTCTTTGATCTTTATAAATGAAAAAAAATGAGCTCAGAGATGTGACTTGCAAAGATTCCAACCAGTGGGTAGCCAAGAAGGATTCTGAATTTCTTTTTCTGACTTTAAGAATCCCCATTGAGAATTGAGCTGCTACAAACATTGATGTGGCTGCTTCACTGTGGTATGCTGATTTTAAGTCCTTTAGGTATAAACTGAGGAGTGGGATATCTGGGTCAATGGTGGTTCCATCCCAAGTTTTCTGATTCTGAGGAATCTCCATACTGCTTTCTGGATTGGTTGCACCAATTTGTAGCCCCACTAAACCATGGAGCCAACCTAGATGGTCCTTCAATAGATGAATGGATAAAGAAAATGTGATATATATACACAATGGAATAATACACAGCTATAAAGAAGCATGAAATGATGGCATTTGCAAGTAAATGGATGGAGCTGGAGAATATCATACTAAGCAAAATAAGCCAATCTCCAAACCAAAGGCGGAATGTTTTCTCTGATATGCAGATGCTAACACAAAATAAGGTGGGGATGCTAGGGAAAAATAGAGGTACTTTGGATTAGACAGAATGGAGTGAAGGGAGGGGAAGGGATATGGGTTAGAAAAGATAGTAGAATGAATCAGACATTATTACCCTATGTGCATATATGACTTCATGACTGGTGTGATTCTACATCATGTACAACCAGGAGAATGAGAAATTTGTACTCCATTTATGTATGATGTGTCAAAATGCATTCTACTGACATGTATAATGAATTAGAACAAATAAAAAATAAATAAAATAAGATTGCTAGGTGCAGCTGCACATGTCAATAATCCCAGTGGCTTGAGAGGCTGAGGCAGGCAGATTGTGAGTTCAAAGCCAGGCTTAGCAAGTTAGTGAGGCCCTAAGCAACTCAGCAAGACCCTGTCTCTAAATAAAGTATTTAAAAAGGTGAGGGGGCTAGGGATGTGGCTCAGTGATTGAGCGCCTCTGGGTTTAATGCCTGGTACAAGAAGGAAGGAAGGAAGGAAGGAAGGGAGTGAGGGAGGGAGGGAGGGAGAGAGAAAGAAAAATACCCCATTGCAACATGTCTGGTATCAATGCATAGATTGTCTTCTTGGTTGTTTGGTGAACTACAGGCTGAATTCAGCTTGTGACTTTTTTTTTTTTTTTTTTTTTTGCAAAGAAAGCTTTATTGGAACACAACCACGCATTTCCCTCTGGCCTGTGTCTGCTTTCTCACTACAATGGCAGAGTGCAGCCATTGCAACAGTGGCCATCTGACTACAAAGCCTAGAGTATTTGCTACCCAGCCCTTCAAGGAAGAAAATTTGCTAAGCCCTGTTGTGTATCAAGCATGGTTGAGAGTCCTTCTTTTCTGTTCTTAATGCTTTTGGTAGTAGATCCTACTGTAAAAAGTAGAAAAAAGTGGGGTTGGATAGGGAACCATGGAAAAAAAGAAAGAAAAGAGTTTTCATTTCTTTATCTAGTTCAGGATAGGAAGTATTCTAGAGAGTTTATAAATGTCATCTCATTAAATTCTCAAAAAGATGCTATGAGATGGGTATTTTAAGTCTTATGCTGTAAGCAACAAAAATGAGTCTCAGAGAGATAAGACCTAAGTTGCTTTAGTTTATGTCAAGGGTTTAGAGCAAGGGTCTGCACCCAGCCTTCCCCATTCTAAAAGTCTCTGTTCTTTCTTCTACATTATGTGACTGTTATAGTCAAGATCACCTTCCAATTTTAAAAAAATGTGATTACCTTCTCCTAAACTGAACTAACTCAGATTTTAAAAATAACATTTGGTACCAAATCATATTAAGCAAATAGTTGACTATAGGCAAAAATTGTCGCATTCTTGGTACCATCATGGTGTCCATTTGTACAAGTGGGTGAGTTGGATTACAGAAGATGAAGATGATCTATTTCTTGTGGGTAACTAGCATTTTGCATTATTGGAAAAACTTAATGGCTCAGCAACAGGAAGATGGAAGTCCTGTGTGGATACTCACATAATTAATTGCACAGATACCATCTAGATGTGTTTAATCAACAATCCTCATCTCCAAGGGTTGCTAAAATTCCCTAAATCAGTAGTTAACAAAGTGGCCTAATCATCCGAATCACTCGTGATATTCTTTAGAATACAGGTTCCCAGGACCCTTCTCTGACTAGCTAAGTCAGTTATCTGGGCTTAGGTTTGGGAATCTGAAATTTTATTTTATTTTTTAACCTCCACAGGTAACTCTGATGATTAGCCAGCTTTGGAAACCATTTCAGAATGTATTGAGAAAATTACTACAATTTATTCTCAAATAGAAACTCAGCCAGAGCAAATAAGAAGTCAATGTGGACATCAGGATGGAACTTGAAAGACCCTAACCAACGACAGCCACCGGATTCAGATTCGTGAGATGAGAAATGGTGACTTAGACTATAATACAATATTCTTTCAAAAGCCATTAAAATTAGAGGTGAAAAAAGGAAGTTTCATGAAATTACCTCGGGCAGGATCTTTATGCCTCTACCAGATTAACAGAGCAAGCACAATTCACAGCAGACATCTCAAGAAATTTCACTAACCATTCATTTAAATCTTAAGTGGATAAGCTGCGATTAAATAAGCATTTTATATCCAAGCAAGATTCGCCCAAATGAGCAAGTCTAAATCCTGTTTTCAAGATCAAAATTGCCTTTTGGGACAAGGCCTCTTTTCCAGGGTGTCCTTCCAAGGGAGGAGCACTTCAGACCCAGGGCAAATGTGCCTAACAGATGAAGACAGCAAGTCCTGTGATCCGTTAAAAGTCACTGGAGAAAACAGAAATGGCTCTTTTAGAAAGGTAGATTTGATTTCAAGAAAATAAAGACCTTTGATCACCCAGTCCAGCGCTCATCCTACAGAGGGCAGCAGAGAGCCCAGCCTGAGTTTCCCAACACCATCCATTCTGCAGCTTTGGCACTTCCTTTTGCGTGTTTTTACTTATTGGCTAAGCACCTGTATGGCTCCCTGACCAGACTGGAAGCAAAGGCAGGTCCACCAAAGGCAGGAGCCAGGGGGAACTTCTGGCGTCACCAACTTCTATGTAGTTCTGTTCGGATGCCTACACCAGATGTTGGTGATGTTGTTAAGTCATTAAGTCCACCAGTTAACTCAGAGAATGTAGAAGTTCAAAAGCAAGCAATCCTCTCCAAAAACTGAGCATTTGATTCTTTGCCTTAGTTAATGTGGGGTAGGTCCTTTTCTGTAGGAGGAATAAATACAAAAATCTATACACAGATTCACACCTTGTATCAATTTATTAATACATACATTTATTTGTTTAGCAAACACAGCAAGGCTGAGATTGTAGCTCATTGGTAGAACACATTGCCTGCAGTGTGCAAGTCCTTGGATTTAATCCCCAGCAACACACACACACACACACACACACATATACAACCACACATAAGAAAATCCAGTAAAGCATGAACTCATCAGAGTGTTTAAATAAGACAAAATTACAAGTGCATCTTTCTCTTCTCAAATCCGTTCTTGGATGAAATGCATGCCAATTAAATAGGCATCTTTCAGAGCATGAGCTGTAGTACTGGCCCTACATGATGTTAATAATTATTACAGATGAAATTGTTCCATAGTTTAATAATCTGGGGAAATTCTGGGTGAGACAGGTTAAAAAGATATTTCTTTATTATAGAGTTTCTCTAAGCTTTTTCATTATCCCAGTTTGCTTCATGAATCTTAAATGTAAAAAGATGGTCAGTAATTTATTACATAATGTTTTCCATCTCACTCTTCTTATGGAGCAACCAAGGGGCTGACTTTGTGATCTGGAAACACACTTTGAGAATTATTGAATCAGACACTTTTCTAATAAAATCTCCTTCTGTTAAAGAAATTTAACCATTGAAGTCTTGTAATTCTTTAAGATCCCTCAGAATTGTGGTCCTCAATTCTAGCTGCACATTAGAATCACCAAGGTGCTTTAAACATGCCAGTGCCCAGATCCTACCCAAGACCAGTCAAGTCAGAGTCACTAAGGCTGAGGCTGAGGCAGAGGCTGAGGCTGAGGCTGAGGCTGGGTAATAGCAATCTTTAGAAACCCCCAACACCCTTAGGAATGATGATCTGTAAGCAGTTTAGGGACCCATTGGCCAAACAAGTTGATCTCTTTTACCTTGACTGACTTATGCCACATCAGTGAACTCCAAAGACTTTGCACTCAAAATCCCTTACATGCTAACAATATTAAACCTCTAGTGGCTTATCTGGCCAATCCACGCCTCATTTGTCTTAGACCACAATGCTCCATCTTGTCTGCTGCTAGCAGATGTGAGAGGAGGTTTCAGGGGCTGTGTAAGGAAGGAAGCCTCTAGATGGCTAAAAATTGGCCTGTTTGGGCTTTTTTTTTTTCCATTTCTGGTTCTGGGGATAGAACCCTGGGGTGCTTTACCACTGAGCCACATCCCAAACCCTTTTTATTTTTTATTTTGAGACAGGGTATTTCTAAGTTGCTTAGGGCCTCACTCAACTATTGAGGCTGGCCTCCACTTTGCAATTCTCCTGCCTCAGCCTCTGGGGCTGCTGGAATTACAGGTGTGTGCTGTTCCCCAACACAACTTTCTGTAAATCTGAACATTTTCAAAATGGAAAATTAAAAAGTAAAAATAGCTAATTAAAAATTTTCCCCATTCTATCACGTTGGATTAGGCCCCGACTTCTTAACAAGACTCCTAAAGTGTAAGAAATAAAATCAAGAATTAATAAATGGGATGGTCTCAAACTAAAAAGCTTATTTTCAGCAAAAGAAACAACCAATGAGGTGAACAGAAAGCCTACATTTTGGGAAATTTTTGCCACACACACATCAGATAGAGCACTAATCTCTAGGATATATAAAGAATTCAAAAAACTTATTACCAAAAACAAAAAAACAATAAACAACAAACAATCCAATCAATACATGGGCTAAGGAGTTGAATAGACACTTCTCAGAAGATATATATTCAATCAATAAATACATGAAAAATTACTCAACATCTCTAGTAATTAGAAAAATGCAAATCAAAACTACTCTAAGATTTCATCTCACACTCATCAGAATGGCAGTTATCAAGGATACAGACAATAATAAATGTTGGCAAGAATGTGGGGAAAAGGCACACTCATACATTGCTGGTGGGACTGCAAATTGGTACAACCAATCTGGAAAGCAGTATGGAGATTCCTTAGAAAACTTGGAATGGAACCTCCATTTGATCCAGCTATCCCACTCCTTGGTCTATACTCCAAAACAGCATACTACAGGGACACAGCCACATCAATGTTTTTAGCAACTTAATTCACAGTAGCTAAACTGTGGAACCAACCTAGATGCCCTTCAATAGATGAATGGATAAAGAAACTGTAGTGTATATACACAATGGAATATTACTCAGCACTAAAAGAGAATAAAATCATGGCATTTGCAGATAAATGGATGGAGTTGGAGAATATCATGCTTGGTGAAGTAAACCATGATAAGTGGATGTTGTTCCAAAATGGGGAGGCTGGAGGCCGAAGAAAAATGGAGGAACTTTCATTGGGCAAAGGGGTGGGAGGGTGGGGAGGATGCATGGGAGCAGGAAAATGGTGGAATGAGATGGACATCATTACCCTAGATACTTGTAAGACTGCACATAGAGTGGGATGCTACATCATGTAAAGCCAGAGAAATGAAAAATTGCACTGCAATTGGGTACAAAGAATCAAAATGCATTTTGCTGTCATATATACCTAATTGAAATTAAAAAAAAAATTTCCCCATTCTGATTCTTTAGAAATAATAGAATCGATATTCAAGGAATTTTGTCTCCCTTTTAGATATTTTGAGATAGCTAGAGATGAAGAGGTGCATTTTAGTAAGTATATTATGTGATTTTGATCCACCCTGCCATTGTTCTCAGGCTGGAGGATTTGCTAGAAGGGATAACAAAAGATATGGAGGCAAGCAAGGTGCAGTAGAGAAGGTGTTGGTAAGAGGACAGTGGGAGCTGCTGGAAATGGGTTTTGGAAAGAGGGTTTGAATAGGAGCCTGGGGGAGAGAGACAATTGTGAGGTAGGGAATAGTGTGAAAGATATTTATAAGGGCAGAAAAGGCACAAGAGAGTTTAAGATATTTTGCAGACTTTATGCATATATGTTCTCCTTGGCATTTGCTAGTAAGACTGCAGTACAGATTTCCATTGTTTTATTTTCCATTCTTTTTCTTTGACTAGTACTGTACGCCGAAGCTCATCACCAATGGGCCTGGGTATAGTCCTGTGGTGACTCCGTCCAGATCATGTACATTGTATGGAAGACAGACTCAAAACCATTTGCCTGGTACCTCTTGACTTACAGATAACAAGTCATTTGGAGGAATAACCAGGTGATGTAAGGTGGCCCTGCAAACCCAAACCTCTCTGTGGCCTTGTGGCATAGCCCTCCAGTAGTGGGCATAAACAGTGACCACCAACGGTAGACCTGAGAAGAACGATGCATGCACATGGCTCAAGAGCTATTCAGACTCTTGTGGATTGTCTTCGGCCTCAATGTCTGTGTGTTTCTTCCTAATCATTTTCAGGACTGGAAGCCAGAAATGAACCTGAAAAGCAGATAAATGAACACTGGACTCATTTCAAATGCCTCTTACATAAATTTTTCATCATGGTATTAGTGGTATTGAAAGGGACATGAAATCTTATCCTTTTGGTATTTTTTTTGGTCTTACATTGTCTGTGAACTATTTCCCAAATCTGTAAGTTGTAGATGGCTGATAACAAGGATGTACAGGATTCATGACCATGACATGCACATGAACTTTGCCCTGCAAAGGACAATTGATTCTTCCAGTGTCCTCCCAGACAGAGGAGCCAGGCAACTATGAAGCAAATTTATTTTGGTATACTTGATAACCTGTGTATGTGTCTGTGTGTTTTGAATTATTCTTTAAATGGTTTCTCCTCGTTAATAAATATGTTAAATAAAATCTTTGACGTGTGTATATGGGAGCTATGGTGATACACACACACACATATGTATGTATGTATGTACATATGTACATTATATAATAAAAACCATAGACAAATAGATGGATGGATGGATAGATAGATAACACTGTAGGATGAACAAATTCTTTGAAATTGACAAAGTTTTAGATATCCTTCCATGTTTTCTCTTTATTCTTGGCCCAGGAAAGTATTGGGTATTATTGGATATTGTTATTCAATATCCAATTCAGAGAAGACCTTCCCAAATAACCTCTCTACAATATGGCTTAACATACTTACTTGAAACCAATATTTTGAAGGATGTCTTGTAGACTTCTCTGGACCACCATTCAAATCACAATGCTGAGCCACAGCCAAGCAATTTTGTCACCCCGCCCCCACCTCAAAATCCTCTCTACCGTTGGGATATGAACTCTGATATGAAGTCAAAGAGAGCTTTGAAATCCTCTTTCCATTTGCTTTTCAAACTTACCATTCACTTAATTAGAGGTTAACCCCCCCCCATCTTGGCCTCACCTTTTTAAAGTACAGACTCAGTTTCCTTTTGAACTCTTCTGGTGGCTGCTTTGATCTTTTTCTAAGTAGCTTTGCATGTAGGTACTGAATGCGCTCCCTCTCCACGTTGGGGTAGAAGGATGTGGACACCAGGATCTTAAGTTGCATCAGAATGGAGGACAACAGTCCCAGCATCATTAATATCACAAGAATAATACTGAGAGGAACCCAAGTCCTAGACAGAAGGAGCTTAGGTTTAGGGATGCAGCTGGGTTCAAAGACAGATATATTAAAGGAAGAATCATGGATGAGGTCTTGAGTTCCTTGTTTCTAAAATGAAAGAATAAAATAATTAATATCCATGCCATTTTTCTACCCAGTCTTTATCTTTCTCAATATTTCCTGGCAGCACATAGCATTTATCTTCAATCTGCAGGGAGCTTTGGTTAAAAGAACTCTCACATCTTGTTTTTTTGTGCTGTGTTTGGAACAAAGGAGAAGGGATGAGTTGTCTGTAACTATGGAAGTGATTTCCAAAGCGGGTTTGCAGAAGCACTGGTTTTCTTGAGATAGGTGTATCAGAAAAGTATTCAATAGCTTCTTGGAGAGTCACTGTTGAAGGCTTTAAGAAGATGGAGAAATCTGTTTAATGTTACACTAACAAATCTGGCCACATCCACATTTTCATGGGATACATGTTTCTCCACTTTTGGCACATGAGCTAATGTGAGATGGGGGAGCTGGATTAACTGGGGGAGATGATCGCTTGAGGACACGCCCCTTATGACCCAGAGAACATCCTCCTAATCATGACAAACTCCACTTCAGCAGATAACAAGTTCACAAAGATGATGAGATACTAAATCATGCTCTAAATCAATCTTCTGAAGCTTTGGGGGATTCCTCTTATTCATTGTGTGATATCCCATTTTAGGTTGATGTGTTGACCCTCACTGAAGGAGACTAAAATCTTGTTGGAGGAGATCTTTCAAATAGGGCATTTTCGCATGTCTCCCAATTACTCAGGAGGGGTGCATTTCTTCATGTTTGAAGGCAAGAGAACAAAAAATTGCCCTCAGCAGACTGATACAGAGGGCAAAAGATGACATTGAACTACCCAGCCCAGCCACCAGCAGAAGTGTGTGCTGATTCAGCTCTTTCTTTCCCCTGACCTGAGAAAGTCATTTAATCTCTCAGTGGATTTGTTTTCTAATTGGCAAAGCAGGAATTAATGGACCAGATCCTGCCCATGAACAAACTACTCCCAGTGTAAATTAAACACCTTGGGGATGGAGCATTAACCTTACCGACTGGTGTACTTAGTAAGTTATTATCACCCTAGTGCCACAGAGTCCTGGGCCCAGGAAGAAGTAGATGAAGTCTCAAAAAAAAAAAAAAATCCAGAAAATATCATGCACCTTGGATCCCAGGGTCTATAAAGAATCTGGAAATGCCAAACCTGGGACCTCTATACAAATTCAAACCTGCGCCTACGCAATGAAAAACATTTGTGTTGCTTCTCCTCTTATTAAAAAGACAGTCAGTCTACAATTAAATAGAGATTTCAGTCCCCAGAGCAAAGGCATGCAGTCTTTTTAATACTATTGAAGAAACAAACCCATCGACTGAGGCAGTGATGAGCAATCCCCCGCAATGAGAAAGCAGCGGGGGGTCGGTCTGGGAAGAAGTTATTTAGTCTAGAAATCCAACTGGGGGTTTTGCAGTTGGGAGTCAGGGCTTCAAAACGATCGAGTCAACATTTTTGTATGGGGTTGGTTGAGGGTAACGTGGAAGACAAATTCAGTCTTTCCAAATGCCAAGCAACATACTAAATGGTACCCCAATGATTTAAAATGTGTTTCCTTCTCTTAGGTGAACAACCTGCTGGGACAGCATTGAGTCATGGGTGGAGGGCAGGCCCAGATGTCCCGCCATCTTGCAAGGTTAAGGCAGTAGAGCGCAAGTAGGGACTACAGCTATTTTTATTTACAATGCCCACCCATACAGCTCGATCAACTTGGATCATTTCCCAACTTCTTTATTTAAAACATTTATCTAAAATTGTATGAAAGTAGGGAGAAATGTGGGCAAAAACTTGAACCAATGTTTCTCTTCCAGCTTGACTTCTCTGTTGCAAACCTATAGCCACAGACAAGATGCACAGCCTCCAAGGGCATCTTGGGATAAGGCCAGTCATGCAGAAGCTGGTTGTGGCTATCTCCCAGGCACAGTGGGAGAGAGCTGGAGGGGCACTCCCAGGCAGCCTCCTTCCCAGATTGGTTCCAGTGCCCAGCACCGTGCTGCTGTTAGGTGTATACATGGCGGCCACCCCCATTGGGATACCACCCTCATAATGCGGCCATCACAGCCTGGACATGGTCACATCCCCAGTACCCAGCAGTGCCCAAGATGAATGTGCCAGCATATTGTCATTAGAAAGCTTCTGTGCTTTTGGGGGAAGTCAGAACTTGCCATTGTCCTCCTCTGTCTAAACCAGTGGGAATTAACAAAACAGGAATGTGTATTGGGTATTAGCAGAGAGAGAAATAAATGAAGGGGATCGAGAGACAGGGAGAATCAAGAAGGGAAGACAAGAAAGGATAATACAAAGGAGAATGGCAGGAAGAGAGGCCTTCTTATTGGCCACCCCCCACACCCAAGACCAAGGACTGCGGGATTCTTGTTTGGCTTTCATTTGAAACGCTACTTCCATTATCCACCCTGCTCCAAATATCTAGAGCAACAGGGTGCCTGGTAATTAACTGAATTCTTCAGGGAAAGCAGAGAGCTCAGAGTAATCAACTCTGAGAAGCAGCCCAGGATTAGGAGGGCAGGAACCAGGGGATCTGGATCTGCTGAACCAAAAGGGAAGGAGGAGGAAAAGTGTGGATGCAGCAGGAGGATCTGAGACCCTGGGAGAGAGAGAGAAGGGGAGGATGGGGTTTCAGAGGATGGTTTACCAGCAGCAGCCTGGCCGTCATTTCCTCCTCTGTGATTTTCCCAGCAGCTGGCACATGGTGACTGCTGCTGGTGAGTGCACAGCCTCGGAAGTGTACTTGACCTCAACACGAATTACGCCTGTGTGCACGCACCAACATGCCGTACCTGGTTCTGCGCCACAATTTCTGGGATTAAAAAACTAAATAAGGCAAATGTCTGACAATTCCCAGACCCTCTGAAATGTCAACATAATTACAAATTTCCACAGGGAAGATGGAAAAGATAAAAGATGAGATGCACAAAACTCTCAGTCTTCTCTGTTGGCACATGGTTGCTGGGAGGAGGGAGAAAGCCAGATTCCTTAAGATGCAGGGGGCACCAGCTCAGAAAAAGACATTGTCTTGCCTAATTATGGGTTTTCCTAGAACCACATGATGGCTATTAGAACTTAGATATCTGGCTCTGTTCTTCCGGGTGATGGGTTTAAAACAGCGGTTCTCAGTCTTGGAGACACATTAGACTTATTCCAGGAGGTTTTAAAAATTCTTACCCCAGTCCAAGTACAGGAGATTCCATGGGGTTTCTGGAGAGGAGTTTTGGGTGTGTTCACTTGCTTGCTTATTCAGTTCTACAATGACACACCTGTGCTAAAGTCTAAGGTCAAGGATTCTTGTCTAAAAGGTTTTACATTTTAGCACCTAAGCCAGAGTTTCCCCAAATGTGGTCCAGGGCACTAGGTACCAGCCACATTACTGGGTCATATAGAAGCCCTTTATCAGCAGTCATCTTTTTAAACATAGCACTGATGAACTGAGATCAGTGTTTGATAAGGACTCAGGATGCATAAGAAGTCAGACCCTAAGAGTAAGAAGTCAGGCCCTAAATCCTGGACTCAGGTTTGTGCCAGATACAGCTTGAGAATCAACTCTAGGTTCAACATCAGAGATATCTATTCCCACGTTTCATTGTATATGGAGTATAGGAGGCTGAAAAATGTTTCCCTCATGTCCTCCATAAGATCCTAGTCCCTAGAACCTATGGCACTTCACTTGGCTTAAAGGGCTTTACTAGAGGAGATTAAGTTAAAGATCTTGAGATGTAAAAATTATCCTGTCATCCCAGTGAGCCCTCATGAGACCATGTGCGTGACTTAAGAGAGCAGAGAAAGATTTTCTATAAGGTGATGTGAAGACAGAGACAGAGATGGGAGCTAGGCCATCACAAGTCAAGAAATGCCACCAGCCACCAGAAGCTAAAGAGGAAAAGAGTGAATTCTTTCCTAACACCTGAAAAGAACATGTCCCTTCCAACCACATCTCAATTTTATCCCAGGAAAACTGAATTCAGATTTCTCACTCCTATGGCTATAAAAAAATACATTTCTACTGTTTAAGTCACCTAGTTAGAAATCATTTGTTATAGCAGCCAGAGAACACTAATACAGAATCACATTCTAACATTAGTACTTCAATTTGACCTACACTTGTTGGGTTTCTTCTATGGGCCAGGCACTGTGTTAGACACCAGTGATCCAAAGGTGAATAAAATATTTCCCTGTCTTGGGAGGTTCCGGATCTTTTGCAAGACTGACCCAGCAAGAAGCTGTGACACACCTGGGAGCCCCTACCTCTCTGTGCAGTTTCAAGTGAACTTCAAGTTTCGGCAAGCTTTGGAATTGTTTGCTCACGGAGAAAATGAGCCGATACAGCAGGTAATCTGCAGCTGTGAACAGCACCCAGATGGAGAGATGGGTAAGTATGGGGAGGAAAAACAGCCCCAGGTTTTTCCTCTCTTTAGGAGTCAGCCGGAAAGATGGGATGACAACATACTTCTTCCTCTCCCTCTTATTCAGTGGGAGGACACAGGGCCTCTGTCGATACCTCTCCTTTTCATCAAACTGAACAAATTGTCTGGTGATGTAGATGTTTTCAAACTTACAACCCCAGGGGCCCAAAAATCGCTTCATAAAGAGGCCAGTGCTGAGCAGAACAAGAAAAAGCCCAGCAAAGGCGAGCAGCTTCTGCCCCAGGGAGGAAAACACCTCCATCATGGTGGTCACAGGGTGTAAGACACTCAGGACTTCTCCTTTGGTGTTGTTTAGCTGTTCCTCCAGGACATGTCTGGGACTGAAAAGAGAGACCACCAGTGTCTGATTCCAGGAAACGAGGTCATCAAATACATTCAGTGGAGTGGCAAGGCCATAAATCCACTGAATGGCTTCAATGTATTTTTTCAGAAGTGGAAAATGTACGGAAAAGCTCTTTGCCCTCAGGTTGCAAGTCATACTGTCCAGGAAACATTTAAAGTTGTGAAAAATATTTTCCACGTGGCCAAAGATCACTATGCCCGTGCCAGCTGCAATCAAAGCGTTCCTGCCTTCACGCAGGCCACACGAGAGAAAGACCAGAAGAATGAAACAGCGCGAGTGCCTGGAGCAGCCCAAGAGAACACACATGACCATCCAGGAGGTGGCGAAGGCCACCACTGATGGCAGAAACCAGTAGAAGGCCACAGAGAGGAGGCTCGCTGAAATGAAGGCCACAAAACAGCACACTCCCAAGTGCTGGAGAAAGTCCACCCATCCAGGACCTCTCGGAAACACGTACATCCTCCAAAGACTTAGGAAGACATCCATGCTCGAGGTCCACATGCCCATGATCCCTGTGTCCCTAGGAATGAAAAAGAAACCAAGATCAGAAGATGCTTAAGAGCCAGGAGGTGGATGGATGCATGACATGGTGGTGATTCTCCACCCCTCCCTCTTTCCACCCCTTGCAATGAGACCTCACAGCTTTTCCCACCAAGAGGTGAGAGAAAGAGAATCCATCAAGAAGTGGACTCTGTTACTCCATTCCTTGAATCTGAGCAGGACTTGTGACTGCTTTGGCCAGTAGAATGTGACAGCAGGGCGGTGTGCCAGTCCCTAGCCCATGGCCCGCTCCTGCATGCTCTCTTGGAGCTCTGCCATCGCCATGGTAACATGGCCAGCTGTACTCATCTCCTATAGCCACACAACAAATTACCATGAACTCGGTGTTTCAAAGAAACATCTACTTATCTTCTTACAACTCCAGAGGTCCACTAAACTGTGCTCCTACTGGAGGCTCTGGGGAGAATGTGTTTCCTTGCCTTTCTGGCTGCTAGAGTCTTCCTACATTCCCTGGCTCATAGATCCTTCTTCCATTTCAAAGCCAGCAAGGCTGCATCTTCCGTCCTCTGTGACCTCTGTTTCCATCCTCTGATCCTTCTGCTTCCCTCTTATAAAGACCCTTGTAACTACATGGGGACACCCAGATAATCCAGGATAATACCCCATCTCAAGATCATTGACTTAATCATTGACTTAATCTGCAGAGTCTCTGTTAGCATGTAAGGCAACATGTTCACAGGTTCTGGACATTCAGACATGAATATCTTTGGGAGGTCATGGTCCAGCTTTTCACACCAGGTTAGACTTCTGGTCAACGAGCCTACTTGACTACTCAATGCCATCAACTTGGCCAGTGGTCACCCAGCTACCAGTCATGTGATAGAGGCCAGCCTAGATAGACTAGCCAGCACCCCCACCCCCCGGCACCAACCCCACCAACCCACCAGCTGGCCATGGACCCATGAAAAAGAATAAATGCTGTTTTATTTTAAACCACTGAAATCTGTTCTGGTCTGTTAGGCTGTAATTGTTAATTGATAAAGGCAACAGTACTGTATCATGGGCCTAATAGTTGAAACAAACAGTAGGCTGATGGATAGGCGGAAGTCTCACCGAATTGCATTATGTAAGAGTACTCTTTAATAGTCATCTATTTTTCTTGTGCTGTAATTTTACAGACCAGAAAGCATACCAAGGGCATCCAAACTTCAGTGTGGAATTGGACTGAGGCCATTATACCTCTGCTCTGTAACCACTGCTTCTTCCTCCTCTGCCCCTACCTTCAGTGTACAGTTGTCTCCTGAGAGTCTTACAAGGAAAGGAAGGATATTTTTGTCTCTAGAATTAATCATCTTTTCCTTTTTCCAGACATAGGATAATTAAAATAAAGATGCTATAATGCTGCTACCACCCTGTTAGTCATGCATATTTAGGTCTATGATGTACTCAAAGAGGCTAGGATTCATATGGAGTATGATAAAATAAATTTGAGATTTGTCTTTCTTAATTGACATGAAAATATCTAACAAGCATGGTATCATATGCATAGGATTTTAATGAGGACACTGATCAATTTTAAACACTGTCAAATACATCCCTTCTCTCATAAATATAATGGAGCTGGATTTATGGAGTCGGTTAACTGCTAGAACCAGTGAGTTTCACTCATCATGTGAGATATGTGTGGAGTGCTGATAGAAGCATGAACTGGGCCACCAGAGGTGAAAAAATTATTGTCTTTCTGTGTTCAGGCTGAAGAGGGTTAATGAAAGGCAGAAGTAAGAGGAGGGGGAAAGGCATGTCAGGAATAAACATGGAAATTTCTCTAGCAAGAGAATAGAGGGCATGGATCTTTGGGCACAAATTCTGAACGCAAATGCTCAGAGCAGACAAGAGACATGGGGAGAATCTGAGTTTTGAAGAAGGGTCATTATCACATAAGACTGGCCTTGGCAGAGATCAGAATTGTACACATGAGGATGTTCCTACTCCATCAGGAGGAAAGGAAATTAGAATAAAGATTAGGATGGGAAACTGCAAAAGACCATAGTTCTTTTCCCCTGCAAACTTGCTTTCTTTCTGAATCAGGTTGGATGGAGGGTTGGTCGTGGCTACATGCACAGTGGCCAGTGAAGACAGAGACAGCCATCATGGATGGGCCCTGAGCTCCTGAACCCAGCATTGCTAACCCTACCCAACTTCATTATGTGAATAGGAGGGCTTGGTGGATGAGTGGGCAGTGGGCAGAGGGCCCAGCAATAGAGCAAGTGAAGAGCTGCTACTTCTCCTCTGTCCCCAGGCATTTTCGTTGCCATTACTTTGACTTTGACCCCAAACCATCATTTGACTAACCGATACACTCATAAGCATTCTTTGCCCTCTATGTTTTAGGCACTTTCTATAAAGCATCCATACTCCCTACTCCAACCCATGGATTAGGAAGCTCTTCCCGTTTTACACAGTGGAACCAAGACTCCATGTGCTTATTGAAATTTGCCAGCGATCATGCAGAGTAGATGGTACAGCAAGATTCACACCAGTATCTCCTGATTCCCTCCCTCCTGCAAACTGCCTGGATTCCAAGACTCTGACTTAGCTGACAGGACAATCAGCTTGCTGTGTCTGTGCCTACTGGAAACATGTCACACTTTCTGCCAGGGACTGTTTAAGGGCTGACCCGAATATCACAAACCCATCTCCACTATCTTCAGTGTTTTTTCCTCCTACATCTAAATAATCAACCATAATCTGTCTCCAATTAGCAGATTCTTCTCTAACCAAATCAGAAATCCCAGCTCTTTTGTTTATTTTTTTTCTAATTTCCTTTATGAGGCACCCTTCTGCTTGCCTCCTGAAATATTAATAATGTATACTGTGGTTCTTTTTCCCCTTCTCTTGCCTTCATCCTCGTACAATGTGTTCTTAACACTGATATTTCCCTGAAAGTATGAAATGGGTTTATGGACACATTAAAATTTTAACATTCTGCAATAAAATCTAGTATCAATTAAATAAGATCTATGCCTGTAATTTTGTCCTGTAAGAGGCACATATTTGCTCAACAAGCTACAGATCTAAACTTATCCTCTTGTAATTGTGCTGAAAACAGCATGTCACCCAAAGACACCGAACCTTTCCACATTGAGAAGACCAGACACATTTGCTCCTATTTTACAGCTCAAGCCACAGAGCAGAGCTTTGGACCATGGGCCTGCCCTTCCGTTCCTGTCAGGGGTGGCTTAGATTTCTTCTCCATTCTCAGTTCCTCATTTTCCCCACTTAAATTTAAGACCTACGTGCTCCTTCCTGGTGAGGTTTAAGGAGGAAAATTTTAGCACCCTTAATACTCCTTGGGCATAAGGTGTCCCACAGATAAAACCCCTTACTTCTTGCTATTTCTCTGCTGACACAGAAAATTGAGAACTCCCATTCTCTGCCCTTCAGGCAAAGATGGAATTCCCAAGTTGAAGGGAGGCTCAGATTCAGGGCAGGACTGTACCACCCTCCCAGCCCTGCAATGCTGCCCCTGGTGCCTTCAGAGGTGGGCTGCCTTCTTTCCTCTCATTCCTGTGGCAGTGAAGCTATTCTGCTTATCTTTTTGCAAATAACTTCAGTTCCTTTCTTTCCAACAAATCACTGAATCTAACTTTTGAAAAGTTACTTGCTTGGTTCTTTCTCAAAGATTTTGTCAAGCATGGACACTGATTCTTACATTTTAATTGAGAGCTGGAGGGAATTGTATAGATCAGGGCTGCTCAGATGTGAGCTTGTCATCACTGGGGGAATCTTGTGAAAATGCAGGTCTTGATTCAGAAGGTCTAAGGTGCATCTGAAGTTTTGCAATCTAACAAGTTCCAGCTGACACTGACATGGCTCATCTGATGACCAGACCTCAGGTAGCAAATTCTAGAATCAGTGCTGAGAGAACTTTCTGTGATAATCGACATGTTGTATATCTGAACTGTCAACACAGGGACACAAGCTGCATGTGAGTACTAAGCACTTGGGATGGGGCTAGTGCCAAGGAATAGAATTTTGAATTGAATTGAAATTGAAATAAGTGATAAGTGAATATCTACATATTGGGTATCATGGTTCCAGGTGAATGATACCAAACCAGATGATTTTCACAGCAGAGGAAATGAAAATGTAGAGAGAAGAGGGACCCACCAAAGCTGTCCTGGCATTTGGCAAAGCCTGAAGCAAGAGCCCAGTTCACCACAAATCAACACTTTTCCCATCACATCAACATCTCTTCACATCAATAACTCATGAAAAGGACTTTTCACTATCCTTTCTAAAATCCTTACTAGGGTCCCTGAGTAATGGGACTGAATGTTCCCACATACCTATCAGTCTGCTAGATTAGCCATAAAAATACCTTAGGCTCTGTGACTTAAAGAGCAGACAAATATATTTCTCACTGTTCTGAAGGCTGCAGATCCCATACCAAAGTCCTATGGGGTCAGGTTCTGGTGAGGGCTCTCTTCCTGGTTCACTGATGGCCTCCTTCTCTCTGTGACCTCACATGGCATAGAGAGGAGGGTGGGCTCTCTGGTACCTCTCCTTTTCCTCCTCCTCCTCCTCCTCCTCCTCCTCCTCCTCCTCCTCCTCCTCCTCCTCTTCCATACCCTTCTTTCTTTCATACTGTATTATCCTTAAGTATACCGACCTTTCCAATATGTCACCCAGAGATCATTTCAGCCTCAGCTCTATTTGGCCACAAGTCTTTTCTTTTAAGCAATAACAGAGCAGTTATAAGGACACTAATCCTATTGGGTAAGGGCTCCACCCATATGACCTCCTATAATCTTCATCGCTTCCTTGGAAACCCCATTTCCAAATGCAGCCACGCGGGTTAAGCCTTAAACATAGACTTGTGGTAGATGGGGAAACAAACATTCAGTCCATAACAATACCCGATTTGTCTCCAGGCACCAGAAGGTACCTAAAGAAGTGGACAAACCATAACTTTGGTCTCTGTCTGAGACTTAGTAACTTAACAGAAACACTACTACTAATAGATAGCAGTTATGAGTTTGTTACCACAAATTGTTCTAGCATTTGATATACATGATTTCCATGAATCTTATATTTTTGTGTCTACATCTTTTTTAGATGGTAAAATGAGGCTCAGAGAGGTAAAATACTTGATTAAGGTCACAGAGCTAATCAGTGGAAGAACCAGGATTCTAATCCATGACACTGAGGGATCAAATGGCGAACTCTCTGCCCTCTTCAACACGATCTTCAAAGGTCTTCTAACTTTAGGTGAAATATGTTCCCAGGTTCCCATCCACATGTGTGGGCTAAAATTCAGACAGGGTGTAGGAAGAGCTTGCCCTTCACTGTCAACACATCCGATGTCCTTCCCCCTCTTGCCAGCACAGCCCTACTGAGCAGGCAGACACTCTGCTCAGCTGCATGAAGCCACTCATGAATTCCCATGTTTACTTAGAGATGGCAACAGCCAGCATTAGGCTCACCCTTGCCCAGCTCTTAAACAAGGGCTCCCTGGACTCAGGCCCATCCTGGTCTGAGGTCCTAGGTGAGAGGCCCTGCTCCCAACCAATCCTGGATAGGGGAAGAGAGGCGCATTGCGTCAAGGTCCCTCCTTCTCTATTAGCTGGGTCAGGGTGGGCCCTCTTCCTGACCTGGCAGACACAGGCAGGGCAGGCAGCACCAAGACTTCCTGAAGCCTGTCTGCAGGGTCAGACAGGCATGGTCAAGAGTGAAGAAAATAAGGAGACACAGATACTCTGGGGTGTGAAACAATGGGCAGTAGATATCTGAGGTGTCGAAGGGACCATGACCCCTATTTAAGTTGTAGAGGAAATAACCCCCAAACCAGCAGGATTTTTTTCAAGATTATATATAAACTCTGTGTGGCCAGATGTTCTGATTATTTTCAAGTCAGAAATCTAGATTTCTGAGCTGGGGTTATAGCTCAGTAGTAGAGCAAGTGCTTAGCATGTACTAGGCCGTGGTTTTGATCCCCAACCCTGGGGGAAAAATTCTGGATTTCTTTGGGTGATATCTCTTGAATAAAGAAAAAAGAAAGAAAAGAATTTGGCTCAACTTGTTTGCAAGCACTCTGGCTGATTTTGACCATACCTATGAGTCTGCAGCCCGTGAGCTTCAGTGATAGCCACTTTGCTCCCTCTTCCTGTCTGCCCCCTTCTCACCTTAATCTCTCTCCCAACCACTTCCCAGAATTACCTTTCTACCCTCTTATCCTTTGTGATGTTTTCAAATCATGCTATAAGCCAATTTCTAGTCTCACATATAAAGGGCTTTCTCTATGACTTGGGCATGTTTATTTTTGCTCAAAGATCTCTAACTCCATTTTATTCCCCTGTCTGGTGCTTACTGGATTCCCCTCTCACCTTCTACATTGTTTCTTTCAGCAGCTTCTAAAAGGCTGCCTGATCCTTTTAACCTGTCATTTCTCTTTATTTTGCTTCCATTATCAATAATGTTTAGTGCCTGAATTCACAGCCTCGTCTCCCCAGCATAGAAAGCCTGCTCCTTGCTTTTACCAACAGCAATTCCCCAGTAGTAATTACCACTTCCTTGCTTTCATCCCTCACCTACAGTTTGCATCACATGGCAGGCAGAAAGGCCTTAGCTGGAGTCCACAGCAATGTGTCACTGGGGCCCCATCTCTCTTTTACAGGGTCAAAGCAATTTTCTGGTGATGGGGTGGGAGGAAACCGGAGAAGGACAGGGTTGTGGTAAGAAGCCCAGCCCAAGCCCAGAACCCTGCAGAACAGTGCGGTCTTTGTATCCAACCTGAGCCCATGTGCACCTGCTTTTATGCAGAGCTGAGCTGTTGCCATGGGAAACAGAAGCCACCAGGCTTCTCCGTCAGCCCTGCACAGGCTAGCTGGCAAACCCCACAGTAGTGCATGCACTGCCATGGTTTTGTCCAGGTGGAAATAAATGTCACTGGTAACATGAGGGCTGGCATGGAAAAGGATCCATTCCTGACCCCCAAGGCCCCCACCTCGTTGGTGAATCAGGAAGACCTCCATTCCTGAGCAGTCTTTTTCTTTTTTGTTTTCTTTTTTTGTGCTGAGGATTGAACTCAGGGCCTCACACATGGAAGACCAGTGCCCTGCCACTGAGCTTCATCCCCAGCTCCTGAGCACAGTCTTTTGAGCACAGATTAACCCTCAAGATAGAGATGAATGTATCTTTGGTGCAAATACAAAGCCCAGTCAGTCAGTAGCCACAACAGATGGAGCCATGAAATAATAATGAGAGCCTCTAAATGAGAGCCCTCACTTTCTAGATGGGGGGATACTGCAGGTGCACATCATCAATGCAGCTTCAGAGCTGTCAAACAGAAACGGCAGGCTGCTGTGTGGCCCTCCTGCTGGGAAAGACCTGGAGCCCCAGGCTACAGGAGGTGCCCTCTTGCCCACTTATAAAACACCAGCCTCATCTGCAGTTTCCAGCTCATTGTGTCCCTGCTCCCACGCAGAAGACAAAGGCTTATGCTCACCAAGCCTGGTTACAGTCTCCAGACACCCTGGGGGGAAATAAACCCAGAAGGACAGTTCCTCTATCCCTCCTGAGTTCCTCTAAACGGCTCTGCAAATCCCTTAAAGGAGACTTTCAGCCCCTCAGCCTCCTCGCTTCCTCCATAACTTGATGGAAATCTCATTTTAAAGGAAATCCGAATAAAGGGCACAGTAAAATAGGAAGAAGAGTGGGCAGGGAAACCAGAGGCCTATGGCCTAGACTCTCCACTCCAAACAGGTCACTTCACCTCTTGGGACCTCTGCCCAAGAGCTAACTGGGTTCTAAGGTCTGCACCAGCCCCGTCTTCTCTGAAATGAAAAGTGGATCAGAGCCACAGAGTGGGCTCTTGGCATGGATAGTTTGCACCCACTTCTGAGACAGAATAGCAAAGGCACCTGTAAGTGAGACAAGAAGAAAAAAAGGAGGGCTGCTTTTCCTTTCTTTCCCTTTTTTTTTTTTTTTGTGAAGCTCTTGCTTTGGTTGGGAACATACTGTTCTCTCAGACGGCCAAAATAGCTGGAGCAGGAGCCCAGGCCTCTGTTTGAAGGGGACTGACTTCCTCATCTCTTTGTTTTAATCCTTCTTGCCTTGGGAACCTTAGCAAATGCCTTACTTTGTGAAAGCAACATTCACACAAGAAAGGAAAGACTGATGAGGGCTATGGGTAAACAGAAGAGCATCCATGGAGAGAGTCCGTCCCTCACTGCAGGCTGCCAAACCCTGGTGTGCCTGTTAGTGAGGCAGGGCCTCCTGTCCTACCTAGGACAGGGCACCAGCTCCTCCCTAGGCCAGAAGCCTCTGCTCCTAGGGTCGAGTCTGCAAAGCCAGGAGATGGCACAGGGCTCCACACTGCCCTAGCAGGAGGGTGCAGTCTTCCCAGAGAAGAGAATACTCAGATACCAACATTAAAGACTGTCTTTCTGATATTTCTATTCATAGGCAGACTGTGGAGCAGAGGAGTGGTCATAATTGCTTATTCTAATTAACCAATACTTTTTTAAAAAGCAATTTTAGAAAAAAGATTAGTCTGAAAGGTTACTTACAGATTTCTCTCAGGTTCTTCTTTGAGTGCAAAAAAAAAAAAAAAAAAAAAAAAGCCCTTCCCAAGGGCTTGCAAGTCTTAATATAGGGCAGGAAAAAGGAACCAGAAATGAGAAGAGGGTAGTGTCATCATGAATCAATATCTTTATTTCCTCCATAAAGTGACTACGTCATTCAATATCAACAAGGGGTGAAACTGATGCGAAGGAACTACATCGTGCATTCTGATATTTTTCACAGAATACAGGTTCCACAAACCAGCTCTGGAAAATAATGAAATAGTATATTTTCAAGCACAAGGGAAGGAGTTATAAAAACATGGACAGTCTCTCTTCCTCTTTCCTCTTTTCTCCTAATGTGTAATCCCTAACTCTACTCTAGAAAGGCAATTGATAAGCAAGTGCCCTCCCCTGCTCCCATCTACAGCTGAAGGGCAGTTTCACCAAGAAGCCACCTCTGCACCCATGACCAAGTCAGGGCTGATAATGGTGTCACGCCGTGCAACCACACGGAGACTTTCCATCTTAGAAATTTAACTTCCAAGTTGAAACGATGGTATTTTATACTTTTAGGGAATTAGCAAAGCCTCAAAACCTTTCTACAACATTATTATTTATCTTTTCATTGAGACTCATAATATGTCTACAAAAGCTTTTATCTCAAAATTCATGATTCCTAGTGAACTGCAAATATCCCTGGGAAGGAGGTTGTCTTAAATATCATTACTGCCAATTTGTGTCTGATGACTGAGTGAAGGCTAATGGATGCTTCAAAAAGCAAGAAATAGTTCCAAAATTTACAAGTTTGACAACTGTACATTGAGATAGTACATAGTCATAATTTACAATCAGTCTTCTGACAGAAGTCTTGACTTCCTCCCCCTCTCAAAATGTTTTTTGTTTATTTCAAACACACGATCCAATATCTTCAACCATACACACAGGTTCTAATCTGGAAAAACATTTTTCCCTCCTCCTCTGAAATTTTTCAATTATCATTCATTTGGATTCAATTCAATGAAATTCAATTGAACCACATACAGATTGATAGACGTTTATTGAAACTCTACTCAAGGCTTAGGCGCTAGGGGATATAAAACCTAATAAAAATCTAACACCTGATTTTCAAAGGACTCATAATTTACTTGAGGATAAATGGTGAATATGAGACAGAGAGAGAGAGAGTAGCGTGGAACTGCTTGGGCAGGGAAAGAATATTCCTAACAGGAGTTTGGGGAATACTTTATGGAGAGGTGAAAACCTTGAAGACTGAACACAATTTAAACAGATCTAAGGAGCAGGAGAGAATTTCCAGCAGATGAGATGCTTGTGAAGGTCCAGAAGCAGGAAGCAGTGTATCCCATTCTGGAAGTTTTGGGCTCAACTAGATCTTCAGAGAGCTAGGAGGAGGAGGTAGGAGTCATACCAAAGGGGCCTGGAGTGTGGCCCTCCACCAAAGGTGCTTGGCCTTCCTCATTTGACCTGAGGTCCCCAAAGAGTAATAATCCTATCATGGCCCTGTCCACATTGGTTTTAGACATATATAGGTAAAAAAAAAAAAAATTTAAAAAGTGGATTTGTTTTTCAAGTAATTTTCATTTCATGGAATGTGCTTCTAGTTTTGTTGTTGTTTGTGCTATGGATGGAACCCAGGGCCTCCTGCACACTAAGCATGTGCTCTACCACTGAGCTATCCCCTGGCTCATGTTTTTTTACTTATACCAATAATAATGATTTTCTTTTACAATAATTTTTAAATTTAAAATGATGTTGATATTAAGAAAACTATAAGATAAATAATTGTACAGGTGAGACATTATAATCTCTCACCAAACATCATGGTGAAGATACACAAATGTCAGATGTTTGGGAGACACAACTATAGAGCAATAGATAATGGGGAATTAGAGAATTTGGTGAACAAATTGGCATTGTAAAAAGTCAGTGAGCAGCACTGGAGAGGGCGGGAGGGGAATGAACAAAGGGGGCTGAGATACGAGGTAAGACCAGTATATTATTAGTTAGGGTTCTCAAGACCAACAGAGGAAACAGGGTTGTGTGGGGGGAGACTATCAGGAGACATCCCAGTCAAAGCCCAGGGAGCATGGCTGCCTGCCATGGGTCACAGAGGCAAGCCTTGGCTCCCAGTGAGGAAGGAGGAGCAGCAGGCGAACACTCCAGGCAGGAAAGGGCCATGAAATTCAGGGTGCGAGTGAGGCATTGGAAAGTCCAGTTGGGCCTGTGGTGTAGGTACTAGGTGTGAAGGATGCAGGCTGCAGAGGTGCAGCCTCTCCTGCCCCTTCCTGTAGAACTGAAGGTAAATCAAGATGTTCTCATCTGAACAAGAAAGACCCAACTTCAGTGTCCATGCCTAACTGGGCAACAGCAGTGGTCACCCAGAGAGGAAGAGTGAGGAGTGGGGGAGGGGAGGCATGTGGGATATTGAGGACAGGAAGAAGAAGAAGGCTCAGGAAATGGCCCTGCCTTTTGGAAGAGCCATGTCGGTAGACAGCTGGAGGCTGCAGTGGGCTGGGAGTGAACCAGAGGCAAGCCGGGGAGGAACCATCCAGGGGTTACTTGGTAGTAGTGCTGGAGATGAAAACAGAGGAAGAAAGCAGTGACAGAGATGCAATAAGAGACTAGAGAAAATTCAGCCAATCAGACTCACAAAGGAGAACGAAGAGAGCAGGAGAGATGTTGGTAACCCTTTGAAAGCTGAGGATACTTCCAGATCTACTGGGGAAAGAAGAGACAGAGCCTTCTGCTTGGAGAGCAGAGTAGACCAGAAGTTCCTGACTCATGCAGAGCAAATCTACAGCTGGTACAAGGAGAAAGCATTGGACAAAGGAAACCATGGCCCCTACACAAAAGGGACCCACAGTGGAGCCATTGACATGGCGTTGAAAATCCCCAGCAGATCTCAAGCTTTTTTGAGGGAGACAAAATGGTCAGTTGAGTTTCAACCTTAGAGACCTATGTAGGGTTAAGGGGCTGGGATGTGGACAGACGGATGGAATTCAGCTATTGCTGCAAATTTCCTTTCCTGAGCACTGAGTGAACTCAGAGAATGGAAAAGCTAGGCTCAGCTGGGAATTTTACCCTGGTCAGCTCAAATGTTCCTTAATGACTTTGAAAGTCTGCAGTTAGTAAGCTGGACTCTTTGACAGTATCTGTCTGCACTCCTCAAATGAATAGCCTCAGAACAGCCATAGTTGAAAGAGCCTGGTACACAGGAACCATCCAGATTCCAACACCAGGGCCTGGTGGCCACCAGCCAAGTAAAATCAGGCCTGAACTTCCAGGGTGTCTCTGGGATTCTGCCTCAGGTGGCCACTGAAATTACCATATGATCCTAAGCTCACATTCAGGATCATCTTTTGTTCTTTCTCCTGCCTCCAAGGAATCTCTGTCCTTCAGAGGTCATTTTGGATTCCATGAGTCATAGAACTATAGAGAATACCAGCCTTGTCTCTGACCCCTGCACCACCCAGCTCAGGAATCCTCTGGAAAACCAAGATAGGGAGAAGATGTTTTGTGAGATGGTATGGCCTGGCATAGATAGGGATTGTCACATTGTTTGTTTGGTAGCTTTAATCTGTTAAAATTGTTACAGTATTTCTAGAACAACTTATTTGAGGCCATGCATTTCTTACACTGAATGAAGAATGAGAAGGGCTGGGGATACAGCTCAGTGGTAGATTCCTTACCTAGCATGCATGAGGCCCTGGGTTCTGTCCCCAGTACTGCAAAAGAAAATAATAATAATAATAATAATAATAATGATAATAATAATAATAATAATAATAATAATAATAATAATAAAAGAGAGTGAGGATTCTGTCATGTGAATCCAAATCCAGCTGTGGCCATCTATGTCACCTCTGACCTAATATTTAGTCCCCTTCATTCAGAGCCCTCACTGCAGTGGGGCTTTTCTGTGAGTATCAATCATAACCTTCCCAATGACAGATCCTGACCTTTTCTGCTCTGCCGGTACTGCAGCCTCCAGTGTTTGCACTCACTCTGTCCGGAAGCTGCTTCCCTGCCTTGACCTTTCTTCCTCCCAGGACATTCTTAGCATCATCTGCTTTTTTCCCCTGTTCAAGGGCACTCTTCAGGCATCGTTGTGCACCAGGCCTGTGGTGGGTCCCAGGGGTCCCCTGATGAAAGAGGCCTGACTGCTGAAGCTCATGACGTGTAAGGAAGTCCAGACAGGGAGTGTGTTAATCCGCCTTCCATTACTGTAACAAATACTAGTGATAAATCAACTGTGAAGAAAGAAAAGGTTCATTTTGGCCCATAGTTTGGAGGTTTCAATCCGTGGTTGGTTGGCCTGATACTTTTGGGCCTGTGGGAAGGCAGCACATGGTGGTGGGAGGAAACTGCTCGCCTCATAGTGGCTGGAAAGCAGAGAAAAAGAGGGAGAGACCAGAGTTCTACTATTCCCATGTCTAAGGACGTGACCCCAATAACCCAAAACCTTCCATGGGCCCCAAGTCTTAGAAGTTTCCACCACCTTCCAGTAGCAACACAGGCTGGGGACAAGGCCCTTAACTTATGGGCTTTTGTGGGACATTGAAGATCCAAACCATAGCAGAGGGACAGGAAGTGGTGGAGAAAAGCCTGAAAAAACAGTGGGGAGGATCTCTGAACTTCCTGGGGACAGAAGTTGGAGTAAGGGAAAGACAGGAGTGAGAGGATGAGGATGAGTTCGCTGGTTGGAGCAGGAACATAAGCAAAGGCAGAGAGCCCTGGGAGTGCCAGCATGGCCAGGCCAATTCTCACATGCAGCCTTTACCCAAGTATCCCTTGGGGTCAGAGCATGGATATGTGATTGGCTGTGGCCCATGGGACTTGAGGGGACTTCAATGAGGAGCTTATGGTAGAGCCTTCCTCTCTTAAAAGGCTGCGCATGGGAAGGAATAGGCTCTGCTTTGCAGGGAGTGCCCTTCTATGATGTCTGAACAGCTGGGACCACTGTTTTTAACACGAGAAGGATCAGAGTCAAAAGATGGGAACCAGCTGCATTCCCAGTGGCACTTGGCCACTGGACCAACCCTTGATCTCTTCTGCTCCCTGACCCCTGACATGAGACAGTAAATATCCTAACTGTACAGCCACTTTTAAAACACAGACTTGTTTTTGACATCAGTTTTGGGTTTTACAACAAAAGTGAGTAAAGATAGATTCCCCAGATGCTTCTCATCTGTAAACATGCATAGCCTCCCCGAGTATGAGCACCCTCTCTAGAGGGCACACTCTTACCACTGAGAACACCCACTGACATGTCATTATCAACCAAGTCTACGGTTTACGTTAGGGCCCACTCCTGGAGTTGTGCATTCTATGGATGTGGACAAATGTATAAATGACATGTATCTACTCTTACAGAATCACACCAAGTAAGTTCCTTGTCCTAAAAGTCCTCTAGCCATCATTAACTATTTTACGGTCATTTTGCCTTTTCCAGAATGTTATAATTGAAATCATACAGTATGTGGCTATCAGATTGCTGCTTTTTCTTAGTAATATTTAGGATTCCTCCATGTATTTTCATGGTCAAGCCACTTTTAAATGTCGTTCTATTAAGATATAATTGACATACAACAACCCACACATGTTTAATGTGTTTGATTTAATATGTTTTAACATGTGTGTATACCCATGAAACTGCCATCCTAATCAAGACCATGAACATAGAACATGTTCGCCACCCCCTGTAGCTCCCAGTGCACCCTTGTGATCCCCCAGACCTCAGCCCCTCCTCAGCCTACCACTCATCTGCTTTCTGTCACTGTAGATTAGTTTGCATTTTCTAGATGTTATAGATGGAACCATACACTCTATCTTCTGTTTTTCTTTTTGGCTTAGCTCTTTCCATGCACCATAACTGTTTTAAGATTTATCATGCAGTGCTTATATGAAGAGTTCATTTCTTTATATTGAATGTACCTCTATTTGTTTATCCATCAGTCTGTTGATGAATGTCTGAGTTGTTTCCACTTTGGGAGCTATTAAAAATAGAGCTGCTGTGAGCATTTGAATATAAAGCTTTGTAGAGACATAGGCATTCATTCCTTTTGGAAGTATCTAGCAGTGGACTAATGGATCATGTGGTCAGTATTATGGTTTAGATGTGAGGTGTCCCCCAAAAGCTCATGTGTGAGACAATGCAAGAAAATTTAAGGTGAGATGATTGGGTTATGAGCGTTTTAACCTAATCAATGCATCAATTCCCTGATAGGGATTAACTGGGTGGTGACTGTAGGCAGGTAGAGTGTGGCTGGCGGAAGTGTTGGCTGGGGGTGTGCCTTTGGGGTGTATATTTTATCTTTGTTGAACAGAGATCTCTCTTTCTGCTTCCTGGTGCCATGTTCCCAGATGCTTTCCTCTCTGCCACACACTTCTGCCATGATGTTCTGCCTCACCTCAGGCCCCAGGGAATGGAGTCAGTAGATAGATTGAGTCCTCTGAAACAGTGAGCCTCAAATAAACTTTTTCCTCCTTAAAATTGTTCTCCTTAGGTCTTTTGGTCCCAGAAGTGAAAAAGCGTTAAATATTCCATGTGCATTCAACTTTTTGTGTGTGGCAGTGCTGGGCATTGAACAGAGGGCCTCACACATTCTAGTCAAGCACTCTGCCACTGAGCTACATCCCCAATCCCTCAAATTGCAATCCTCCTGCCTCAGCCTCCCAAGTAGCTGAGATTAGAGGTATGCACCACTATGCCAGCTTTAAACTTTTAAGAAATGGCCAATAATTTTTAAAGTGGTTGTACCTTTTTATATTTTCTCCAGCAAGCAACGTGGGGGTTCCAGGTGTTCTGTGTCCTCACCAAGACTTGGTAGTTTTTTAGCCACTTTAATAAGAATATCATTATAATTTTAATTTGTGTCTTCTTGATTAATTAATAATGTAGAGCCTCTTATCTGCTTATTTGTCATATATATATATATGTATGTATATATATATGTGTGTGTGTGTGTATATATATATATATATATATATTGTTTTTTTTTTTTGGTGACCTCAAGTTCAATTTTAATCCAACTGCCACAGTAACAGAATTCCATTCTGGTAAAATTAGTATCTTCTTTATAAAAATAATAAAGAAAATCATCATTAACTCTACTATTCAAAGTCAATTCACTGTTTATTTCATATATTTAAGATATTCTTCCAGTTGATAATTTACATTTAAGTTTAATTTATAGTTTTTTAAAAAAATAGACAAATTTTTAAATGCTATCAATCTGTCTTTGAAACCATGCTTAAAAAATTCTACTCCCCACAAGTTTTGAATATTTGTTTGTTATTGGAGGGAGGCATTCATATTTAAAAATAGAATCCAATACTTAATAGATTATAAACTAAGAATAATTATAAGCTAAGGATAAACATAAACTAGGCATCTGCATTAGCTTCCTGTTGCTGCTGTAATAAGTCATTATAAACAGGGACTTAAAACAGTCCAAATTTGTTGTTTTATAGTTTTGGAGGGGATGAGTTTGAAATGGGGTTTACAGGGCTGCAGGGAAGGTGTCCACGGGACGGTCTTGGGTTCTTGCCTCTTGCAGGGTCTAGAGGCCACACACATTCCTTGCTAGCGCCCCCTCCCAACTCCAAAGCCTGCAATTGCATTATGACATCATCTGCTTCTGTAATTATATCTGCTGCTCTGGAAACGATTCTCCTGCCTCCTCTCGTAAGAACCTTCATGATTGCCTTGGGCCCTCCTGAATAAACTGGAATAATCTCCCATTCTCAAAATCCTGAATTTAATTATATATGTATGCCATTTAAGTAACATATTTAGAATTTCCAGGGATTGGAATGAGGGTTTTTTGGTGGCCCTTTATTCTGTCCACCACAGAATCAAATATTGTTTTTTATCTAAATGGTTCAACATTCAGCCCAACATTATTTGTTAAATAAGTTCTCCGATGATTTGAGATATCAGCTTCATCTTGTAAGAATTTCATATGGGATGTATATTTATGTCAGAACTTGCTGTTCTGTATCTCTGATCCACAGAATAAACTTTGACATGTGCACCTCCGTCCCCGTGGCTACAGGTTCTAGTACTCACTCCTTCCTAGGACTCTCAAAACACCCCCTCCCCATCCCCAACCATTTCCTGCTTCTGTTCTCAGCTTCAGTGCCACCATGCCTCATGGGCTCACTGCACCCCAGCTCAGACCAGAACAGTTTAGTGATGTGGCAACCTGTTTAACCCACACATAGCAGCACTGTGGATGGACACTGCCTTGTAAAGAGTCCTCCAAGTGAAAAACAAGATTGGTGAGATGTGCTATGATAGAATAGGACGCCGGCTCATACTCTGTGAAGAAAATTGATACCATTTTGGATATAGATAGATAGATAGATAGATAGATAGATAGATAGAGGGAGAGAAACCAATATTTATTGATAATGCTCAGATTAATAAAGCTAGTCCCTAGGGCTACAGAAGGAACAAGCCATCTCTGACTGTGTGTTCTGTCTGGTGGAGAACTCAGAGAGAGAATTCTGTTACAATTGAGCTTACCACTGGACTGGCATCCCTGTTAATCTTTATAAAGGTTTCCATTATGTTAGCATTCATGAAAAACCACCATGTGATTCATTTTGCCAAATAGCAGAATCTGTTCAACACCTACGATGTCCATACTAGCATTTGATGGTCTGTAATATTAATGTCCTAAGTAGTCCTTTGTAAAATTACTGTAAATATCCGTAGCTCACTTGAAGGGCTGCCTGGTATTTGCTTCCTTGTCCACATCGGCTTGCTGGTGGCATAATATCCAGCAACCAGGATAGGAATCATTTTTTTTGGTTATTATAGAAATGTGTATTCTCAACAAGTGATTTAAAACTACTATTTCTGCTCTTTAATTGCACTGAGGCAGGGTAAAACCAGATGACCCCCAACGTCACTTCTGGCTTTCATTCTATACTACCACAGTCCCTATTACTGCAAAATTATCCAGTGTGTGACTCTAAATGACACTAAGAATTTTAGCATTTCCCAGTGTAACATGGAGTTAGGCAGTCGGGTTCTTTGTCTCATGAATTTAAGGAATGAAATCCATGGACACAGAGTGAGAGCAAAGTAACAGGATTTCTTAGAGTAAAAGAAAGCAGAGCTCCTAAAGGGGACAGGCCCCAATAAAGGGACACCCATGGGTATCTGGTATCTAGGGGTCTTTAAAGGCACCTCTGGTGGCCCAGTGCAGATGATTGGTGGGGTAAGGGATGCCAGCATGGACCAATCGAACTCTTCAAGCTCTGAGCTTAATAAGCCAATCAGAAGTACATAATTTTGATCCCTTTATATCATTAAGAGGACAGGTCTCACCTGGGGATTATTGATGCACTTAGAGGAAGTAGGGGTCTGCTTCTTACAGTCAGCCATTGCTAGGGTAAGGGGAGGGTAACTAAGGAAGGGCTGCTAGGTTGAAGCTATGAAGAACAGAAACAGGTATACTAGCTCAGAAGTCATTGTGATGAATGCTGGCATGGAGTAGCATGTCACAGGATGTCTTTCAGACCCAATGTCCCTGCGGAGGTTGGCATAATGTCCCCTCCTCCTGTTCTTCTCCAAGGCCCTCATCCTGGCTGCCTATGGGAGATCTATCTTCCTGCCTCACCAGCATCCTCTTCTTAAACTCATGAGAAATGGGATCTTGAACCTCATTTGATTCCTGCAAACATGGACCCTGCCCATGGTTGGATAATTCCAGAAATTCTTCCTACTCACTGAAGGAGGCAGTGGTGGCCCCATTCCCATGGGATGCCCCCAGAGAAGCCATTCCTGTAGAAGCCTGGGACTCCAGGGTATGGAGTCTGGGGGAAGAGCCACCAAACAACTGGTCACAAGAACTTGCTCCCCAGTCCTGACCCAGAAGATCCTGGTTCCCAGTGGGAAGTTCAGCTAGATAAAGGATGGAATTTTTATAATAAGTGCATATAATAAAAAGGGAGTGGGGGAAATATTTGCCTCCTGAGATTAAAACAAAATTTAATATGGTGTCTTTATACCAAGGAGCCATAAATAAAAATGAGGCAGCTCTTTATGTACTGAAATGGAATGACCTGCAAGAAGTACTAAGTGGGAAAAAAAATACTAAGTGGGGGGGAATGACGAACAGAACGATGGGTATTTATACACACCATCTGTGCAAAGGGGTAAAAAAGAATATATAGGCTTATGTTTAGCTAAACTACTGTCTCTGAAAGGTGACACAAGGAACTAATAGCTGTGTTTGCCTCTGAGGACCTGGTAGCTGAAGGACAAGGTTGAACACAGGGACTAGGTACTTGAATTTTTAATCCATGAACTATTACCTATTCAGAAAAAAAATTACATAACAACAATAAATAGTAAGCTACACAGTTTTGCTAATATAAAATTGCAGCTATATAATTATGTTACTTCTATTAATATATTTATATAAGTATATACACTGATAATTTACCATAAGAGAAATATTGGAAAAGTAAATAATATAGTAGATGGGCCTGCATTTAAAGCCAGATGCTTGCTGGGTGGTGGTAGGCAAGTCACTCCCCTTCACTAGCCTCTGTTTTCCTCAGGGCTAAATGGTGTCTATTATTATTGCCAAGGTTACAGGAGAGGGCGTACTAGGGCCAGCACTGCTCCAAGGGGAATTGGTGGCTGCTACACACAACAGCTCTGGGAATCCACTCTGTATGTGTATGTGGGGGGGGGGGGGCTGGGGGGGGGGCGAGGATGTCCAGGGATACAGGGAGGCTGGCCCAGAGGGCTTGGGGGCAGCATGGTCTTCCTGGGCATGAATTGCCCCTCTGGTCATTTTGTACCCCTGGAATCCTGAAGAGGTCATCCTATTCTTGGGCTTTCTGAAGTCCCTGGCCTCCTGTTGGCCTCTGTTCTTCTTGGCCACTGACAAGATAAACACTTTGAATTTACACAGCCCCAGACATCTTCCCAGGCCCAGTCCCTCGGGGCTCCTTGGCTGCTCTACAATTGGGAAGCCAGAGGACTCCCAATCCAGGCTGAAGAGCATCTCCTGTCCTTTCCCAAGAGGGGCAGCAGGGTGCTGCACCACGTGGTTAGCCAGGGTCACCCATCATTCCCACAGTTCTTCATTTCAGGGATGAGAAGTTTCCATGAATCAACTCCTGGGTCATGAAATAGGGAAGTGGTTTATTCTCTCCCACCCAACCCCCGGCCTTTGTTTTTCTCTCTCTGGTGGATAAAACAGTCCATGGAGGCTGAGTGACACACGCAGGCTCTGACAGCAGGGCGGGAGGTCCTCTTCCGGGTACCTAGCCCTCCAGCACCAACAGGCAGCCTTGGCCTTTTCTCTTTCTTCCTCTGGCCTTGCTTTTAAAAACCAGGTTCTGTAAGGGGAAATGAATGATTGAAAAACAGATTTCAATATAAGATTGAAATAAAAGAACACTTGTTTTTCATCTGGTCTCTGTAGGTCCCCACCCCCTACCATGCACAGTTGTTCATTTGAAACCACAAAATTAGCTGGAAAAGGGAAATAATAGTAATGTCCTCATTTAACTGTTCCTTCTCTGTAGGCATCACCGGCTGGCTCAGCCTGGCCTCTCTTAGAACCATCAAGAGGGCCAGATTTAGAAGAAATATTACTTCAGCTCTCAAGATGGAAAAACATCTCACCAGGAGGCAGAGACTCTGGAAAATTGCTAATAAATTGTTACTGCCTGCTATTAAAAGGATCGATAAGATAAGGCCACAAATGATGGATGGGAGAGCCTTGTGCTTTGAGTACTAATGGAGGACGTGGCGCCCAACAGCTCAGAGCAGAATCTTGCTGGAGCAGCACATGCCCATTCACCTTCAGCAAAAATCTCAGCTAATTCATTGCCCTGCAGATCAGTAGTAATTGACAGTGGTTATGAATAATTAAATCAAAAGACATGTGAACCTCGGGGATCAGGAAAATTGCCTTATTTGTGTCTGTAACATTGATGATGCACCAACATTGCCTCTCCTATGATTTTATTTATGATATTCTCATGAGGTAAAATTGGGGTAGGGGTGTGACTTCCTTGGGCTGCCCCAGACAGGAAGGAGCAAAGACATCATTGGCTCAACTTCTGATGCAGCCCCACCCAACTGCCCTGCCCACCTGCCTGGCTGGTTCCCTTTCTTTCTGCATGTGGCCCTGAGGGAGGCAGCATGGCTCCACAGCCAGATGGACACTCAGTGGACAGGCTGTTCTGTGGGATCAGACTCTCTCCCAGCATCAGACCTTCCGAGATCCAAAAGTACCACTCATTCCCTGGTGATTTTTCACCATTTCTCTCCCTCTTTTCTTTACTCTTCAGTGTCAGCTATACCAGCAGAGAGGCCTGTGGTAGGATTTCAAGCCTCCCTAAAAGGCTTGTTAGCTCAAATTCTACTTGCCCCTTCCAGTTCTTCCATAAAATTCCCAGACTTTGAGCCCTCCAGAATGCCTTGGTAAACCTCAACTTTCTGTCTAACCATCCCCAAACACATAGAAGGACCTGTGTTAACATTCTCAGGGATCATCCCAGAGAATCAGCTGCTTCTGCAAAGAGCAAGGGCAGGATGCATGACCTGAGTGGCTAGAGTTGTGGGTTCAGGTGGGCAGAAAACTTTAGAATCTGAACATTGCTTGAGCACAGTACTGATGACAATATTGAGGACAGAATGACAACAGGCAAATCAGTTGGGCTCCCTGGACATTCTAACTTTCTTTCCCAAATACCATTCAAGTATTTTTCTGCTCTGAGGAGTTCTGGATTTAACAGAACAGTTGCTATCTGTTCTAAGCTATGCCTGGGCTCAATTCAGCTACCTTTCCTTTCTCCCAGACCAAATGAGCCAGCCTCCTTTCAGCAGGGCCTCCCCGCAGCCAGTGGCTAGGCTCTACAAGCAGCCTGAGTGTTAAGGGACTAACAGTAATAATTTGGCAAGTGGCTAAGGAGGTCTGAGGGTGTGCAGTGAATGTTTTCTGCAGATGGGTTCATGTGTTCTCTCTCTCCCTACCAGCATTCAGTTGAGCATCCAGAGGAGGGAAGGTAGCCCTTGCATAAGATAGTAATGACCCAAATCCAGGGCTGTGTCCTTAACACATTACCACTCACCTTCTGTAGCGGCCTCAGGAAGATGCATTTCTAACAGAAGTAGTTAAGGCACCATGGCAAGAAATGGCAGGGGAATGGAGTGGGGACCCAGATTGCCCCAGTGCAGATGTGTCCTTCTATCTGGGACTTCCAGACTAAAACAGTTGCTCCCAAGCAGCAAAATCAGAGTCTGAACAGAGAATCACAGGCAATCAAGGGGCCTGAACTATTGGAAGAGGGACTTCAGGGAATGGAAGCCACTAGGAGGGGTGGGTAACAGGTTGCAGACATAGAAGTTTGGTTAGTCTCATGATCTAAGCCCAGGTTTCAGGAAATAGAGCTCTTCCCAGCCTGCTGGAGATCAAGTGTAGCCTGGATTCCTACAGTGCTCACAGACTTAGGCCATGGAGCTGCCACTAACTTTAGCATCTAGCCAAGTGCAAGTTAGCAAAATACAGAGGGGAGACTGTCAAAGACAGTCTTCAGACCCTCCAACCTGGGAACTTAATTTGGTGGGGGCAGAGAGACGGTTTATCCACACTTGCCTAGAAGCAAGGCCACTTAGGTAGACAGCAAGCACAGGATCCGGCTTGATCTTAGGGACTCCCTGTCTATGTGTAGGGGCACAGATTTGTGAAGTGTGGCTGCACAGTTTAGGAAGAGGCTTATCCTCCATATTTGGCCTGAAGGTGGCAGCTCTTCCCAGGTCTGGAGAGGGTTGGGAATTTCCTTTTCTGAAGCCCGTTAAAGTAGGCCAACTTCTCTCTCCACCTTCTGGAACATCTCCAACCTTTGGGAATTATGAAACAGCCTCAATTCTGTTTTCAGAGATTTGTTGGAAGACTTGTCCATACCACCCACTACCCCAAAACCAGAACAGGGCAGAACAGCCCCTGGCCAATACTGTAAGCCCCCCACGAGGGACTCTATGGGATTCTGGGCAGGTGTGCTCTGAGAGTCCAGTTGATATGGAAATAAATGCCCACTATGCCATTTCCTAATTAGGTGGCCTTGGCCCAGTGACTGATCCCCTGGGAATTAGAATTTCTTTGATTTCATTCCTGTCCTCCTGCCCGCTTGCTTTCATCACAAATCAGTCACATTGCAAGAGTCACCAGGCCAGTGGATTTGAAGGATAGGGTGGAGATGTGAAGTGCTGGAAGAATTCATTGGTTCAACAGAATCCTCCAAAGGTTTCCAGTGGAGACAGCAGTGGCTCCATCTCCTACACCCTGGGCCATGAGGTGCAGTGCACACCCTGCTGGGCATGTTGGGGACTGCAGCTCCAGCCTCAGCATCCAGGCAAACCCCAGGAGGATCAACCAATGGTTATTAATTATTTTAAGCCAACACTTAACCGATGCTAACTATATGCCCGGCACTCTTCCAGGAAATTTCATCTACTTATTTGTTTAATGTTAACAATGACTCCGCACTGCTGATACCAATTTTATAGATGATGAAACTGAGATACAAAGAGGTTATTCTACTTGCCTAAGGTCACGTGACCAATTCAGGGCAGCTCTGAGATTCAAAACCAAGGCACTCTGTCTTGGATCAAGAGCTGAACTGTGGTGCCTCTTAAAGATACTGTCAGTATCACTGTCAACAGAGACAAAATCTTGAAAGAGAAGATTTCAGAGACTCAAGTCTGTCCCCCATAACAGCACAGAGCTGTCACTCAGCCACCAGTGTAGAATGGATGCTCTGGGTCTGGGTGGCAGCTAGCAAAGCAAAGGGACAACCTGAAGTCTGGAGTTGCTTATTCCCATTATGTTAGACCCCTCCTGAGCCCCCTTCCCTGGACACTTGAGCTCAGTCATTCCATTGCAAACCCTGAAATGGTAGGGAAGGGGCGGCGGGGGGGGGGGGGGGGGGGGGGTGACAAGACAGCAAATCCTGGGGAGAATTGCAGCAGAATTAGAATAATGAATGCCAAATGCCCCGGTGGGAGCTTCATAAACATTAGAATGGAAATTAAGTTGGAGAAGAGACAACTTGGAATGGACTTTGGGGACTGCTTTTTTTCATTCAGTAGATTGCCTTTCAAAGACAAAAGTAAACACTAAATGCAAAGCAAATGTTCAAGGAAAGAGGGAATCTGCCTCCCCGCTGGTAGCTTGGCTCTTCTGACTGGGCCTGCCTCTGAGGCGCCCATCAATCCTGAAGCTGGGTACCCTGGCCAAGGTGTCCCTGGCACCTCTGCAGATCCTGTGGGTGTAGCTGAGGCAAATGGGGGCAGGAGGGTTGACAAGGTCATATTTCTACATAACTAATCTTCAGCAAAACGTTGGTGCACAAGAAGTGCTGGGGACAGGGCCAGGTCAGCTATAATGCATCAGTTGAAACTATTAGAGACACTAATTGCTGCCTGGGATGATCCAAGCTCTAACTGGGGCTTTTATGAACATGCAGAATTCCCAGGGTGCCTGCAGGGCTGCAGCATTCCAGATCCTCCCGCAGAGCCACAAAAGCCATTACACTAATCAGCCTGCCCTCATCCTGCCCATCCTTGTCCCTCCCCTTCCCCACCTCAGTTTGGTTCCCAGTGTCTTACAGCCTAATTATTCCTGGAGGGCTGGGGGTACATGCAGAGGTTAGACTTTCATAATTATATTAAGAGCTTTTGACAGGACCAACCTTTCTGTCTTCTATTTCTGTCTTGTTGAAATTCTACTGTGCCATGTTAATGGCTGAAATAAATGTGAGGGGAAGGATCCATCAACTCTTTCTGGAAACAGGAGACAGTGCAGGGTATCATGTGCCCAGCATTCATGTCCACCGGGAGATTTATGACGACTAATAGGAAGACCGCCCAGCCTCAGATGGACCGAGAAGAAGAGAATCTGTTGTCTCACTTAGAGTGAAATTTATTGCATTCAATTTTTATCTCAGTATCAAATGTCAAGGCTAAATGGGTGACCCTCTGGGACCTTCCTGTCCATGGACTGGCTCTCTGCTTGCTCTTCTACTTTTGACCTGACCCCTGATAGTTTACTTTGCTGGGTATAAAAAGATTAGGACTGAGAAAGTCAAGGCCACCGATCAGAGCCTTCAACTGGTATGTTGGCCAAGGTCCTGGCTGTTCTCCATCACCAGCCACAAGCTTCTCTGACCTCCAGGAGAGTTAACAATGTAAGAGCAGAATAACTGGCACAGCAGGATCAAGCAAAGAGCAGGAGAGTTGGAAGCAGCATGACCTTCTCAGTGTGATTAAGGCACCACAGACAAATGGCCACCTGCTTCCGGCCAAAGACTAATGATAACTAACATTATCAATTATCTCCTACATACCAGGTATTAAGTACATGATATGGCTTATCTAATTTGAGCCTCATGACAACCCTGTGAATTAAGCATTCTTAGTGGCTCATTTTATAGATGAAGAAGCACAGACTTAGAGAGTTTAAGTGACTTGTGCAAGGCCATATGGATAGTCAGCTTCATAATTGCATTGGTATCCATAATGGAGGGCCGAACCCAGCTAAGAAGAAGCCCACACGTTTAGCCCCTCTGTGGAATTGCTGACTAGACACTAATAATGGAGAGAGAGAAGGGAGGAGCAAGGAAGGTGTCAGGCAGCTGCCAAAATCCCACCCCACACTTCTTGGTACTTTCTTGGGGTCTCCAAATTCGACTTCTGACCCCCTCCACTGCTCTCCCTGGCACTTCTCAGTGGGGTCTTCACCAGGGTGTGGTGGACTCTAGAAGAATCTCAGAGAGGAACCACAGCCCTTGACAGCTTCGATTCCTGAAAACCCATCCATTCTAGGGCATGTTCTGGGCCTGGCCACTAATTGGCATTTTACACGTTTTGGTTTGGGAAAATGAAAGTTCTGTTTTACGTGAGTCTAGTCATTCCAAGAATTTCACTACCATATCCATGTGCCTCACTCCTGAGCAGTGAATGAGTTCCTATTCGGTGCTTATAAGGCTCTAGATGAAACATGACCAAGCATCACTGGGCTTGGCCCTGCTCAGTCTGTTCTCTCCAGACCCAATTATACTTGGGCTCAAGTGACAAAGAGCCAGACTTACAGGGTTTTCAGCAGAAGAGGGCATAGCTGATGCACATCCCAAGAAGGCTTCATCTAGGCAGCTGAAGATATTGGTCTAGTGGTTCGATGATGCTAAGACCAGTTGTGCCTGGCCTTCCTTGCAAGATTGCAAGATGCTGGTGGCACTCGGTGCACATAGCACCATTAAACCCAGAAGAAGGCAGAAAAAAGGTAAAGTAGAGGGCATCTATCTTTTTCTTCAGAAAAATGGGTGGCCCTCCCAGAAGCCCCTAATGGATTTCTGCACCATTGGCCAGGACTGTGTCATGTGACCATAATAGGAACTAGAAAGGGGGAAATTGCCCTTTATAATGGAGATGTCATCAATAGGAAGAGGGAATATCTGTTGAATCAATCAACAAATGGCATCTGCCAGAGAAACCATCTTCCAAACTCTGTCTAGAACCACTCACCAGCTACGTGACTTCAGGACAGCAATTTAACCTATGAAGCCTCGATGTCCTCGTTTGATAAGTGGAGGTGATAAGTCCCACTCCACAAGGTTGCACTGAGAGTTAAACAATCTCAAAAATGGAAAAGCCCCACCCAGTGCCCCAAATTAATGAATCCCAGTCTTGGGCTTGCTATACTGGAATATAGTTTAGCAGCCTGGTTAGGCCTGGGTGCTCATCCCAGCTCTCTTGGGCTGCCCTTTACTCTAGGAGCCTGACTCCATTCACCTGTGCCATGAGGCTGGGTTTTTTCCTGTTGGCTTCCTAGGAGGACCAGAGAGGGTGCTGGAAAAGCTCCAAGCACAGAGGAGGTGCCCAGGAAGTGTCAAGGGAATAGGAGCTGCTCTCACCTCTGGGACCTTCATCCTGGCTGCCAAGCTGTGACAAGCAGGGCCACAGAGGTGCTTAGTGTCTCTTCTGACAGACAGCTCAGAGATTTCTTTGGAATTCTTTGACAAGGTGCCTGCTTTATAAAACTGGACAACACCACAGCCTCAGGGCTCAGCCACAGTCAGGAATCAGTTAAGCAAAGAGGAATGGATGCAGGCAGTCACTCGGCCCAGCTCTCAGGAGCCTGTGTGGCTGGAGATGACGGGGGTTACCAGGGGTCACACGCCCCTGAAGATGCAGCAGTGATTTACTTGATGCATCTTTCTGATGTGTGGTCTGAGGGTTTTATGGGAGAGGAGAGGCCAGCAAGCCAAAAGTCTGAGGTTTCTGTATGACTCCCCCTCCACAAGCCCTAGCTTCTGTAGGTCAGGTACACCTCACTGCCATTCTCTGTGATTTAGGAGAGAAAATGGTTAGGGAAAACAGAGCTGTGCTTCATATCACCATAAATAGCAGCTCAATTCCTGTGGCTCTGTGAATGGCTTCTGCCGAGAGTTTATAGAATTGTTCTGCATCCTTCCATAAAGGGGTATCCAAGTACCAAAGAGCCACCAGCCCAGGGAACAGACCCAGATTTGGGTAGCCAGATACAAACGTCAAAGCAGATGCAACTTTCTGCTGCCTCCTAGAGCCATATTTCTTGATTCACCAGCTGTTAAAATAGGTATTGTTGTGTTTGCGTGGGGCTCATACAGGCCAGGAGCAGTTAACAGAGCCCTGCCACATCCATTCTCCCACCAACACTCACAAGAGTTGGCTGGTTATATGAGAAGTGCAGAGACGAGGAAACCAAGTTGCAAAAATTATTACACAATGTTCCTAAAGTCACAAGCAGGAAATCACAGAAGGGTCTCAAACCTAGGGCTCTTTATCTATGCCATTTTGTTTACTTCACTAGAAAATGTTGTGCCCGTGCATGGGGAAGTCATATCGCCAATTTGTGCCTTGGTATTCTCATCAGGGAGTCACGTAGATTTGTGGCTTGAAGCATAAGATCTGGTCTGAGGCTTGTGGCTTTGCTAACCTGCTCTGTGACTCTGCCCCTTCACAGGGTTTGCCATTCGGTCATCAAAATGAAGGTAGACCTATGTGCCCTTCAACAGATAAAGAAAATGTGACACATACATACACACACACACACACACACACACACACGCACGATGGAATATTAGCCTTAAAAAAGAATGGAATTATGGCATTTGCCAGTAAATGGATGGAGCTGGAGAATATCATGCTAAGGGAAATAAGCCAATCTCCCCAAAACCAAGGTCTAATGTTTTCTCTGATGTACAATGTTAACTCACAATAAGGGGGATGGGGCAGATAGAGAAGAATAGAGGTACTTTAGATTAGGTAGAGGGGAGTGAAGGGAGGGGAGGGAATATAGGGGTAGGAAAGAGAGTAGGATGAATCAGTCATTATTACCTTATGTACATATATAACTATACAACTGGTGGGAGTCTACAAACATGTACAACCAAAAGAATGAGAAATTATACTCCATTATATATGATGTATCAAAGTGCATTCTACTGTTATGTATAACTAATTAGAACAAATTAAAAATGGAGGTAGAGCCTGCCACTCAGCATTGTTGCCAGGCACATAATATATGCTCAATAAATTAAGTCTTTTACTATTATTAATAACATAATCCTCTAGATCAGTTTTATTTCATAGATCTAGCACCAACAACCAGGATGACCCTCTTGTATTTTGTGTATTTATTTACTTATTTGAATGCAAGAGTTCAGGTACTCTTATCTTTCTCTGGGATGCCCATTCCTCCCCCTTTCCTCTCTCCATGGCCCCACCTTATACATATTTATATTCAGGCTTAAATTAGGCAACAAAGGGTTGATACATATGTGTATCAATGCAGTCAGTGACACAAACCTCTGCAGTTGGGTGAATTCATTCTAACAACTTTGAGTTTTTTTGTTTTTGGTGTTTTTTTTTGTTTGTTTGTTTTTTGTTTTTGTACTGGGGATTGAACCCAGGGCACTTTACCATTAAGCCACATCCTCAGCCCTTTTTTTGCACTTTTTTTAGACTCAAGGTCTTGCTGAGTTGCTGATGGCCTTGCTAAGTTGCTGAGGCTGGCTTTGAACTGGTGCTCCTCCTGCCTCAGCCTCCTGAGCTGCTGACAGGTGTGCACCACCAGTGAGAACACAATTTTCTAGAATACATTGTTTTTAACTTCTCCCAGCTGGCACCTGAGTTTTGTGTGCTTCCCTAAGATTTCCACTATGTTCTACCCTCAGCCCCTGATGGCTGCCAGTTTACTTCTATGAGTTCAACTTTTTTATATTCCATATGAGTGACATCAGCAACCCTTGTGGGCCTGGCTTAACTCATTTCACCTAATGTCCACTGGGTCCACCAACTTTGTTGCAAATGATAGGATTTCCTTCTTTTCAAGACTGAATAGTATTATATCTGTTGTGTATATTCCCCACCATTTCTTTACCCATTTATCAGATGTTGGACACTTAGGTTGATTCGGCATCTTGGCTATTGGGAAAAATGCTATGATGAACACAAAAGAGCGAAGATGTCTTTGACACACTAATTCTATTCCCCTTAGACCTATCCCTAGTAGATCACTGGGTCGTATGGGAGTTGTAATTGCTAATGTTTTGGAGGACCCTCCATACTCTCTTCCATGACTGTGCTAATTTACACTTCCATCCACAGTGTACAAGAGTTTCCTCCAGAGGGAATCTTTACAAACTCTGCACCCTTCTCAAGGTGAATGGGAGATAAAATTCACCTAAGTCGAATCAATCATTTTTTTTTCTATCTATGCCTTCTCTCCTCTCTGAAGTTGCTTTCTCCTCAGCCATGATACAAGACCAGAGGTGACCACTCCCAACAGGAAAAGTCTTTGAATCAGAGTCACTAGTTCCTCCTGGTCCTCATCTCTCCACTCAGTGGTGGTAGGAGATCTCAGGGCTGATGTCTAGAGGTCACAAGACGTGGCGTGCCCTCAGATGTTTGGTTTTGTGTCCTGGTTCCCCATTTAGAGTTGTGTGTACTTGAATGAGTTACTTAACCTCTCTGAGCTTCAAGTTGCTTCTTGGTAATGTGGTATTCAGAAGGTCATAATGAGAACTGGGGGAATTAAGACAAGGAAGACATGCCTCTAACAGTTGCTAATACCTGTTACTAGTCATAGATTGTAAGGGAATCTCAGTTTCTTCTACTCACATGATCTCAGACACTACAGTGTGTCCTGGCCACTATCTATGGTTATCCTGGATTATGCATGTCCTTTGGGAATAAGAGCAAGGCTTTAGATACTACTCCATGAGAACTTAGGGGTTTTCTGAGGCCCTGATATGGTTTCACTCATCCAGAATGAAGCAAGAGCCAGGACTGAGGTCAGGTGACCTCATCCTCAGGTTGATCTTCATTGGCCATCTTAAGATTTTTCAATTTTGGCAAGTCCAAGTCCTCTCAAGATATGAGTCATAGGCAACTTAGTCTGGGTGTGTGTTGTACTTAAATGAAGCAGCTTATGACGTGGGCATCCAACTTCTGTAATCTGTTCTAAATTTAAGTATGTAAAATGTCAAGTCATCTCACTATTTTGCTTGGGTGAAAAAAAAGACTTAAACTTATGGCTGGAAGTTATAAAAACTTGTGCTTCATTTCAAATCCTGGCAGGTCCCTCAATAAGTGACCAGTAAGTTACCTGAGTGACCCAATCATGATAAGGTCAGGACATTGGCAAAGGGGAGATCATGGCGATGAGAGCCACACCCTCCCTCCTGCTGGACAAGTGGGGGAGATCTTGAGGCTCCACTGAATCTGCCACTGCCTTGGCTCCCACCTATGTTGACCCATCTCTGTCCTCTGTGCTCCTCCCGACAGAGCTCTGCACAGAGGACTGCCACTGAGCAACTCCAAGTTTAAGAGCTTAGGCGCTCCTTGGAGATCTGGGCTGCTGAGTCCTCCAAGCCCCCAGCCCCTTGGCCCTGGAGCAGACAGAAGTTCTTGCTCCACCTGCAAGGACACCTGAATTTAGTGTTGAGGCCTAAGGGATGGCACCTGGCTTTGATATCCCAAATCACTTTCAAATGTCCCTGGATGCCTGCACCTTGAAGGTGTCAAGTCAAATATCCATCTCTTTGTTCTTAGGTAATAGTCTTTACTAACAATGCCATTTCCTATCACAGGATAAGAAAGCTCTGTGATAACCAGAAACCCCTTCTCCAAACAAGCAAAGGAAATGCCACTTTTTATTCATTTTCTAACCAGGTCTGCTTACACCCTCTGTCTGGGATACCTAAGAAAGCTTATTTCCTTTTTTTTGAAACTTAGAGTTAAATGGCAGAGCTTTGTGGTGTGTCTGGTACTTCCCCACAGCCTGATGGTGTTGGAGATCACAAATTGTCAAACCCCACTACAGCATTTGCTCAGAGGTGAACCAAAAGCCACCCAGTCCAAATCAATCCCCTGATGGATTGCCTAGTTGCAATTCATCTCTCCATTTTAATGCTTAGTACTTTACCCTCTGATGGTTTTCTTGTTTGTTTGTTTGTTTATCTTCGGTCTCCAGAGCTCCAGTATACCAACTCCTTAAGTCAACCTCATCCACAGTTGTGTCTACAGAACCCAGAAAACTAGTTGCTCAACACCCAGGGCTCCTTGCAGCTTTAACTACTATACAGGCTGAGCATTCCTAATTTAAACAACTAAAATCTGAAATGCTCCAAAATCTCAAAATTCTGAGCACTGACATCGTGCCACAGGTAGAAAATTCCACAAGTGAATTCTTGTAAAATGTCATGATCATAATTCAGGCACACTAAAAAAATTAAATAAAATTACCTTCAGGCTGTGTGTATTACATATATGTGAATACATTTATCTAAATTTTATCTTTAGACTTGGGTCCCATTATGTCTATGCAAATACTCCAGAATCCAAAAAAAAATCTTAAATATTTCTGGTTGCAAGCATTTTGGATAAAGCATATTCAACCTGTATATATGAAAGACCATAAAATAAATGGACAACCTGAAGAGGAAGCCAGGTTCTGTGGGAGGGAGGAGAGGGATATCTACCAAGGAAAGGAAGTGACAAGGTAGAGGATCTAGGAGAGTTAGGAAGGTGGCTTCCTCTTTTCTCCATTTCTGGTTCTACAGAAATAAGCAAGAATTTCAAGTCTGAACTGAGCTTCTCAGTCCAACTTCCTCTTAAGTGAACTGCCTGATGTTCACATGATCCTCTTCCCCATTCTCCGCTCCAGTGACCGGCTGGAATCCCTCCCTCCCACTGCTCCCATCACCCACATCACTTTCTGCCAGGAACTGTGGGCAACAAAGGCCTCAGCAGACAACTGTCGGTGGCTTAATAAAGTCTCTGGGCCACTGAGGCCCACCCTACACTGAAGAGGGAAGTTAGAACATGGCTTTTTCACACTGAATTTCAGAGATATGAGTTAGGAAAGAATTTACACAGGGTCAGAGGGGTGATGCCTGGGGGTGATGTTCAGGAACATTGTTCAGGGACACAGGGAGGGACTGTAAGCAACATATTAGTCAGTGTGAGCTGCCATAACAAAAGAGGCCAGCTGGATTGCTTAAGCAACAGAAATTTTGTTTTTTCACAATTCTGGAGGCTGGATGTTCAGGATCAAGTTGTGAGCAGGTTTGGTTTCTCCTGAGGCCTCTCTGCATGGTTTGCGGATGGCCATCTTCTCACTGTTACTCATGGGGTGCACATGCACCCTGGTGTCTGTATAGTTGGCCCTCTGTGCCCTTGGATTCATCATCCACAGAGCCAACCGACTGTAGATTGAAAGTATTAGTATAAAAAAAATCACATCTGTACTGAACCTGTACAGACTTGATTTCTTTTCACTGTTTCCTAAATGATATAGTATAAAAATTGCTTATAGAGCATATATGTTAGATGAGGTCGTATGGGCATCTGGAGACAATTTCAAGTATTCAGGAGAATGTGTATATGTTACATGAAAAAACTACACCACTTTCTTTCTTTTATTTTAATTTTTTTTTTGTCTAGGAATTGAACTCAGGGTATTTTACCGCTGAGCCACATCTGCAGCCCTGTTTATTTATTTATTCACTTATTTATGAAACGGTCTCATTAAGTTGCTTGGGTCCTTGCTAAGTTGCTGAGTCTGGCCTCAAACTTGCAATCCTCCTTCCTCAGGCTCCTGAATCTCTGGGATTACAGGTGTGCACCACCACCCTGGAAATACTACACTATTTTCTATGAGGGCCTTGAGTGTCCTCAAATTTTGGTGTCTGTGGGGTCCTGGAACCACTGCTTTTATCTTTCACTGATGGGTTCTCCAAACTGAGGCCCTGATGGAGTTGTCCTCTTGTTTCTAATTATAATGAGGAAACACTGAGTCTACATCACTTTGAAGAGGTAAATTGTCTCAAAAGGATAAAATTCTTATTTCTTCTAAAAAGATTTCAATCAGAGAAAGGTACCTAATTTTATGAAATCACATCATATAATGGATTTTTGCTATGATGGAGACAAAATCTGACTAATGGTAATAAAAATGCAGGCTGACCTTAAGACATACAATTTCCATCCTCATCCTCCAGGTGGTTTGTCCAAAGAACTCACAAGTCATCTGGCAGGTGGTGTATCATTTTTGAATAGTAGCAAAATGAGATTGTCTTAGTACCAGTCACCTGCTGGGGCAGGGCTCTCCTTCCTGTGTGCACTCCCTTACCTACACCTTCAGCTGGTCTAAAGCTCCCAGACAGCAGTAGCCTATCTCAGTCACCTTTGGGTGGTGTCCAGAAAATATAGACACACCTGGGTGAGAATTAATGAGGCCTCTTGTCCAGGACAACCTTGCTAGCTGTCTGCATAGGTGAGCAGGTTCTAGCCTGTGTGTATACTGGTGAGGGATGTAGATTCATCTACCCAGGGCTACACATTTATGGCCACCAATTGTGTTAATGCAGGCAGCTCACAGAATTACATGCTGGCTTCTTAAAAAGTATACAACTACTATTTATTAATTGTACATGAAAATCCAGAAATGCAGATAAGCAAAAAAAATCAATTATGACTCTTCAACACAGAGAAAACCACTGAAAATATTCTGTCATACATTCTATTGTTTTTTTTCCCTAAGCACATTTCTATTTAAGTGTGCAAATAGGGTTCCATTTCACATAGTTAAAACTCCAACACAGAAACACACGAGTAGAAAGTTCCTGTGCCCTTTACCTCATCTATTCAGGCTCTGCCCACAGATCATCCCCTGTGGACCTGGTAGCAGGACTCTTTCTGACTTTGAAGCCACATTTACATACATACACACATGTATGGATGTGTATGTGGTGCTTTCATTTGCAAGATATGCCATGGAGAAAGATGTACCATGAAGAAAGAGAAAAATACTGCCAATGAATACATGATGTCATTGATTTTAAGATGCTTCTAGATTTTTCACTTAAATGTTCAAAATGGGGAAATAAAGCATCTTAAAATCAATGCAAAATGTTTAAAAAAAAACATAAATAGGACCTTGTATTGTTTTGTCTTCTTTTTCTCTTTCTCATTTAATGACTTGTCTTAAAAGTTTTCTATGTCACTTTTTGTCTCTTTAAAGCTCTATGACCACTTTGGGTTATTTTTTTAAGCTGTAGAGAACATCATTGTACATAAAAGTAAACTTTTATTCAAAAGTGGGGAAAAATATCAAACACACTGAAAATAAACATACTAAAAGTAAAGACCTGTATAGACACAAATAAGTTTTTTAAGTTGTATCATATTTACCTCTCATTTCTTAAATTAAGGGAAAACTACATGCTTTGTGCCATTTTTCTCTCTTTTTTCCTGAGGTGGGTGCTCATCCTTTCCCTCTGTGATTTACATGCTACAGGTACAAGTACCCACCAATAGCAACCATGTTTTGTTTTGTTAATTTACATGAATAATGTGTATTTCACATATTGCTCCACTTTACACTTAACGGTGTGTGTGGAGTATGTAGTTCATTCTTTTTCTAATTATTTGTAGTCTTCCTGGGCTCCATCTACAAGTGAGAGTGAACTCCAGGCATCCAAATGCTCCATCAAAGGGCATGTGCAAGGACAATTGTGTTAGATGTTGCGTGGTGCCCTCCCACAGGGAACAGCAATCTGCACCCCTCCCCCTCACAACAGGTGTGAAAAGATCACAACCTCACTCGCTGCTAACATTACCAATCATTTTTAAATCTGTCACACCTATTAATACAGAATAGACGTTTTTCATGAACACTTGTCAAGGTTAACATTTTTGATGTGCCTATTGACCTTCTATGTTCTTCTGTAAATTGTCTGTTTCTGTCATTTGATTGATCCCTTTTCCCTTTTAGATTACCCTTTTAAAAAGTCACCTTTCTTATTGATCTCTATATTTTTATATAGCATAAATAATATTCTCCTACTTGGCAAATATACCCTTGACTAAAGAAGTTTTTAAATTTTATATCGTTTTAGTCAGATTTTATCATAACTGTGAACAAAAGCCCTGACAAGAACAACATAGAGGAAGAAAAGTTTATTTGGAACCCACAGTCTCAGAAGTCTCAGTCCACAGATGCTGACTCCATTGCTTTGGGCCTGAGGTGAGGCAGGACAACATGTCTGAAGGGCATGGAGAAGGAAAGAAGCTCAGAACATGGCAATCAGGAAACAGAGAGAGCTCTGCTCACCAGGGACAAAGTATGCACCCCAAAGGCACACCCCTGACCTGCTTCTTCCAGCAACTCCCACCTGCCTGTAGTTACCACCCAGTTAATCCTTATCAGTGGATTAATGCACTGTTAAGGCTCTCATAACTTGATCATTTCACCTCTAAACTTTCTTGGGTTGTCTTACATATGAGCTTTTGGGGGACACCTCATATTTGAACCATAACATGTATGTTCAGACCCACAGTCTTTTTCTTACTGGGTGCTTCTGTCCTCCCCAGGAAGGTCTTATCTCAAAAATACGTAGAGATGTTCTATTACTTCTCTGAGCTGGGGTTCTTTGGTTTTGTTTTCATCTCCCTATTTAATCCATCTGGGATTTGTATTTGCGTTTGGGGTGATAAGGATCCAGTTTCACTTCTTCCCCTTGTGAATATCCTTCATTGCTCCTTTTGACCTCTTTGGCTGCCTTGGAAAGCCATGCCTAGACACCCATCCGCCCTGGACTCCCGAGGTCAGCAGTAGGACTGTTCAGTTACAGATGCATAACTTGTGGGGATTTTTTTCAGGCAGAAAAAGTGCAAGTGAAACCAACCACAAAAGCTGCATTGTTCCACACATGAGCAGCTTGCTGCTTTTCTTCCAGAAGATGCTCTGACCACAGCCCTTTTCCTCCCAAATTTGTTTCCTTCCAATTTCAGAAGGAATTACACAGATTTGTTCTATACTCTGAACCCTGAGAATTATCACATAAGATACAGCCTCTGCTGGCAAATGGCTTCCAGTCCAATGGGAAAACCAATTCATTCATCTATAATTAACACAAAGATGTAAGCCCATGCAGATGAGGGAAATAAACACTGAGGCAGTGGATATTCATGCCCTATGAGCACCCGATGACTGCCGTCTCCCTTCCAGTTCCCAAGAGGGTAAGATGGTGTCATTCTCATTTTTATTAGCTTGGTACAAAGTTGGATCTTGCTGGATGTTAATTGAATGGATGAAACAATAGGCAGCATCAGAACTTACAGAGCAATCGTCAGGGTTAATAAAGGTCAAAGGATGTTGCCCAGAGGGGATAATACAGGCCCCCAGGATTTGGAGAGATGAACACGGCAGGAGGGCCTGCCAGGCTCCTCAGCCCTAGGGATTGACTCCCTGATAACCAATTTCTCTGTTCCCACATATTAGTTCTGGTTTTCTGGGAGGAAATTGAAAAGCTGCAAACCTGATGTTGATCTCTCTCAATCATCCTCTTTCAAATGCTCCTGGAAATCCGCCATTTTTCAGCCCAGTGGAAAGCAGGGGCTGGGGGCCACTCCCTGGGTCTCTCCTCTGCCCCGCATGTGCCAGGGATGCTTCTGCTGCAGAGCCTTCGCTCCCAGTGCAGGGCTCCGCCCAAACCACCTCATCCATCTTCCAGGACAGAAGCCAAGCCCAGCCACTCCTCTCACAGCCGGATCCACAAGCACCAAGTTTTCTACCCACACACACAAGGGACACAGCAGACCCTGAAGAAGCTGACCCTTCAAGTCAGCACGAAGGGGGACAAAGAAAAGATGTGGAGGACCAAAACCAAACCAACAAACAATGAACCTCAACCTGCAAATTCAGAACCACCTGAATTTTCCTGCTGTATCTCCTGGAGCATTGGGACCCGGGGAAAGGAGGAGGGCAGCAGAGACGTGGGCAGGGAGAAAACAGGTTCTGAGGAGCAGGTCCGGGTCTGGTCCAGGTCACAACAGGATGGAAGCCCTCCTTGCCTGGCAGGGCTGGGGGATGTTTGTTGGAGGCTGCAGGGGAAGAGGAGGTCTCCCGTGTCTTCAGATGTGATCCTCACCTCCTGCTCCACAGGGAAAGGTCCCATTTTCAAAGCAACCTTCCTAATTGTTTTGTTGTAAGTTAGAACTAGTAGAGTGGCTTTGACAAACTACTGCCCCTCCTGTGTTGGGACTTCTCTTGATTATGGAAGATGAGGGGCCAAATACTGGTTATTGCTGCTGATACTTTCTGCTCTGGGGATGTCTCCATAGCTCCGAGATCTTGTTCCCCACTCTTCTGTGACAACCAGGACCCCAGCTCTTCCTTTCTAGGTGACACCAGTTACCCACAACCAACTCCTCTACACTGGATTCAGGCTGTAAGACAGGGATGCTGCTCACAAGTTGCCTAGGGGTAGTTTGGAGACCTTGAAGACTGCAAAGAATTCACTTCTGCACTGGACCTAAGCATGCCTGAACTAAATATAATTGGAAATTATCTTTCCACAGCTCAGCTGTGGCCACCATCCAGAGCCTGTCATCCCATTTTGGAATTGAAGATTGGGGGAGAAATTTAAAGCTAATGTATATCTGAAGGCATCCTGGCCTTCTCAGAATGGAGGGTGATTCTGTCCCCTTGGCCTCCTGCCAGACTTCTCCCATCTCAGTGTTCCAGAGATTCAGGGATGTGTCCACCCCAACCCTTGTTCTCCTCCTAGGTCTGCTCAGGTCTTCTCAAACCTTAGGCTCTTTTCTGGATGTCAGGACTAGGGCTTTTGAAGTCTTCAGAACAAAGTCTTTAACAAGCCCTGAGACTAGTACTCATTCCTGAGTAGGAGCTTGGTTACCTGCTAGGACTGGCTGTAAAGAAAGCTTCACTTCCTTCCCATGTCCCATAACCAGGGGAAGAAATGCTAATTCACTTGGTCTTTATGAAGGACCTCCTCCAGGTCAGGCATCCCCTAATACATTGGACAAATACTCTTGCCCTTGTACAGCTTATGTTATATCAGAGATGGCAATGGGGACAAGAAACAGATATTAGGAACAAATTGAAATAAGCTAACACACATTAATCTTTTAAGAGATTTTTGCACCACCTTGACAGACCCTTAATTTAAAATATATATGCTTTCTCCTAGTGGCAATTTAATTCAGACCATAATACGATTGCTCTTGTCTTCTGAGGCAACAAAGGCTGGTCATAGAGTTCTGCAGAGATGTACTTAACCTTCTATTTAAAAACCCAAGGGTAGAAGAGCAGGTCCAGGAAAGCCTTCTGATGTGCCAGGGTAATGTGAAAACAGTCAACCTTATCCAAAAGCATGATTGAATTTTACAAATCTGAAACTAAAGAGGATGCAAGTAGAATAGTCATTGCATGCTAAGTCAATAAGGGCTGGTTCCGAAACTGTAAAAAGAAACAATCGACCCAGTATAAAACATGGAGAGAAGAAGCCATCTTGGCAGATAGCTCCCTTGCAGCCATCTTTCCCAAACAACAGATAGTGTTTTGGTGTCAGGGTTCCCTAGGAAAGAAGGTAAATGCTTCTTAAACCAACAAATCCTGTGCCCTGAGAGCTAAATGCCCTCTAGAATCTGCATTTACTCTAGAGATTCACACACGAATGTGCGCATGTACCAGTATATGCACCCACCATTTTAAATTTCCTTTGAATCCCTATTCTGTAGGAGAACTCAATTTTGAGGTTAGAGATTTTGCCTGCCATGGAACAACCCAGCTCTGAGTCTTCGCTTAGCTGGTGCTTGTTGTCCATTGGAGTCAGTTTATGTGTCACTTCCTCCTTTCTGGACAAGTCTGGGATACACCCTTCATCCCACACTCCCCACTCTCCCTGTTGCTTCATTTGAGAAGACAAGGAAGAACTAAATATAATGTATTCATTTTTATCTGAACTAAATATAATTGGAAATTATCTTTTCACTCGTTCATTTCTTTGCTCTCTTGTTTATTGAATGTCTGCCTCCATTAGAAGATAAGCTCCATGGGAACAGAAAATTTATCTTGCTCTCCCTCTCTCCCTGGCTCCTAAAACAGAGTTTGGCAAGAGAAAGGGCTCCGTAAGAATTTGCTGAATGGATGAATGAGGATCTGCATCAGGTTTGATTTAACAGCAGCTTTGATTTTGCTGCCACCTCGGGCAGCCATCTTCTTTCTCTTCCTATTTTCCATACTCCACTGTTCGGCCAGCACCTTGGTATCTCCCTCCTCAGTCTGGCTTCATAATTGCCAGCCCCACTGCTTCCCCCAAAGCAGCTCTCTTGAAGGCCAACCACACTTCCTTTGAGGTCAGACACAAGGGCCTTTCTCAGCCACAACTTCTTGGACTTATCTCTCATTTCGTTACTGAGGAGCCTTTCTGAGATGCTTCCCACGTGAACCCTGGCCACACTGAGCCCTTTGCTTTTCCATGTGTTTTAGTTTTGCTTTCTCATCTCTGTGTACTTCCTACTTCCCTATGAATGAGAGTGTTCCTTGAGGTTTTATCCCTAGAGCTTTGCTCTTGCTTCTCTCCCCTCTTCATATCAAGAGCCACTCTGGTAGGATCATCTCTCACAGGAAGGACACCCATAATTTGCAAATGGCCTTTCTTTTGCTCTGGGCACATGTGTAGGATTCTTTTACTGCATTTACCAGATCTCAGAAATAATCATGCAACTTGCTTTAGCCAATGGCACATGAGAAAAGTGTTCAATGTCACTTCCGGGAAGAAGTGGTTTGAGCCAGTGCTTGGTGTGCCGCATTCTCCTTTCCTGGTCTTTGTAATCACTAAGAATTTGTCCAGATGGAGCCTCCACTAAACTGAGTCCCTGAGTAACTAGAATGCACAGTTTGCCCACCAACTGCAAACACCAGGGATCATGAGTTGCAATCAACACCATTTGTCTCTAGCCACTGAGATGTTAGTGCAGCTGGGTATTGTGATAGAAGACAGTCTGTCCCCACAGATGCAGCACCTCCCTCTGACATTTTTCTGAAGTTCAAGTTCTACCTCTCCAGCTGCTTTCCAGATTTCTCTCTGGACTTCATTACAGAAGTGTATCTGTATCTACACTCCATAGTCATTTTTTTCTTCCCTTATCCTGAAACAATGCTCTCTTCCTGACATTTCTACTTTATTCAGGGACAACGCTCTTCTAAACACTTTCTACTCTTCTCTAAACTTCATACCATCAATGACCTGTTCTGCGGTTGCTTTATTCACGACTATGCTGTGATCTGCAGGTGCCTCCTGGATTAGAGCCTGTCCCCTGTGTTTCTGGATTTACTTGCATCATCTTGACACTTCTGTTTGCTTCCCCTTTGTGATCAACTGTTCTCCCTTTGTCATTAGCCAGTCAGCAATATGATAAAGGTAAATACCTACACCCTACTGTTTTGCTCAACAACTACCAGAAATTGTCTACCGAGTCAACTTTCACTACTTGACCTGGTATTTAAAACCCTCTTTCTCTCACTTCTAATCTCATCTCCCCTCCTCTTACATGAATACTGACCCACTTAACTCGTATGAATAGGTTATATCTTGAGATGGGAAATTTTATGTGTCAATTTGACTGGGCCATGGAATGCCCAGATATCTAATTAAAGATTATTGCTGTGTCTGTGGAGTGTCTGAAACAGATTAGCATTTAAATTGGTGGACTGAGTAAAGCAAATGGTCCTCCCCAGGGAGCACCATCCAAACTGTCCTGGGCTTGACTGAAGCAAAGCAGGGGAGGAAGGCTGAAGCTAGGGTGTTGGCCTTCTGGTGCGCTTGGTCTGGGATTTACCATATCAGCTTCCCCGGGCTTCAGGCCTTCAGTGTTGGACTGGAGCTTACACCTCTGACTTTTCTAATTCTCCAGCATGTAGATGGAAAATGGAACATATCAAGTTCCATTATTACATCAGTCCTCTTCTTATAATAAATCTCATTTTCTATTCACAGAATATATATATGTATTCTGTTGGTTCTTTTTCACGGAAGAACCCTGAATAATGAACAGCCTGAGCCTGTTAACTTCTGGTGCTCTTAGATCTAATTCCATGTCTTTGGAATGCTTTTCTTTCCATATATTCCTGTCAAAACCTAAATTCATCTTCAAAATCCTAGGGAGATGTCAATGTCTTTGCGGAAGCTTCTCTGACCGGGCTGATTAAAAGTGACTACACAGTACTCTGTTACTTGCTCAGCTCTGCTTCTCCCGGACACAGTGATTTCTGCAAAAGCCTCATCTGTCCTAGATAGAGAGCTTTTCTAAACAAAGCCACCATATCCTGAACATCTTTGAGTCACCCAGAGAACAAAGTGGCTAATGTTTCATTGTTTTTCCATAAACATGAGTCAAGTGAAGACACATTAGAACATGACCTCAATTCATAGAAAAGTCATGAGTAGGCAAAGATAATTCATGTGAGAATTTCACATTTTTGATGAAATAGAGGGCTATTTCAAGGCTAGGTTTTTTTGCAGCTAATAAAATATATCTACTCTTGGGTTTTGAAATTTTCATTTTATCTGAATTAGAGATGTGATGTTGCACCTGAATATTGGAAACATCTGTAGTTCTCCATCATTGGCTTTTCCCAGTATAGTGCATTAAAGAAATACTGCCAGACCCCAATGGTATACTTAGAGCTGTTTATTTACAGTGTTGTTAGTAACGGAAGTCCTCAAAGCTCCCTGCTATCATTTCTTCCAGGAGAAAAAACATCTCAATTAACGTAATGCTCCTTTATGACCTTCTTAGACAACAGCTTCCAGCCCTATTCATCTCACCCTGGGAATACGAATGGCAGAATTTTGTAAAGTAATGAGTTACCATGGAGCTGATGAGTCTCTGAAGGTGGGAAACATAAACACAGATAAGCATTAACATGAACTTGCTCTGACAACTCTCCTCATCAGTGGTTCTTCAAGTGTGGTCCCAGACTAGCAGTATCAGTATCACCTGGGCACTTATTGGAAATGGAATTTCTGGGACCCTTCCTCAACTGAATGTATCAGAAACTCTGGCATGGGGCCAGACTCTTGTGCTTCATGGTGAGTCTGATGATGCACATTCAAGTTTGATAAGCTCTGCTCTATATCATTCTCTTAAAATCCAAAGTTAGGAGAACTAACTTCCTGTATTCGATAATGGTCAGAAAATGTGTGTGGGCTTCCAGTTGCTCATCCATGTCTAATATATTATGCCTCCTCCTGGGCTGACACAGTGTTCAGATTTGATGAAAGTATTGGTGTCATGGTTTGACAAATATTCTGAACTATTAACTGTATTACATTTTTAGCTTGTCTCTTTTGGTTAAATAAATAGAGACCCACTAGCTTGAGTGAAGAGAGTGTTTACTGTGAGGAATAACATGAAGTGATTGGGAGCATCTCTGGGTATCTAAGAGGAGGAGATCTAAAATTAGGCTGGACTTCACACAGTCTGCAGCTGAAGGAAGGATGGTCCTGGATTCAAGATGGGGCTAAACATTTTGACAGAGCTTTAACAAAATACTATGATTATGATGTAATTACAATTTTATATATCTGATTTTTTTGTCCTCTATCACTTAGCTTCATCTGTTGAATCATGTTTCTAATCCTCCATAATTATGGGCCATGGGGCTAATTCTTTCAATGAAAGAGTCTAGTTTATCTTTTGGGTGCTATGCTATTAGAATTTGTGTTCATAGTCAAATAGTTTAACAACAGACACAGAACAGATATCAATGAATCCGAATGGGGAATTAACTGAGTACAACTCACTAACCAATCAGAATGGGGAATTGAGGACAACAGGATGTTGACTAATTAGATGTGCATCTGGTGTGCCATATCAAGGCATCTTTTCTAAACATTGTGCTTTAGAGTTTTTTCTTAAGAAGGGAGAGTGAGCACAGAAAAAGAGATCACAGAAACAGAAACTTTTGAGTTTTTGCTTAACATGATATTCACAGAGTTTAACACCATGCCTTAGGAGTGAGGTCTATGGTATAAAAGTAAGTTCAAAACTTAAATAGACCTGCTCTATCTATCAAAGAATGATACAAGCCTGACACAACCAAAAGAAAAATCTTAAAAGCAGTCATATATTTTTAAAGTTACAGAAAAGGAAACAAGTGCACAAGTAATGGATGACTTCTCATCTGAGATAATGGTGCTGGAAGTCAATGAAATGACACCTTTAAAGTTCTGCAATGGTGGGGGAAAAAAACCCACTAATTCCTGATCCATTAAAAATATATACTTCAAAAATTTGGGTGTAGAAAGGATATTTTCAGAACAACAAGCCCAGAGAATTTGTTGACAACAGATCTGCACTATAAGAAACACTAACAGAAATTCTTCAAACTGAAAAGAAATGATACCTGACAAAAACATGAATATGTAGGAAAGAATGAATGAATCAGAAAAAGTAAATGTTGTTAGAAAAAAGAATATTTTTCCTATTTTCTTTAAAATGCAAGTGGGTCTTTATTATTATTTTAAAATAATGTATTGCATTATGGCATAATATTACTTATGTAGGCAAACTAAATTATAAAATATTAAAAAGAATAGGCAGGGTAAACAGAATTTTGCTGTTGTAACATTCTTATATTTTACACAAACAAGTAAAATGTTAACTCTAAGTTGGCAGCAATAAACTGAGGATCTATTTTGTAAACTATCTAGAAAAACCAACAAAATTATGCAAAGCAAATTGAGGAATGAAAGTAGAATACTAAAAAAAAATATTAATTCAGAAGATAGGAAAAGAGGAATGGAAAATCAAAAGCGGACTAGGAAAACTTGGAAATGAATACCATGATGTTAAACTTAACTCAAGCCATATTCACAATTACATTAAGTGTAAATAAATTAAATATTCCAATTAGAAGGCAGAAACTACCAGACTAGATTATAAAGCAGAAGTCAAATATATACTGTTGAAGAGAGATGGATGGAGACACCATTTAAATAAAGGGCACAAAAGTTCAGAGCAAGAGGATGGAAACAGTAAGCACACATATGGCTCGTCAACAGGAAGTAGTCATCCAGAGAAGGAATATTACCAGTGGGAAAATGAGAACATAAATTAATAAACGGTTTAGTCAGGAAGATATAATAATAATATATTTTAGCAGTTAATAACAAGGGTTCAGAATACCTGAAGAAAAATACTGCTCCCTGTTGGTGTGGTCTGTCTATTCTCAAGCTCTCTCTGCCCTAGGCTTCAAGACCTCTTCCAAGCCATGACCTCTTTCCTTGACATTCAAGACACACTCAGATTTCCAGGAAGACACCAGATCTAATGTAATAAAAGAAGCCCTCAAGCATTTGCTTTTATCTCCATTCTGTTTCTGGTTCCCAGCCATGTTCCCCAGTTCACCTGCCTTACTCAAGAAAACAGACACCAAATCCTAGAAAAGAGAACAGATAAGACTGTAGTTAGGAATAGGCTGATTTGAGATATTTTCTCTCCTGGTTCCCTCTCTCAACTCCCCTGTCTCACCCCCTAACCAACAAAGATTTGGAGTTTTTGTATTTTCATATTTGCTTGTTTGTTTGGTTTTTAAAGTGTGTCATGAACAATATACTTAAGCTTTGTGCATGTTAGCACACAAAGTTAGCATGCAAAGTTCTGTAGGGAATCAAGAATGAGCTAGGTAACACGTACCTCTCTCAGCTATCCAATATTTCTTCCCGCAAGAGCTTAAGATCTGCTAAGGAAGGCTTGCCATCCCATCAGACACAATTTCCTACTGTCTTGCTGTTCCTTACTACCCAGACAGGGCCCAAGTGGTCAGTGGGTGAAGGTTTTGGACTTCAACATATTGTCATGGTCCCCAGGGATTCTGCAGTCCCTGGAAATCTCTAGCCAGCTCTATGACCCAGGAAGCCCAGACTCTGGAGATGTAAACTGGAGAACCTGACCTATTACTTGGTTACGAAAAACCAGAGAAGCTGTGTGTTAAGGAATACGAGGCTCTACCTGAGGGGATTCTGAAGTCACTCTTCTCCCATCTAGGGTCATCCTCCAGGGACTTTCTCTCTCATTCCTGTAGATTTGGAGGCAGTGTCAGCCCATCTAGAGTTCACGGCTCCCAGGACATTTCTAAAGCCCCACTTTGGATGAAAGCCAGATTCCATCTGCCAGCTGCTGTTCTCTGTGAAGCCCCTGAGCTGCCTTGCTTCTTGGGACTGACTCCTCTCTGGGGTCTCTAGGTAGCCCTGAGCAGTGACCTGGGGTGCCCATAAGGTATATTCCTCTCCAAGGAAGGCCTGCTGTGAGGGGGCTGAGCAGAACACCTCCAAACCCAGCAGAGGATGCCCTGGCTCAGGCTCAATGTCCAGAGGGGACTCTGCCTCCTCAGGAGGACTGGAGCCTTATATGAGAAAGAGCAGCAAAGAGCACAAAGTTCTTTAAGAAGTTCACAGCCACTGAGCATGCTCTTAACCGTTGGCACTTGTGAACTCTTATTTTATTGGTACCCTGGGTTTGTTACATCATTGGATTCTGTCCTCATGGAGCCCAGGGAGTACTTTTACCATCCTACTTTACATATGTGAGCAGTGAGACTCAGAATATAAAGGACATTGTCAACTCTGAACAGCAAATATGTGGTCATCCAGGGAGAAATCAATATAGCACTTCTTTATAAAACAAAACAGCCAAAAACCAAAACCAAACAAACAAACAAAAAACCCAATAAAACCTAGTTTGTGAAGTAGAAATTAGTCACTTGCACACTTAGGAGTTAGTCACTATTTCTTTTTACTGTCCTGACAGTCAGGAAAATGGATACTAGTCATTATCAGATATGAGTTTTGATGGATGCACTCAAAAGTTTGGGGGATTAAGAATGACTCGGTGACAGGAATGGCCATGGCCAAGGAGGCATGGAAGAATCTAGGGGGGAAAATCAAATTATCATTCTGTGATTCCAATGAGAAGGATAGAGAAAGCAGGAAAAAAATAAATAAATGAAAAAAGAGGAGGAGGAGAAGGGGGAGGAGGAGGAAGAGGGGAAGAAGAAGAAAACACATATATAAATACAGCCCAAGCTGAAAGTAGTCTCCTACGGAGATACCACTGATAAACTCAGATCTCAAAAAGTGGTTAAGAGGATAAGAGGAGGGGCCTTGGCCCACAAATGGATGAGCAGCAGGCACATACCTGTCTGTAGAAGAGCTGCTGGAGGCCTAAGGCTAGAGGTCAGCTAGGCGGAGAAAACACTGAAGAGGATGAAAGGGACCCTTTTAGTTCCTCTGGGTCTGAGGAAGGGGCAGAGGCCTTCTGCTGCTGCCCAGAGGTAACAATGAGAAAAATGCTAAGGCATTTCCTAGTTCTCTCTTATCTCTTTTGTGTGCAACCAGATGACAGGGAGCTTCAATTAAAAACAGTAAAGCTCACTGTACTAAAGAGCAAGAGCAGAAGCTCATGATAAGAAAAAGAGCTGCCATCATTGGTGGTGCCCGTTTTACGTCAACCCCTACGCATGTTCTCCTGAAATTCCAACAGTAACTCCGAAAAGTAGGTTTAACTATAATCAGCGACCTCTCTATTCCTCCCTCCCCTCCCTAACCACACCCCCACTTTTTGCTAGCACTGAGATTGCTCTATGAGGAAAATATGAACACTATTTGAGAAAGACCCTAGTGAATTCCCCATGGATGATGTGTAGTTAGTTGATGGTCAGGTAAAGTGGTTCAAAAATGATTGGATAAACCAATTTACCATCAGAAGTCTTAGGTTTGCCTCTGAATATGTCCCTTGTCAGATGGGGGGCCTTGGTCACATTATTTAAACTATTTTAACTACAGTATTCTTATCTGTAAGATAAAGATGAAAAATATACACCTTATAAGGCAGTCATAAAACTAACTTAGATCTCATGACAGGATACATTATTGATATCAATTAATTTTGCAGGTAGAGAGATAGAAGATTTTTTATCTTGGCCCTATTTTATTCAACATTTTGGGGATGTGGATAAAGATAAAGAAACTCCTTTAGCAGATTTGCAGGAGAAGCAGGACTGGCAGTGAAGATAATACTTTTGATTAGTCTTAAAATATCACGTAATTCCAAGGAATGTCAAGGTTAGGACAGCCATAATGATCCTAGCAGGTTGGAATATTGGGCAACATCTACAAGGAAAAAAATTAGCAAGAATGTGTGCTTCTTTAAATACATTAAAAATGTAATTCCACAAAGACAGAATAAGGAAACAGCTCCCTTGAAGAATCGGAGACTGGTTTGACCACCAGCGCACTCTGATTGCACTGTGTGAGGTGGCTGCAGGAAAAGGCCAGGGTTCTGGGTATGGTGGTGCACACCTGGAATTCCCAGCAACCCTGAGGCTGAGGCAAGAGCATCAAAGTTTCCAGGCCAGCCTCAGTAACTTAGGGAGACCCTGTCTCAAAATAAAAAATGCAAAGAGTTAGGGATGTAGCTCAGTGGTAAAGTGTCCCTAGGTTCAATCCCTAGTACAAAAATAAATATTTTTAAAAAGAAAGAAAAGGCAAGAGAATCATAGGTTGTGTCAATAGCAGACAGTCCACAGTGCTCTTCTTGGGCCAGAGCCCATCTGAAGTCATTTGCTTAGTTCTGGAGAGGACAAACAAGATGATGAGGTTTCTATGAGTGACAGGCATCAGGAGAGCCTGGAAAAGAGAAGAATAAGTAGTGGTACCTGTAGAAATAATTATGGTGACGCCAACACTGCTATGTCTATACCTACAGAGAGCTTGGACGTCTGGTGTTGCGCTAAGTCCCTTAGCTCCCATACTTCTTTCAATCCTCTGGATACCTCATGAGTCAGGTGCCATTGTTCGCCCCACTTTCCTACTGTCTAAATGAGAAAACAGACTTAGGATCAATGGCTCACTCAAGGTTATACAGCTAGTAAGTGAGGGAGCTTTTATTTGACCTCAGCATTCTTATCTAGAACAGGTACTTTCAGCCAACATGATATTCTGCTGAGCTGGGGATAATACGATAGCTCTAACTTAAAAGGTTTAAAGGACTTTCTTGTGGAAGAGGGATCAGAGCTTTGCTATGTGTTTTTAGATGGTAGTGATAGTTCCAGGAAGTATAAATACTGGAAGGGAGATTAAGGCAAAGTTTTAGGAGGAAGAATAACAGATCATGGACTGGGATTTTTCTATCCACTTGCCAAGCAGAAGTTGGATGGCCAACCTTCTCGGTAGTGGTCTTGATGACCCCTGCAAGGTTGCACAGTTTTATTAGACTCATGGGCAAGTGTGTTAATTAGGACTCATAACCTCAAGCAGCAGGAACCCCAAGTAACTGGGCTAGAATGCATGGGTTTTCTTGGGAGAACAAGGACACAGGCTCTTCTGTCACAATGGAGCCAGGAACATGAAACCTGTAGAGTTTTCTCTTCAGTTCTGGCCTCCATCTGGCTTTGTTGATTTTTTTCCCTCTTATAGCAAATGAACTTTGACCACGTTATCAGGAAACACAGTCACGGGGGCAATCTTGACATGCTTTTTTCCCTCTATTTAATATGTTTAATAGGTTCTGTCACTGGAGTTGGACTGCTGCTTTGATATCAAGGCACAACAAAATTAAACCGAAGAAGATTGACAGATTAAGAATATTAAGAATCTATGCCCACTACACCACCAGTTGGGGGACAGGGGAATGGGATTAGTTAGAGTGGCCAGTCTCATGGTAATGATATGGATGGATCAAAAAGGAAACAGATGAGGGCTGGGGTTGTAGCTCAGTGGTAGAGCGCTTGCCTCACATGCGTGAGGCCCTGGGTTCAATGCTCAGCACCACATAAAAATAAAGACATTGTGACAATATACAACTTAAAAAAATTTTTTTAAAAAGGAAACAGATGAAACACTAGGGTTCCCTGCCCCAAGGCCAAAAGACCAAATGATGGGGTGCTGGGTGCTGAGCTGGGGGCTGTGGCTCTTATGTTCAGATACCTATTTTAATGGGATTAAGGACTGAGTAACATTTGAACATTTCAAATAAAATTACATAGAGGATTAGGCCTCATCACTGATCTAATTTACAAACAGGTCTCACATCAAAAAAAGTTTAAATCAAAACTAGCTTCTCAAAAAAACTCTTCAGTGGTTTAGTGATTGCCCAGGATGCAGAATCCTAGTCACTTGTTGTGAGCTCATTCTTCTTACTCACACACATTTTTTATGTGCTTATCACTATTTTGGACACCATATAGTAATAGAAGTAGTAGAATCATGATCCCAATCCCTCAAAATTCTTACCTCCTATTCTCTATGCTTGGAATATTCTTCATCTCACTCCTGTCTCCTGCGGTATGCTCTCCTTCTGTTTAATTACTTTTCTTTCTTTTTTTTTAGGATATCAGACTTCCCTGACTGACTAGTCTGGATTAAAACACTTTGCTGCATGCTCCTGTAACATTCTGGGGGGCTTCATGTTAGGGGAGTTATGACCTTTGTAATGTTTTTCCCAGTGTTTTTCTTTGGTAGAATAAGAGCCCCATGAAGGCAAGATTATCTTTATTTTGTTCACCACTGTGGCTGGAATAATAGTGACTCAAAAAAAGAGAGGGATTAAAGCAGCTTTCATTTGATAGATGTGTTTGAGTATCTATGTGTTAAGCATTGTTCTTGGCACTGAGGATACAAAATAGGAGAAAAAAATAGACACGGTCTCTGGCTGAGGGGGCTTATGTGTTAGTCAAAGTGTCGTTTTAATGATGGAAGAACAGCTCACTCAAACTTCTTATTTCCCAGGCAAGGAAATGAATGCCAGAAAGCTTAAGTGACCTGAGTCCAGCCACATGGAAAATTTGAGTGGTTCTGATTTTTTGTTTGTTCAGTTGTTTTTAAAATTTTTCTTTCATACTAGTTTTCAATAACATTTCACAAATCAAAGGCAGGTGTAGGAACTTGTTTATTCAGTCTGTGAATACTGGCAGGTCACTGAGGGCATCATAAGGTGACTGAGACAAACATGTAGAACACATGATTTTTATGAGCACACAAAGCCTTTTAAAGGTTAAGCTTGAAACAGGAAGATACCTTTGGTGATTTCTTACGCAACTGTGTTCTATCCTATACGAGAGGGACGATTATGTTTCTTGTAGAGCCTTGGCAACTAGAGTCCCCAGGAAAGGGAAGGTGTTGACATCAGGGAAGCCATGTTGTTAAAGCATAGTCAGGAGCTGTGCTGAGCTGGGAGTTGCAAAACAGACTAACATGAATTTTCACTTGAGAAAGTGAAAGGGCATAAGACAGGCAAGGGGAGTTTTGTAATAGGAGTTTTCAAAAAGCAAAGAAGTAGCTCACTTCAATAGAGGATATATATTGAATAATGAAAAGTATTATAGGATGAGTGGGGGACTGGAGTAGAATTGAGTCCTTGGAAATAGAAGAAATGATTATTTTCAAGAATGGAGAGCTGGTTAAATTTAGATTTGAATTACTAATTAAATGTGGATTCAAACTACCTCTTAAGTTCAGATCTTGAAGAGGAGTCTATGGAAATTGCTGGGATCCTTTTTCCTAGTTTGAGGAACTACCCTCAAAAGATGTGGGGAAGACTCTGTCACCTATTTATTTACACTCATACAACTAGAAGCCAGTCTCTGGACAGGTTGTTTTCTCAGGTTACCACACCTATCTTTTCAACTAACCAGGCACCTGCCCCATAGCTGAACTGACTCTTACAAACTCAAAAGCTTAAAGACAATGGCCACCTCCGCCATCTTTACCCAGGGAACTGCATGGTTCCTTGTGACTCTGCTATCAGTGTCTGGCAGGACTGACTCAGAAATCTCAGTTTGCTCATCAAATCTAGAAGTTGCTGAATCATTTAATCAGAAAGCTCCTCAATCCAATAACAATCTTTCTAAAAAATAGCAACTTTTAATGATGTGAGCCAAGATCCTTTGGGATTTTGAAGAAAAGGTATACTCTTCTGAGAGCTATTTGCTAAAACTGGCCCACTTTGGTCATGGACAGGAGGGAAGGTAATGTTGTTGTCTTGAATGAGAGGCAGGTTTGGGGCCGAGCTGCAGAAGGCTTGGGGACGTGTGGAGAGACGAGGGTCAGAGAATGCACGGTTGTACAACATCTGTAAAGAAAATGTTTTATTTAAAGTGTTAAATACCATCACCAGAATGAATTTGATTTACATTAGTTGGTGTTTGTTACAGGACTAATCTGCCCTTTTTGTTTTCCCCAACTGGAATTCCCTTTACTTTAAAACATACTACGTACAGGGCAGCAATGGTCACTGGGAGAGTGCTATTTACATGACTAAACCACGAGTTGAGGTGCAGACATGTGGAAATTAAAAACAAAAACAAAACCACCAACTTTTAAATAAATACTGCATAATGACACGTATGTACAAATATTCCATACAGTCATGTCCTTCTTATTAAAATTAGAAATAATTTTTATAGGAATATGCACAAAAGATTATGCGAGTGCATCTTAATATCAGGAAAATGGTAAACGTTTAATCTAAGGGATAGTATAGACACTATAGGTCTATTAAACCAATTGTTGCTGGTACACAGGTGTCTAAATTATTTCAATAAAGTTTTATTCATTCTTTTAACAACTTTACCTGGGTCCATCATAGATCTCCAAATATCAAGACACAGTCTCGGTGTATTTCATATTGCACCACATAATGAGAAGGCATTTTTAGTGATACTCATTTTAACTTTTGCACCATATCAAGCATGATAGTTTGTAATGGTCAGCACTGGATTAAAAAAAAAAAGAAGAGGAAGAAAAGAATTTTTGTGCATGGCCTTCATTTCAACAAATGGGAGGTATGTGGATTTCAAAAGTTATTGCAAGAATTAAAACCAATCTATAAGAATGTACTATCAAAATGTACATAAGAACCAGAAAGTATGGGTGGTTTATACATTATCCAGTGACTTTTCCTCAAAATAGGGGAACTTAAGAGAAATCTAACCTTGCAGCACCACCCAATGGTAATAACTCTCTGTAAAACCAAAGGCAGGGGTTTCGACTTTAAAGAATTTGCCTGAAGACTTTTGGTGATGGCATCAAAGAACTATTAATAGGCATATTGACTTTCTTTGAGTCACCTAAAAATTGGAGCTTTAAAATTGTTGCAAATTTATGTTTACTATATTTCTTTAGAAATATAATTTGTGAAAAATTGAATTTTACTACAGAAAAATGAATTAATAAACAGCCCTGTGTTTCAGGGCTTCAAATTTTTAGCAGTGTTTCTATTCACATAGTAAATGGAAATTGGCTAAAGAAACTGCTTTAACTAATTAAAAAACAAACAAAACCTAAGACCTTCTACAAATAATACTTTAACCCCTGTATGAATAATGCTGGTGCTAAAAACAAATTTATTAGACATTACAATGGCCACATGATTTTAGGATTTTCCTGTAAACTGAATTTTGAAGGTGAAAAAAAATTACCATGCACTGTACAATAAATTGCAAAAGTTCAAATATCTTCTTTGTCAAATACATGCTGACTTACTTTAATGTACTCCCAAGTCATGTTGCAAAACCCTTTCAACATGCTTGAAATAAAGAAAGCTCTTAAATAGATTTTTCCCTTGAGAAATTCATAAATTCAGAAGCATCTATAGCTCTGAATCAAACATGGGTTATAAGAGAGGATCAGATCAAAAAGTTGTAATTTTTTAGAATAAGGTTCACTCTGGTTGGGAGAACAAAAATAAAAGATTAAAAGAGGGAGAAGAGGAAAAGTAAGACAGAGAAGAGCAAGATGTGAAAAATTTGCACATATTGAACTTCATAAGATCTGTATATTTAACATGGAAATAAATTGAATATATTATCCTTATTTGTCACATAAAGAGAATTTTACGCATCTTCTAGAAAGAATTTTCATTTGTAATGTCTGCCAAAACACAGACTATGATTAGTTTAAAGAATAAACATGGTGTGTCTTGTATCACCCTGTTGCATTCTCTCCCCTTTTTAAAACCATGCACTAGTGAAATTTATTTTTAAAAATAATATAAATTGTTGAAAATGGCTGATTTTTATTTATTTTTCTTTTTTTGCAAGTTGCAGCCCCAAGAAAATAATTTAAGTAATCAGCTAATCTGTGTCCATGCAAAAAAAGTTTCTTTAATTTCATTCAGTACAGTGTAGCCACAGAACTTTGTTTTTCAGAGTCCAACACATCTTGGCATTAGTGAATGACATGCGGCTGGAGCTACTGAGTTGGCCACTCTTCCTGCTGGACTCCGTCCAGGGGAGGGCTGATGCTTTGTTCCCGACCACTTCTTTGGTGTCTTGCTTTACACCTGATGCTTCTAAGGACTTCTTTGCTCCTTGACCTGTAACATGGCTCAGAGGCTGTATAGCTCCATTTCTGTGGCATAATGGGGCTTTGGGGTCAGATAAATGAAGAAAAAGGAACAATAAAAATATAAAGGTGCCATTGAAAAGGGCTTTTGTTGCATGAAACTGACTGATTCTTTGAGATAAATCCATGGCTTCAGATTGGACCACAACTCCAGTGTGGCTGAACTCCAAACCTCTCAGTTCTTCATAGCTCTGTCCTTTCACCTGAGGGGCCTTCCTTAGGGCACAATGTGTGCAACTTCCTCTGAGAACACAGGATCGCTCTGTATCCCTAGAAATGGGCTCAGAAGACACAACATTAAGCATGCAGTGTTACCAGGGTTTGCGACCTGTGGATTTTTTTCTTTTTTTTTTTTTTTTTCCTTTTGTAACGCTGGTTGCTGTGACAACAGTTTTACAGCTGCTATGAACGAGAGTAAGAAGGTCCGGTTGAACTTTCCAGAGATGATTGAGAAGCTCTTCTGGTCAGAGGGGCCAAGGTTGGATCTACTAGGGAGGAAGGGGGGAAGAGTTTGAACCATCCAATCACCATATTGGATAGTTCCAGTTCATCTAAAAGAATCTGGGCCACGCCCATAAAGGATTTGTGATCCATGCGGCCATAATCTCCCCAGACAATGATCTGTTGGCGAAATAAAAAGTAATGTCAGAGTAATCAAGTACATAACAAAACCTTGTAAAATACATTAAAATACTAAAATGCATTCAGTTAATGTTCTGACATCAAAGATTAAATGAAACCCTTGTATTTGATTAATGGGATAGTTGTCTTTAACTATAAGGATACAAGTTCCATTAAGAAAACTGTGCTGGAGGGTTAGGGTCATAAGCAGTCAGGGAGACTGGCTGATGGTGACTGGGCTTTGCATGCTTCTGATTCACTTCAAAGGGAACATCAACGTGCATAGCTTTATGGCATGGGCCACTGCTTTGAAATTTTCAAACAATTTGAGCTGTGTGGAACATAAAAGAGGGAACAGAAAAGATATAGGATAAAAGGTCTGACTCTGTGAAATGCTTTCTTATTTAAGGGATCAATGACTTAGTAAATACCTGTAAAACTTTTCCTTGGGGACTCTCTTCAAAAGATAACAGCTGCTGGTAAAGGGGCTCCAGCGTTTTTCTTGCCACTTTTGTTTTCTTCTTGGCTATGCAGACTCCGTTATCTAATAGGTACACCTTTACGTAGGGTGCTGGGAAAGCAAACATAGAGGTGATGAGCCATGAACTGTGGCTGTGGCATACCTGACACAGGTGTCACCTGCAAGAACTGAAAAGGCTGGCAGTGATCCAAAGCCACTGGCTTTGCAACCCTGGACCAAAATCATTAGATAAACAACGATAACTGTCTGGCATTCAGAGAGGTTAGGGGATGTTGACACAGCCTGAGCATTTTTTTTTCTTTTTCTTCAAATTATTTTGGTATCAGCTAGCTATGTAAATTTAAACATGGCATTAAATAAGGTGAGCTGCTTCCAGTTCCTATCAATATTCAAGAGTGATGTCTTAGTCTTTAATTTACCAATACTTAAATTTAGTTAAAGATGCTTAAAATTCTTGTTTTACTCATCTACCTCCACAAATCACTTCTCGCCCAGAGGCATTTATTTTTTTGCGGGTGTGTGAGGGTATAGAATGGGTGGGGTTTGAGATGATGTGTTCAGATTAGTTAGGAAGAGGCAGCTAATTGTGAATTCTATGGCTTAAAATTTATCTGACAAGCACTTCATAAAATTATGCTCATTTATGTAAAAGATATTTTTTATGGCAAAGTGAGTTGACAAGCTCTAAGACCTTTACAAACACCATCATTTTAATCACCATTATGAGGTTGTACATAGGGAATATATACTATATTTAAAAATTTCTGCAAGGATAGAGAAGTTAAGAGATTCAAAACACAAATCAGTCAGTGAAGGTGCTGAGGCTGGTATGCACGTTTCAAATCCTCAGCAATTGTTTTATACTTCTGATCGAATGACCTCTGCATGATGTTTGTGGAGTCACTGAGCCATTTCCCATGGTTTCAAACACCTTAAATTATGACGTTTCGGTATGAAGTATATGACATAAAGTTATAACAGTGTCTCTCTTTCTTAATATACAACAGGAAGTCATACCTTAGAATATCCAGGATACATAGGATGATGCTACTATGGGGGCCTGTACCTATTTTTATTCTAATTCCAGAACACTAAGGATACTGAAGGAGAATTTTGAAGCTCCATTTAAGCTAAAGAATAACATGGAACACCAGCTAGCAAAAAATCCGAACTTTATATATACAAGTTGTGACAAGATGAATTATTTAAGGGTAGTGGTTTACATTTTGCAGTGGTTTCTAGTTATATATGTACTTATTTAACAACTTGTATCATCTCATCAGATCAGCCTATTGAACACTCATTCAGAATGTACATACAGACTGCAATAGCCCCAAACCAGAGAATTGACTCACCTATCAGTATCTTTGATTAACTAATAACTAAGTTTTTAGCAATAAAAACAAAGCTTCTACATTGAGAAACAATGGATCATGGGTAATAATAGAAGAATCTTTTCTGGTTTTACCTGGCAGTGTCTTGGAACCTGGTTTTACAACAAGGCCACGGGCCCGAATGATTTCCACCTCCAATTGTCCCTTTTTGTCCATCATTCCTATCTGAATATCACCTAATAATGCATGGAAAAGAAATAGACACACCTTACTGTACAAACATGGAAAGAAATGCTTTGCCAAAGATCTTGGCTTAACATCATTTCATCATTTCCCATATATTTTCTTAAATTTAAAAACATTTAATATTTTATCAATGTCTTCCTTTAAAAATCATAAGAAATTATAATAGAAAAAAAGAAAGCTTTTTTGTGTTAAAATACAAGATACTTTATTCCTGCTGATAATACTGTCAAAGATTCTATGAAATTGAGAGAAAGCAATTTTCAATAATCTAAAAGAAGAGCAATGGAATCATGAGGCAGAAATTCTTACCCATTGCAGGAGTAGCTAAAGTCTGGCGTCCCACTAGCTGAGCAGGACCAAGGCCATCAAGGAAATCGCTAAACTGGCTATCGGAGGCCAAGCGGACACCAGGGAAAATCAGACTGAAGGCAAAATAACAAACAGAATTAATTCCTCAACCCCAACTTGCTCTCAGAAAAGTCCTAGCTCCCTCCAGCTCCCTCAACATGGCGGGATACTTGGCAACATCACTTCGGTGTATATTTATTATATCCCAACACGCTACTCCACCTCCATAGCTCTTGCTCTGTATTCTCCAGATGCCCACGTGTGCCACCAGAAACTCTTGTTGCCTATATTGCAGGTTCCTGTTCCTGTGTCTTTCTCTCCCTTGGTTTGGAGGGCTGGGGCTGTGATTTCTGTCACAGATGCTCAGTACACGTCAAGCACGTATTCCACTACAGATTTTACCATATTAATCTTCTTGGCTGAGCTGAATTATATTACTTATCACCGTTTATAGATGAGGAAACACTTTCGGGTCATTCCTATCAACATGTAAAACAACATGGTACTGTTTTTTCCATTTTACAAAAAGAAAAGAAAATATCTTCCCTGACTCCATTTTGTTCTTTTGCTATTACCCCATTTCTTTATTGAAACTCCTTGACAAAGTTGTCACTATGTGCTGTCTTCACTTTCTTTTCTTTCATTCACTTTTGAGACTCTATCTGTTGTTCATTTTCATCACTCCACGAAAACTGGATCAAAGTCACTGCAGTGGTAATTCCAGCTGTTAACACTCAGGCCTCTTTTAATTGAACAGAGTAGCAAGCTGAACACAATTGATTCCCCTTCCTTGAAACACCATCTCTACTTAGCTTCCTGAGTCTCTAGGGCTCCTGGTTTTCCTCTTTCTTACCTGTCACTCTACTTTAATCTCCTTTGCTACTGCTGTTACCAAACCCTGGAGCTCAAATCTTTCACTGTTTTCTATATGTTTTAATTCCCTTGGTGGCTTCATCCAGTCTCATGGTTTTATTTTATTTCATATTGTTATATATATTTTTTAGTTGTAGTTAGACACAATGCCTTTATTTTATTTATTTATTTTTATGTGGTGTTGAGGATCCAACACAGTGCCTCACACGTGCTAGGCAAGCACTCTACCCCTGAAGCACAACCCCAGCCCCCAGTCTCATGGTTTGAAATGCTCTCTATGCTGCTATTGCCTACACTGACATCTCCACTGTGGACCTCTCTTAAGACACAGACCTGTATCCCAGATGCTTAGATTACCTATCTTCTGGGATATCTAATACGTACTTGAGACTGAATTTGTCCAAACTAACACCCCCAAGCCCCTTCAAACAAACAGAAAAACTAAAGGCTAGTCCTCACAGAGGATTCCCATTTTAATAAATGGCAGCTTCATTCTTTCAATTGCTCAACTATGCACTCATCTTTTTTTCTTGTTCTCTGTATGGGATTGAGTCACCAATGTGACTGCAGATTGAGTCTTTAAAAGAGATAAGATAAAGTGAGGTAATAAAGATAAGGTCCTAATCCAATATGACTTAGAAGAAAAGGAATAGACACTAGGGTATGAGAGAAAAGGCCATGAGAAGATACAAGGTGGCCAGCTGAAAACCAATAAGAAAGACCTCAGGAGAAACCAAACCCGTTGACACCTTGATCTTGATCTTGTTATGGCAGCTCTAGAAAACTAATATTCTCTATTTCATTATCCATATCAAATGCATCAATAAATCTTATTTGTTCACTGTCAAAACAAATCTAGAATCTGAACTCAATGATACTGCTATTCTGGTCCAAGCCACAATTATCTCTCTTCTGTTTTCTGCAGGAGCCTTCTGAATGGGCTCTCTGTTGCTGCCCCTGCCGTCAGACCAATGTACTCAAACTGAAGTCAGATAATGTCCCCTGCTCAAAATGCTCCAATGATTTCTCACCTGAGTCAGGGTAAAAACAAAGTCCTTACTATACAAAGTTGATACAAGCTGTCTAAACATCACCCCACCCCCAACCTTAATCCCTCATCTGTTACAATCTGGTCCTCACTTACAGCACTGCCCTCCCCTCTGCTGATGCCAGGCAAGCTCCAGTCCGGGCCTCATCATTGTTGCAACCTTGAAGATTCTCCCCTCAAATATCCACCTACTCACTAACTTCCTCTCAATGTGTCCTTTTCCTTGTCTACCCTGCTAAAATCCTACCTTGACCCTTTCTCGTTTCTCATTCTAGCTTTATTTTTCTCCTTAACACTTACATTACCTAATCTACTATGCATTTTATCATTTTTCTTGTACATAAATTTTAACAATTTTTCTTAATGTTTCTCTATTAGACTGAGTTTGATGAGGGTAGGGGTTTTTGTGTGTTTTGTTCACTGTTGTATCTCACCTCCTGGAACAATGCCTATAATATTTTAAGCACTCAAAATATACTTGCTAAGCTCAATTGGTAAAAATACAGCTTAGAAAAATTAAATAACTTGCTCAAGGTTCTGTAGTGCCAAAACACCAGATGAGAACTCCATCTGATATGATGCCAAAGCCCCTGGTCTTAACCACTGATACTGACTCACTCTCACACATGACTTATGCCCCCAGCTGGCAGCACAGTGTCTAGAGGAACAGAAGGCAAGATGTGTTGAATGAGTTTACAAGTATTCATCCCATTTCTCCAATAAGACTATAAACATCAGGAGCAGGGAACACAGCTTAAACATTTTATATCCCTTATATAATGCAGGGCTTTATAAATATTAGTGCTCAGTAAGCATCTGTTTTTCACTTGATTCTCTATTTTTAAGATTTTTTTTTGGATGGACATCAAATATATTTCTTTTTTCTTCACCTCAGTTAATACAAATGTTTTAGTCTGTTAATATAAGTATCTCATATAACTCTATTAATACATTTTTATGTAAGCCATACATCTCTCTTGTATTTATGTAATCATGCTAGACAAATTACCCCTAGGAGACATCAGTAAGACTATGCCAGCAGCTCCTATGGCCTCAAAACTGTGAACATGGAACATCTAAGCATCTGTGGTGATGGTACAGTGAGGTCAGTAAATCCACTTTCCTCTATTAATGTCCTTTACAGTCCCATTTACAGAGCTGTAGCTGTTAATTACTGTTAATTTGTTGGTGACAGGGCTATACAATCTTTACAAATGCTTTAAAAATATTTCTGAGACAGCCAATTCAAAGGGAAACTAAAAAAAGACTCATCAAGTTTTCCAGTGCCATTTTTTTTGGCTATTATATTTCACATAACTTAGTGTCATACAACTTAATTTTATATAGCTAAGTTATATGAAATATAGTCATTATTGCATCAAACTAAGTATACATCAGGAGTGCATATTTTTTGGTAATAATTCAGTGCTATGATTTTTTTAAATTAGCACTGTCCATATATCATGGCATGAATGCTTATTATTTTTGTACTTTTATATATTATTTCAAGCCAGGGCAAAATATTTTATTTGCATGCAATGTGAGAGCCACATTTTAGCATCTTGTCATTAAAGCAAAACACTTTATCCCCGAACCTATTTCCTTTGGTATAAAAAGCCAGATATGTTGCATTGCTCAGTAGCTGGTAAGCAAAATTCTATTCACAGAAAATCAGCCAATGAAAATTAAAATGGAACAGCAGAGTGTGTGAGTTTGCTTTAGTGAAAGCAGAGGGTGGGACAGAGAAGATGGTCTCTGGGCAGCACAGAGGAGACTGGCCTCACTCACTTTCCTTCTGAGCTATAGCTGTTCATGCTGCCATCAGTGGATTCCCGGCTTGCCTGTCGGGTCATCCAGTTCCTCATCTCCACCGCCAGACCTGTTTCTGTACTCCTCTGGACAGTGCTCCGTAGCTTTTTACCTCCTGCTTCTGCAAAAACATAAATCAAATGGTATCACAGCCTGGCAACAAAAATCCTCACTGTCTGGCAAGATTAAGTATTGGCCAACAGCATGTACAGGAAGTGTTCCTACTGAGAAGACAGAGAGAAAAGGTATTTAGAACGATTTTAAACAACATCTTATTTTATGAGATCAAAATCTTTAAGCAGCACAAATATCATTGTTTTACTTCCATTTAAAACAGTGTTCAAATTTAACATAAAGATTCAACCCACAGATAGAATAAACTTTGTTCTTGTTGTAATATTTAAAGGCCAAGTTAGTTTATGCCTACCTTCCTCCCCACTTCCTTACAAAGAATGACTTACAAAGAGCTGATGGTGAGAAAATACTCAAATTCTAGCCTTGACTTTCACAAGAATACCTGGTTTTCTAGGGTGATAGATATCAGAAGTGAAAGCTAACAAAGGAGAGAGCCCTGTTTGACAGCAGTTTCATATATGTTGGTAACTTTCATAAAGATTCTCAAAGAGGAATGTAAAAGCTCAGCAATATCATGAGAAAAGAGCTTTGAAATTTTTGGTCATGTTCTTAAGGATTTTTGGTGATGAAGCTGACATTCAGAAGCACATCAGAAGACCAGTCAGGAGACCGAGTCAAGTACTACAGATGTCACAGAGGGAGGAAGTGCTGTCTGGAGATGTCAGGGAGGGAGAGGGAGTGGGGTTGGAACCCAGGATAGAAAAGTGGACAGGTTAGAACTCAAGCAGAGAGAGAAGAGAATGCATGAGGGAGGGGAACAGCATGGGCAAAGATGCAAAGTCAGGGATGATCACATGCACCTGAGGAGGTGCATTAGCCAAAGCACATGAAGGAGGAACGAGGAGTGAGGTAGACAAGAAACTGAGTAAAAAACTCCACAGGCCTTAAATGTTGGAATATGCAGTTGAAAGACGACCAAAGCAAGAAGGTGACACTCTAAACTATTTGTATTCATTTCTTTCTTGTCCAGTCTAAATATTTTTCCACATTGACTCTGTTATTAGCTTTTTAGGATACAAACACATGGCAAGCTCTTTTAGTGGCTTACCACTAGTAACTTCTTTTAGATCTATAAATGCTATTAGTGCCAGTGACTTGTTGAAATCTCTTTCACCAAGTTTATTATATTTGCTCACCACTTTGAAACACTGCTTTAAATTTCATCCATTCTCCACTGCCAATTTTAATGTACATTAACATGCTTTAATGAGCATTTACACAAAATCTAAGTTATGTTTATCTATGACTCAGTTGCATAACCTAATGATATTTTAGATAATTGATACCAAACATGTTGTACTGACATGAACTGTAAAAATACATAAAGCATCCGCCCTTGACTAGGGAAGGCTCTTATTTACAGAGGAATTAGTAAATGTAAGAAGAATGATCAATTTTAAAATTATCAATTTGCTACCTTAAGTGAGACTCATCAATGGAGCTAATGCCATTTGATGAAAGATTGGGAAAAGGATATAAATATAAATATATATATATATATATGCATATATACATATAAGCATATATATATATATATATATATATATATATATATAGTTGCTCACCACTTTGAAACACACACACACACACACAAACACACACACACACATATATATATATATATATATATATATATATATACACCAAAGAATCATACCACAAATGAGTTCTAATTATTAAAGCAAAACTGGGAAGATCTGTCTATACTGTCTTAATTCATAAAAATTAGTAGTGCTAGTGAGTGTATCAATATATCCCTCCTTATACAAAATACACAGTATCACTTGTCAGGTTGTTGTAAACAAAATATACAAACTGTTTCCAGTCAAGTCTTTAAGACCAACTTTGAGTTTTCAAAAATACAGAGTAATACACCAGGCATTGTGGTGCACGCCTGTAATCCCAGTGGTTCGGGAAGCTCAGGCAAGAGTTCAATTCCCAGTACCAATAAATAAATAAATAAAATAAAACAATGTAGTATAAATATGATAATAGACATGCATACAACATCAAATCCAGAACACAGGATACAGTTCAAGAGAATTGGCATACTTGCTTAAAAAGTTAGCATCATGAAAAATCCAAACTTGATGAGGGAGTTTTTCTAGTTTAAAGATATCAAAGGGTGTAACCATCAAATGCTGTGAGTATATTTTGACTTCTTATTTGGAAAAAATAAGACAAAACAAATAAGAAACCCAACAAATAAAACAGTATAAAAGTAAGACAAGTAGGAAATAAAGCACAAAAAGTAAAATCAAGAATCATTAAATGGGATAGATTCAAACTAAAAAGCTTCTTCTCAGCAAAGGAAACAATAACATGAAGAGAGAGCCTACAGAATAGGAAAAAATCTTTACCACAGACACTTCGGATAGAGCACTAATATCCAGGATATATTAAAGAACTCAAAAAACTTAATACCAAAACAACAACAACAACAATCAATAAATGAGCTAAGGAACTTAACAGACACTTCATAGAAGAAACAATCAATCAACAAACATATGGGGAAAAAATGTTCATTATCTCTAGCAATTAGAGAAAAGCAAATCAAAAGTACTCTAAGATTTCATCTCATTCCAGTCAGAATGGCAATTATCAAGAATACAAGCAATAATCTGTGTTGGCGAGGATGTGGGGGGAAAAGGTACACTCTACATTGCTGGTGGGACTGCAAATTGGTGCAACCAATCTGGAAAGCAGTATGGAGATTCCTCAGAAAACTCAGAATGGAACCACCTTTTGACCCAGTTATCCCACTTCTCGGTTTATACCCAAAGGACTTAATCAGTATACTTCAGTGATACAGTTACATCAAATGTTTATAGCAGCTTAATTCACAATAGCTAAACTATGGAACCAACCTAGATGCCCTTCAACAGATGAAAGAATAGAGAAAATGTGGTATATATACAATATGGAATATTACTCAGCTTTAAATAAGAATGAAATTATGACATTTTCAGGTAAATGGATGGAACTAGAGAATATCATGCTAAGTGAAATAAGCTAATTCCCCCAAAACCAAAGGCAGAATGTTTTCTTTGGTCAACTGATGATGATCCATAGTTGGGGCAGAGGAGGGAAGAATGACGGAACTTTGGATTGTGCAGAGGGGAGTGCTGTGGGGATGGGAAGGATGGTAGAATGAGACAGACATTATTACCCTATATACATATATGATTACACTACTGGTGTGACTCTATATATACCATGTTCAGCCAGAAGAAGGAGGACTTGTGCTTCATTTGTGTACAATGTATCAAAATACACTCTACTGTCATATATAATTAATTAGAACAAAATTTAAAAAGTACATTAAAAAATAAATAAAAAGTAGGAAAAATGTGAATATGGATTAGATGTTAGATGGAGTTAGAAAATTACTAATTTTTTAGATGAAGAATAGAATATTAGCTATTTAGACCTGAAATCTTACATTGTCTTCAATTTACCTTTGAATGGTGAAGCAATAAATAAATAAATAAATCAGAAAAAATACATATATATATAAAACAAAGATGGAAACTGTCAGAAAAGGTTGAGAATGCAGATTAGACTATAGTACTCATGAATTTAATATTTATAGCTTTATTTCAAAGTGATTCTCAAATGATGACATCAGATAGTAGTAAAATTTTGCACAGGTGTGAACTGGAATCACAGAGCTGCTAGGCTCAAATGAGGAAACCAGGCCAAGGACACAGCATTTGCTTTTCTTTGTAGCTTTAATGTTCATAGGAAGTAAACAATGCCTTTGTGAAAACTGCCATGGAGTGAGATACTTGAGTGAAGTATGAATGGGTGGAAGAAAGGAGGATACCTACAGGAAGCACCTGACAGAAGGGAAATGAGGTTCCTGCAGATCTCTGCAATGCCAAAGATCTACTCCTTTTTATTTAATGTCTCCCTCTATCAAGCAAAAACAGTGACTTGAAAATCTACTGTTATTGGGTAATGAGAGCCAGCCACTACTTGCCAAAGAATAGTAATACAATGAATATGTAATTATTTTGTTTTGGGGCTATTTTATTCATGTATCCTCTTCATAACAATTCTAAAAATGCTCATTCTTACAGATGTATTATCAAAGGGCCCAGGAGATTATATAGTTTCCTGAAGAAACATGGTAAAGGACAGAACCAGAATTTGTGCAGAGTTGCTAGACTTCAAATTCCCTGCTATTTGTTAATTTGTTGTCAGAAAACACAGGTTTGTGCGGCTGTCCTTGGACGATACTATGCTAACTCTGTAGCAGCATGCAGCTTTAGATGGAAAGAGCAGAGCAAAGTGAAGTCAGTCAGATCTCGGAATCAAACTGCTTCTCTAACATTTACAAGCTGGGTGACATTATTGAAGGAGTTAACCTCTCAGAGACATGTTTTTTTCTAAACTGTGAAATGATAGTGATAATAATTCATATCTCATAGAATTTTTGTGGGGTTTGAGGAAAATAAATATTTAGGGTTCTTAGCAGGGCACCTGATACTTAGAAATTCTGACTTAAACTAATGGCATTATTACTACTATTACCAGACAGGGAATCAGAAAATATGTATTCTAGGTTGGTCTTATCCATTAGTTAACTGGCTCATTGGCCTTCTTGGAGTCACATTCCCTCTCTGAGTCTCTGGCTTGTCGTATTTATGAAAAAGGCAGATGGAAGAGGACTGGTGATCTCTGATATCTTTTGGCTCTAACGTCTATGAATTAGACGTTATTAATTGACCACAATTAAAAGCATACATCGAAGACATATGCTGCTCACTGTTATCTGATAGAATCAAAGAATTCTTGCTAATATACTATTTACAGTACACTGTTTCTAGTATCCCTTTAAAACTTATCTTTTGAAGGGTTCCACTACCTGAAATATTTATAGACTTATTTAAAAAGTAATTTTTTCAGCACCACAAAAATCTTTGTGTTACATTCACAGTGAAAATACTTTAATCTAAATATAATGCATTATAGTGATTCACATTTAATGTTCCCAATGATTTATCACATTATGAAATCTAAAAGCTGAATCTAGACAACAGTGAAGGGCTATACAAAGTAAATGAGGTAGGTAGAAATCTAAGATGACTCTCATGTTACTTTACATGGCAAAAAAGATTTTTTTTAAATTTTTTATTGTTGGTTATTCAAAACATTACATAGTTCTTGATATATCATATTTCACCCTTTGATTCAAGTGGGTTATGAGCTCCCATTTTTACCCCATATACAGATTGCAGAATCACATCAGTTACACATCCATTGATTTACATATTGCCATACTAGTGTCTGTTGTGTTCTGCTGCCTTTCCTATCCTCTACTATCCCCCCTCCCCTCCCCTCCCCTCCCCTCTTCTCTCTCTGCCCCCTCTACTATCATTCATTTGTCCCCCTTGTATTATTTTTCCCTTTCCCCTCACTTCCTCTTGTATGTACTTTTGTATAACCCTGAGGGTCTCCTTCCATTTCCATGCAATTTCCCTTCTCTCTCCCTTTCCCTCCCACCTCTCATCCCTGTTTAATGTTAATCTTCTTCTCATGCTCTTCAACCCTACTCTGTTCTTAGTTACTCTCCTTATATCAAAGAAGACATTTGGCATTTGTTTTTTAGGGATAGGCTAGCTTCACTTAGCATAATCTGCTCTAATGCCATCCATTTCCCTGCAAATTCTATGATTTTGTCATTTTTTAATGCAGAGTAATACTCCATTGTGTATAAATGCCACATTTTTTTTATCCATTCGTCTATTGAAGGGCATCTAGGTTGGTTCCACAGTCTTGCTATTGTGAATTGTGCTGCTATGAACATCAATGTAGCAGTGTCCCTGTAGCATGCTCTTTTTAGGTCTTTAGGGAATAGACCGAGAAGGGGAATAGCTGGGTCAAATGGTGGCGGTGAATCTGCTGTCAGTGTCATTCAGATTGTTAGCAGAACCTGGTTCCTTGCAGTTGCAGCCCTCAGGTCCCTGTATTCTTGCAAAAAAAAAATCTTTTTTGCAGATGTAATTGAGGTAACTAATCAGCTGACTTAAAGATAGGGAGATTACCTGAAGGGCCCTAGCATAACCACATGAGCCCTTTAAAAGCAGAGTGCTTTCTCCGGCTGATTGTAGAGGAGGAAATCAGAGAGATTTGAAACAAAAGAAGGATTCAATGCAACTTTGCTGGCTTGAAGATGGAAGGGGCCATGTGTAAAGGACATGAGAACAGCCATCAGCTGCTGAGAGTAATTCCTGAATGGTAGGTGCAAGAATACAGGGACCTGAGGGCTGCAACTGCAAGGAACCAGGTTCTGCTAACAATCTGAATGACACTGACAGCAGATTCACCTCCATACACACACATAGCCTCCAGACAACATCTTGATTTGAGCTATTTGATAACCCAAGGAAAAACCCCAATCACTGTGCTAGGCTTATAGTCTACAGAACTGTGAACTAATAAATGGGTATTATTTTCATGTGCTAAATTTGTGATACTTGTTATACTGCAAAAAAAAATTTTGAGTCCTTTACATATATGTGTGTATATATGTGTGTAATACACATACACACATATATGTATGTGTGTATGTATATATATGAATATATATGTGTGTATATATATACATACATATGAATATATTTATATAATAAAGACACATAAAATATTCTATTATGACCACAAGCTCAAGCAAAACTGTAAGAACTTAACCATGATTAACAAACTCTCTCTGTGTGTGTGTACTGAGATATTAAAAAAAAACTCACATAGCAAACCCTAGAACTAAAGCCCAGATGGGGTTGCCATTGAGTCCTTAAACTATTCACTCTGGTACTAAGTTTTATAATCCAAAGTGCATTTGGAGAAGATGCCTGTAGGTAAAATCAAGTTCTTGAACTGCAAAATATCACAGGCAGAAAGCAGAACACAGGAGGTGTCCTTGTTATTCTGCTCTGATTAGTCTGATGACTCATTTACCTGACACTCTCTGTATTCAAAGAGAGTCACTTAATTAAATAAAAGACCAAAGAGTCAAGTCTCTTCTAACAATATCTGAAAACCAGAAAACACTTCAGTAACTGGACAACAAAAATCAAAAGTTCCTTCTCACTAGTGACTTGGAAAGTGTCTGAAGCCTGCCCAAGCCCAAGATTACACTGCAATGTCTAACTCAACATCATGGTGACCTCATTTCAAATCTCAGATCCATCAGGTGCTGTAGCACATGCCTGTAATCCCAGTGACTCAGGAGACTGAGGAAGGAGGATCTCAGGTTTAAGGTCAGCCTCAGAAATTTAGCAAGACCATAACCTACTTAGTGAGACCCTGTCCGAAAATAAAAAAATAAAAATGGCTGGGGATGTAGCTCAAAGGTAAAATGCCCCTGGGTTCAGCCCCTCAGTACCTATCAGTCAGTCAGTCAGACAATCAATCAATCAATTAAATCTCAGACCCACAGAATCCATTCCTGTTTGCTCTCATTTGGAAAGTCTCATCTATCAGAGAGATTATTTTGGATTCAGGATTCTCTCAACATCAAATTGGGAAATTATTTATGGGAACAGAGTGCAGGTCAGGACAGATTCTAAAAACTGCCTGTAATTACTAGTTTAGACTACAATTTATATGCTTTAAGTTAATAAGGTATTATCTTTGCATTTTATTCAAAACAAATATTTTTCAAAGTATAATTTTTGCATTACACTTAAAGTAAAATGAGAATTTCTAAAATCACTGACTTACATAGTTTTGGAAGTAATATTGGAGATCCAGTCTATCAGTTTATGTACTCCTTTATTGCAGCAATGAGAAAGACAAGGTCCTCAATAGCTAGTTCCTTTTTAGTAGATGACTCTTCAGCTTTAAAATCCATTTCAAATTGTACTTTAACTGTTTTATAAGAACTGCCTCCTGCTCTCTTAGCAGTCTCCATGGTGGCCACTGTGTGCATAATATATCATCAACAGATTTTATATCAAGACATGAAAAAGGTTGGTTTATTTACCTATGTGGTCTTATGATCTCACTACAGAGGCTACTGTCATGGTAGGCCACTCTAACTGTATAAATCTTAGGCAATTATGTTTGTAAGGGCTTCCTACTATATAATTGAATCCTCTGAAAGTCTGAACAAAATAAAGACAACTGACAATTTCTTTTAAACCAATCTAAGACCTGCATTAACAATTAAAATAAAAATTAATAGGAATTAATAGTTGGCTCTTGAAATTATTTGAATTTAACATGAATCCATTCATTCCAATAGCTTTATGATAACTATTATGAAAGTCATATAGCTAAATATCTACAGTAACAGTGAGCTTCAAGAAGAGGCCACCATCATAATAGATATTAGGACTAGAAAAATGCATTCATTTGTCCTCCCATCTCTCAAGTTGGATGTGGTCATGTAATTTGCTTGGCCAATGAAATGTGAGCAAAACTACCTCCTGTAATTTCAGAGCAGAAGAATTAACAGCTGATGTATGGCCACACATCAGCCCACTAATAACTGTACCTGTTTCTCTCTCAAGAGTGAAATACCACCAATATCTTCTTGATTTTCAAGTTAGATATTTTAAGGCAGTATTTTATAGTGGTATGAACATGCCATTTTTCAGTCAGATAACAGCAGTTCAAGTCCTATTTGACCATTTGCAAACTTTGGGCAGGGAGTTTATTTTTCTGAGACTCTGAGTTCTTATGTGTAAGTTTGGGATTACTTAGCCTATGACATAGAGTATATGACATGGAGTGGTGTTTAATAAATAGTGATGAGTAAGGATCAGATACTGCAGTCCACACAAAAGAGTTCCAAAAACTATAAAATGCTATACAAATCTTAATTTGAAAAATTATTGGAATGATCTGTAAAATTATCTTAACCTGGCAAGAGGATCACTATGCATAAGTTACTGGATCACCTTATATAATTATGTGCAAACTTAAGATGATAGCTGAGTTTCTAGTCAGCAAGAAGGAAGCTATGATATGGAACTTCCTCTTCAAAGCAACTCTTCATGGCCATAGAGAATTTAGGAGAAAGAAAAACCTCCCAGGAACTAGAACCAGAGATGTCAGATGAGCAAACTAAAAATTGTCTTCTACTGTCAATTTTTGCCATTCCTACTAGGTAGGATTTGATAATTCCTATGAGTCACTATTTCATGTTTTCTTCTTTCTAAATGGGAATTTTTATTTGATGCGGATAACTTGTCTTATGAAGTTATAGGTTATGATAGCATAGAAAGTCACATCTGGATATTAGAAAAAGAACCACATATCACTCAAAGATCCTAGATTTTAATTTACATGGAGTAAATGGATAAGAATTTAGATTGTCTTTCTTAGGAGGGATAGAGTATGTATTATATTAAAAATAAGAGTATTTGGCTACAGAAAAAGTAAAATCTGCAGAAAAAGTTAAAAATGAGAAAATAATTTCCTTTTGTTTTGTGGGCCTGGGCATGAAACTCAGGGCCTTGTGGGTAGGTAAGCACTCTATCACTAAACTACACCTGCAAGCCAAAAGCCATGTTCTCTTACTTAGATTTCTTTTGCAGATTCCACCCCCTCTTTCCTGTCTGTACTCACGAAACACAAAAGAAAATAATCAAATAGCATACTTTATTTTAAAAGAAAACTAAAAATATCAGATCATGATGGGCATATGAGTTATTTTTCTATCACTGGTAATTATTTTGGATTGCAAAGTGGATGTTTGTTAATGTCTTTGTCTTACCTGCATTTGAAACCCCTTCTTAAATAAGAAAATATCCTATCCTTCAGTAGTACAAGTTAAAAATGTTAGGCACTTGGAAAGAGGGAAGGTAATGCAGAATTCTTAAAAAAATCATGTTATATGTATATGTAAATATACCACAGGGAATTTCACCATTATGGATAAGTAAAAAGAACCAATCAAATATATAAATGGGTAAGTGAAAGAAGTCTATTAGACTAGAGGCAGGAGAATAAGAAAGAGAGAGAGGCCTGGAGGGAAAAGAGGGAGGGAAATCAAATTCCATGCACGTATGAGTTTGTCAGGATGAACCCAACTACTATATAAAACTATAAAGCTCTAATTAAACAAAATGTCATGTGTTGCTTTCCCAGCCTGCTTTGTCATTAGAGCCCAAGCACATGGATGTCAAACTGCTGTCCCAAACTGCATCTGAAGCTATTGAGTCCAAGAAGCAGACATCATGGGCTTCCATTATAATAAGGCTGGCAGCCAGGATGTATGGTTTCTAGGAGTGGGTCCTGCAGCAGTCTACAGTGATTCACCATGTACAAGTTGTGATGTCTATGCCAAGTGCCAGTGATATTTGGGCAATATGTGCAGGACCAGCTTGTAGTGTGCTTTTGGGCAGCATTCCTATCCTCTAATACAGTTTTTCCAATCTTCCTTAGGGATTCTAAGACCTAGCCAATGTCCAAGAGCAAAAACCTTTTCTGCTTAAGTTGCCAAAATTGATTTCTATCAATGTCACTAGGCACTCTAAATAGAAAATGTGTTGAAATAGAAAATGTGATAGAAAAATGTGTTGTTACTAGTTATATGGAGTCAAGGATACCCATTGTGGAACACAAAGAATGAGTGACATCAAGCACTCTTGTACCTGCAAAAGTAGAAACAGTGGTTTAATCAGCATAGTCCCTTTTGGTCCTAATAGCTTCTTTCCATTCATGATATGAACAGAAAAAGCAGTCAGGTACTAGTAAATTTATTCATTTGATACATATTTGTTAAATACTTGATAGGTATAAAGTATTGTGGGAGATAATGCATGTAACACCTGATCATATAATGCCCAGTGATATTTTAAATTTAGTTTGCAAGATTAGATAGCAAACAAATTATGACAATCCAAGGCAATATGTGCTAAGTGTTACATGAGTTATATTACTTAACAAAGGCTGTGATGTCCAATAGAATTTTCTTTGAATGATAGCAATCTTCCATAATGCTCACTCCCTGATCAGACAATCACTAGACACATGGAGTTATTGGGCATTTGAAATGCAGTTAGTGTGACTGAGGAACTAAATTTTTAATTTAAATTATTTAAATTTAAATAGCCACATAGAGCCTAGAGGTTCAAGAAAAGGCAAAAATTATTTTGAAAGGAGACCATAAGGGAATAGTAAACATAATAAAACTTGTTCACAACATTCCTGCAAGAAAGATGTATCAGTATGTATGTACATTTCACACACAAAAAATGAGGAAACTGAAGCTGAAAGACATTAAATATCCCATTTAGTTCACAGAACTAGAAATAGGTGGAAACAAATGTTTCAAATCCAGGTCCATGTAGGTTTTTCTCTGCCTACAAATGTTCTTACAGCTTCTAAAGACTTCATAGGTAGATGGGATATAAGCTGAGCACTGATGAGCAATTAGGCTGTACATGTAGGATAGAGGGAGAATATATAAGTGTATAATTTGGAGGCAAAGAATAAAGAGGCTTAGTTGTATAGAATTACTAGTCTTGGAAGTCGAGGAAGCTAACTATATGTAAATAATAGATTCTTAAAGACTTGGAATGCCAAGATACAGGTTTTACTTAGGATTTGGAAGTCAACTGATGTTTGGAGAGTCGCAGCAAGATTAAGATGATGTTTAAGACAACTGATACAGATGCTTTGAAATGGGATTGGAGTGGAGAGATCCAGAAAGTAGAGAGAGCAGGTTGGGAGGTTATCAGATGATTTCTAAGATGAGTTAATGTGGTTCTGAATTATCAAGATGTCAGTGAGGAATGAGAAGGATGAAAGAAAACTGAGAAAAGTTGAGAAGGAAGTATTTCACTGGCAGAAGTTGCAAACTGGTGGTCTTTGGATCACATTTGGCCAATAAATGTTTTGTTTATTTCAAATGTTTGAGAATTTTTATTTAGGTGTCAACATTTTAATTTCAAGGGTTTTATTTGGGGGAAAAATGAGAGTAAATTTTCCAACCTTGAGTTGATAGTTAACTTGGCATCAATTAGCTGGAAATGAGAATTCATCATTCCTCTCTGGATGGGTAAGATTTCTCCAGCTTTACAGAGCCCTGGTCTTTCCTTTTTATCTTATACCTGTCCTGCTTTACTGATGTAGGTTACGTTTCTGGCCCAATTTACAGAAATAACAAGGGAAAAACTGAACACTAATTCATCTCTTTATTTTAAATAGCTAAAATAATTTTAGAATCGTTAGACAAAATCTAAATCTCAAGAAATGATACTTGTTCCTTGCAATGATGATCCAGACAAAAGTAGAATATTATTGGGAACTAAACTGATACACATGGTCCTGCCCTCTTGCTGTATTAAACTGGACCAACCCGGGTAAATAAAATCTCATCTCAGGACAGTTGGAATTGAGATTGGGAAAGACATGGTTTGCAGTATGGATGGAACAGTGACAGGTAAACTTGTAGTCCACTGACTACCATTTTCCACCAGACACATGAGTAATAGAGCAGGGAGAGAGCTGGCTGCTGACAAAGAACAAAGCAGTTATGCAGAGATAGAAGCAATGGCAAGATATGGAAAAAAGGGTGCTCATGCCTTCTCAACAGCCTTCTGACTTCCAGTTTAGGCCCCATGAAGCCTCGTGGGATTTCTGCTCATGGTTTTGGTGAAGTATCTTTGCATAAAACATTATTTACATGAAAATAAATCCCAATTTCATTTTCAAGAGGAAAATAAAAGAAAATGACATTTCAAACCTAGAAGTGACACTATTATTTTTATGCTTGCATTTCCCTCAATTATTCTAATAATATCATATGTATAGCAGATAAATCTCCCTTCTTCTCAGTCAAAACCCACTACAGCATGAAATAGAACAAATACACAGAAGGATCTTTTCTGATCCATAATAAAGGCCTACTTTATAACAGCAGAGAACATTTACATTAAAATAATCCTCAGTAGGAATGGGGTGCTTCTGTTAAAACTTTCTAGTGAATTTCTTTTGTAAGTCATTATATGCAAAATGTCTCCACAGGAAAACTCCGTCCCATTACTGGTTTTGAATTTAGTGAACCTACTAAAGCAAACTGGGGTTTAATTTGACTTTTATATGAAAGTTTTAAATTACTTTAAGGATTCTATTCAGACACAAAGAAGTGAATGATTCTGATTCTTAGATTTAAAAGGTAATATTTGATAAGCACTCTGAATGTAACGATTCCTTAATTTATTTAATAAATTCCAAATCTTTTGTTTCACTTTATTTGCCTAAAATATAAATCTAATATAAAAATATTGTGCTATTTTTGATTATGGTGTAGACTCATTTATGGAGTGATTTATTAGACATGATCATAAGCTAGGACAGCCTATAACCATTTATCCTGTCCCCAAGTGTGGCTTTATGTGCAAATACTATGACTGGTGCATATAAGAAAGTCCCCATTGCATATTTTTAAAACAGCATAAACATAATGGGTAGCAGTTATAAGGATACTCATCTTGAAAAGAACAGAGAACCATATACCATCATTATTAATAGACACTTTCTGAATACCTACTGTGTGAGGTATGATGTCTGCACTGAGGATGATTACCTTTAAATGTGTAGAGAATTTTTATTTCAGTGGAGCATGGGCAAAGTTCTAAGTTATTCTAATAAAATAAAATTTATTATTAAGTATCAAGTGTAAGAATTAGTATACACAAGTATTAGAATAAGATAATGTCTTTTTATATTCTTACTGGATGAATATCCTATTAAAGAATTGGGGAGCGTTGAATATGTCTTTTTATTCCAGTCTATTTATTTCACTTTTATATTAATTTTTTTTTTTAAATATTTATTTATTTAGTTAGTTATTGGCAGACACAACATCTTTGTTTGTATGTGGTGCTGAGGATCGAACCCGGGCCGCACGCATGACAGGCGAGCGCGATACCACTTGAGCCACATCCCCAGCCCTATATTAATTTCTTAAGGCTTTCTTATCACATGCAAAGATTCTTTCCTCAGTTCTCTAATGATTTTTAAATAATTCCTATTTTCTATATGATTTTTGTGTGGTTTAATTTTTAGTGATATGCAAAAAATCCAGAGTTAGCTTATTTAGTTAATAGTGCTAAGTTGATGGGATTTCCTCTGTATGATTGTCACAGGTGGCATTTCATAAAATCAGGCAGACCAAATTTATCACATATACATAACTATACACAAAAATACATAACTAAACAAGAATCATTAGCTTAGGACCACAGGTAACATTACGATCACCTGTGGGAAATCAGAAACCTCAAGTACTAGGAAATGGGCCATTTTCCTATATTACACAGCCAGAACCATTTGTTCTCAGCAATTTGGTTGGGAAGTTGTAGGTTTCCTTCTACTATTAAGAATGGTAATATTTCTGTGAAATATTTCTTTCTTTCTTAGAACTGCCTGCGATTTTTAAACATTCTACATACATTAATATTCTATATTAGGGGAGAGAAACCCAATGTTAGGGCCAAGTAGTTTTAGAGTAAAAATAATGCTTTATTGTAGGGTTCAATAATAAAGTAAATTCACACAATTTGTAACAAGAAAATACTATTGTTATTACTTTTAGTTAAAAAATAATTTCAGGGATTTAAAGAACACTTTTCTGGAATATATTCCAGATACAAGGATGAAAAAAATAAAAGAACAGCAAGCATACAAAAAAGATGCCACGAAGACCAGTCAACAATCTTAGTATGCTTATAAATGCTGCTTTCATCCCCACTCAAATCAGCCCCATTTAGATTTATGATCTGTGGGCAAGTTGTTTAAACTTCTCTAAGTACTTTCATAAGTGTCAAGTGAGGAAAATAACTTCCCTGAAGAACCATGAAATCAAAGGAATATGACATATAGAAGATGCATAATAAATGGTAACTATTATTATTGTAGTTTTTTGAGTGTGTGCTGGGGATAGAGCCCAGGGCTCCATGATTTGAAGAGATTTGAAAAAGATGGAATAGAGAGCATGCATAGAGCAAATACCTGAAGTGTGATGTGATACAGTGTCGGGGGTGGCTGCAGTAGAGCAAGTGAGAAGGGGAAAGATCATCTACACAGGGCTTTCTAGGTAAGTACTCTACCACTGAGCTACATCCGCAGCTGTGCTTGGTTTAAGAATATAGCATATTACAAAAAAAAAATGCAGTAAAATAATGAAGAAAAAATATAGAGAGCATTGTAATTAGAATTATAAACTCCAGAGCCAGATTATGAGTTTAGATCCTAACTCCTCCATCATTTATTAATTGTGGAATCTGGGAAAATTGTTCTTAAAGATATGCAGTAGGCCATTGATGTTAGCTCATGACAAATTGATATTACTGACATCTGAATCAAGATTTAACACATTCTCAGGGCATCTTCATTAATTCCTAAGTTAATCATCTTTAAAATTTCTCATGGCACTCTGTACTTGACCTGATAAATACTTGTCACAGTTACAATTACATAGTTGTTTCTGTTATAGTCCATTTCCATTAGACTGTAAGCTCTCAGACGGAAAGGGATATATCTACCTAATTTTAAGACTCTCATAGTTACTGACACCAAATATCCTCAAAAAATATGTTTTAATTAGTGGACTCGAAGCACATGGTCTTTTTGTAGACGTCTTAGCACTTTTTGTATAGACTGGAAATATCTGATGACAGTGAATAAGAATGAAATAAGGATATGGAACTGGAAGACAGGGCATATTTGAGATACTTTAGCTATTGTGCTATTTCCAAGAAGACTCCACAACAACAACATCAAAAACTCAGACAGGCTTACTGAATTGATTGGTGAACTCAGTCATCACACTAATTATCAGACCACTATTTTCTTTAGGCAAACTATTCTGAATCAGTGTGAAAATCACATGGTGAGATGGATTTACTTTCTTTGTAAGTTAGAATGAGCTTATCACTAAAGTGTCACTAAAATAACATTCTTGAGTATGTCATCCACATGACCTTCGTGTGTCCTGTGTGGGTGTCTACACAGACAAAAACACCATAGAGAAGCCAGTGACTTCTCTTACAACTCTTCAGAGTATGTTGACATATTTTAAAAAAATCTGGGGAGTTTCAAGGGTGATAGGACTGTTGTGAAATGAAGAAAAAAGGTTAAGATTTCTTCTTGTGATTGTGAAATGACCATAAACCAGTGGAAAGTGTATCCCCTCTTGTTACTAGTACATAACTATAGGGATTACTTTAAAAATGCTATTTTCCCTTTTTTTTTAATTCTCTCTCTCTTTATGTGATACTGAGGACAGAACCCAGGGCCTTGTACATGCTAAGCAAGCACTCTACCACTGAGCCATATCCCCAGCCCACTACCTTCCTTCTGGAATATTTTGTCTTCACAACTCAAGAAGCAACATTATGGAACAGAAATGTTGTTCCAATTTCCCATGCATAGATGTAGAAATTTTCTTTGGGATTAATTTGTATAAGCCAAGACTAAGTGAATATAATTTAAATTTTGAAAAATTTTCACATTCATGTAAGTTTTCCTTGCTATCTTGAAAAAGCCTTTTAGCATGATATTTTCTGAATTCAACAATCTTAGTTTTAACTTAAAAAGAATAATAATAAATCTATGAAGCAAATTCAAATCTGAAGACAGTGTAAAAATTAAAAGAAATAAGTTCATAATAATGCATGCTTTATTTAAATACTTGTAGTTTCAGACACACCTAAGTTTGAGTTCTAGCTCCATCACATTTTGGTTTAGTGATGGAGTGGAGTCCAAGTAGATTCAATAATAAAATCCTAGCAGAGCTTGGGAGTTGAGTGCATAGGGTGAGCTGGTGACTCACTGGTTCAAGTGCTATCTCTGTTACCCACTACCTGGGCAAGTTTCTGAAGCTTTCTTTGCCTTAGTTTCCTCATTTGTGAAATGTAGATAACAGTACCACCTCATAAGGCTGTTATGAGCTTAAAAGCGTAAATGCATGTCAAGTTCTCAGTACAGTGCTGGATAATAAGTGCTAAAAATTTTAGCTACAATTATGATCATTCATATATCCAGCTTGATTTTTAAATTTTTTCATTTGTTTATACATTTCCTAGAATTTAAACTACTGAATTATAGAAAAAATGTAAATGTACAAATTAGAAAAAAAGGACTAGTGTGAAAATTAAGTCATGTTTACCTCAGGAAGTACCCTAATGTTATATCTATATTGACTAATATTAAATTATTGTTGTGACAATAAGCTAGAAGAAACATGGTTAGTTCTAACAGACTGGTTTGAAGACCACTTTTCAGATGAACTATGAATCCTCTATTCTCCCCTTCCCTTTCATATCCTAAGAAAATAGGGAAAAGTTTTATTTCTACCTGTTCTTTTTAAAAAATTTTTGGTTGCTGTTGGACTTTTATTCATTTATTTATATGTCGTGCTGAGAATCGAACCCAGTGCCTCACACATGTGAAGCAAGCTCTCTACCACCGAGCCACAACCGCAGCCCCTCAACCTGTTCTTAAAACAAGTAGTTAATTTCTTTTCAGTCAGACCTCTTTCATAATAAGAGATCATTGATTGTCAAAAAAAAGCAGATCAAGTCCTAATCCATACAATGAGTTAAATCATAACTATACTACTGTTTCTAAAGATGAACTCGGTTTGCAACTAACATTAATAAATTAACAAACAGTATTTCAAATGTTGGAACACTATTATCTATGTCAATTCTTTCTTTGCTTTATAATTTATATTTTCAGTGTTAGCTGTTAAATCTTATAGGTAAGCTCCTCATAAGGAAAACCCACAAGTTTCAGTACTCAAAACTTTATAAAGGACTAGGAACCACTTGGTGAAAAGTTTAACACAGTGAGTCCCCTTCCCCCCATTAGCTTAATCACTAGAAGATCAGAGACACACCACCAACAGACAGATTCATGGCATTGTGCCTTGTGGACAAAGTTCCAAGTGTCTCTACCAGAAATTCACCTTAAGTTCTACCTACTCTCTCCCTGTACATGCTAGGACCCCTTCCCTCATCTGGATCTTGTCCTTTCACAGGCTGATTTCCTGTTTTCAAAGTTTTGTGGCTGCATTTCCCTGTAGTTTTTAAGCATTTTTGTTCTTGGGGCCAAATGCTAACACAAAGACTGAGGGCGTAAAGAAGAGCCAACTGAGTGGGGGCACCCAAGAAGCGCAGCCTTGCTTCCCACTAGTCTACATCCGCATTCAACTTCCAAGCACTTGATAACTGCACTCCACCAGAGTCCTTTCTCAAGTCCGCGCCTGTGGAGCTCTTCAAATAACCCACAGACAGAGGTCCTCCTCTGCTCAGCTCTAAGGGTCTCTGGCCCCCGGCACAGTCCTGGAGAGCTGTGACACTTTGAGTTCTCTCTCCCATTGCCAACCCTCCAGACACTGTGCAGAGATGACACAAATAAGAGACACCAACTATGGGGAGGGAAGGTTGTCTCACCTCCTTCTTCCTCTTCCAGTGAGTTCATGCAGGGAAAGTAGCCGGCCAGTGCCTCGAAGGAGGCGGAGAGGCTGCTCCGGCTTTGGGAGCGCTGCATAGAGCGCTCCGCCGCGCCAGCGCCCCCCAGACCCTGTCGGCCCATCTTGGACGAGGACCCGCTTTTCCCGCGGTACAAGATACGAGGCGTTTTGGCGGCTGGGACGCGGCGACCGCAGTGGTTCCGGAGCCAGTGTCGGGGGCAGGGTTGTTGCCGCGGGACCCTAGGGTTCTGGCCCCTGCCTCCCCGACCAGGCCCAGAGGGAGACGTGGCTGTCCCGGCGGCCCGGACCTCTGATTTGCTCAGGAGGAGGGTCCTGGTGGTGGCGGGCGGAGAAGAGGCTGCTCGCAGGGGAAGTCTCGCCCAGGGGAGTTGAGGATCCCCGAGGCTGGAGCGCTGGAGTGTCGGCGCCCTCCCTCGCTGGGCGATGCTTCCGAAGCTGCGGTCCCCGCCAATCAGCAGGCGGAGGGGGAGGCGGCGGCGGCGGCTGCAGCAGCACCTTGGCAGGGCTGGCAGCTCTTGGGCGCACGCCTCAGGTTCTGGCCCCGACCCGGGGTGGCTAGGGCTGTTTTCCAAAACCCCGCCCGCCGCCGCTAGGCGAAGGCCAGAGACTAGTTAGACTAATTAGATGCAATGAGTTAGGCATCTCAAATCGATAATAGGTCAGGAAATTTCTGGTAGTCACTTTCCCTTTCCTCAGGTTCACTTAATTTGTTATCGTACCTCAAGAAAGAAAAGCTTAACACAAAGGCTCCCCAATTTTTACCGGGTTCCATGAAAACCTACAATGGACGCTCTTTTTCTTTCTTTCTTTCTTAACAATATAAAAAGTCAACTGAGAGGAGTTGATTTTTTGATCATTAACCAAAAAAGCACCAATACTGGGGGAAAAAAGCACAATGATGTCTATCAACTTTAATTTCAATGCTTCTTTCTCTGAAGGAAATAATCTGCTACCCATTGTTATAAAGAATGACAGACTCCATAAAGATTAACATCTAAATAAAAGGCAATATCCTTTTAACACATTTGAAAGCAATACACACTAGAAACAAAGCAGTTTATAAGCAAAGTAACATGGTTCCTTCTTTGAATTGAAAACCTCCATCCCAGAACATAAAGCAATTTTAATTCCATTTTACTAGGAGTCAAAAGACCATCCCACTTTTTTGTAACCTTGGACAAACATTCAACTCTCCATTTCTCTACCTAGGGAGGTGGGAAGGTGGAGTACAATAATTCCAGCCCTATGTCACAGCTTGATCCATTGGGTATGGGTAATAGAGAATTTCAAAAATGCTTTGTAAAACGTAAATCACACAATCTAAATCAGTTCCTTCATCCAATAAATATGTCCTAAGTAGTATATACACAAAAGTACTTTACTTGATTTACTGATACAAATATCATTCAGTTAATATTGATTGAGCCGCTAGTATACGCCAGCTACTTCTGTGGATACAACGGTATCAAAGCAGCTAAAAATCCCTGCTCTCATGGAATTTACTTTCGTGGAGGGGAGAGAGGCATAATAAATCAATATATGACATAGCATTAAGAGAGGGATGAATGCAAATAAAAAAAAGTTAAGGAGTATGGGGTATACTGTAACTTAAAAAGGGTTGTGAGTGTGGGTTTCACTGGTGACATGACTCTTGAAGAGGGATTTGAAGAAGATGGAGTAGAGAGAATGCATACAGCAAACACCTGAAATGTGATGTGGTAGTGTTTTGGGGGTGGCTGGAGTAAAGCAAGTGAGAATGGGACAGATCACACAGGGCTTTCTAGGTATATTAAGGACTTTGGCCAATGGACATTTTAATTTAAAAGGCATGATTAAAAATGCATTCAAATAATAATCCTTTCAAATCTTTCTAAAAATTAAAGAAATCCCTTGAGCACAAACAACAATACCAGGGGAAAAAAGTAATAAACTTTAGTTGTTTAGACCTAGGATCACCTAGCTTTCTTGCTTCTGCTTCTCTGATAAACTTTTATCCTTTCTTATTGATATTCCTATAACTCTTAGTCCAATTTCCTTTTCATTATTCACCTTCCTAATATCAGCATTTCAAAAGAACATTGATAAAAAACAGAGAACTCTATGAATGCTTTTTCATACCTTATCACTTTTATTCAGAGAATAGGAACTTTTTATTAAATGAGATTTTCACCATAAGAATAAAAGAGAATCACAGAACTTTGGAAACTGAATGGACATTATTGAAAGTCATCTAATATTTTTTGAACTGTGGATCATAAATTTTTAGTGAGTTATAAAATAATTTATTAGGTTTTGATTGGCATTTTTAAGAATAAAATGAAATAATCTAGAGTCCAGCCCTTGCAGTTAGTGTATCAGCTGCAGTATTGTTTCATAAATATGTGTGCATGTGTGTGCTCACATCTATATAAGTTGGGTTATGATATAAAGTGTATTTACCATTTTTAAAAATGTTAGAAAATGAATGTAATATAATAGTGATACAATAAAATACTTATTTTATAAAGGAAGAAATTAAGATTAAAGAGCAAAACATTTTATTTTTCCAAGAATATCTGTTATTTTTGCTTGCTTGGAAGGAATGCAATTAGTAGCTTAAAAGCATTCATTATGTTTATCTTATTGTTTTAATCATGATATTTGCCAGAATGAGGCAAAGAATGATAAAAGGAAACAGGAGTTGCCCTATGAATTCGATTATATTGGAAGAAGATGGCACATTTATCAATCAGACTCTTCTAATGCAAAAGTTACCTGATTAGATTTTGAGAAAATTTGACGGGACATTCCTAACTTCCTGTCTGCACGAAAATATCAGGAAAAACGATGAAGAAAATATCAGGAAAAAGAGAACTTCTAGAGAAATCCATTTATGATTGGATGAAAACCTTTTATTTGGGCATCCAGCAACATCATAATTACCACTGAAAGTCACTTTGGGAAGGGACATCTTGGGTTTCTATTAGAGATTGAATAGGAAGGACTGAATAGTCTGAGAACTGAATCAAGTAGTTGTGTTGAGTTGCTTGGATAAATAACCTTGCTTTCTCTGTGTTAATATTTCACTTTGTGCACCAGAAGAGATTAGTCTAAAAGAATCCAGATATACTTATTCCTATATAAGGATTACTTCTCTCTTGCAGTTTCAGAACAAGGTTGTTCTGGGAAGCTTTTTGGCATTTTTTTCATAGAATCTTAAATGATATACATGAGTGATAGAAGAATGGCATAAGGAGGACTAGAGAGAACTAAAGAGGAAGAAGGAGAAAAGCCCCCTTCATTCTGGGGAAGAAAACTTTAAAGAGCAAGTGTTGGCACATAGGTCAGCTACAGACTGCAGCAAAGGTCAGAGACTATTAGTTTTGAATGATAACTTGTGGAATATTCTGAACTTTTTGAGGAAATTTAGAATATTTTTATTCTATGTGCAATTATTTCCCTAGGTATAATAACTATTATCTAAATAATATTTCTTGTTTATATATGTTTTATTAAGTTGATTTTAATCCCTTGTTCCATTCTGATACAAGTGTACCCCTCCCTGAGAAATTTAAAAATCCATAAAACAATAAACCATAGGGCTGGGAATGTAGCTTAGTGAGGGAGGGTCTGTCTACCACACATGAGGCAGTGGGTTCAATGCTAGCACTGCAAAACAAACAAACAAATAAACAAACAAACAAGAGATTGTAAATGATGTCCCTCCATATCAGGATAATACATGCAATACATGTAGCATAAGTGTAGTATGTGTAAATTTGGAAATACTTTTCAAATGATGAGGCACTGACTTTTATTATATGAGAGGCTACTATATTTCATTATATAAACAAAGTGTAGTTCCAGAATCATTATAATCTACTATTCCAAATATACACAAATATACATAATAAACTGCCTCTAAAAACAAAACATGATCTTGAAAAGATTCTGCCAGAAAATATGAAAATTTATTTTTCAAAGATAAACAGATATAACTTGCATATACTGTCACAGTATTGTATTTGATGAATATGTAATAGAATATTTTATAGATCTACCTCAGTTTATAAAACATACTCATTTTGCTACTTAATTCCTACATTAATTGTGAAAGAATTTCATCATTATCTCTTTATAAATGAGTTGAAAAAATGATATTGAATGACTGCTTAATGAGAAAGTTGTAGAGCAGAACTCAAACTCACATGGTCTGCTTTCAGGTTGTGTTCTATATACCCTATCACAGATGTTCATACACTTATATAAAACACGATGATAGATATGATTTTAACTATGCAGTAAATTTCTTGGTCTGAAATAAATATTAACAATACAGTTTTTAAATCACAAAGCCTATTCTAACTATGTACTAATGTTAAATCTATATTTGCCTCCCTTTTAAAAATACATCAATATTGCATATTCACATTACCTGAATATTAAATCCAAAATATAAAATCATTTCTTCTATTCCTAGTCTTATGCCAGTATGGCACAAATAAATTGTGAACTTTTGTGATTTCCATTTTCAAATATTTTGAGTTTTTACTCATCATATTTGAAAGTGAAAAGTAGATGTTACACGTCAGTGATTGGTCAATTCAAAACTTTCACAAAAGTTAAGAGGTCAAAGATATTTAAAGTATGAAAAGACAAAAAAGGAGGATCAAATGATCAGTATTTTCATTATTTCTGTAATAATATTTATGGAAATATTTGCCTTTATCTCTTAACAGAGCATGTCCATGGAAGTAAGCAAATATATTTTTTGATTAGGCTAGAAACTGATAAGATTTGACTGAAAAATGAAAAGGGAATAAAACTTTAAAGTCATAAGTCATAAAAGCAAACTAGTTAGGCAATATAGAGGAAGAATAAGTACTTGGATTCAATAATTTTAATTATAGCCCTTTATGTATAATAATAATTATGATAATACCTAAAATTTATATTCTTCATATACACGACTTCCTTAAATAGAAACATTCTACAGGGAAGTGACCCTTATTATCCCATCTTAATAGATGAGAAAATTGATACATATTCATTCAATAAATATTTGTTTAGTGCTTACCACACATCAGGCACTATTCTAGTCACTGAGGACATATTAGAGAACAAGAATGTACAGAAACCCCCACTCTCAAGGAGCTCACATTCTAGTGGAATAATGGCTGACAATTATACCCCACTTACAATACACCAGGCCTTTCTCTAAACAACTTTACAAACTAGTACATATATTCATTTAATAAACACATAACCCCATGGGGGACATAGTATTATGAATATACTTATAAAAAAAATGAAACTAAGGCACACTGAAGATACTCTTGCCCAAGGTTAAACAATTTATTAGAAATGAAACCAAGAAGAGCCCATAAGGTGAGATGCAAAGTATTAAAAAGCAATTTTTCCAGTGTCATAAATAGCAAACCTAGAACCTGAATATAGGTGTTCTAATTCTATAATCCATACTTTTAACTGCTAAGTGACACAGTCTAAAAGAATACACTGAGATCAACAATCAGGCAATGGGACTGGCAGTAGGAACTGTTTTTCCAATTATAACAAAAAACTTTTAGCATGGTAGTTCTGATTTGTTAAAAGGCATATTTATGTAAATCTTTATTTAGCTATCATCAGGAATCTAAAACTTACTAAATTTCCTCAAGAAATTTTAGGAGTCCATGTATAGATATGAGTTCAGCATCCTACCCCTCCAAAAAATCACATAAACCACTCAGCCTCCAGAGACAATAAGAAGTAAATATTAATGATATTTACAATTAACTGGTGTTTAGTCACCGTTGAGTGGATATTTCCAAAGATGAAATACAGTCAATCATAAACCAAACACTTTGATAAATTGCAAAATTAGAAAAAGAATGTTCAGACCTTCTAAATATTATCTATATAAGTTCTTAAATAGTCACATGAAATAAAATTTCAAAAGAAAAAGATTCATATAAAAAGGAAGCACTTTATTTTACTGATAACATTAACTATGATTCAATGATAAGTTAAAGAACTACAAATTCACTTAATACAGTGAAATTTAAAGAAATCTGTTTAGTTGTGTGTAGTAGTGCATGCCTATAATCCCAGATATTCAGAAATCTAAGACAAGGATCACAAGTTTGAGGCCAGCGTAGGCAACTTAGCATGACTCTGTCTCAAAATAAAAATTAAAAACAGCCGAAGAAGAAAACACCAACTCAAATCCAAACTGTTTCTCTTACTATACACTCACAAAACAAATCACTTTGTGATCCCAAAACATGTAGGAATTTCTCCTCACCAGAAAGCCAACAATAAATTCTGTAGCAGTAGACACCAGCTGGGTGTCCCCTAATTTGATTAATTTCTGACATTATCTGGAGATAGTGTTGGATCCCACAAGTTGAGGACTCAGTCCCCAAGACTTACTCCCACCTTCAGATGCAAATCACAAGCCCCTGAATATTTTACCTTGCTTCTGGCCTAGTGGGTACAAACTGGGGTTCCCACAACCTCTTCCTCAGTCCAGCTAATTTGCTTGAGCAGCTCACAGAACTCAGGGAAACACATTTACTGGCTTATTACAAAGGATAAAGAGATTCTTGAGACAAGTTATAGAGGAAGGGGCTCAGAGCTCCATGTTCTTTCCTGGCCCACCATCTCTAAGAAGCTTCATATGTTCAGCTATCCAGAAGCAACCTGAACTAGGTTCTTTGGGTTTTCATGGAGACTTCATTGCATAGGAAGGACACAAACATGGAAAACCACATCAAAATGTAATGAAACTAAAGGGTATGATCTAATGCTAATAGACTGGTAGGGAAATGCAACAGGGCCTGCCTGCTCAGATTTGGTATCCTTCCTAATGGTATGGGTCAGGATTCCTTTTGAAATAGGGGTCTTATCACCTACTATTCAGACAAGTCAGAAAATTTCCTTATGGTTAACTACAAGGCAAGTGAAAATTAGAGTTTCCATGACCTGTATATAAGGTATCCATACCAGAATTAGAAGAATATCCTCAGCCATTTCAGAGAAAAGAATAAATATTTACTTTGATATTATAACTCTTTGGGAATTCTAGATGAATATCACCTACAACCTCTCATATCTATGAGATCAGCAGCACTTTCTTATTTTGCGGGTGTTACCCTTCTGTACAAATATTCAGCAAGATCTGAACATTTTATTCAAGTTTCAGGTACGAATGTCATCATAACATTATGCAACATCTATAAAAAGTGTATGCATTTAAACTTTGTCTTGTTCATTCATTATTGATTTACTATTCACTTACTCCTTGCATCACAATGTGTCTAGAATTTTACTTACTCATTACACCACTATGTGACTAGAATGTTAGGGAAAGTAGGATTACCTTAATAACACATAAGTCTAGTTCCAACATGTTCCTTCTTTTACTATGATGGCTAAGCTTCATGTATTCATTTCAACTTACATGGCAGTGAAGACTTGTACGATTCTGTTCAATTAAGTCATGTATTGGTAGAACATAATGATTATATGTTATTCATGTTGCTGAATACCATGCTGACAGAAAAAGAAAATTTAATACTTTTCACGTTTTTCACTTAATTTGCAGACACCTTGATTATTTTTCATCATGTATAAAGAGAGAAGATTTGTAACATAGTCATCTAAAGTTGTTAAAAGTCAAAGGCCTTTAACAAGTAGAGAAGATGAGGGTTCTGCCAAAGCACCAAAAATTTCAGTATTTTAAATAGCATATTGGAAAGAGTCCATGGAAAGTAGTCATGTTATACAGATCCAGGTCAAACGTCACCTAGATTGGGTATAAGTGAATTGCTGCCTGAAGATAATTTTATTAGTAGCTCAGTACATTTGGTAACTAGTTAAAATTGTGCGCAGAGTGGCCAATTTAGGGACCAAACCAAGCAACTCATCATCAGCTGACTCCCCAGTGTGTTAAAGATGTCTTTCAAGAACAATTTATGTCTTGTTGATATGAAATTTCATAATAAAAAGGAACAATACAGATTAAACATGTTTCCTTCCCCAAATTCAAGTCAATATGGTCCCATATATCTGTTTCATTTATACTTTCACAATAAGATGGGTATCTCAGATCTAACAAGACTGAGGACCCAGGGGAAATAGTCACAATAAGAGGTAAATTCATGGTGTAATACAGAAACTCTAATAAATACAATTACAGAGAGGCAAGTCCATATGTGTTCTAATGAAAGGGTTGTGCTGAAGTCCTCTCCTTGACCACTGCTTTTTAACTTGGATTCCTCTGCTTGCCAGCTACTTCTGTAACTGAACCTTCTGGAGCAGTGTTTCAAACCCCAGCCTCCTTTCCCATATTTCTCAATAAATTGTGAAAAGACATTTGTGGATGAGCTATAAGTCTTGCTCCATGATTTATAATGTGAAAAGTAATCAAATTAGCAAACCCATTACCCTTGCTGCAAGTCATTCACATAAGAGTCTCATCATCCATCCATCCATCCATCCCTGTTCCTTCTATCCATATGTACTATTTCTTAGGTACTTTCTTAAGCTTGAGAGTAAAGTAATGAACAACTGGGAATGGGTTCTACAACAAGTATATCATGACATTCAGGTTTTTTTTTTTTCTGGGTGGGGGTACCAGGAATTAAAATCAGGGGCACTTGATTACTGAGCCACATCCTCAGCCCTATTTTGTATTTTACTTAGAGACAGGGTCTCACTGACTTGCTTAGCGCATTGCTTTTGCTGATGCTGGCTTTGAACTTGCAATCATCCTGCTTCAGCCTCCTGAGCTGCTGGGATTGCAGGCGTGCATCCCTGTGCCAGGCATGACATTCAGTCATTACAAGAGTAAATTGAAGTGTGGTGTTCTAAATCAGATTGCATATGTAATGTGCAAAAATTTCATATATTCATTCATATATAAATTTTGGCAACGTCATTCAAAGAACTTTTCTTCAAAAATATTTATTTATGGGCTGGGGATGTGGCTCAAGCCGTAATGCGGTCACCTGGCATGCGCGGGGCACTGGGCTCGATCCTTAGCACCACATAAAAATAAAATAAAGATGTTGTGTCCACCGAAAACTGAAAAATAAATGTTAAAAAAATTCTCTCTCTCTCTCTCTCTTAAAAACAAAGCCTTTAAAAAAATGTTTATTTATTCTTTAGCCAACGTTTATCAAAATTTGAACAGAAAACCTGTGGTGTAGAATTTCTGAGTTCCTTTATTTTGTGATATGTATGTTTTTTAAAAAATGATATCTGGGATTTATTCAACATCTGGAAAAAATCGTGCTTTGTGATGTGATTCACTGTTATATTAATTTCATTTCATATAGCACTGTATTTAACATATAAGGGTAGTATTTTAAAGGTTCTCTGGGTAAGGTGAACAAATGTATTTGTATCTCCCTAAATCTTGTTTTTTTTGGAGGGTGGTGGTGATGGTGGTATTGGGGATCGAACCTGCGACCTGGGGCCTAACACATGCTACGCAAATTCCCTACCATTAAGCTACACTCCCCGTCCTCATATATTTTCAAAATAGTATATAAAGGATTTCTTATATTACTTTTATGTTCATTTATTAAAAATTTTCATTTTTATTCTCAACTTCAGATTATAAAATTAATGTAAAGTATTAATTTCTGCCTTTTATAGCCACTTAGAAGATGCTTGTTATAGATCTGAGCATTCCTAGGAAGATAAAATCATTATAGCATGAGGTGAATAGTCCCTTGTCACCCTTTAAAGACAGTCTGCCCTAGTTCCTTAAAGAGCTGGAGTTCAATTCATCTCCTTGTTCTTAGATTGACTTCTACCGCCCCATCCATAGTTTGATCCCAACCTTACTCTCAATATCACTTTGGTAATTACTCTGATCCTGCAATACATTATCTAGTATTCATCACATTTCTTTCAATAGATCTCTTTGACATTGAACTTTTATCATGAATGATGAAAGAGAGATGTCATCCTATAACTTAAGTTCCTTTTTATCTCCATATATTACCTCATTCATTTAAATATAATTTTTTTTGTAAAAGAAAAAGATAATTTTTCCCCATTCTGGAGTCCATTAAAATATGTAAAGCAATACTAGAATCTAAATAACCCTATGAAGCCGGGTGTGGTGGCACATGCCTGTAATCCTAGGAGCTTGGGAGGCTGAGGCAGGAGGATTGCAAGTTCAAAGCCAGCTTCAGCAACTTAGTGAGGCGCTAAGCAACTTAACAAGACCCTGTCTCTAAATAAAATATTTTTTAAGAGTGGTGGGGATGTTGCTCAGTGGTTAAGCACCCTTGGATTCAATCTCTGGTACCAAAAAATAAAATAAAATACCCTATGAGGATCTATTGTCAACATGTATTTATTTTTATAATGATTTCAATAAAAACTTAAAAGTTCTCCCAGTTATATATGGTTTCTATAATGGTGATTTAGTCAGTTTTTTCATCACTGTGACCAAAAGACCTAACAAGAACAATAAGAGGAGGAAAAGTTTATTTGGGAGCTCAGAGTTTCAGGGTCCCAGTCAATAGATAGCTGTATCTATTCCTCTGGGCCTGAGATGAGGCAGAACATCATGGTGGAAGGATGTGACAGAGGAAAGCAACTGGAAACATCAGCCAGGAAGCTGAGAGAGACTTCACTCACCAGGGATAAAATACATAACCCAAAGGTATGACCCAAGGGACCTATCTCTTCCATCCTTCCCCTACCTGCCTACACTCACTCAGTTAAATCTTTTATAACACAATCATTTCACCTCTAAACTTTCTTGCATTGTCTTACACATGAGCTTTGAAGGACACCTCATATCTAAAATATAACAAATTGTCTACTCATCTATACATAAACATACAGTTGGTCCTCTGTACCCATGGATTCCACATCTGTGGATTCAACCAACCATGAATTGAAAGTAATTAGGAAAAAATTTCATCTGTTCTGAACATGGACATATTTTTTTTCTTTGTCATTATTCCCTAAACAACTATTTACATAGCACTTCCATAGTATTAGAAATTATTTCCCATTCTGGAGTTCATTAAAAGATGTAAAGCAATAAGTATTCTAGAGATGATTTAAAGTATACTGGAGGATGTGCATGGGTTATATGCAAATGCTATGCCATTTAATATGAAGGACTTGAGCATCTGCAGATTGCATTATTGGGGTAGGAATGTCCTGAAACCAGTCCCTTATGAACACTGAGGGATGAGTATATACACACACAAAACTGTGAAAACTATATCAATGAAACAACTCTTGACAATCACTTCAACCATAGTGTTTAATATAAGAATACTTATAAAAATTTTTGATTCCTACACTAGGCATTTTCCATAAGTTTAAATATTTTAGATATTGTGTTAGTCCAATTCATAAAAAAATTGTTTTATACAGTGACTTCTCTGAAGTATTTTTTTAAAAAAACTATATATTCAGCTGGGCATGGTGGCACACACCTACTTCCCAGCAGCCAGGGAGGCTGAGTCAGGAGGATCCCAAGATCAAAGCCAGCCTCAGCAACTTAATGAGGCCCTAAGTAACTTAGTCTCAAAATAAAAACTAAAGGATCTGTAAATATGGTTCTTGGTTCAACATCCTTGGGTTCAATCCCTAGTATAAAAAAAACTATATATTCATCTCTAAAATATATCTATTAAACTGATCAATACTACTCCCTGTTTCATATGTGTTCAAGTATAAAGAACATAAAAGGCTACATGTTCATTAGATGAGATCTAGGTGAAGCCAAGATAGTTAAATTGTAAGTTTAATAATTTCTTACATTTCTGCATGCTGAATAAATTTTTACAAAATAAATGTGAAGTGCCAATAAATATATTTCCATCAAAAGGTGGAAATTTTTATGGAAAATGTTTAATAAAGATGATTGCTAACTAAGTAGAATTTATTGACCAATCATTTATTATTAAACAATACTAAACATTTATCAAATTCTTTACTAATGATCTATTAACTGGGTAAATCTATTACTTTCAATCATAATTATTTGAGAGATCAGTATAGAAAAGTTAAGAAAACAGACCAACTAATCATATGTAATTAAAATAAAGAGATAATGATAGACCAGCATGTATTTGAACATATATGCAGCTCAAAAGCATGTAAGACACTAGCACCAATGCAAGACCAAGATAGCTTAAGTACTCCTGTTTTGAGTATAATAATGCCACTTTTAAGATCATGAGACATTAATTTTAGAAATTGTAGGATTATAACATTCTAACACATAATTTTGGAAAAACACAGTATTCAAGTGGAAAGGGAACTAAAAGGACATCTGGTAGTAAATTACTTTGGTCCTCCCTCAAAAATCATAAATTGTAAAGGCATAAAGTGGTTCAGAAAAGAAAAAAACAACAAAAATATAATAAACTAAAAATAAAGCTGCTTTATAGACAATCAAAAACAACCACCTTGTTACGTCCAAAGATACTTTCAGGTTATCATCTTACTGGCTCTCTGAATATTAGTCCACAGAGTTGATCACTAATCCAAAAGCATTATCTTGTCTCAACTTCCATAAGGTCTTCTAGGTCTCTTCCTATCTTTCTGGAATCTTCTCAAAACCTCTCTGGGTGATTTCATCTCTTCTATGGAATTTACAGCTTTAATGTCTGTAATACATTCTAGGGGGGTCAATCCTAAGCCTTTGCAAGATGATCTCATTTTATTTCCAGTTTTAAAAACCAAATATCTTCATGCCAATGGATTTAGTACCTGAACCTTTCATCTGAGTTTCAGAGACATTTACTGTCTGCTTGACATTATTGGTAGAACATTTCACAGACATTTCACAGACCTCTCAATCAACTCTCTTGATTTCTTTCCCACAGAAATCTGCCTTTTTTCTTATCTTCTCTCTCTTAATAAATGACAACCAAAGCCAAGTAGTTACTTAAACCAAGAATCTGGACATCCCCTTTTATTTTTCACATTCTCTTACTGTCTGCCTGCTTCAGCCAATCATCATCAAATTTTGTTGATTCTACTTCTAAAATAGATCTTATGACTATTCACTTCTCTTAATCCTATTCTAAAACACTTTCACTCTTGCCTCCAAGAGTTTCCTCACAGAGCAGCCGGGAATATCTTTTAAAAATCTATATTTGGTCATGTCACTAACCTCCTAAAACTCTGCCATATCTTCTCTCTGCAACTACAACAAAATACAAACATATGGCATGAACTTAGAGGGCCTGCATTTCTCTCCAAACTTATCACAGGTCATATTTCCTATTGATCACCAGAATGAAACCACACTGATTCGTTCCTTAAACAGGAAAAATTCCTGTTGGCTTCATAATCTTTTCTTATTGGCTGATTTCTCATTCCTTGGCACTTAGCCTAAAAAGCTTTTCTTCGCAATCCTATTTAAAGTAGGAGGTCATTTTTGTTCCCAAGTGGTATCCTACTCTTTTGCTTCATAGTATTATTTCAAAGGTGTATGTATAAATGTATTTGTTTATATTTTATTTTCTTCCCATCCTGTTAGAGTCTGTAAACAAGTCAGGATGGCGCCTGGCAAAATGCCAGAGGGAGTGGTTTGTGAAGTAACCCCAGCGAGCCATTATGTGTGGAGATTTCTTATTGGTTGACTGATGTATCTAGTTTATGCTAATTAGATAAGCTGTGTGGAATGTATAAATACCGCTCCTGTCCTGCAATAAAAGGCTCCTACTCCTGCTGTATCAACATACACAAGTTATTCGTCACCCCCCCCCTCCCCCCCCGTTATTTTGCTGCAGCCAGCCGGACTGCGGCACCATCCCTACTTGAATGTAATCACTATTAGAACAATCAGCTGTCACTGATTTACTCACTATTTCTCCTATCCAGTGCCCAATACATAGGAGATTATGTAATCTTGTTGAGGTAATGGAATAAAACAAAATAGAACTATGTGGTATGTTTCTAGTTTTGAACTATCTTAAAATCCATTTCCTCATTTTAAGTAGCATAATATCAAACATCCAGAGGAGGGAGTTCTTAAGCCTATGATGGAAGTTTTACTTCAGCAGATCTATGTAATTACTTCTAGTCCAAAGAATTTCTATGTCAGAGCTGCATTTTCTCCCTACATAATTGAATGATGCTCCTTATGAGTTATTTAAAATATTAAGAAATACTGCTTCAGGTCATACCATATGATATTGTCCTTGAATGGTCAACTTCAGTGAAAGAAATAGAGCTTAGATTAGAAAAAGAAATGCGCCATCTGGCATCGTGCAAGGGTCAGGTGGAAAGACCCCGTGATGCTGCAATTTCTACACAGCAACCCAAAGGCCTATGGGCAAACATAGACACTCTGAATTTTACAAAATATTATCACATTCCCCAAAGAATTCTAATTGTATAAAGGCCAAAAAAAAGAGATATGAATATGTGGGGGAAAGGAATTGGGAAGGAATAAATTCTTTGTATAAATATATTTTTTAGTTGAAAAGAATTCCTTTTAATTTTCCTTGAGAACTATAGGACCAAGTGAAATTTCAAGATACAGAAGAGGTGACAGATAAAACTTAACATTCAATGCAAGGAACAACTAATCTTTGTATGATGTACAAAACATCTTCACTATCAATTCCAAAATTTGGTTCTGGTTGTACCATCTATGATTACACAAAAGTACTTTTCCATAGGGAAGCCTACAAATACTTAAAATAAACCTACTACTTTCCTTTAGTAAGGAAAACTTCTAGTTTCCATACTTAAAGTATTAGGAAATAGAGCAGCTTATTCATTCATTCATTCATTCAATTTTGGTGACTTTACCTGTACTAAAAAGCTGCAGGTCATTTGAATTTTAGTCTTTTGGTGCTATATTTACTATATGCCCGCCCTTCATAATTTGCCTACATTTCTAATTGTAAGCACCTCTATTTCTCCTTCATTCATGCATAGCAAATAGAAACTCCCTGCTCAGCCTAAAAGGTTTTCTTATATATTCTTTCCCCCACTTTTTAAAGGTTAGCATCAATTATATTTTTATTATGTGAGAGTTGTATTTTTGAAAACTCTTCTACTCTTCTTAAGTCTGTTGACAAAGTCAATAAAAATTATAATTTCAATAATTTCCAGTTTGTGCCTTTCAGATACACATGCAAGAATTTTAATAAATTTCATTTACATAATAAAATGTTTAGGTATCTACTTAAGTGCCTCAGATATACTGTATACAAAACCAAATCTTTGTCCCCTCAAAGCTCATATTCTAGCTGGGGAACACAGGAAATAGCAAATTTAATAAATCAGAAAATAGTACAGTGAGTTGACAGTGAATGTTATCAAAAAGAGTAAGTACAGCACAGTAAGGAAGTGGTGGGAGGTGAGAGTCAGGGTGGTCTCAGCAAGAAGGTGATATTTGAACAAAGTCTTGAAGAAAGTTCTCTTGTCCCTCTGAGCCTACAGCCTACCCTTCATTTATTACCATCTGCTTCCTACAGATTTATTTAGCACTTACAATGTGTGAGGCATTATAACAGGTCCCAAAGACTCAAAGATCCATGAGAAAGTCTATTTCTGTTATTAAGCTCACACCTAGTAGGCGCAGAACCATGAAACAGGCATTCCTGTATGTTAAGTGTTATAATCCAAGTGAGAATACAAATTGCAGAATTGGAAGTAGCCAATTCCACTGGAATTGTTTTTGAACTTTAAGATATTTTCATTGTTTTTGAACTCTAAGATAATATGGTCTCCTGAGACTTCAAATGCAGTATTTCCCTTCTCCATCAGTTCTTTGTTGTTAAAATGAGTCAAGGGTAGTTGCACCAATTATTCTCAAAAAATACTTTTACAAATGTTCAGATATTTAAAGCTTTCTAATGACTCTGTTTTGCTTTTGTAATAGTTTTTCATCCTGTTTTAAAGAAAGCATCTCATCTTCTCTATGGTATTAAATCTGAAAATGACGTACTTTTATTTTTCTTTCCAGATCCATTTAAATGCTCTGTACTTGATTTCCTTTGTCAAGTTCATGGAATTTCAGGTCCAATTAAAAGTTACTGTATCAAATGGATTCTCTACTTCCTTTTTCCTTTTCTATGAAATTTGTTTATATTGAAGAAGATATACTATTTTCTAATATTTCATTCCCAAATTTAATCCCTCCAAATATATTTAGTATATTTGGGTAAAGTATACCCAAACTAAAAATCTGCTGATATTTTATGATCTTCGTGTTCAAATTTCAGGTTTTCCTTGTTTATTATACCACAGGACTTCCCTATGGTATCTAGTTTCAGTTAGGTACTCCAAGAAATCCTTGAACACCTTTGTTCATCGGGATTTTCTTATGTCACATGGATAACCTTCACAGAAATTATCCTTCAATTTTAAATAGACCTTTTTATTTTACTTCTCACATTTCAGTTTAAAGAATAATGAACATGTCAGACAATTCCTACCACAATATTTTCCAAGGTTTCATGAAATGTACTCTAGCTCTAGCCAGAAATACTTAATTACAGCACCATAATTCAATGATTATCCAATACAACAATCACTTTTTGGAAGTCAGCTTCAAAGTAAGTTTTGAAGAACCTGTGACTCATTTATAAAGTAAGATGAGCCACCATGACTGATGAGAATATATCATATTTCCTGGGAAGAAAGGAATTAAGGGTGGGCTTAGAACCTCAGGACCATGACAAGGTAATCTGCATGGCCATCAGAAATGTATTAGACAGATTTAAAGTTTTTAAATTTAATTTTAATTTCACCTATCATGTCCTCTCTAATAAAATCTGGTAGTCCCTGTTTATTAGCTCTATAGCTGGCTAAAGACTTTGGTTACCATAAAGAAAGATGGGCTGGGCCTAGAAGAAATGGTCAGGTAGGTCCACCTCAAATTTCTCTTCAAACTATTAGCACCACAGGTTTCCATCACTACTTTTTGGCTAAAGTCTATTTTTTACCTACCTAGCCTATCATTAACTAGACATCTTTTCAAGAGACAAGGCAGTCTTAGGCAAATCATTTAATCTCTCTGTTTCTCAGGTTCTTTTCTAAAATGAGAATGGATAACTTCTCTATTCTGTCCACATGGATGGTCACTAAATGCCTTTCCAGTTTTAATAGTTTGTGGTTTTCAACTTTCTTCTTTCTTCCATAGAGTACCAAGACAGTCCCAGTTTCCATCCCTCCTTGTAAAGGGCAGGAGTACATGAAACTGTTTGGAAGCTAGGGTTCCTTACTCTCTGGGCCATCTTCTGAACAGCTTGCTCAGATATGCAGTTACCCTTACTTAAGAGACAGTATGGAATATTAGTTAATGGAGTGAACTCTGGCATCGGATAGGTTTGGATAATTGGTCCTTAAACTTCCTAGCTAGAAAGAATATTTGGGCGGTTTCTTAAACTATACCTCTGTTGTTTTTTTTTTTATTTGTAAATGGGAGATAATAATAGCAACAACACTATATAGGTTGTTGAGAGAATTATCTCATATAATAGTGAGTGTGAAGTTCTTGACACAACACAGAGTACATAGTGATTATTCAGTAAAGGTTATCATCATCATGATTTTTATATTATTGCAAATGAATAATTTAATAGTTTGTTCTTCCCAAATTGACCCAGACCACAAGTCCTGTGATAGACATCTTTTGAAAGGCAAAGAATTTATTTCCCTCTAATGTAGCCAAATTTTATTGCACAAAACCTTGGTCATAGTCTTAGGTTTTGTTTCTAAAGTTCATTGAGGTAGATCTTATATTAAGTCAAATTCAGGTTAGGCAAAAACTAATACTCCTTTTCAACTTTCAATACAAAATGTTAACATGATTTCCAAATATAAGAATGAAAAGAATTCAATAACCCTCTTCCATGATTTTTTGATAAAATAAACTTTCACTTTTACAGAAACTACTAAATTGACACACCCTAAAATTTTATACTGCTATGATAGCTTACTGAGTCTTTATTATCTGCTTCACAATATAAATAAGCAGTTCTCAGTGATGACAGTATCTGAGAATCACCTGGGGAGTTGATACTTCTCTGGAGATTTAATCTATGTATCTAGAAATCTGTACTTTTAGCTATCACCTCAAGTAATTCTAATACAGGGAGACCTAGGAATGAATATAAACTGATGAACACTGGTATAGTTGGCTCTTGACCTCTAGGATCTCACAACCCAAACTGTGGCAGACAGGGAAATAGGCATGCACATATGCACACGTGTGCATGTGTGTGTGTACGCACACACATACACACACACACATTAAAAAGATTTTTATTGTGGGGGGGCTGGAAATACAGCTCAGTGGGGGAAAGAACCTGTCTTGTAAGCATGAGGCATGAGGGCCTGGATTCAATCCCCAGTACCACCACCACCAAAAAAAAAGATTTTTATTATGAAAATTAATTTTTATAGTGAAAGTTCTTTTATGCTCACAGTTCACAAAATGCTTTTGAAAAATCAAGCAAATCAAAATGTGATTCATTTCCTAGGCTATGTCTGGCAAACATTCAATCCAAAAAGTAATTAAATTCTATTTCATATGGTATCAGCTTGTACTCTGAGTCTAGAAACTGGGAATTTTATAGAGTAGGAGGATAGAAAAAGGGAAAAGAAACAAGAAAAAAGAAGGTTTTCTTTCCTATTAGACAAATTCTAAAAACACTTCAAAATGAAGAAAAGGCACACTTTTCACATATCTAACAAACTTTTTGCCTTGCTTTTCTTTTCTCCCTGCATCTCTGTGCATTCTGACTCAGTTTCTCACTTTGGCACCTCACCAAGACTTTGATGCCTTCAGAAATTCCCAAATCGCAGTTTCATATTCTTCCTGCCCAATTAAGACTTTTATCCTGCAATATGGCTTCTCTGGCTGGTTCTAGCATTAAAATATATTGTTGGAATGAATTTGTCTTTGAGAATTATTTTTATTTTCAAACAATATTCTTCACCAGTTGGTGAAATTTCAGGCATTGTTAAAAGGGGATTTTTAAAAAGTATATTGGCAAATTTATGGAGGGTTTTAATTCGGAAATGGTTAAGTTTCCTCACAAACAAGCCCCTTCTAGTATTCTTCTCTGAACTCAGTTCTTCTGAGTTCTCGCTTCTTCATAATTTCTCTCTTTCTTTGAAAACTGAACATAGATTTGCTAAAAAGGCCAAGGAATTTTTTAAAATCAGGCCAATTTTTTCAGTCAGATATTTAATATTTTATCTTTTTAGGAGAACTGTCCGTGCATATATATTTTAACAAATTCATATTTCATTATTACTGTCCAGAAAAAAATTCAATGTTTGTGCAGAGATCATACAAAAATGTTACACACTATAATAACAACATGTTAGATAAGATAGGTTCTTAATTAAGCAAACCAAGTTGACAAAGCAGCCATCTCATTTTGATTAAACTTTTAAGACTGAAACTTTATCACATAGTTTCTATTACTTCATTACTATAATGTAAATAATTACAAAAATTATTAAAATGCAATGTAGATTTATAAAAGTTCTGAATTCTCCTCTAATGTTACATGTATAGATGTGTTCACAAAATAGAATACTGTGTACTATATTTACATATTTTTAATGTAAGTCTGTATGTGAATAACTACTCATAGGTTTTATTTTATTCAAGTGGTTGGACATAGCCAGGACAAATTCATGTCCCCAAATTATTTTGATGTGTTTTATGTAGTATTCTCATGTGCTTGGAATGACAGGCAGAGTTATTTTGCATCAACCACTTCTGCTTTATCGACGTGGAACAACTTTGTAGACTTAGGACAACCCATTTAAAACATTCAGACTATTGGCTTTGGCTCTCTCTTTACTCAGTAGAGAAGTAGCTACAATTACTATCTATAAAAAACTCTAAGGTCCAATGTTCCAAAAGTGGGTTCAATTATTTCATTTAGTATAATTAAAAGTAAAATGTCTAGTTGCATGAAAAATAACTCTTAATATTTGTGTTAAAAATTTAATTGGTTTTTGGGAAGCTGAGACGGTAATATCACAAGTTCAATGTCAGCCTCAGCAACTTAGACCATTAATAACTTAGTGAGATGCTTTCTCAAAATTAAAAAAAAATATTAAAAGGACTGGGGATGGAATTCAGTGATTTAATCCTTATTACTAAAAATAAATAAATACATAAATAAGTAAATAAATATCAATTGGTTTTGCATGATGCTAAGTGGCTCTCCTCACTTAAAATTCATCTGATTATTACTTTAATAGGTTTCTGTATTTGGGCCACAACATATTTATACATGATAAATTAACAGTTTAAGAAATTTACTGTTTGGGCTGGGGATGTAGCTCAGAGTGCTTGCTTAGCATTATGAGGCTCTGGGTTCAATCCCTCACACCAGGGGGGTGGAAAAAGAAATATATTATTTACATTTTTTCCACATAGCTTTTCCTATTTAATTCTTTAATGAATATAAACATAACATACTGAAATTTTATGTTATAAAATTATATGCAATGTATTTCTATCCCTGAAGTTCATTTGATTCTAATAAGAAACCTTGATGTTCATTTTATATTAAATGGTTAACTATTATAAATGTTTTCTTTTTCTAGGCTTCATAAATCCTTTTGTATTTGGGGAACTGAGAAGAATAACAGCATCATAGATTTCAACATGTCAAGAAAAGGTACTGGTAGAATCTCTGTAAGCCAACTTCACATGAAAGAAATCAATTGCACTTCTATTTGGGAAAGATAACTTCCTAAAATACTGTACTTCCAGGGTCATGGAAGACTAAAAAGTCTATAGAGATATCCTCTTTTAATTTTATTCCATACATATTCCTAGTAAATTGCAGAAAGTTTATTGTGATTCATTTTTTCTTATTTGTATTAGGCTATTTCATATGTATCATGGACTAAATTTGTTCTTCCAAAATTCATATGTTAAAGATCCAACCCTAGTACCTCAGAATAGAACCATATTTGAAAATAAAGTCTTGAAAGAGGTGATTAACATAAGGTTATTAAAGTATGCCCCAATCCAATATGATTGGTGCCCTTATAAGAAGAGAAAAGAGAAAATAAAATCTCTGTTGTATAAACCAAATGGCACCTGACACTTTTTTGGTCAGTCCTAGAAAACCAATACAATGCACTTTGTGATTACATATACTATAATCTTTAGGTTCACAGTGCTTTCAACAGCTTCTATCAATCTGTTTTCTAAAAATTTAAGTAATTTATTCATGATTATTTATATCCACTTCAAGATTTTTTAATATCTTGCATAATTTTGATATCATAATGGACCATGTCTTTTTGTATAATCAAATTAACTTATAAAGTGAATTTACATAAATCAAATGGAATTTCCTAATCACTTCTGCTGTTTTAAAAATAGGTGTGTCTATACCAATAATAAATATACTGCTTTCCGTTTAAATAAATGTAAATTATTTAGTATCTTTGAAGAACACACTTGTCTATATAGTTTTATATATATAAGATTTTAAGATTCCCTAAAGGCAGAATAGTACTTCATTGATAATGATATTCTAATTCCTGATGCCCATCACAATGATCACTGTTTATCTTGCTGATTTGCTTCTTAGGACACTTTTTTATTTAAATAAATTCTGACAAAGGAGCTACTAGTTAGCAACAGGCTTATTATGAATTTTCATTATTATTTATTTTTTGCAGTGCTGGGTTCATTATTCTTTTAAAGAATATATTTCAAAATTAAAATTGTTAATGCCAGCTTCTGTGATACATATGAATGAGTCATCTGACTTCTATTATTGTGGATCATGGCTTTTGTAACTGATTTTTCTTCTTTAGTATTTATTACTTACAAATTCTATTTTTTGATATATAAAAAGCTCTAAAAATGCAATTATAACTCAGTTAGCACAACAAAGTAAATGAATGCCCTGAACCCAACTTTTAGACTTTTACTTAATCAAGAAGCAAATCAAAAGTGGATGTATGTTTCTGACTTTTATCATCTGAAGTGTTCAGTACTAGAAGCCTGGATAATTTTTTCAGCACCAAATACATGAAAAATTAACTGTCACTTTCTGGTACTTAATTAAATATAATAAAAACAAAATCTTGCATTTCTAAAATGTCTTAATCCAATATAATTTAAAGATAGGATGTTGAATTCTTTATGTTCCTCAATTCTGCTTTTGCCTTTATGATGATTTTCTTCTAGATATTATTAATGATAGATATTCATTGAAGTGAGACAAAACTTGTTTTGAGAATAGTTTGAGAATTTTAAGATAGTTCTCAAAAAACAGAACTGGAGAAATACCTAAGGACTATTACTAAATTAGGTTGAGAGAGCAATTTAAATTTTTCATAAACCTAAGCATGTATTTATGATCATATATATGTCACATATAAAAACAGAACAAAGCAAATATATCTAATTATATTATTTAAATTATTTCCTAAATCTATTCTTATGTTAGAATTAAAACTTTGTCTCAGCACATATTGGTCAAGTTTTAAAATTATTACTATTATTTTTTTATTGAGAAACCATAATTATACACATTTATAGGGTAAAAAGTGAAATTTTGATATATGTGCACAATGTGGCATGATTCAGTCAAACTAATGGAGATAACCTATCACCTCACTTACCTATAATTTTTTATAGTGAGATTGAAATTTACTCTTAACTATTTTGAAATATACATTATCATTGACTATAGTAACCTCATTGTGCAGTACATTTTAAACCTATTTCTCCTATCTGAAATTCCTTACCCTTTGATCAATAGCTTCCCATTCCCTCCTGATCAACAACCCTCCATCTAGCCTTTGGTAACAACCATTATACTCCCTATTTTTATGAAATAAACTTTATTAGTTTCCATATATAAATAATCATGCAGCAAGAACACACAATGGCAAAAGAACGGACTTCAATAATTGGTGTTGGAAAACCTAGAAAAAAGACATTAAATCATTTTCTTCTACCATACAAAAATCAGCTTGTAATAGATTCAATACTTAGACACAAAGTCTTAAATGTACAATCTGAAACTATAAAACCACAACAAGAGAATGTAGCAGCAAAGCTCCATGACACTGTTCTGGGCAATGATATTTTTGGACATGACCTCTCAAAGCACAAGCAACAAAAGCAAAAACAGACAAATGGAATTATATCAGACAAAAAATTTCTGTACAACAAAGGAAACAATGAACAAAGTGAAAACACAACTCACAGAATAAGAGAAAATATTTGCAAACCACACATTTGATTAGAGGCTTAATATCCAAAATATACAAAAAACCTTGAACAACTCAATAGCAAAATAACCCAACTTAAAAATGGGCAAAAGATCTGAACAGACATTTCTCTAAAGAAGATAAATAGCCAGTAGGTACATGAAAAACTGCTCAGAATCACTAATCATTATGGAAATGTAAATTGAAACCCCAAGATATCATCTTATACCTCAAGAATGACTTTTATCAAAAAGATGAAAAATAAGTGCTGTAGAAGATGTGGAGAAAAGAGAACTCATATATTGTTGATGGTAATGTAAATTATGGAAAATCGTATGGCAGTTCCTAAAAACCCTAAAAATAAAACTATCCTATGAATCAGTAATCCCACTTTTGGGTATATATATTCCAATATGTCAAGGGAATATCTATACTCCTGTTTTATTCCAACATTATTCACAATAGCTAATATATGGAAACAGCCTAAGTGCCCATCAGTGCATGAAAGGATGAAGAAAATGCAGTGTATATATACATTATGAGATGCTATTTAGCCATATAAGGCAGGAAAATCTTCTCATTTTCAACAACATGAATGAATCTGGAGGATATTATGTTAGATAAAATAAGCTAGGCACAGTAAGACAAATATCACATTGGCACAGTTTTAAGATAAAAATGACTCTTGACCCTGGCACCAATTCAGATTTTAAAAATACAAATGTATTCACTAATATATTCTATTTCTATATTATATATATGTATGTATGTAGAGGGTACACCCTCTCTACCCCCTTTCTCACACACACACACACACACACACACACACACACACACACACACTGGGTTTTATGACCACCCTATCCTGATCATTCCTCTATCTAGAGCTGGAAACTATTTTATGTGGCAAGTATTCCTTTTGACCTCTTTCCAGTCCCCATATCCTGGCTGTAGCACTTATTATCTCATGTTTAGATTCCTTCTTAACCTGCTTTTTGGCATTCCTGCCTCTAGTCTTTGCCTCTCCTAGATATTTTTGCCATGCTTATTTTCCTAAAATAGATTTTTTAAAAATCAAATATCTGTCTAAGGAAAATAGCAAACAAACTCTGAGTTAATAAAACAAATCTAATCTACCAGCCTTGGAATTTAGGGCTTCCTACCAAAGATCTTCCTAAGGAATCTCTGATTTCTATTTTTCAAACACATATAGCTTTGACTAGTCCTATATTCTACTCATTGACCAACCCCCCACTACCTTCCCACTTGCCTCTTTTCTTCTCAATTATCATTTCCTTTCATTTGTATCCATTAGTAGATGTAGAGTTCATCTTGCCCAAAGCATCCTCCTATTTGCTGTGCAAGAAGTTAGCCTATTCTTACCCTGACCATTCCTTTATCTAGAGCTGGAAACTATATTATTCCTCAAACCCTTATCCTCTAAACCCTCATAATAATAATAATTGTAATAATTATTATTATTCTGAACATTATCATTTCCAGATAATAATGGGATTTTGGAGTAGGAAGACATTACTCTAGTCCAGGGGATTCAGAGACGCTTTTGTAATGACGCTCTCTACCCCCTTTCACCAACTAGTACCCAGGTTCATCAACATTCCTCTTTAAAATAAACTTCAGACTCCAAGTCAGGGTCCTCAGGAAGGAGGCCCCGTTCTAACATTTCTAACTCCATCCAATCCAAGTTCCTTTCTTCCCAATTAGGCTAATGTATTCAAGGTCCCAGCCACCTTGCCAATACAGAGCTTGTCGAAAAATGAGGTGTACCACTCACAGGGAGCTCATACTGCCCATCCTTCAAGATTCAGTTTAATTCCACTGGCTTTCTGAATACCCTGGATCAGAGTAATGTCTTCCTACTCCAAAATCCCATTATCTTACTCACTCTTTGGGTGCTTATTATATTTGCTGAAAGAGTTAAAAGTATGACACTCTGGCATATTGACTAGGTTAAAGATACTTAAAACAGAAAGTATGTAAAAGATCACTCTGACCTTCATTCTGTTCCTTTAAAGCAAAAGATAAAATTCTTTGTGAAAGATATTTTCCCTACACATCATCAAGGATTGAAAATTAATTTTTGCTTTTTTGTGTGTGCTGAAGATTGAACCCAGGGTGTTGCACATGCTAGGCAAGCACTCTATCACTGAGTTACACTCGGCCCAAGGTTGGAAAATTGAAAGAAGAGTACTTGTTAAAATAACTTATCATTTAAGCCACCCCAAAATGTAGTTGCTTCTTCACAGTTTACTGTTTTTTTTTCAAATCTGAGTCAGTATGTAAGTAACTGTTTTTAAGTGTTTCTGTGTCTTCATTTCCTCTTAACAGTTCCCATGACATGTATTAAAATTTCCTTATTCAACTGCTTAGTGTGTACATTTTGACTTGGAAGTTTCCGAAGTATCCAAACTTCAAAATACCCCCCAGATTCTTCATCCTCTCTGACAAACTTGTTTCTAATTCTGTATTTCCAATCCTTCCCTTATGCAGTAGATGATGGAATCATTCATTCACTCAATCACCCGGGGTGGAAAACTGGGAATTATCTTTATCATCTCCTATGCCTCATCCTCCTATCCATACCCAATTAATCATCAAGCCCTAAGTTGGACCTTCTAAATAGTGATATCAAATTGATTCTTCTTTATACCTAGCTCAGAGCCTAACAACCTCTGACTGCCATTATAAAATAAATAAAATGTGGTATATATACACAATGGGATATTGCTCATCTATAAAGAATGACCTTATGACATTTTCCAGTAAATGGATGGATCTGGAGACTATCATGCTAAGTGAAATAAGCTAATTCTGATATGTGGAGGCTAACACACAACAAAGGGGTGGTAAGGGAAGAACAGATGTTTAATGGATTAGACAAAGGGGTCTGAAGGGAAGGGAAGGGAGATAGGAATAGTAAAGACAGTGGAATGAATCTGGCATAAACTTTGAATACACCACAGTGAATACACCACATGAATACACTACATGAGTACACCACAATGAGTCTTGACATTATGTACATTCACAAGACTAGGATCCTAATTGGAATAAGATATTCTCCATATTTGTATAAATATTTCAAAATTGAACCTACTGTTATGTATAACTAAAAAGAATGAATAAAAATAATAAGTTCCTAATTTGTTGTTTTATCTTTAATCTTAATTCTTTCCAATCCATCCCTTATGCAGTCAGAATGATCAGTTTAAAAAGGACTCTAGTCCATGCTTCTGCTTTGCTTAAAGACCTTGAAGGAATTTCCTTCTCTTTGACCTAAAGTCATCCTGCTGATCTTTTTCATGTCTTACTCTCATTCCAAACTCCAAGAATACCGGATTATGTAAGTTGCCCTGCAAATTCCAGTTTACTTCTTTTTAAAAAATATTTAATTTTAGTTGTGGTTGGACACAATATTTTCATTTTATTTATTTATTTATTTATTTAATGCTGAGGATCAAAACCCTGGGCGCCTGGAATGTTCTCCTCACTCTTTTTCTCTTTACCTGACATTTTCTACTTAGATGTTCAGGTATTCTCCAGGGTACAATTTCCAATCTCCTCAGTTTGGAGTAGAGGGTCCTTCCCTGAGATTCTACACCATGTGAAGTCTGTCTCTACCACACAATATTCAAGTTATCTTTACATTATGTTCATTCGTTCACTGAGTCATCAAGCATTTACAGAATACCTAGTGTGGGTCAGACACTTTTTATGCCACATACAAGATGTTCAATATATGATCTTTGCTAATGAAAGATGAATATATCTATTCAACTTCAAGAGGAACATTACTATGTTCTATTTATTTGAATTTATTTCCTTTCATCTTCATATCACCACCCTATGCTTAATGCCATATTTTATATGTAATAATAGATCAAAAACATTTTATTTGATTGATTTTTATATTCAGTCTTTATTTAAAGATGGTTTTAAAAATATTATTGATCATAAATCACAGTTTTATATATGTGATCATACAATGTAAATAATGTCCAATTATATTAGTAATCTCTGAAATTTTAACTGCTCATAATTCTGGTAAACTATGTGCATAAAGCTTGCCCTAAAATAAGAACTTTGGGACACAATGTTTGAAGATTACAGGGAAATTATGAGCAACTAAAATTCAAGTGCAAAAGTAGCATGTAGGAGTATTTTGGCAATTTTAAGAAAAAGAAACAAACCTCTCATAATACTGATATTTGTTGTGGAAAAGTACTCTAAGCAGGTTGGAATAAAACAGCCATTGTGAAAAAAAGCCATTTAAAGGTCTTCATGGGCTCTAGGTGCTATACTCATGCTGCTTAATGCTAAGGGTCTTGCTTTGAGGGGTTCTGGATTCTTCCATATTTTATTTTACCATATTCCTAAGGAAAACCCACTATGGCCAATAAAAACCTTTCAGATGATAGCAAGGGAGAAGATTTTTTGCAAAATCTCAAATCAGAAAAGGGATAGTATCAGAAACTCTTGAAAACCAAAAAATAAAGATAGGAACCCCAATAAAAAATGAGCAATGGTAAGGAATAGACAATTTACATAAGCACAAAGTGAAAGAATGGTATGAAAAGATTTTCAAACTCATCAGGTATTAGAGAAATGTAAGTTAATACAACAATGAGATATCACTCATGCTTATCATCCCTCATATGGACATTAGATATACTGATATTAACCATGTTAGAAATAAGCAAGTTATGCCAATTGTTGGTAGGGATATTAGATTAGAGGATACTGATGTATTTGTGGTAGGAGAGTAGAAAAGATCAGGCAACTTGGTAAAGAAGTGGGTAGAACTTGGCTAAATTAATTAAATCCACACTGAATGTTTAACCTGATCAATTTATTTTGGGGCATTCATGGATATAGGTAAAAGAAATTATCACCCATCTCATAGGGAGTGGTAAGCTAGGATATTCATCTCAGTGTTATTTATGGTGTGGGAGGTGAAGTTTATTTGGATTTCTAGCAATGGAGAGGGAAAATGTGGTAAGTACATGCTATATGGTATTATGCAATAATTAGAAATATAGGACTAAATGTCCACAGAGGTGATCTGAAAACCACAGTGCTCAACCAGAAAGGCAAAAATACAGTTTAAATTAAAAATGTATTCACAAATACACATATGTACATATAAAATAATAAAGCACCCTTAATGAGAGCACATACACATATTGAAGATACATATTAAACATATAATAATAATCGTTATAACAGATGGAGCAAGAATGGGGGTAAATAAATTACATGATTGAATAAAAAGAGAGTAGACAGAGAAGGAGGAGGAGAAGGGGAAAAGGAGAAGGGAAAACTCTTTCATAGTATAGACTTATGTGCTACCCACTCCACCTTGTTTCTCCAAGCGTTTCCTTGTGCTGCTTCCTTTCAAACTGACAGAAAATCTCTCTACTGTGTGAATAAACAATAAATGTCTTTTCAGCTAGGTTATAAGCCATACACTGGTGGGTATCATGCCTTTGTCTTGTTCACTGCTATATTCTCTACACCTAGCACAGTGCTTACCTGCTGCAAGTACTTGTTGAAGGAATAAATGAACACGAATTTTATACTGGACTTACACGTACTGAAAAAAAAAAAAAGCCAAAAGCTAAACTTAAGATCCTAAAAACAATTCCACATGAATCTTCACCATCACATTCCAGGTTTCATCTCAAAAAAGATAAATTCTTATATTTCATTTCAGAGAAATAAATACAGCAGCAATTTTGTTTCCAGTGACACTCAGGCGTGATTCTACCTGAACCACTTTTGTATTATCTAATACATTTAAAACAGAGAAAATAAAGATTTTTATTTTCAGTTTTTTATATTACAAAGATAAAGAGATACTACTGCTCATTTGATAATAAATGTTCTTGTAACCTTTAAAGTATGCACATTATAAATTTCCTATCAAAACAGTATTTTTATGCTTTCCTGTAATGAAATTTCTTAGTCACAAATGCTATCAGTAAGTTTTCTTTCAGAGCTTGTAATGAACATTACATAATTCTGAATAGCACTCTACCTACCAGTTTCACAAACTATGCATCTTCAAAGAACAGTCATAAGAGGCAGACTGACATTTCAGTCAATGGCAAACTGCAAATATGGTGATCCTATAAAATTATAATGGAGCTGAAAAATTAATTCCTATCATCTAGTGATACTGTGGCCATGGTAACATTGCAGCCCAAAGCATTACTCATGTGTTTATGGTGATGCTGGGGTTAACAAACCCACTGTGCTGTCAGTCATATGAAAGCACAGAATATACAATTATGTAGAGTACAAAATATAGTAATAAATGAATGTTACTGATAATGATAATAAATGAGTGTTACCGGTTTATATATTTACAATATAATCTTCTTTTTGTTACTTTAGAGTGTAATCTAAAGTGGCCATATTGAGTGATTGGTCAAGATCATCCAGGTTCATTTATGTACACTCTGTGATGTTTGTACAAAAAATTGCATAACATATTTTCAAAATATATCCCCATTGTTAAGTTATGCATAAATGTATTTCATTGAGCACTAAATAATGTATGACTAGAGAGAGATTATAGCACTGAACAAATGACCCTGTCCTTTCAACACAGATATTGTTGATTCTTGCTTTTCATGTGATTTTCTTACCAGAATTTGTAATCCTTGCAATGAAAGAATACTTGATAATAAATTAACTTGTCAAAAAAAAGGAAGAAGAAAAGAAAAAGAAAAATTCTTTAATTGCAGTAACTCCCTAGCTCATCTTTTACTGTAGAACTACATTTCCCCCCCGCTTTGACTTTGGCTCATACATATTATAGTGAAAATTTTCATTAGACTTAACTATGCAGGGAACAATTTTTTAAAAAGATAATTGCTTTTCTAGGAAAACGAATCTCTTTTCCAGGACACAGAATAATTTACTTAAATAGTTTTGCTATAGGGCTACTGCTGATCAGTTTTAAACTGATGAATCTTCATTGCATTATTTGATTTCTTATTGTTAACAAATTGGAAATAGCCAAATAGGGCTAAAGACTGGTTAAAACAAGCACATTTGCATTTAGAGTAACAGTTTCCTTTAAGCTGCTAACACTTTAATATTTCTTGTGGCTTTTTAATCAAACTGTTTTAATATACTTCCTTCTAAACCTTTTTCTTTTGGCCTTAAACTCAACTGATTCTCAAAAAAGGACAGAACTCATTCTATTAGATTAGTATCTTGCTTTACTATATATCTCAATCTAATAAATCAGAGTCCTGAGAGTCTTACATGCAAGATATATGAATTAGAAGATTATTCTCACACAAAATGCCTATAAGGTAGAGTATGCTAATTCATAAAAAATGAATTTAGAAACAGCTATATTTTGTGAAGAGTTGATTTATTTAAGAGGCTGATATAATAAAACTAAACTTTAAATGATAGGTTTCCCTATCAAAATTCCCCTAGGAATAGACACTATGTTTCATATTACAGATTAAATAAAAAACTTCAATAGGAAATAATAAAAATTAGATTCTGCCAAAAGAGAGAATCTAGAAAAGCAGAACAATATAGGTAAGCCCTTTGTCTTCTCATGAAATGACAGTACACCTTTGTTTGATTTTATATTTTACAACTTCTCCCTAATCTTGCCACTTCTGAAGAGGAAGACATTAAAACAAATAAAAAAGAGAAGAATTAAATGTAAGATTCCTCAAACATTTGAAAAGGCAAGATATTGTCAGAATAGGCTTTTAAAATAGTTGTAACTCGTTATCAACAATTCAAAGTCTGTCAGTAGCTATGTATCTTTCTTTACTTGAAATTAGCTGTGAAATGATAGTGCTGTTAGGTGGTTTCTCTAAAAGTTAATGTGCTCTTAGTCAGCTAAAATAAATACACATTTTCAGGTATGTAAGGAAGGAGGAGATAGCCCAGAATCAATGCAATAGGGGCACATACAGAACCTCACTTACTTTAGTACTGAACTTCAGGAGAAATACAGGCTAATTTGAAAACATTTAAAGATGAGTTAAAGTATTTGGAGTCTTGAATAGTAATGACAAGAAGGGGATGAAGACTGAAAACAAAACTCAGGCAGGACATCCGAACTTTCTTTTAGGATACAGAGAACTAAAAATGAACAAGTAAAATATGAAGAACTACAATATAAAAGCTATATAAGTCCAAACACTAGAAATAATCCAATACTGCTTCATAACTAGTAGAAACAAACATTTATACAGTTTAACAGCATAGAGATCACATTCATATTTTCATTCATGTAGAGCCACCCACATGAGCCAGGCACAGAGGCTGGTACTGAAGTGTCATATTGATTAATTTACATGTGATCCCTAACCTGACAAAAACTTATTCTAGAAGAGGACTCAAGGCTGTAAGATACAAATGACTATAATAAAAAGAAGCATGTTTTAACTACCTTAAGAGAGGCAGAAAGTGCTATGGCAGTTCAGCAGACAACACCTCATTTCTGGCTGGAAGAAGGGGAATGAGAGAGATCTTACTGGAGGTGAATTGGGCTTTTTAGTTTTTATACATGGTTAGGACTTGGAGAGGAGTTAAATGTGGAATTGCTGGATATTATGATGGTTCTCTTTTTTTTTAAAGAAATCTACATACTATTTTCCTAATGGCTAATTTACAAATTTCCCTAATGTATTCATTTAGCTCCCCATCATTCTGTTGAGAGTTCCCCTTTCTCCACATCATGGCCAACATTTATTATTATTTTTCTTTCTGATAATTCTAACTAGGGTGAGATGATACTGGGATGAGATGTCTTTTGAAAGACAAAAAATAAATAAAATTTAATTTACATAAGAGTAATTACAGTTAAGGAAGACTGAAGAATTTATGGACATGGACAAGGCAGTGGAAGAGCAACTGTAAAAGGCAAATATTTTTAACTTCTAAGACTAAACTCATTAGCAATATTAGTGCATACAACTGCTTTTTCTTTCCTTTAAGAATATAATGAAATGCATAATTTTTAAGGAATGTGTAATTTTAAAGTATGTTTATTGTAGAAAACCTGGAAAATAGTGAAAAATCTAGAACAAATCTTCATATTCTCACTGCCTGAATGAAGGATACTACCTTTGATATGTTTACTACCAATAATCACAAGAAGGACAATTTAATCACACCCTATAATTTTATATTCTGTTTTTAAAACTTAATATATTGTGAGCCATTTCCCATAAATATACAGCAAACTCTCATTTAGATACCATCACTTGAAATGCCTACAGCAAGGTTAACTATTTCACATTCCTCATATTGGCGCACATTATATCTAACTTACATGATAGATACTGTGTGACTTGCTTGCAGGAAATTATAAATCTTATTTATGTTTAGCTATCTAGGATCTTCTATAATATCTGGCACATAATGAACACTAGATATGCTTATTATTTACTCTCTGTGAATTGAAATACATAGCCTTTAAAATTAAGCTACTCATTAAAAATAGATAGATGAACTTCATACTTTTATATATATATACACACCTTCTCTAAAAAAAACAGTTTCACTACTCATAAACAATATTACTCAGCATTAAAAGAGAATAAAATCCTGGCATTTGCAGGTAAGTGGATGGAGTTGGAGAATATTATGCTAAGTGAAGTAAGCCAATCCCCAAAAACTAAAGGCCAAATGTTTTCTCTGATTAGTGGTTACTGATCTATGATGAGGGTGGGGCATGAGAAGAAGAGATTGGGCAAAGGAGAGGGTAGAAAGGGGATATGAGGGTAGGAAAGATGGTGGAATGACATGGACATCAGTACCCTAGGTAAATGTATGATTGCACAAATGGTGAGTCTCCACCCAGTGTACAACCAGAGACTTGAAATGTTGTGCTCCATTTTGTGTATGATGAATTGAAATGCATTCTGCTGTCCTGTATAGCTAAGTACAACAAATAAGTAAAATTAAATATAATAAAAAAATGCTCATGGTGGAGGAAATGAAATGGTAGGGGGATGCTAATAGAAAATTATATATCAACAACAATAAGAAACCAGCTTATTTATTTATAACAGGACAGCATATAGGATAATGTATTCTGATTCATATATATATATTATATATTTCATATACATATAGTTTAAAATGTCACATTTTGTGTAGAATTCTTCTGAAAACATTTTGAGATTATGTGAAATTATATCCTTTATTACATTATGAGTTTTTCAAAAGGACTGTGAAGATATTTTTATTAAAATATATGAAGAGTGGATCAATTTTCCCAAAGGGTTATCTTAATTCTTGATTTTGTTTACATTCTTTTTTTAAAAATGTCTAAAATAAAATTTTTATCAATTAAAAAATCTTCCCTAACAAATGTGGTCCCCAAACTGAAATCTCCTTGCAGCAACTTTCATTATCAACCAGTAAAAGAATTGTCCTGCTGAACAGACTGCTAGGCTACATCCCCTCCTATAAATATTATCATTTGTGATAATTCTTAGATCTCTCTTATTTGCAACCCAGCCAGTTCCCTAAACTCTGGACTGCCTCCTACTTTTCTCCACAGAAATTTAAAAAAATCATCATTTCCGAGATGGAAGTGATATTTCTCTTCTCATATGTATTCCCTATTTCTAGTCTCTATTTTGATGAAGCCTTCCACCATTACTATGGATGGCACTGTCTCCCCCAAGTTAATATACTGAAGCCCAAACCCCCAATGTGATAGTATTTGGAGATGGGCCTTTGGAAGGTAATTAGGTTTATATGACTAGGGTAGGGTCTCATTAATGCCATAAAAAGAGACAACAGAACTTGCTTCCATTTTTTTCCTCAGCCATATGAGAATTCAGTTATATGAGAAGGCAGTCATATGTGACACAGGAACAGCCCCTCTCATCCAGAACCAAATTTTCTGGCACCTTGATTTTGGACTTTCTAGCCTTAGAACTGTGAGAAATAAATTCCTACTGTCTGGCATTCATTTTACGGCAGTTCAAGAAAACAAAGACAATCATCAAATTTATCGAATAAATATCAAATATGTAACCTTTTCTAGACTCCCCCTCACATTTACTCATCACTTCTAACGTCTGTTATCAAACCAATTTAGATTTCTGGTTTTGATATCATACTACAACTATATAAAATGTTACTACTGGGGGAGGGGTGGGTACATGAGATTCTGTATTAGTTTTGCAACTTTTCTGTGAGTTCAAATATTATTTCAGAGTACAAAAGTTTATTAAAAAGTCTTCTGTAATTGGGTGAGGTGGTGCATGCCTGTAATCCCAATAATTCAGCAGGATGAAGCAGGAGTATCACAAGTTGGAGGCTAGCCTCAGCAACTCAGAGAGGGCCTAAGCAATTTAGTAAGATGCCATTTCAATATATAAAATAAAAAGGACTGGCGATGTGGCTCAGTGGTAGAGCATCTCAGGGTTCAATCCTCAGTAACCACCGCCAAAAAGTCTTCTCTTGTTGCCATCTTCAGTAATGAGAATTTCTGATACGGATTTCAGACAACCAAGACAGATATATTTTATTAAAGCAAGTTGGCAGGTCTTTAGATGCCCTTCAATAGATGCATAGATAAAAAAAATGTGGCATATAAACACAGGAATATTACTCAGCAATAAAAGAGAATAAAATCATGTCATTTGCAGGTAAATGGATGGAGTTAGAGAAGATAATGCTAAGTAAAGTTAGCCAATCCCAAAAAACCAAATGCTGAATGGTTTCTCTGATATAAGGAGGCTGATTCATAGTGGGGTAGGGAGAGAGAGCATGGGAGGAACAGATGAACTCTAGATAGGGCAGAGGGGTTGGAGGGGAAGGGAAGGGATATGGGGTTAGAAATGAAGGTGGAATGTGATGGTCATTATTATCCAAAGTACATGTATGAGGACACAAATTGATGTGAACATACTTTGTATACAACCAGAGATATGAAAAATTGTGCTCTATGTGTAATAAGAATTGTAGTGCATTCCACTGTCATATATAAATAAAAAATTAATTAAAAAAAGAGTTGGCAGGTCTTACTCATAATATCTAAAGAATACAAGATACCTAAAATATGATTATATTTTATTATCTTGATCAAAAAATTATTTAAAAATAATTAAAAATATACATAAAAGTATGACAAAAACCTTCAGCTAAACAAAATGAATTTCATACTTACAAATAAAACTTTAAGAAATACATAATGTGTGGCTTTTAATGTTGAAAGCAAGAGGTTTTAGTTTAAGTAGATACAGATCTAAATAAAAACAGTAACATTTCTATACTGGATCTGAATGTAATAATAGAATAAAAGACTGCAGTTTTGAAATGTTTCAGTTTCACCTACAGACTTATTATCTAAGCCTATTTTAACTGCAATGATATTTCACTAGCAGCAGGAAACTATCTGCCTGTCACATTACTGTGTTCCTTGAGGTTCATTCTCAAATAACAGTATAGTCTAACATCATTATATTGTTCATATTATAAGCACTGAATTGAAATTCTTACAGTAGGAATTAACACAAAACAACAACCCAAAGAACAGAGTGCCTACATTAAAGTGTTAAAAATATTTATCCCCTAAATTTGTATTTAGCAAAGTTTGACTCATGTAAATGTATGAAAAAAAAGGCAAGACCCATACAATGACTTTTGTAGATTACCTTTTCTCTAAAGGCAAACATTGAGCTTCTCTAAGAGATACTATATTAAAATCACATAACTTGAGACTTGAGACTAGTGCTTGGATTCCATTTCTGAGTCTTCAGTACATTCTTTCTAATTCTTTTCTTTATTTTTCTTAAATCTTCCTGTGGAAATAGGCTCTTTCCTCTATTTTTCTTCAGGATATATTTTCCTTTGAACTATACCCCTTTCTGGACTTTGGAAAATGGAGCAGATTGCTGGAATTTACTCTAGGATTATGGCCTTTTCAGGGATAGAACATGGAAATGGAATATTTATTAATATTAATATTTATTAATATTTATTAATACAGAGAAGGAAAATAATCTGGCTTTATATAATATCACCTTTCTGGACTGCAAACCTGCAATCTATGAGTAGATATAGCCTAAAAGAACTGGGTGTAGTTGGTTGATAGCATTAACACGGAAGCCATAGGCTTGACTGTTAACATGAAGGGCCAGAGTGGGACCTAAGAGTTCTGAGAATGAGGTAATGTGGTTTTCTGCTCTTTAGATAAAGGAAGCTACCAACGGTTTCCAACTATTTCTGTATACTCTACCTTGCCCACCCCCCCACCACCTGGTAATGGTAGAAGTCAGATACGTGAGAGGAAAGAGTAGTAGAACTATCATAAATCAGAGGATATTTAGGGAGAAAACAATGAATTTATATTGAATCTTTCAAGTTTATAAATCATTTGGAGTTTTAATGACAAATTTCTTTAAATTCTATGTATATTTCCATAGCCAATGGGTCTAATTTAATAGTGTACTGTTTACTATTTGCATTAGTGTCTTTTATAAGGTTTTGGGGGTTTAGGGCTACAGATACTACTGATCCAGTCAAACCTAGAAAAGATGAATGGCTTTTGTCTCTTTGGAAGCAACCTATGTATTATTCGGGCATGTTAACTGATTCTTCACTGTTTGATAGCTTTGAAGGGTTGCAGACTTCTCAGATACTTAAAAATTTATACATAATCCACTAGTACCAAGAAGAAAAATATAAAAGTTTAATGAATCATTTTTGTTTACTATGAAATGCAATTAATTACTGGATTACATAAGATTTTATGCTTTATTCCTTAAGGGATAGTGAATTGAAATTAGGTTTCTGGTGTGAGATGAAAATATAACTGTAGATTTGAGCACATTTTAATTTACTCATATGCAATTATGCTTTACAGAAAGCAGGGTTAACAATGAAATATTTTATAACCCACTGGTCAGAACAGATGCTAGGTAATAGTATTGGTACACCCCAAATAATATAAGTTTTTAAAAAAGGCATTTCAGGGGCTGGGGTTGTGGCTCAGTGGTAGAGCGCTTGCCTAGTGGGTTCAAGGCCCTGGGTTCGATCCTCAGCACCATATAAAAATAAATAAATCAAAAAGGTATTGTGCACAACTGAAAGAAATAAGTACTTTTTAAAAAAAAGCATTTCAAAGACCATGAATTTTCTATTTTCTACTTTTTCCTTGCTGAATTATAACCTCTTGCTAGAATCTGACTCCTTACCATGTCAGATTTGTAGATATATATTGAAAGGTTTCCCAAACAGCACTTTTCAAAGGAGGCAGATGAGTCTCAACTGACTTGTTCTTTATTACTTCTAAAGATCAATCTTTGATTTACTAAAATTTACTTTACTAGGAAACACATCACTTTATCTTAATTTCTTACTACATATTTTAGTATTAACCAAAGTAGAATAAATATGTTCAATAAAAGCTGCTGATACCACTGAAAACTTCTTTGATCTACTTGGAAATAGTTCTGAACCTTGATCTTAAGAGAGAAATTAGACAGGCTTAGGTCTACAGTCAGCAAAAGCTTTTATCTTTATACTACCTATACTACTAGAATAAATGATATACTTTAAAATATTTACTCTTAAATGGACAAAAATTAAGAATTATCTCAGTGAATTAATACTTCAATTTAAAATAAGAAATGCTATATTAATTGATGATCTTTGACAAAGTATATAAGTAAATATTATCCTGATCCATTCCCAACACAATAGCATGAAGATCTCTGCACACTTGCTCCCTAGTGAAACCAGTGAAAATTCTAAAAAAGGAACCATTTAAGAAATTCTTAGAATAAATTTAATAAGAGATGTGCAAAATTTGTACTCTGAGAACTATAAAACATTGTTAAAGAAAAATAAAGAAGATCTAAATAAATGGAAAACACCCCATACTTATGTTAGAAGACTTAGCAACACTGTTATAATAATATTATTACTCCACAAAGTGATCTACAGATTCAATGCAACCCCAATCAGAACTCCTGCTAAGTTATTTGTAGAAAATTTCAAGTTGATTCTAAAATTCATACAGAATTACAAGGACAACAGAACTGTCAAAATATTTCTATCAAAGGAGAACAAAGTATAATGATTCACACTTGATCATTTAAAACTTATTAGGAATAAAATTAATGAAGACTGTTATTAGCATAAAGATATATATATATATATATATATATATATATATATATATATATATATTAGTCAATCAAGTATGATTGGAAGTCCAAAATTAAACCCACTCATCTAAGATCAACTGATTTTTGGCAAACGTGCCAAGATCAATGGGAAAGGAATAGTCCTTTTTGACAAATGGTACTGCTACAGCATATAGCCACATGAAAATAAATTAAATCCAACCCTTATTGAGTATCATATTCAAAAATTAATTCAAAATGGATCAAAGTTCTAAATATATGATGCAAATGATAGAAAAAAGCTTATAGTAAATCTTCATAATATTGGATTTGGCAAAGGATTCTTCAAGTAACAAAAACCGTAGATATAAATATGACTTCATCAAAAAAAAACTTTTTTCTTCAGAGAACCCCATCAAGAAAGTGAGAAGACAATCCAAAGATTAGGAAAATGACTTGCAAATTATATATCTGACAGGGGACTTGTATCCTGAATATACAAAGAACTCACAAAAAGTTCAATAAACAGATGTAATCTACTAATTAAAAAGTGGGCAAAACATCTAAACAAACACTTCTTCCAAAGAAGATATATAAATTATCAATAAGCCCATGAAAAGAGGCTTAACATCATTAGTCACCAGGAAAATGGAAATGGAGATCACAATGAGAAATCACTTTATATCTACTGGGATGGCTAGAATCAAATAGAACAAATGTTGGTAAGGACATGGATAAATTTGAACCCTCATATACTGATGTGAATGTAAAATGGTACAAACACTTTGGAAACAGTGTGACAGTTCCTCAAATTATTGAACATGTATTTACAATATCATCCCACAATCGCTTTCATGGGTATATGCCCCAAGAAGTAAAAACATACACATGTACACAAACACTTGTACATGACGGTTCATACTAGCATGGTTCACAATAGCCAAAGGTGGAAAAATCCAAGTGTTTATTAATGAATGAATGAGTAAACAAAATGTGGAATAATCTTACAATGGAATATTTTTAGAAATAAAATGAATGAAGTATCAAAACATACTATGATCTGGATGAATCTTGATAATATTATGTAAGTAAAAGAAGCCACTTCTGGAAGACTACATATTTTATGACTGCATTCATAAGAAAGCCTGAATAGGAAAATCTATGACACAGTGAATAGGTTAGTGGTTGCTTAGGGGTAGAGGAAGAGGAATGGGTAAGGTATGGGAGTGATAGCTAAAGTATACAGAGTTTGATTTTGAAGTTATGAAATGTTCTCAAATTGGGGAGATCATTACACATATCATATATTTGAATATATTAAAAACTTGGATTGTACACTTTAAACCAAAGTGGGGGGAGACCCATATGGAGACTTTAGGAAAGTTCAGATTCAAGGGTTAACTAACAGTGTTGATACATTCCAAGACCTGTTTAGCATAAATTTGGATCATTAGTTTTGACCCAAGAGCTACATGGGTTTATAGACTAGCACATTCAAGTGGCAACCTGTTATTGGGTTCCCCCTTGCCCCTGTGGGAGCTCTGTCTTTTTTCTTCTTACTTGAATAAATCCTACTTCTTTTACTATTGCCTTCCTTTATTGATAAGAACGAGGAAAGAAGAAATTGGTGGTAAGCTGTTAGGGTCTACTGCGACATGTGGAGAGAGCATTGTCTACCATCAAGGGCTTCAACGTACCACTCTCTGGCTTTGCTGGCTGTCACAAAAATACATGCAAATAAATTAAATGAAAATATCACTAAATAATAATAGGAGTGGGATTTAAAGTTCCTACAACAATGCTACATTAAAATATTTCCCACTCAGGGTGAAAATTATAACTTGCAAACAAAATATCCCCCAAATAATAAAATATGTAGAATGTCTCCACAAGGAAAAAAATTCCCAAATGGGTCTAGCATAAAAGCAAAAACCTACCATTAGAAACAGATTAAAGATAAAAATATTTTGCCATCCTCATATTGCATCAAACATTTGCCTTGAAGTAGGCATTAATTTTAAGTGGCATAAAATGCATCATTAACTTTTTAAGGGGAAAAAATAAACATTTGCTCAGAAAAAAACTACAATACTGATACAGAAAGAATTACATTAGAAAAATGTTGTTCAAAGATAAGTGCATAAAAATAAAAATATTTTCAGTTGTAATTAGGTACATTTAAAAATAAGGTGCTATTATTTTCATAAAATCCTGGGTTATACCTTTCCCTCTATGGTTTAAATGCAATTATAATAACATTCTCTAAAATAAAATTGCTTTTAAGAGAAAAACTGATTGTGATAATTATAAAATTAGTAAAAATTTTCTATTACCCTTGGACATATATTTTCCCCAAATTTTACATTAATGACAGCACCTTTAACAGACTCAGGGTCAGTTTGATTAGGCTTGGTATATAACTACAGCAGAAAGAATTGAATGGTGTTCTGGTTCTACCTACTTAAGTCATTTGGTCATGGCATTCCTGAATGTGAGACACTCTGATTCTCTCAATGACCTTTCAATGATAACAAGCGATAACTTAGAATCCTGAATTAATTAGCACAAAGATTTTTGTCTACCTATTTTACACTAACTTTTCTAAAAACAAATGCTGTAATTTAAACTTGAGGATAGCTATGGTTTGGATCTTCAATGTTTTCTAAAGGGCTATGAATTGAAAACTTGATCCTCAGTACTATTGAGAAGTGATGGAACCTTTAAGAGATGGGGCCTACTGGAAGGAAGTAAGGGTGCGTTCTTGCAAGAGATATTGGGACCCTGGCCCCTCTTCTTCCTCTCTCTTTTTTCCTGGTCACCATGAGGTGAACTTGCCTCCTCCACACATTTCTGCCATGATGTACTATGCTGCCACAGAACTAGAGCAACAGGGCCAAGTGACCATGGTCTGAAACCATGAACCAAAGAAAACCTTCCCTCCTTTTAGGCTGATTATGCCAGATATTTTACCACAGTGATATAGCTGAGTAACAACAAGGACATTTATCTATTTTCCAAAATATTGTAAGGAATATTAATTCCAAGATACATTTCACAAATAAAAATGGATTATTTGATTAAAGTGAGTTAAGAAAAAGCTACTCATTTTTATCTATCTTTTGGAGAGTCACAAAGCATCAAAATATAACAAAGGACTTTAAGAAGTCCTGAAATTAAAAAAGATAGATTAAAATTGTTTAACCTATATAGTCTTCTATACTTATTTGGCCATGAAACTCTATTTTCCAGCATTACACCCAGAGGCATCCAAAGACCTATTGTTTTGTAAGACACACTTTGGGAAATGCTGTCTTAGGTTAAAAAAAAGTTTTCTATTTTTATGATGCCTTGTATTGTCCATTTTTACTTAGTACCACATGTAAATGAGAAGAGTGAGAATGTTACAGGAAAAAAAGCCTTCATAGATCAGGCTTCTGGTTACTTTTGCCCTTGTTCTTGTCACTTGGTTAATACATTTAAAACATTTCTTTCTCATGTCTTTGAAAATATTGATATTTTGAAGTACATCATAGATTGGCAAAAGACCCAATGCCGTATTAATATATTAAATAGTTCAATGACCTTAAAAAGCAATGAGTCATAGATTAAAGTTTATGCTTCAAAGAACTACAGATGATACAGTACAAATTGAAGCTTAATTTTGCCTTTTTATTTAAAACATGACTTAACATAATGCAGTTCTAGTGTTTGGAAGGGAAAATATTGCTGCTTCTCCTTCCTTTTTAAAGAAAGCAGCAAGTCATATTGATCCATTTTCTGTAGTAGCAGATAATGAATGCAATATTATTTCCAAACATATTTTAAGTCACTGCTTCAATTAATTTGATGTATCTGAGCAGGGTCTATGTTATTGAAGGAAATGTTACTGAAAGAAATGAAAGAAGACATGAATCCATACAAAAAAACAAAGCTTCATACTAAACAGTAAGAATCAATATTACAAACACACCAACTCACCCGAAATTAGTAGGAACTTTAATACAATTTTAACTTTATAGTTAACCAAGAAAAGAAAATATGAGAGATTAGCTAAAAGAATTTTGAAGATGAATAATGAGGGTAATGTTGCCCTAAACAGTTAACAAAATGAATTATAAAGTCATAACTAGTTATTAAAACACTGTGGTATTGTTTTAACTTAATGTGGATAGAACACAATTGAAAAACCAGAAATAGCAAAAATAAAGGCAATGAATGCATACCAAGGATGGAATTTTAGATCAATAAACAAAGTTTGAGGTATCAAATGTATTACCGAGATCCAACTAATTATTCATCTGGAAAAATTAAGATCCCTATTTTTCACTATCTACAAAAGAAATTCCAGATGCATCCAAAAATCATAAACATTTCAGGTATATATGAGCACAAATTTTAAAAATTTGTAATTTCAGAGAGGAAAGGGCTTTACTGAATATAACATAGAACCAGGAAACTAAGCAAAAACTATGAAGTAGTATTTCCCATGAAAAGAGAAATAAAAATGCTTAATTAAATAAGCATAGGAAGATATGATAAAGACTAGGAGCTTGACTAGGAGCAGAACTTACAAACTTAGTGGTACACCCAAACTAGAGTTTCATTGTGGAAATCTTTTAAAGCCATTTGTCTTAATCTTACCAATAAGTAAAAAATGCTTTCAATAAGTGATTTATGAGTACTGAATAAAATGAAAACAAAAACTTGTACCAAATTGGCAAAGAAACAAAATTTGTGATTTAGGAAATGATTAAAATACCAAAAAATTAAGTCAGGAATGGTGGCACATGCCTGTAATCCCAACAGCTTGGGAGGCTGAGTCAGGAGGATTACAAATTCAAAGCCAGCCTCAACAAAAGTGAGACACTGTCTCTAAACAAAATACATAATAGGGCTAGGGATGTGGCACAGTGGTCAAGTGTCCTTGAGTTCAATCCCCAGTACCCCCCCCACCAAAAAAAACCATAAAAATTCACCAGCAAATTAATAATTTGATTAAGGTTGTAGCCTTTGCATTTGAGAAGGGATGATGCAAGATAATTTGCATTTGTAGATGTAAAGGTACAGTTCCTTAACAATAATTTTAAGAGTTCTATTTATTATTTATATGAACAAAACAATAAACACTACAATGTAAGAGGATAAATAAGAAAAATTTGTAAAAAGGGTCTCAAAACTTGGATGACCACAGGAAAGGTGACCTGCCTACTAAAGTATCTCTATTGGACTGATATTTGCTTAAGAAATAAACTTCTTGTATATTAAGTTTTCAGAGTTTGTCTAGATGGTATTACATTAGGTAATAAGCAAAGAAGTTGTAAGGTCTGTTTCCAAATTCAGTTTTTTATATTCAGTTTTAGTGATATCACAGCTAAAAAGAAAACTTCACAAACACCACAGGCCATATAAAGCATAAACTTAGGGTAAGGCTCATTGTTAATAATAATAGATGTAATCCATATTTTATTAATATTCTTGATAACGTAGAATTTTTGGGTGAACTACTTGTCAGATAAGAGTGTCATTGAATGTCTTTATTAGGAGCTGATAAAGGCTAGGAGCTTGACTAGGAGCAGAACTTACAAACTTAGTGGTACACACAATCTACAGTTTCATTGTGGAAATCTTTTAAAGCCATTTGTCCGTTTTCGGATTGTAGTTTAGTTAAAGTTAGCAAATATTTCCAGAAAAGCATGAAACACATTACCATCTGATAACCAGGCTAACTGAGAATATCACGGTAAAATTGTATGTTAAATATTCATAAAACCTAATTTCATTTTTTGGTTTTTGGATTAAAAAAGAAAAGTAAATTCTATAATTTCTTTCCATCTCCCAGGGAACTGAATCATGCAACCTCATTAAGTAAATGGGCCTCGTTACAGATCATTACATTGGATACTATATCAGACATTTAGAAGGATATATTAAATAGGAAAAAGTCTATCCAGGAGACAGACAAATAAATAAATGTTAGAGTTACTAGATATTATAAGAAGTATTACATGACCTTATAAATTATAACAAGCTAAAAAGAGCACAGATCCCTGCACGATCACGAGTCACAACACATGAGCTCCCCACTTAAGTTTTGGATCAAAAGCATTCTCACCAATCCAGTTGTTTCCATGAGTACTCCATCTTTCATTTTTTTTTTAATGAAACTTTTCTTTGATCCCATCTCCACCAAATTATAGACCTATTTTCAAATTTCTTTTTTATAAAAATTCCTGGAGTTGTCTTTACCTGGACTGTCCAATATAGTAGACACTTATGCCTATTTAAATTAATTAAAAATGTAAACAAATTAAAATACAGTTACCTAATTACACTAGTCATATTTTGAATGCTCAATAGTACAAGTAACTAGTGCTACCATATTATATTGGACAGAGCAGATGTAGAACATTGCTATCTTTGCTGGAAGTTCTACCATATAGTCTAAACTATAACAGAAAAATTAGGAGCGAAGTCTTCAAATCCAGACTGTATGGGGCTGAAACTCAATGTTTACCCTTGTCATGAGCTAGGTATATTTGGAGAGGTTATTCCTCATCTTCCTGCTTTGAAATGAGGATAATAGTAACTAATTCCTGCTTCATAACATTGTTGTATGTTTATATGTAAATAATTTGAGTCACATATAATGTGCTTTCAACAGTCCCTAGGACATATGACGTGCCCAATAAGTGTAAAGTGCTATTGGTTTTGTTCTCACAGACTGACTTCTCACTTCATTTTCTTTAACTTGCTCCTGTTGGAGCTTGGCTGCCACTGCAAGGTTTGTCCAGTTTTACCAAATTCCTCCATCTTGCCAAATGTAATGGAATAGTCACTGTTTTCATCTTATTCAATCTTTCAGGATTGTTCAGCAGGTGATTCTGTCCTGTTCCTTAAAATATTTTCTTCATTTGGCTTCTAAGAAACCATATTCTATTTTTGATTGTTGTTTCCTCTAATGGTTTCTCTCTCATGTCTTTGATAGATTCTCTTTCTCTTCCTAACCTATAAATGTTGGACTGTCCCAGGACTCAGCCTTTAGTTTTCTTTTTGGTTCAATTTGTTCTAAATAATTTTATCCAGTTTCATAGTTTTAAAAACTTTACCCAGTGATTATGCCAAAACTGCATCCTTAGCCTTCACCAACTGAACTCTAAATTCATCCTCTCAACTAATCATAAAACAACTACATTTAGATGTCTTTTAAGGACTTCAAAAAATCAACATACCTGAAAAATGTTGATTTCCTGATTCCCCACAAAGGCTGAATTGGCTATTGGTATTTTAAGTTTATCAAGTGATTTTAAGTTTCAAAGTACTTTCTTATACATTTCAACTATTATCTTTATAAAAACCCTGTAGGACAGCAAGGATTGATTCTGTCAGATGGACGCAATCTGATTCAGATACATTGGGCAGGTTTTTAAAAGTTATAGTTAATATAATTATGTAACCCACAATAAAAATAGAATACAAGTCTCCTTATCTCTTTACACTTTCTGTTAGATTATGATGCCTATCAAGTCATATTTAACTCTTTAGAAATGATGATTTTTAAATTTGAATTTCTAACAGACAAAGAAGAACACAACATAGTGTAGCAGAAAAGAGGTGACTTTGCCACTGTGTATGATGGCCAACACAGCTTTATAAACGGTTTCTCTACTGCCAGTTATTGTTTACATATGATTACTGTGATATCATCCAGAACCATTTCACTCTTCTTCAGGAAGATCCCATTTTGCTGAGTTTTCATGTCTTCAGGCAATTTACTATGCCTTGTCTGATCTTGAAATCCACGGTGATGCAGTGGTGTTAATTTTTACAATAAATAACCATCTCAAAATTGAAAAATATCATTCATTAAATAATGCTTTAACTTAATAACATGAAGACCTCCATGCAGAAGTGAGAAAAGTCAATAGAATAATATCTTTGAAAATGAAAACATATTAGCTGAAAATATACATGGTATTTCTCGGTTTGGGGGAAGTTATTCAATACTTCTTACATATTCATGACTAAATAAAAAAGCCAACACTATAAATCTATTTCATTATTTTAGATAAGTACTTTAGATTATTTAATTTCTAAACTATTTAACAACATTATTAATAGTTGAATTTGAAAATTCCAGTTTTGAATATTGTTGGAGCTTGTGTTTACATTGTTTCATAGGGCCAAAAAATTAAAAAAAAACATAAAAACTTTACTTGAAACATGTATACATACCCATATAAATACAGAATTTAGAAATCTACTGAAAGTTTGAAGTTGAGCTATTGTAGAAAACATCTATTGGCTATTATTATACTTAAACTAAGTATTTAAAATGAGAGATAATCTGAATTCTATTGTCAATTAGTCAAAGCTATTGGTTGAGTATGTAGGAATCACTGCAAATTTTAAGAAAAATTAAAATTTTAGCCAGTATGATATCATTGAATAATAATGAAGACAACAACAAAGGGGACTTATTTTGTTTTGCAATATAAGAGAAGAAGCTGTAGAGCAAGGAACTAGATTACATTTCTTAATTCTGCCAATATCAATATTTTTGAAGATAAAAACCTGTAACAACTCAGCCATGCAAACCAAATGAGTGTTGTTACACAGAATCTCAGTGTATGATCAAAAGATCCATAATTCTCTAATATAAATACTAACAAAGAAATATACACGGGATATGTGAAAGCTGTGCAGACATGAAACTGGTCATTGAGAAATATTGGCCATTCTCTTCTTCAATTCTTTGACATTCTCAGCTTATCTGACACTATCCTCTCACACACAGTTTCTCTCTTTTCTTTCTATTCATACTTTTTGGTGTCCTTCCTAGGATCCTCTTCCTATACCCAGCTCAAAAATTCCAGTATTTCATAGGGTCTTGCCTTAATCTAATGATTATTCATCTGTGGTATTATTCTTAGACAATTTCAGCCATATTCATGGTTTTAAGTGATCATCCTAACTTTGTAAGTCTCAGGTTTATCTCCTGGTTCTCTGAATCAAATTGGTCTCTCTTCCTTTTTATCAACCTAATCTTTCTCTTATTCTTTCAATATCCATTAATGGCACTACCATCTACCCAGTCATGCAAGAAATATGGGAGACATCTTCTGTTTTCTCTTCATATACAACCAGTCACTAAGTTGGGTGACTACTAATTGTGCTCTTTAAAAATATTGACTGATTTTAGCTTTCCAATATATTCTGTATTATAAATGGTTAATTATAAATGGTTTTTCAATGATTTGTAAATTTTACCTGGTTGTGTTTTTTCCTATGTGATATATTACATAGGAACTGAAAAAATGTAAGACTTTTTTTTTTTCCACTGATGGAGACTGGATCCAAGACCTTGTGCATACTACGCAAAGTCCTTATCACTTAACTATCTTCCCAGTCCCAAGATAACAGGTTTTTTTATGACTAAATTAATCTCTAATGAAAAAAATCCTGAATCCATCATCCACATCTCCATTTTTAGTACAACCGACTTAGTTCAGGATCTTACATCTTATTTGAATTGCTGTACTGCTTTGCTAATCATTCTAAAATGTTCTTTACCAGATGTGAACTTAAATTTGTGTCTTTATAGTCCCACTAGAATATAATTTCTAAGAGGAAAATTATCTCTGTTTTCTCCAGGATTCTCCCTGATATGACAAATGCCAAATATTTTTTACCAAAATACATAGTAAACTGGCCTACAAACTACAAATATGATGATATCAATCCTTTATTGAAAACCTTTCAAAATGTCTATCACCTATAAATATGACCTGTGGACTCTCAACTAATCTGGGTCCTGATCAGCCTCATCTCTAGCCACTTAATATTTTATGTTAAAATTACACATAACCACTTATCATTCATGTATATATTTACATCTTGATTATTAAGGCATTTATTTGGAAGATCTTTCTAATTGTCTTTTACCTAGTTAATAGTCACTCTAGTCACTGAGATGATTACTCTGATTGGGTACCATATCCAGGAATTCATTCCTGGAATTCTAGGTTGGATCAATTTGTCTGTGTCTGAGCATACAAGGCACCTTCTTTGTAATTTTATTTTATCACTGATATATTAGTTGGAAGAAATCTGTTTAAAAATCTGTCTCCTATTAGATTGTATGTAACTTTGCTTATAAATGATTTAATGTTTAATTATCAACACCCATTTGAAAAAAGACATTGCTTTGACTCACAAATTTCTTAATTGCTATCTTATCTTTATTCTTGATGTGTCTGGAACAAAGTAAGTGCTCAATATTTATTTAAAAACTAACAAATGGAATTAAATAGCTGGTCTAATGCCACATCTCTCTAACTTGTAGTTTTAAATATAAAAAATTAAATTAAATATATATATTTTTTCTATTTTTTTTATTAGTTGTTCAAAACATTATAAAGCTCTTGACATATCATATTTCATACATTAGATTCAAGTTGGTTATGAACTCCCAATTTTACCCCAAATACAATTAAATATATTTTGAACTAATACATAAAACATAAAACTTGTACATAAAAATGGGATATCATGTAATGTTTCAATACATGTATGCATTGTGTAATGTTTGAGTTGAGTTAAACACATCTCTCTTCAAACATGTACCATTTCTTTTTTAAAATATATTTTTAGTTGTTGACAGACCTTTATTTTATTTATTTATATGCAGTGCTTAGAGTTTAACCTAGGGCCTCAAATGTGCTAGGCAAGCGTTCTACCACTGAGCCACAACCCCAGCCCCCAACATATACCATTTCTTTATGGTGAAAACTGTAAAAACCCTTTCAAATATATTTTTGAATGTATAGGACATTATGGTTATCTATACTCATCCTACTGTTTAATAGCACACCAGAACTTCTTGTTCCTATGTAACTGTAACTTAGCACTTATTGATCAACTTTTCTCCATCCCTTCCTCCCCCATAATTTATAATTCTAATAATGTCCATTTTAGGTTCCTATTTTTTAAATTTCATAGACTTTGCTTTTTCAAGGTAAATGCTGCTTTCAAACTGTAAAGGAAGTGAGTTTGTCTGCACTAAAATAAAGCATTAGATATAAAGATGTTGACAAATTTTAAAGAGGAAAATGCAATAAAGTTCTAACCACTAGAGAAGTATAAAAACACTCCTCAATTTCAAAAGAACAGGTGTCATATTAGCACAGTATAGTGAATTATGTATAAATATTAGCAGATTAAAAATCATATAAATGTGATCTATATGTCCACTGTCCAAAATTGAAACTTCTATTTCTATGTTAAAATGAGAAATAACATTTTAAAACACCAAATGAAAAATTACCATAACAAAATCACATTAAACATAGCAAGTTATAACCAGAACATAAGGAATACCATCAAATAAATATTTCAATATAGTATTTCTATATAGTTTTCAGAATCACCATTACAGTTTGTAAAACCAAGATTAGCTGAGTCTAAGAATTAATGTAACCATAAATTATTTTGTGGTGTAGACTTTTTACTTATTTTGTGTACAAAAACACTAGTATTCAAACATAAATTAGATTTAATCCAGTTGCCTATAATTTATTTTGCTATAAAAGAAACACCATATTACATGCTTTTGTTTGTTAAGTAGAAGATACACTATTATTTTCAAGATACCAGGGATTTAATGTTTAATTATCAACACCCATTTGAAAAAAGACATTGCTTTGACTCACAAATTTCTTAATTGCTAACAGTGGCTTTTCTGAGTAGGAGTGTTGTATATAATTTATTTTTGCAGATGTGATTTAGAAGCTCAATTTCAAAGCAGCAAAGCTTTGAATATCTTCACTGTCAGCAGAAAATCCCCCCCTCCCCTGCTGCTGGAGAATACTGCCGCTTGAAGTTTAAACAGGGAAATAAAAACTGCTGTAAGAAAATTGATACTACTGGTAAATGTTGCTTACAAACTGTAAAGGAAGTTAGTTTGTCAGCACTAAAAGAACTGTATTATTCACACAAATTACGAGGCATCATCTTCATGGCAACTTGCTGGGAATGAAAATTAATTTGGCTGGTTCCAACTTGAGGAACCTAAAGGAAAGCAAATATCCCTGAGATCAGAATATCATACAGAGGATCATCAGTAGGCTCTGGGGGTACCACAGCTTAACTCCTCCCTGAGGAGGAAAGACACACATTCCAAGAACAGTGGCCAAGCTTCACTTAGAAGCAAGTTTATTGATCACTGCAAAAAAAATCATGGTTATGTTTTCAGAAATGTTTACTAGTTTTAAATGTTCCTTTCCTCCTGGAACATGTCATCATCCTCACAGTACTGCAATAAAATGAGTAAGAGAAAAAATATATTTAATGACAACTCAAATAATAAGTCAAAAGTAACATAAAAATTCCTACCCGTTTGGCTGAGTTGAGAAGCACTGCGACTTTTCCGAGAGAGACCAACAATAGCTACCATTTTGGCCCCAATGCTAGAGCGTCGCTTCTTGCCACTGGTGCCCAACGCGCCCACTGCAGTGTCAGACTGGCTGCCATCATTCTTCTCCAGTGAGCACATGTCTCCACTGATGCTGGTGCTTTTGGTCATGTTCTTCCCTGATATGCCCATTTGTCTGCTTTGCATTTTGGATGTAAAGACACTGTCAGCCGATGGATCATTAAAAGTGAGGACAAGAATAAAGGGAAAAGACAGAAGAGGCATTTTAGATGAAACATCTGGAATTCAATTAAATTTTATCATCTATGGAACATAATTTTAGGATTTAAAATTTTTTCAATACCTTGCTTTTCAATGTGATTTACTATTCAGGACCCATAAAGCAACTATGCAAAATCAGACTTAGGATTTTATTTTTGCTATCAAAGAGGATACTTGTTTGAAATGGTTACAGGGAGGTAAAAAAAAAAAAAAACACGTGTGAAGAATCAGTGGGATCATTTAAAAGAATATGCTGTGCTGCCATTTTAAAAAATGCATAGAGGAATGGGTGCCATGGCACATGCCTATAATCCTAGTGGCAAGAGAGGCTGAGGCAGGAGGATCATAAGTTCAATGGAAGCCTCAGCAATTTGTTGAATCCCTGAGCAACTTAGGGTGATCACATCTCAAAAGAAAATATTTTAAAAGGGCTGTGGATGTGGCTCAGTGGTTAAGCACCCCTGGTTTTAATCCCAGGTACTTAAAACAAAAAAATGCATTTAGGTAGGTAAAAAAAAAAAAAAAAAAAAAGAAAAGCTTCCAAAAACTTTCTTCTCTAATTTACTCTACCACTGCTTTCAAAAGGAAATTAGATGAGTGTGGAAATTTTATTTTAAAAAAGGTAAAATTTACAGCATTCATTTACTAAGACTCACTCTTTAAAGAAAGTTTTCTAATTTCATGAAAAACTTAATAGGGTTTATGTAAAACTATTTAAATTTCATTATTTTGAATTTAAAAATAATTTACTTAATTTTCCTTAATTTCATAAGTATATATTTTAATCTATTTCCCCCAAATAAAAGATTTCTCTCTTGTATTCATTTGAAAGAAAAATCTTTATTAGTTTTCTGTATAATGTGGTCAGAAAGCAATTAATGAAGGACCAAAGCATGTGAGCTTGTTTGATGATCTACTGCAAGACTAATACTGCAAATGGGAGTAATGAAAGAAAGGTCTCTGGATTTTTCTCACAATTCCTGGGGTGTGGAAGGAAAGGGTTGGAGATGGGAAGTGAATCTGGAAGCAGATTATCTAGCTGGCTTCATAAATACTTCATAAGTATGTGAAGGAAGTGGTCTGTTTTGAAGGAAGAGGAAAACTCATCACCAATATTTGACTCAGTAGTCATAGTCTCTGCTTTAATTTTAATCTGATAACAGGAGTGTTTAACACATAAAGTATTTAAAGCATAAGAATTAGAAAACTGATCTACTGAGTTGAACTCTTATTCCCTTTTTTTCATTTTTTAAAATTTGTTTTAATTGAACTCTTATTCTTAATTCAATATCTTGGCCTATCATAAAAAAAATTAAAGGCTATAACCAGTCTTTTAAAGGTGGGAAAGATCCATCACATTTTTTTAAATACAGTATCATGTACCATACTTTCACTCATATTAGTTTTGAGAAATAAGGCAGCCAGATATGGTGGCATATGCCTAAAATCCCAACAACTCAGGAGGCTGAGGAAGGAGGATCACAATTTCAAGGCCAGACCCAGCAATTCTGCAAGACCCTAAGCAACTTAGCAAGACCTGGATTGAAATAAAAAATAAAGGACTTGGGATGGCTTAGTGGTTATGTACCTCTGGGATCAATCTCCAGTCCCCTCCCCCCGCAAATAAGGCATACATAGACAGAAAGAGTGCAAAAGAAAAGAAGAGTGTATGTGTTTCTATAATGCATCAAATTAATAAATTTCAAGCTTGTTTGATTTTTGTTGTTCTTTAATGAAACAGCAACAGAGTAAAATAGAATTTTGGAGGTAAATAGACAAGATCTATTAGTCTGAGCTTTAAAGCTACTTAACTTACTTACTTTAGAAGAATTATTTATTCCACTTTAAGCCCTAGGTTCCTCATTTCTAAAATGGGAATATTTTACTTTTTCTTTTCGTTTTAAAAACAGCATGTCTGAAGTAAAAAGTCAATAAATGGAGATTCTAACAATTATTATCAGGGCCTGTGGACAATTGATAAAATATGGCTAAATCCATTCAACATTTATGATATAAATATTTAATAGAATCAGTAGGAATAATACTAATAACTATAAATTTAAAAACTTTGGAGATTAAATTTCTAAAGTGTTTTTAACATGGCCTGCACTACATAGTGGACAGGAGGTGGCACTGAGAGTCAGGAGCTGGATTTGATCTTTGGTTTTATTAACTAACCATGTGATCTTGGGGGGAATTGTTTCTCCTTTCTGGGACTTAGTTTCCTCATTCAATAAGTGAGAAAATATAAGCAAGGATCTATGCAGAATGCCAGGTACATAATAAGAGCTACAAAAATTTTGTTCTTTCTTCTCAGTATTATCGCCATCATCATCCCTTCAGCACCCATTAAACATATAGAACTGCAACATCTTTAAGGTCTCCTTTAATGATGAAATTCCTTGCTCCCCAAATATCTCTTATTCCATGAATTTGGGGCAACAAATACAAAGATGCAATGTATGATTTTCATAGTATGCTGCCATTAGAAAAGGCATGAAATAGCATGGAAGTGTCAAAGTTTAATTGAGACTAAGGTTTAGTCAGATTAACCTAGTGCTCCAGTTTTATACCAATTTTCATCAAAAACATACTTTTCTAAAGAACCCCAACCTGTTACTTATAAAGGAGGCCAAAGATAAACTCCTTATTGTACTTATGATTTTTGCATTTTAATTTTCATGGTTTGATATAAAAGTACACAGAACTTAAGGAAAATCAAATAAGAAAAATGCTAACTGAAATTGATAAATGATTTATAGACAAACATTTTAATAACAATTTGGTTTTATAGATGTGCACTTCTCTTCAACCCAACAACTTTCATTGTGCACTATTACTAAGGGGGTTATTAGAGGTTTTGTACAATGAATCTACTTTTCATCTCCTGGAAACATCACAAAGGGTGAGTTTATGAACTGTTATTATTAAGTGAGGAGTTCTTAGGGGAGAGATTGAGTTTAGGAAATCACTACTGGTTTCCTTTTCTTTCCTTACTAGATAGCATCTAAAACTACAAGCAGAAAGTGTTGCAAGTCAGCAAAGGTACTAACCAAAATTTTAGTTTTGGGACTCTTAATTTTGGAATGTTCAATATGGTTAAGAAAGCACAGTTCCATTCTGAAAGAGAGGATTGGTAGGGATCTTGTAAAATGCTGAATTTCAGTACCACTGGTGGAGCTCTCAGCGATAAGGTTTTGAAGTAAAATTTGACAATATGTATCAAAAATTTTTTTTCATGTCTGAATTTTAACTTAGCAATTCTACTTTTAGATTTTATCATAAGAGAAAACTTAGCTATGTGTTTAGATTTAGCTACAATGATATTTATTGCACAATTGATTACAATGCAAAAAACAAAACAAAACAAGAAATTTAAACAAGGGGGAAAACTCATAAATGTCCAAGTGTAGAGGGGTTTAAATAAATTATGGTCATCAATAAAATAGAATGTCAAGTCAAGTATGTCATGTTTTCTCCTCATATATGGAACCTAGAGACAAAAAGAAGTAAACAAAACAAAACAAAAACAAAGTGGTCTAGAAAAAGACCAATAGAACAGAGGATGATAATCAGGGGGATGGGGAATGAGATTAATCAAATTGTTGTGTACAAACATGTCACAATGATTTCCACTATTATGAATGGTCATAATGCACTAATAAAATAAAATAAAAATTAAAAGCACATAAAGTAGAATGCACTTTAGAAAATGCAGATATAAAAAGCATTTATTGACATAAAAAGATATTCATAATGAGAGAGGGAAAGCAGATATCTGTAGTTTAGTTTTGGCTAGCCTACGTACCAAATATGGATTCCCCTTACTACTAGGGGACACAGGCAAATTTAAACTCTGGAGGCTTTCCAGAGGCATAAATAGAAATCAAAATTCACTAAACCAGAAATAAAGAAACACTTCTTGCTAAACTAAATAGTTGGGTAAACCTGGATTCAAGACATGATGCATCAATCCCCTGCACACGAAGGGAAAAAGGAAACATGGAGAAAAATAATATTACATGTTCAGAATGGGTATAGGCGAAAAATATAAAATGTAACCATTGTGATACAATTAGTTTGACTATTTTCTAGGTATATTTTTAAAAAATATTCATTTCTTTTTCTATTTTGGTTTCTCCAGAATAAACATAAAAAGTTTTGGCAAATAAGAAATTAAACTAAGAGAAGCAAATGAAAAAAAAAACAAGCAAAGAGCAACATCACTTTTTTATTACATGAATTAAATTATTCAAACCATGACGTTCATTCCATAGGCTAAAGATACACTATGGCTCTCTAATAGATTGCTACACAATAATAATGTGTTGTAGGATACATTATGGCTAATCCTAACAGATTACTGCATAATAATATTGTGTTGTAGTATTACTGATATAGGATGCTCAGTTCCAGAAAGAGACAATTTTTCTACATTTCTAAATATTGTTTTATGCATGGTTTTTAAATTTTTTGACTTTAGAAAAAATAATAAAGCCCTCATACATTTTGTAATATAAAAGTAAAATATGTAAAATTACCAATGCAAATGAGGAACAGTATGACAAAATTACTGTTCTTGAAAAAAATCATATTTTGAGAAAAAAATTTTAAAAAGGCAAAACTAGTATTGTCAATCAGTAGAAGAAAAGTAAAGAACAACTAAAAGGGAAGTGAAATATTTGTAAATATTCTTCAAAGACATAAATAGCATATTAGGAGTTACTAGAACAACATGTGATTGAATAAAGTTTATAGCTTTTCAGGCCAAAAGTATTAATTGATGGATTTGAATGAATAGAATTAAGTGGCTTGGTTCTTAAAATTCTGAGTTTGTAAGACAATGGGAATAAAATATGTTGCCATACCAAAACAAATATTTCATTATTTTGGGAACTGGGAAAGAGGTTAGGAAAAGAACATAAGGAATTACAGACTGGAATAATTCAGAATTTGGTGGGTAACAACATAAGAGGGCCCAGCAGCTTATACGATGGAGTATGAGAACTGCCCCAGGGGAACAGAAAAAAAAATGAAGAGAGAGTAGACAGTTAATTCTAGGAATGCACCTATAATATTGTGGGTCAGGAAAAAATGCTGGAGAGGTCTTGTAGAGCTCAGAAGTAAGAAGACAATAGCAATAATGATAGAATAGGAACAAATCTAGGAAGCTTGGCTGAGTTCCCAAACATGGTACCCTGAAAGGCTTATTTTCTTTTCCTTCCTGGATACTGTTGTATCCCTGGAGGCTGTGCCAGGACCTAATCTATTAAGACTAGATTCATTCTTGACTGCATTTGTTGGCAGTCATTGGACAGTTGGCTTCTTGAGTTCTGGCATATTCCATGCAGGGAAAGAACGAGAACAAAGAATTCTACTCCTGTCTAAAATTCCCTTATTAATAAGTTTCTCTGTATTAAATACTATTCTTTCCAAAAATGTGAAATTTGTAATTATTATCCTCATTTACCATCTAACAAGCTTTATTAAGTATCTGCAATTTTAGGCTAGTAAAGTAGCAGTAATCTATTATCACAAATATGGGGATGCAAAAATAATACCATATAATTTGTTGATTAATTTACTGTCAAGAGTTGTAAAATTCAAATATGGCTGCATAAGAACTTGGTTTGGGTTTATACCTGAAATTTTAAGCACCTACTCTAATGTCAAGAAACCCTAATTAGGTTAAAAATTGAAGAAAATTTCTCTCTCTGAAAAGTAGGGGAAAGCTGAGTTTTTCTAAGTCAGTCTTTGATTTATGGAGATGATAGAAATTTGAAGTTTAAGATTTTTAACTTTTCTGCAGGCACTGTATATAAATGCGTGTTACTAATATGCTATCATGTATTACCATAGCCTGCAAATGGATTGGAGAATATATGTGTATGCTGATAGCACGAAATTAATGTCCAGAAGTAGGGAGCAATACTTAGCTTTGTTAATACTTTTGGTCAAAAACATCTAACTTGCTATATTTAAGGGTCTTAAGTGTTGGGTGTCATTGCAGGAAGCAGTGCCCCAGTGGTCATGGAATAGTCACTGTTTACTTAGAAGAGTTTAAAGAGCATCTGGGAGGTCTGTAATTCCAAAATTCCTTCTCCAACAGTTTGCTAATATCTAAAATTCCAATACATTAGAGATTTTTAGAAAATACTTAAAAAAGGAATTATTTCTTAGATTGAGTTTGCTTCCCTTTGTCATTATTCCCAGGACTTCAATATTCATTTAAAAGACATTTATTTTGGGCTGGGGTTGTGGCTCAGCAGTAGAGGCTCACCCAAGCACATGCGAGGTCCTGGGTTCGATCCTCAGCACCGCATAAAAATAAATAAATAAAATAAAGGTATTGTGTCCAACTACAACTAAAAAATAAATATATTTTTTTAAAAAAAGACATTTATTTTGTACCTACTTTGTGACAGGCAGAATGCCCTTAGTGTTCATGGAGCCCTCATTCAGATTGTCATCGAGAAAGATAATAAACAAATCAACAAATGATCATTTCAGATAGTGATAAGTGAGCTTAAGAAAATTATAATAAAATGAGAAACAGGACCTGTAAAGTTTAGGGGAAGGACAACATTAAAGAGGGTGGACAGGAAGGCTTCTCCAAAGAGGACTGAGCTGAGTCCTGAATGACAAAACCAAGTAATGTAGAGCAAGAATATTCTAAGTTTTAGAAGAAAAGAAGTGTAAAATACCATGAGGCAGGAATAAGTTTGGTTGTTAGAGGAAATGTATAAAACCATTCTATAGTAAAAAATGAATTCAGAGAGACAACAATAAGACTTGGATGTGTTAGAATAAAATAGTGTTCTGCAAGTTTTACTGTTATTAATCTGCCCATTAAGATGCACATCAGAGCTGCCCTAAGACTGAGAACATAGATTGCATGGGTTATTATATCAACAGACCTGGAATCCAGTCTACTGCTTTATCTCTAAACACCACACCAAAGGGGAATTTTGGAGAGTTCATGACTTACTTTCTTGGAAGGGGACAAATTTAAAAAGACTAAATCATTAAAAGATTTGGAATGTTCCTTTACTAATTGAGCAATCAAAAATTTACTTAAACCGTTCAGCCTATCTATACGTTAATCCTTTATTATTGCTTGAATTTATAAATTCTCCCATAAAATTATTGAATAACAGACCCACCCTGTGAGTTTGATGAAAGTTGCCATTAGGAAAAACCCTAAATTTATAACTTTATATATCAGAACTATGTGTTTCTGTTTACTACACAGTGCTTATGGTTTCTAATCATTTATTTTTATCAACCCTCATATGACAATTGCTCAGTGCTTCTTATTTTGTTAGTTGTATTTCCCTGGTCTCTCTCTAGCTGCATTCTGTTTTTCATAAAAAAGAATCTAAATGCAAAAACTTCATATACATATTTCAATAATAAGTGTCAACTGCTTTTATTTGCTGTTATGATAAAATTATACAAGAATTATGATTTTAGATGTTTTCATTGTAACATGTATCTTACAAGGATCTCTCCTCTGATTTTAGCTACTTCTGTATTATCCTGAGAGACACGGCCTAATTTCTTTTTTACTTTTTTCCCCTTGAATTTCCAGGCCTTCAAACATTTCTGAATTCAGCTAATTTTAACTATAGTAAATATCTTGACACTAATTAACTAATTCCTTGCAAACATCTCCTTTGCATGTACTTAATGCTTGGTCCCAAGGGAGCAAGTGGGGGTTGAAAGGGTGCCTGTGCTCCTTGTTCCTACCTAAGAGAGCTGAAACTGAAGGGAAGAAAGAATATACTTTGTTCTTCATAAAGAGAGGATTTTCTCTAAGTGGTCTTTTTAAAGTAAGTGTTTGTTTCTAATAATCTACCCAAAGAGACACCTTTCTCTAACTTGTGCAAAAGCTCCACTTAGTCTTATGGTAGATCTGGCCCTGAGGTGAATAAAAATAATGAATGAGACATGGTCATTATTTAAGGATAGAGCATAAGAAGGCAAATGAAAGTAAAAATGCTAGATAGTACTTTTTAATTTTTAAAAAGTACTATGTATCAGAGAACAAGAGACACAAAACATGGTCTCAAAAGATTTCAGTGGAGAGAGACTATTGAAAATGAGAAAATCAGGAACCTGGGTCTTGAATGATGGGTAAAAACAGTGACAAGAAGAGCAAAAGAAAACTGTAAAGGGAATATAATATTATAAATAAAAATGCAGAGATAAAAAAGCACATGCCATGGTTTTAAGATGAGTAGTGGAGTTTGGCCAAATTTTAAGGTGATATAGGCTAAGAGTAGTACAGACCAGTCCAGAAAATCCATTAGACCTCCATTATTATGTGTGAGTTTGTAGATAAAAAGAGTCACTAAAACTAATAGATCCAGAAAAATAACAAAATCATAAATAAGAAAGATTACATATAAAATGATGGGATATTTATTATGTTGTTCACATTATTTTGATTTCCTTGCAAGTACCTGGCAGGATTATACTTCCTCACTCCATTGAATTTAAGTATTTAATTGGTGATGTTCAACTCCAACTATTACTGTACCCTACTAGTGGGATTGTGGAAGGACTTCCACCTGATAAGCCCGTCAGTGATTGTAATGGGCAGAGTGTCCTCACCAACCTGCACTATGAATATTGCCTCAGTAAGCTTTTGTTGGTTGATGACCAAGAATTCAGGGTTGCTTATTATCGTAGCACTAACAAAGATGGATTGGAATAGGATAGAGTGACTATAGAAAAATCATCTACTTATCCATAGCAATAATCATAAAGATAAATTTAGGCTGGTGTACTGATATTACTAATAGAAAGCAAAGATTAAAGTTATTTGGAAGGAATTATCTATGTAGTTTAGTATCTGAATCTAAGAATAAGATTTTAAAATATCTCAACTTAATAATCACTTATATCAGATATTAAGTGCTTTATATTAACTCATATTATTATTATGACTGTTTTTATAGAAGAGGAAACTGAGGCCCTCTGAGAGCAAAGCATGTGCCTAAGAGTGTTGGTTTAGGGCATAATCAACACTGCAAACAATGGAATTTCCTGATGAAGAATTCTGTAAGAAACTGTGCACTTAAGCTTGGTCAGGGGAATAGTCAGAGCTTAAAAAAAATATGGAAGCAATAAATATTTGAACAGGAAAGGGTAGATGAAGTTAAAAGGATGGCTAAAGTAGGCAAGCCAGGAGTGTAAAAAATGAGAAATGAAAAAAATTTGAGAAGACAGCTCAAGGAATATCTGCATTTGAAGGTTAAGAAGAAGAGTGACTGAGGAAAGAGAGGTATGTTCTCAGAAGTAATAAGAATAGAACATGGTTAAATTGTAAAGACAAAAGGAGAATGAGGTTCATGAAAGTTGGGGTGTTCAAAAGATGCTAAGAGGTTAATAGCAAGTATATTTAAAAGGGGCTATCAACTGGGAAATTTAGAAGATGGAGCTTGAAGAAAATAGCTACGGAACTACAGATATAAATCAATTTCCAAGGAATTAACCAAAAATTTTATGGAATGTGGATGAAAGAATTTGATGGTGGATAACTTGAAGAAAGACTGAATGTTAAAAAGAAAGAATGAGCTGGTACATACAGGATGGTATCAAAATATAGAGAACAGTTGCTAAAATAAAGATTACTATTGCTTTACTTATTTTTAGGCAAAACTGAAAAAAAACTTGAAGGAAAAAATAAAAAAGAAAGTTAAAAATGGAAACAAAAAGTTACTTTGAGATGCAAAATAGATGACTTTAAGAATTCAAGTCAGTCTAAGAAATATGACCTTTTATTTTCAATAATTTATTTTTGGGTGGGTACAATGCAAAAACTGTGCTGTAAACTTTTTTTTCTTCTTCATTGTTTTGGTTAAGTCACTGTTAAAGAAAAATGTTTTCCTGAATATCACATTAAGCTGATATTTTTTTCTCTTCACCCTTTTTAGGCTACACATGCTATCAAATTGGTCAATTCAAAGAGATTTTGCTGTCAGTTTAATTTAATTCTTCCTCAGTATTTCTGAAGAATATATAATTACTTTATGAAATATTCAAATACTTCTTATGCTAAGATTGATTTTATATATATATATCCTTGACATTGAAAGAGGAAAAATACTCAAATCTCCTTGTTTTGTTTCATGTAAATCATAAGTTCTTTAATTGTTGCTTTTAAATAATTAATAAATCAAATAATTTTATTAGACATACCAAAGTGCCTCATCATAATGTAATGTTAATGGTAGCCATGATATTTTAAAAGATATGTACTTAACATATGATAGGGACTAGCCTAAGCGCTTTACATATATAAGTTCATTTAATTCTGATGAATTTGATTCATTAATTCATTTGTGTAGAACAAAGTTAGACCATCAGGAAATATTTTAGGCTTTGAGGGCCATGTGGACTGTGTCGCAACTATTCATTTCTGCTACTGCATTGTGTAAGCAGCCATAGGTAACATCTACAGAAATAGAAATTGCTGTGTATCAGTAAGACTTGATGTATCCTGAAATTTAAATCTTATGTAACTTGCATAAACCATGAAATAGCATTGTTATTTTTATTGGTTCCAACCATTTAAAAATGTAAAGAAACAAAAAATATCTCAGCTCATGGGTTATATAAAAGAAGGAGATGGGCCTGATCCTTGATTTAGGACATTAAACTTTTATGTTATGAGGGATTTTATCCAAGGAGGGGAGGAGCTCACCTATATATTTATTTGATAAAAATGTCATATCATTACAAATTCTGATCCAAAGCTACATTGTTACTGTTTTACCAAAAGAGTTTTTTTTTTTAACTCATTGGGCCTCATTTTCCCAAGTTAGCAAATGAGTTAGAGATCATTGTTATATTCATTTGAACTTCTTGGTATGATTATAATTTCTCCATTGATCTATTTTTAAAGAATTAATTTCTTAAAAATTTCCATGGTACTTTCCTTCTTCTTAATTCAACTTTATCTATTTTCCCTATCATTTTCCTAAGTAGAAGACATTTAATAAATAGCATCTTCTTTCTCTTCACAAGTTCCCAGAGTAAATCTATAATTCTGGTCCAGTAATATAATATATACTCTCCTTATATTTTCCCATTATTCAATCTATGCTTTTCAACTAAAACTAATTATTTCTATACATATTTTGAGCAGTGTAGACTTCCCTCTCATTTTCACTGCATTTTTTGGCTTTACCAAAAGAGAATAGAGTATTTCAATAACATAAAAAGTCATGACAAATTATCAGAAGTACACTCACCAGCCTACAACTTCAAGCATCAATTTAACTGTTTACTATTTGTGCTATCAAAAGATTACTAATAGTTAAGATTTTGTGAATATAAAAAAGAAAGCTTTGATTTATTCTTGCTGATCATCTAACTCTATAAACAGTGAATCCAGTTTTTAGGTTAATAAATGATGAATATCTACCATATTAAAATTATTATATTAAATAAAAATTCATATCATGTCTCTAAAAGTAATACTGAAACCTAAACCTTAATTTGAAAATATTCTTGGGCTGTAAATTTTTTCAACTTAAAACTACTAAATGTTGTGTTTGAAATGTAGGGAAATGTTTAAATACTATATTAAGAATATTCATAGTGCCTCAAGCAATAAAGTACAAAATAAGTTAGTGTCATAGTTTAATAAATGGTATATATTCTGATTTTCCTTAAAAATTGATTACAAATTAAGTTCAATTTTTAAAAAATCTCTTCTTTATATAATCATATTATGTCATTTCAGAAAACAAGAACATACTTTAAGACTGGATGAAATCTGATTATTTTTTATCTAAAATCCCATACTTAGTATAAATCAATCTTTCAAACTCAATGGAAGAATCTACCAGACTCTCTAAAGTCCCGTGGGAATTTAATAAAACAAACAAACAAAAACCCTCAATTTTTATCATTTTCCAAAATTAGACATACACTATCCATACTTTATATATTTGTATTTGGAATCAAAGATGCTTTTCTGGAAGCTATCTTATGTCTTCTTTATATTTACCTGATAATAATCAAGCAAAAAGAAATGTTTTTTTTTTTTTTTTTTTGCCTCTCAATGTTTCTCAGCATCTGTTATAGTCAGGCAAAATTATTTGTAGGGAACCAGAAATAATTCACACTGCTCCCTCAGGTGCCAGTAATTGGTGGTCTCATGTCAGATATGCCATATAGTGAGCTTTGCAAGATTGCTATAGAAAAGGCTTTCTTGTCAGGGGAAAAAAAGCCATTATTACCCTCTATCCTATTTATCAGCTAGTGGGGCTCAGGAGATCCGGGCATAAAGGATTTGGAAGTGTTAGTGAAGGAAAGGCCCACATTGCGCTCTCAAAGACAATAACTCCTCTTAGGTACTGTGCTTGCTTGGAGGAAAATGAGGGCTCTGGGATCACAAAAAAGGAACACCAGAAAACCAAGAAGGGGAAACACATACTGATAGGACAATGATTATATATTTTTAAAAATATCTAAACCAGAAAGCTTGAAGTGAGGATTTTTCATATTTCTCAATTCAAGTTTAGTATGCATTAAAGAAATTATATCTAAAGAATGTACACATGTGTGTATACATATATGTACATGTATAAAATGACCATGTCTTATCAAGGACAAGGTATATAGTCCTAGTTCATAAATTTGGAAAAACAAAATAATAAATTAGAGAAGCACATGAGGCAAAACACTCAGGGAGGTTAAAAAGTGTAAATTATGGGCTGGGGATGTGGCTCAAGCGGTAGCGCGCTTGCCTGGCATGCGCGGGGCGCTGGGTTCGATCCTCAGCACCACATACAAATAGAATAAAGATGTTGTGTCCACCAATAACTGAAAATTAAATATTAAAAAATTGTCTCACTTTCTCTTTAAAAAAAGTGTAAATTACTTTGTAAAGTATAGTATAGCATCTAGGACTTACATATTTAGAACTGAATTCAGACATCCCATGTAGAAATTGAAATGATTATTTTTATGACAGATAGTTCTTATTTTGGGTTAAAATATTACTTTTCTTGACACACTGGAAAAATGCTAGTGATTTTTATTTGAATAATTTCTATGTGCTAAAATTCTCAAGATTAGCTCTTTATCCAACCCTAATGAAAACATTATTCTTTCATTTAAGAACATGGAAATAAATATCTGATTTAATTTAGACTATTTGCTAAGCTTGTTTTCCTGTGTGTACAGAATGTCCAGTAATAATTTTCCAAGTATAAGTTTCATGGGCAATCACCCATGAACAGAAAGATGATTATAATGACAGTATTACTTTTGACAAAATAACCTTGGTCATATGTATTAAATCCTCCTTAGAGCCATCTTTAAAAAGGTCTTTTAATGCATTAGAAATGTAAAACTTTTTTTAACTCATATTCTAAATCAATCTACTCTGTGGATATTGTGAATTTGTGCTCTAAAATAAGGTATCAGCTGGTATAATGCTAGTCTTTCAAGATTAGAAAGTCTACTGGGATTGTAGCTGACTCACAGAAGTTAGATGAACCATTTTTTCACGCTAGAGCATGATTTTTGGAATTTTTCTATTGTTACTATTTTAAGACAAAGAGAAAAGGAATAACACAATAAAACCATGCAGTAAACCAAATAACATTGCCAGAATTGTTTTCTGGAGTTGAAGTGTGCTTTCAATAATTATTCAGAATTTTTAACATAAATATGAAGTATTAAATATTGTATCTGTGGCTCATTAAGCAAACAAATGAACAAAGCAATATATTCAGTAAGAATATCAAGAAAAATGTGATACTCTAAATATATCACCTATTTATTATATTTCTGCTATTGATTTATCTATTTATTATACATCTGAATGTAAGGCACATGGGGCAAGGACTTTCCCTTTTTTGTTCACTGCCAAATCACAGGTTTTAAAATAATGCCTGCCACATGGTAAGTTTTCAGGAAATATTTGTCAAATAAGTGAGTTAAATAATCTTTAAAAACAAATGTAACTCTAACAAGATTGCAACAAAGATTAAACAAAATAACATATATACAACTCTTAGCACAATGTCTAGAATATGGTTGAGATATGTAAACTCTACTAAGTATATTTGCAATTATATGGGTACATTGAGCCTTCACTGAGAATAGAATTTTAAACTTGCTAGATTTATGTGAGAAAGCAGCTATTTTATATAACCAGAGACATTCTGCGGTCTCAAAGAAACGGTCCCTCAGACTTTGAATAGACAGACTATCACCATATCCTTGGTTATTGTATACTTGAAAAAATGGGATTCATTAAAAATATTCATAAAATTCTTTTTTCATAGTTAATTGATAACACATACATAAGTAATTCAATTAGTAGACATTCATCATCTGTAAAATGTCAGGTATAGCAGCTGGCACTGGAAAAAAAAGATGTATTGTTTTGGCACTAAATGAAATGCTATAGATAAGATAGGTGAATCAATTTATTCTTTAGTTTTATTGGCAAAAATTATTAAAATTGTAAGTTTTCTTTATTCTATAGATCATTCCCCAGAAAACACTCACAAACTCAGACTTTTCCACACCCCTTTTTACCGTGAAAGAAAGAGAATTTAGGTGGTATAGTATGGCTTTTAGCTAGATGTTATTTTAAATTAGATAAAAATGCTTGGTGAGTTAAGAGACATAAGATAGTCAATGAACAGGTCCTCCCCCCAAAAAGACAACACTGTAATCTGGACACAGAGAATAGCTATGATATGTATATCTAGTAAAAAGAGTAGTTACCTACTGGAAAGCTAACTGAATTTAATTTGGAAACTCAAATTCATAGCTGCAGTACTCATGTTATAATGGAATAATCAGAGTAGTCATTGTGTCTCAGATGCTATATTATGTACAATGGGCATAATAATAACACTATCTTATCCAGAAGATTGTTCCAAGGGTCTTCCATTTCCTTTCCTTATGGCATATTTAATCAACTATCTTTATTCTTAAATATTAAGAGAACTTTAATTCACTTTTTCACAAATTACCAACCCTCCCTCATTTATAGTTAACCATCTGTAGCCTGTCATTTTTTTAAAAACACTTATTTTTTAGTTTTAGGTGGACACAATATCTTTATTTTACATTTTGTGTGGTGCTGCGGATCGAACCCAGTGCTTCATGCATGCTAGGTGAACACTCTACCACTGAGCCACAACCCCAGCCCCTAGCTTTGTCATTTTTAATTACTCTTTTGCAAATATCCTCAACTTTGAGTATCCCTCCTCATATGGCATCCAGCTGGCTAACTCTTTGATGAATCCTACCATGTACATCTCCCTGTGAATACATCTCAACTTTTAGGCATTGTTTAAAAAAAAATTCAGAAGGGTGCTTGGTTCTACTACAACTCACTATCACCAGTCTCAAGTTATTCCATTCATGCTCTCCTCACTCACTGCACTAGTCTCTAGTAAAAGCTAATATATAAATCACATAGACTAGTAAACTGAAGCTCCACGGGGTCTTCTGATCTTATTATTTTATGTCCACCTCTTCATGGGGAGGTCAATTTTACTGATTAGAAGTAAGGGACAGTTAAACTCTCATTTAGCAGTTCATACAAGTCCCTATTTATGAACAAATGATTATGCTACCTTTCCACGGGTCAGGATATGACAGCTGTTGAACATATGTCACCAAGCAGACAATGCCTCTAATACTAGTATCTCCCATCTTTTGCTTTCCTCTCACCAGATAACTTTTCCTTATATTTCATAGAGAAAATGGAAGTTACTGGAAGAAATTTCCATACCTTCATAACATAATTATTATAATTAATGAATATATATGTATTTTAAGTTAGCATATTGAGCTTCTTTTCTGATCTCTAGAACTGTCGAAAGTTACCTACTCATAATTAGAATTCATATGTCACACAGGATATCATATACTTGACGTGTTCCAAACTGAATTTAATCTTTTCTCTCAAACTAATTCCTCCTTCAGCATTCTCTATATCAGTAAAGAGTATTATTCACTGATGAAGATGAAAATTCAAGAGGTACCTTTAATTTCTCTCCTTTCTTTATCTCCACACCCGATGCATCACTAAGTTTTGTAGATTCTATCCCCAAAATATATTTTATATTCTTCCATTTCACTCCATCCTGACTTTTACCATTCAAGTGTGTGTCACTCTTATCTACTCCACTGCATTAGTATCCTGATTGCTTATGTTCCAACTCTAACCCATTCTCTGCATAGCAGCCAGCATGATTTTTCTAAAATATAAGCAGGTTATGTCACTCTGCTGCTAAAATTCTTTTATATCTTCTCCTCATACTTGAGAAAAGTTATCAGAATCAAAGTTCCTAATCTTCCAAATACTAGTCTATAAACTTAATTGCTAATTAAACCTATCCTCTTTCTTCTCTCTTTAACAAAAAGTGTTTCTCCTCCTTGCACATAGCAATTACTTCACAAGAACTCAGATTCCATCTTCTTCTTGAAGCCTTTGCTGATCTGGCCATTGCCTTTTTCTTTCAGCTTATTCTCACACCATTTGTCTCTGTAAACTACTCCTTAGCCTCATTGGCCTTTTAAAACTTTTTGTAAAATGCCAAGCTCCTTTCCAACACAGGCCCTTCACAAATACTATACCCCACTTGAAATACCCCTAAGAACAACCTTACAAAGTAGGAACTATTCTAACAACAGATGAGGAATGTAAAAGGAGAAAGGTTATGAAGTTTGCCCTAGGTCTCACTCTCACCGCTACTCAGTCATGAAGCTGGAATCTTAATCCAGCAATGTGACACTAGAACTCATGCAGTTACTAATTTACCAACAGGACAAGAAGAATCCAAATTCCCCTTTGCTTAGAGCAGTGGTTGTTAAACTTTAGCTTGCATCAGAATCACCTGGAGGGCTTGTTACAACATAGAGATTACTCAAACCCATTCTCAGAGTTTTTGGTTCATTAGGTCTGGGCTGTGCCTGAAAATTCATATTTCTAACAGATTTTTTAAGCAATACTGCTGCTACAGATTCAGCAATAACATTTTGAGAATCACTGGCTAAAACTATCATAGTACAACTACAACATATGTAAAAAGATAGCAACTCTTCCTTTTATGTTTGGGAAACAACATTCAGATCACTCTTTAATCTTGCTCAATTCTTTCAGACCTGCATTTACTGCCTAGCTATATGTAACACAGAATTTCTTGATTAAGCCAAGAGTAATAAAGAACATGGATATTCTGTGCAAGAAAATAATGTTAAAATGCAATTATCTTTGTTCTAGTTACATTAAAAGCAAAACAGATAAAATGAATAACTTTCAAAATTATTTGAATGTATGTATGCATTAATTATCACTGAAACTATATATATTTATGACTTTACAAAGTCACTAGCTGCAGTTAAGAATTGGAATCTTTATCATCTTCACTTCTCTTTTATCTATTATACTTTTATAATCATGATAATTCCAATGGGATCCAACTATCTGCTTCTTTCCAAAATACTAGTGTTTGTGTTTTTCAATATAAATACTCTCTCTGGATTTAAGTCAAACCAATTTACTTAAAGGTATGTACCATAAACATTCCCTAATAAGTCTCAATTCTCAATTCTTGCCTCAGTCAAATTCAACTGCTATCCACTGTGTACAAGTTCTTTCTCTTTTGCCTTTTTCTTTACTCAAAAAATATTTTGCTTTTCTGAAAAGATTCAATTTTCTTCACCAATTTAAAATGCTGTTCTTTAGATTCTTAATATGTCATGTACATATTCTTCCTTCAGAATTAACTACATGGTTGCTTCCAACCACTTACCATCTTCTCCTATGGTAAAGAAATCCAAGTCCATATCATTCATACACGTTAATTTATGAAATGATCAGCTAATTGTTTCAAATGTAACATATTTAAATAATTTACTAACATATATATGCATTTACATACATATGTAAATATATGCATATACATATGTGTGTATGCATGTTACAAATGCATGTTTCTTCCTCTATTACTACCTGATGAAGAACATCAATATGTATGACTGCCCAAATGGGTAACCAAGAAATTTATGATATGCCCTTCTCTTACCCTTACTTTTTCTATCAACAATTGGCAGTTGAAATTGATTTAGTTTCCTTATGATTCTCAGTTTCCAGTCTTGCTCTCTTCAATCACTAATTATGATATTATTAATAATAATATAATACTCATAGTCACTACTTTGTCTGGTAACTACTCCATGCTGGATTCTACACAAAACTATCATTGCTGTAATTTTCTTCCTATAATTAATTTCCTATGCTACAATTTTCATTAGGCAATGCCAATGGAAGATCATGGCACATTCTGTCCTGAACTGCTGTCAAGTTCTATTTGTTGTGTTCTTGAAATTAGTCTAGACAATCTCTGCAATTGTAATATAAATTTCACAATCAGTGCAATGGTTTAAGAATTCCCTTAAATTATACATTAAATATTTAAATACATACTGATATTTAAATTATTCAAAGCAACCAGGAATTTGATAAGGTTATGTGGAATTCGGTAGTAGAAGAGAGAACACAAAATTTCCCAGGCTTATTTTATAGTGTTGGGTTTTGTTGATAAAATGAAGGAGAAAACAATATTTCATATGACCAATCAATGAAAAATGTAAGGATTATTTTGCTCACACTTACATTCCCTGGAAATTCCTAAAAGATAAATGCTCTTTTGAACATGTATATTCTTCTATAACTTTTAAAGCTCATAACCCTAAAATTATAATTATATGTGAACAGATTAGATTATAAGAAACCCACAAAATAGAGTAATATATGCTAGATGTACTTGTTGTGCTCAGCTAATTATTCACATAATTTAAAATATTAATATGGATAGTGTGATGAATTTTAGACTAAGCTGAATTAATCTTATTCAAATGAATTTATGAGATAATAGATAAGAAAAAAGAACATAGCTACCTGAAGATTCCCAAAGCATAGTTACTGATATTATTCAGTGCATATAGAACTTTCTCAAATTCATACAAGGCATTATAATAGAAGAATGTGTTCTTCGAATACAAGAAAACCTCTTTATCACTTAAAAAAAGAAATATGAGAAGTACATTATAACTATCAATTATACTTACGTTAGATGGAAACAGTTAAGTTAGATGGAAAGAGGACGAAGTTTCTTTCAATGAAATCTTATCTACCTTTCCAAAGAAATTATTTTAATTATAAATATGATTACGTTATCATGCAGTTTTGGTTCTAGATACAACACTTGGTCAGGTTACAAACAACATTGAAACTGTCCTTTTTCATAAATTATATATAATATATAAAATCCCATTATATATTATACATAATGGAATATATAAAATATGGTATATAATATACAAAATTTATATCAGATTTTCAGGCAATGAAGACAAAATGCATAATCTTGAAAATAAAATTGACCACGTATAAAAGATATTAAGAGACCTTGAAGAGAACTTCCAAGAAATATGGGATAACATGAAAAACCAAATTTAAGATTTATAGGGATAGATGAAGGCTCAGAGATACAAAGCAAAGGGATACACAATCTTTTCAATGAAATCATATCAGAAAACTCCCCAAACCTTAAGAATTAAATGGAAAATCAAATACAGGAGACTTAGAGGACCCCAAACATACAAAATTACAACAGACCCACACTAATGCACATTATTATGAAAATGCATAATATACAAAATAAGGACAGAATTTTAGAGGCAGCTAGAGAAAAGCAACAGGTCACACATTTTGAGGGAAATAAATCCATATCTCAGCTGATTTTGCAACCCAGACCCTCAAAGCTAGGAGGTGTTAGAGCAATATAAACTTAGCTCTGAAAGAAAATGGATGCCAGTAAAGAGTACTATATCCAGCAAATTTAAATGTCAGAATTGACAATGAAATAAATATCTTCAATGACAAATACATTTAAAAGAATTTACAACTAGAAATCCTGTACTACAAAACATACTTAATAAAATATTTTATGAAGAAGAAATGAAAAATAAAAGTGACAACTTAGTGAGATCCTGTGTCTAGAAAAAGGGCTGGGGATGTGGTTCAATGGTTAAGCGCCGTTAGGTTCAATCCCCAGTACCAAAAACAATAAAAACAAAAACAAAGAAAGAAAGAAAAGTGAAAACCAGCAAAGGGTGGAACTACACTAGAAGAAAAGTGAAACAAAGGAGAATCCAATTCAGATTAAAAGCCATAAATAAATCGAAATGAAATGGAATAAAAATCATATATTAATAATAACATTGAATGTAAATGGTATAAACTCACCAATCAAAAGACATAGATTGACAGACTGGAGTAAAAATAACAGGACCCAAACATATGCTGTCTCCAGATACTCACCTCATAAGCAAAGACACCCACAAACGTAAAATGATGGGGAAAAAAAACATATCATTCACATGGATCTGTTAAACAAGCAGGGGTTCTATCCTCATATCAGATAAACTGGACTTCAAACCAAAGTTAATTAGAGGAGACCAAGAAGGTAATTTCATACTTCTTAAGAGAATTTATATCAACAAGACATAACAATCATAAATATTAATGTCCCCAAAAGTGAAGCACCTACTTACATCCAAAAAAAAAAAAACCTTCTCAATTTCAAGAATCAATAGACCATAACACTGGGTGATTTTAACACATCTCTCTCTCATCCCTAGATAGATCCTCCAAACAAAAACTAAATAAAGAGGCTAGAGAAGTAAAATTACAATTAACAATTTAGACTTAATAGACATATATTTCATCCATCAAAGACTGAATACATTTTCTTCTCAGTAGCACAATAAAAAAATAGATATATTACTTTGTATCAGGATCATAATGAAATTAGAAATCAATGATAAAATAAAAAAGAAAAGCTGTTCATACCCTTGGAGTCTAAACAATATGCAATTGAATGACCAATAGATAATAGAAGAAATCAGGGATGAAATAAAAAAATTCTTAGAGGTAAATGAGATTAGTGACACAACTTATCAAAATCTCTGGGACACTATGAAGGCAGTGCTAAAAAGAAAGTTCACTGCACTGAGTGAATTCTTTAAAAGAACAGAAAGTCACCAAATAAATAACCTAACATTACATCTGAAAGCCTTAGAAAAAGAAAACAAATCAACACAAAAAGCAGAAGTCAGGAAATAATTAAAATCAGAGCCAAAATTAATGAAATTACAACAAAACAATTCAAAAATCAACAAAACAAAGAGTTTGTTCTTTGAAAAAATAAATTGATAAACCTTTAGTAAAGCTAACAAAGAAAAAGGGAGGGTTTTTGATTTTCTGAACATCAGATCTGGCAATATTGCTGCATTCCTACATGACAAGTAGCTGATGCCAAGCAGCAGTTTCTCCTTTGATGAGAGCAAGGGCTTCCAGTTGATCACTGTTCCCCATGTTACCTAATATGTAGAATATCTATTTGGTTCCTTTAGGACTCTTAAGTCTAAGATCCTTTGACCAATATGTAATAATATAATTATAAGATTCAGGAAATAAAACACAGTATTATAGTCTGGAGGAAATTCTGTACATATATCTTTTAGAAGAAATCTCAATTATCTTGGTAAGGACACTATGTATGATCACTTTCCTATGGGGTAAACACGGTTAATAGGAATCTAGTTACTTTACTTCTAGTTGGTCTACACCAGATTCACTGAGTTATTATTTCTATATTGTTACAATAAATAATATTTTATTTATAATAAGGTTAAAAAAACCTTCTTGCCTCCCACTTACTTAAGACATCTTTTTTGACATGAAATTTTCATTATAAATATGCAAATGCCTGAACAGATTTAATGACTCAGTAAAGATATTAAGCTCACTATTTTTTAATCTAACATTAAAGAAATTTACTTCTTGACTTATTGAATAAAACACATTCCTGAATAGAGAACAATTTGTGAAATACAAAGAACAAAAAGACAGCTGTGCTTTTCATGCAATTTATTTTGCTAAAAGTTTAAGTATTTAATAATCATTTTAAATATTTTATAGAATTTATAATAAATTGGATGCCAATTTAAGTTCATTTATACTCTGAGTGTCAAACCCCACTTTTACATTTTATTATTGCAGAATAAATATTAATAACTTACATAGTTATATTCTAACACATTGTATCTAGTTATTTTTCAGTTCATAAGGAAATATTGGCTCACAGGTGTTATTACAGTTTAAAAATAAAGAATCCTTCAATAGAAGCTTAAAATTCATTAGAGTTTAAAAATTTTAAATTAAAGTTTTATAAAGTTATAGAGGTTGTAAATTTTTATAAAAAAATTTTAAATGATCAAAAAGAGAAAATTTAATCAGGCATGGTGGCTCATACCTATAATCCCAGTGGCTCGCGAGATTGAGGTAGTTAGGATCCCGAGTTCAAAGCCAGCCTCAGCAAAAGTAAAGCACTAGGAAATTTAATGAGATCCCTGTCTCTCAATAAAATACACACACACACACACACACACACACAAATAGGGGTGGTGGCTCACTGATGAAGTGCCCCTGAGTTTAATCCCTGGTATCCCCCTCAAAAAAAGAAAAACCTTGAACAAAACAAGCATTGTAGGCAGATTGAGATTTTAATGTCATTCTTTGATGCAATTATGCTTATCATTAAACTATGGTTAGCTAATCCATCAGTAAAGAAAAAGGAGTTGCCATATTTTTCAAAAGAATAATTTGGTTTCTAGAGTTTTACTTATGCTAATAGAAATATTAGCTATTAATACTTATTAATATGAATGAACAAATTTCAAAGGGGTTAAATACTGTTAATGGTTGACTATTTAATACAATGAAAGAACTAATCAAATGTTTCATAGCACGATTTATATATTTCTTATTATAAACTACATTGTAAAGTAAATTGTCCTTCATCTTTCATCTTCTTTTTCATTTCTTCCTATAATCATTACAAACTTAGACTATCTTAAAATTGTATGAAAGAGATAAAGCAAATTTTCAACATAAAATGAATAATGTAATTGTATAAAAATCCCAAATGAAAATATAATGTAAATTAAACATGAAGAACCCTTAACATACAAATACATTGAAAGTAATGAGAATTTGCCTAGATGTTGTTTTGTCTTAAAGGTAAATAAAAATTTAAACATAACAGTAAGAATACTTTAAATATACCTGGAAACCATGAAAGTTAATTTCTAATACAACTAAATTTGAAACAAACTAGGAATTCTAATTATCATGATAATTTATTTCCAGAGTCAAATTCAGGTCTCTAATAATCTAGATTGATTCAATTTAATAATTTGAGCTATATTACAGAAAATATCCTCATGATTTATTTGTGGTTAGTTTTATCTGTCTTAAGCTACTATTATATTACTTCATCTTATACTGTGTTGCAAAGGCGGAAAAGTTTGGACTAAGAAAAAAAATGACTGAATTGCTTAAATATATTGTTGCAGCCTAAATAAAACTTGATAGTGGGAGTAATCTGTTCTAATGAAACACACACACACACACACACACACAGAGTTTGGGATCAGAAGTCTAGAATTGGAAATAAAAACATGAAGAATTATACCATAAAAGCAGAACTATGTTATATATGTCTAAGTATGTGTATGTTTATATATGAATATGTATGTGTATGTGTGTACATATATAAACCCATTAGTTATTTTATACATGTAAATCAGTTGGTTAAAATAAAACTTGGTCCAATTCTAAGACAATAATCTTTTTAACACAATTCTCCCTTCCAATTCTTTTTCATATTTTTAAAGTTGTGAAATACATCATAAATATAAAGAAATGCATAAGATATATGCTCAATTAAAGAATAATTATAAAATAAATACATTTATAATAATATTCCACATTAATAAAGTAGACCTTTTAGGTTTTGTTTTTAAGTTACAGACAAGTAGGATTTGGTTCAATCTGGAAAAGTCTAATAATTACAAATGTCCAAGAATATGGACTACCTGATAAGATTGAGAACTCTGAACTGTTCATGAACAGTGGATGATCGACTATCTGTGGTACTATATAGGGTTACTGTTTACACATTTATATATATTATAATAGAATTCTCATGTCAAGACCAGAGAATTTGTGTTTCAAGGAAGCTCCCCTAATGATTTGTTTATGAACCTGGTTTGAGAACAAATTATACAGGAGGATTCCTACATTAGAGTACCAGATAATTTCTAAAGTTCCTTCCAAAAGTGGTCTGTGACTTTCTATATACAATTAACTATTATGGTGAGATTTTCAGAGTGAATACTTAATTAAAAGTTGCAATTAAGGAGAGATAATATGATTATACTATTTCATAGTAGTTAAAGGATTAATAAACGCACTATTTTGCTCTAAATATTTGGTATTTAAGATATTGATTTTTAGAATAATTTTCTCATTCATTGTCTGAGTTCAGCTATTTTAAAGAAAAAACACACTTTATAAAGTGTCTGATATAAGCATTCATTCATTCATTCATTCATTCATTCTTCTACAGTATTTGTTGAGAACCAACACTATGCTAGCCAGTATTTTAGATGATGTGAATAGAGCAGTGCCCAGAATGGATGAAGACTCTGCAAAAGTGAAATGAAAATTTCAATGTCTCTTAGATGTCTCTGTCACCTGAAAAAAAAGCATGCTTTAAACACAGGTTCTTTTTATTTTTGATAACCACTTGCATAGGTTGAACTTAATTATAAATTTCTTTAATTTTGGTGGTATGAGAATCTTATAAGGAGAATCACCACCTCAAATGTAAATAATAAAGTTGTCTTCAATCTCCCAAGTTTACTGTTAAAATCCAATGATATATATGTATATATTAAAATATGTATATTTGATATAAATATATATCATATATTTATATATATGGTTTATAAAATCAGTTTTAAACAGTAGCATAATCTACAAATGATATGAGTATTATATACTAATGATTAAAATAAATGAATACTTTACAAGTATAATAGCATAACAGAGTATCTATATATTATTTAAGCAAGTCTATAAATATCTTTTAATATTCACTCATTAAGTTGATAGAGCTTGATTAATACTTTACATGTAAAACATAAGAGGATTTGCTGTTTTCTTACATATAAGGTGTAGAATTAATTCTTTTAATGAAGAAGGTATATTTCAATAAATAGTGGAAATAGTAAAGTTTAATGATGTGTTAAAATATTAGATATGGGAATCATGAACTCATAAAATAAAAATGTGAAATTAACCTCTCAACATCTTGAAAATGAAAAATAGAGAAGCAGAAGGAGCAAATTGTAAGGAAGGAAATTAAGAAAAAGACACTAATAAGTATGTGCTAGATAGAGCAGTGTGTGGACATGCACATATGTACACACACATATATGACATAAACAGAGTTCTCGAGATATGATATTTGATCTCAGTAGCTAATGACCTAATTCAGTGCGTTGTTAGAAGTACAGAAAACATAGAAAATAGTCAGTTGTCAGTTCCAGCTTTTTACACTATGGCTTAGTTGTTTGAGTGACTTCCTAAACAATACAGTGATTAAATTTACTATACAAAAAGATAGCAAAAATGTTCAATATTCATGATAGTTGAATTATAATAAGCTATTTTTATGGATTTCCTCTGAGTGTCTGTGAGAGAGAAATCTCATCTTTTATTCCTTGGATAATATATTTCTTCTTTGTTGTATCCATTAATTACTATTTGATTTTGTAATTCTTTTTCTATTCCTACCTATCTTCTTATTTAGAGACAATATCAATTCCTCTGGTACGATTTTTCCAGTTGCAAGGATCTCTTCTGAGCAATCCTAAATTTTATATCATAATTCTATGCTTAAGCTCAGCAAGAATAAAAATATTTTACTGAAAGAACAGAGGCTAAAATTAAAAATGTCATTGAGTTCTAAGCACATACCCAGAAAATTGTGAAAGTATTACACTAAAATAGTTTTATTATGAAGTTTAGGAAATGCTGGTTTTAAACAACTTTATTGTAGGACTTCTCAGAGTGCTCACATACACTTAATCTTGATGAGAAGTAGAGTACGCATGGTACTTCCCAAACTTCTTTGACTCAAGACCCATTTTTAAAAGCATCAACTCATGGTATTAATTCTCTGAAAATACACTTGGTAAGCACTCAACAAGCTTCAACTTATATTTTTATATATTTGTACTTCACATTATCTTGCTGGTTGATTTAAGCCAGGAATCCTTTCAGATTCACATGGCAGGGAGATTTTTAAAAGATTACAGTGGAGAACCTCTAAAATTGATGCACAAAGTAATATATACTTTTTTGATCATTGTAGCTTTTAGATGTTAAAATTATTGTACTTGGTTTGCCTCATAACGATTTTTTAACAAAGCTTTTCCAAAAAATATGCTATTAACACAGAGAAAAATTTTAATGGTTAGAGGCTATAAGAAATGATAAATTTTCTTCTGAGAATGTTTTTCCACCATATATAATGCTAAAAGGATCAATTTTTTGTTGTTTCAATTTGTGTTCTAAAAGCATTCTAGAGTGAAATGGGAGGTAAATGGGACTTTAGTGCCAAAAGATATGATTTTATCAATACCTCAACACTAACATTCTCTTGCTTATTACATATTTGAGGAAATAAAGATCTAAATTAGGCAGTGACATCCAACTTTCCAACTCTCTATTAATAACTTATATAACTTATAAATTTGGTGCCATAGAAAAAGGAAAGAAAATCGCCATCTTCTCTTGAAAATAAAGTCTGAGCTCTATTAGCCCACAAGATGAAAAAAATGCATGTAAGAATGAAAACAAAGAAAAAAAAGAGATGAATAAATATTTTTGGGGAAAGAGTCCTTAAAGAGTATTAGAAGAGAAGAAAATATGCTGGACAAACTAAGCCCTAAACATAATATTGCTTATATTTTAAGCATACTCACAATATTTACCGCAGAAGCAATACAGATTATAAACTTTTCAGATTTCTTTTTGCAGAGAATTTATTTTTGGCATTTAAAAATATAATAAATATTTAACATACCATAAAATTCACCCCTTTAAAGTGTATGAATCAGCGTTTTTGTTTTATATATTCACAAAGTTTTAATCATCACTATGATCTAATTCTACAACATTTCATCACCATTGAAGGGAACCCTATATCATTAGGAGTCACTTCCCATTCTCCCTTCATGTCAACCCCTAGAAATCATTGATCTACTTTGTGAAGTCTCTAGGATTTTCCTATTATGGACATATCACATAAATAAAATTACATACAACCTCTTGTGTCACTTGGTATACCATTTGCAAGTTTCATCACAGTGTAGTATGAATTAGTACTTCAATCATTTTACAGCTGAATAATATTTCATTGTGTGAACATACCACACTTTATTTATCCATTTGTCAGTGAAGACAGCTTTTTCTATTAGGTTTTCACAAATGAACTACTTCAGAGAAATCAACTACTCATTTTTATGCTATTATCACAATAAGTATGGAGTAGGGGTTATTTTTAAAGATAACAATTTCCTACAAATCCAATCTCCATGAAAGAAAATTGCTTAAATTATGGAAGTAGAATGTTGCCAGGGAGAAATGGACATAATTCAAAGCTAATTAAGCATTGAAATTAATAAGAATGTCATTGGGAGAAAGGAATTGTGATGACTAGAGAACAATTAGTAAAGAGTGTTGCCCAGGTTTCTGATTTGAGCAGGAGTAAGAATATCAGCACCATGCTTTTACTGGGTGAGGGGTATTATGAATCTAATTCTACATACTGAGTTTGGCATTTCTTAGAAGAGACAAGAAGATGGTCAGAACCCAACTGAATATACCTAACAGATAATTAGGAAGTTCTGGAATAAATATTTGAAATTTATATATGTATACACACATACACACACGTGGCATTAATTCTCTGAAAATACAGTTGGTAAGCGTGTGTGTATGTGTGTGTGTGTGTGTGTGTGGTGTGTATGTGTGTGTGTGTGTGTGTGTGTGTGTATGGATAGCCATGGATCAGAATGCACTTCCAAGATAAAATATGTAGAGTGAAGAAAATAGGACCTAGGATGTATCCTGAACTATCTCAGCCTGGAAGGAGAATATAGAAAACTCAGAGAAGATAGAGAGATGGATAGAGAATGCAGGGAGTGTACAATAACAAAAGCCCAGAGTAGAAAAATGTTTTAAAAGAATGGAAATGGGGTCACAAATTTAAAAAAAAATTTGGCAGAATACACAATTTGAGGTAGTTTCAACAGAAAAATACATAACTCATAATTGTAATAAAAAGAAAGAAAAACAAAACCTCAAAAAGGAGGAAAATAAGAAAGTAGATTTTAGATACTTTTACAGAGAGAGAGAGAGAGAGAGAGAGAGAGGGAGGAAAAGAAAGGTAACTATGTGAAATAAAGGGTATATTCACTTGCCTAACTGAAGTAACCCCTTTGGTATGTATATGTATATCAAGATAAGTATACCAAAACACAATGTTGTATTATATTCTTAATATATTAAAATCGAAAGAAGGAAAAAGTTAAAACTGTTAACTATTTTATTTAATATAGTGATAAAATGTAGTTAAATAAATTGAATCATTTTAGCATATTTTTGACATTAAACTTGAACTTCCTGATAGACTAGATTAAAAATCTATTATTTTCTTATCAATAAGGCATATAAATCAACTATTCAAGAGATTTTTTAAAAAAAGTTTTACATAGACTATTCTAAAATGGGTGGTTAGCATAGGAGACAACATCTTCCAAAATGCTTTTACAGCTCATGCAAAAGTCATTCTAAATGGCTGTTTGTTTTAAGAACTTAGAATCAACCACTTGTACTAAATATTGTAGTGGAAGTCCTAGTCAGTTCAATTAGACAATAAAAAATAAATAAATAAAGGCAATAAAATATAAATAAAGAAAATTAGACAATAAAAAATAAGTAAAGGCATTTAGATTGGAAAGAAGGAAGCAAAACTATCTTTAATCACAGATGACATGATGTCCTATATAGAAAATCCTAAGAACAAACAAAAATAACATTAGGGCTAATAAATGAGTATGACAAGGTTATAGAATACAAGGTCAATAAAAAAATCAACAATTTCTATTCACTAATAATGAATAATCTAAAAATAAAATTAATAGAAAAATTCCATTTATAATAGCACCAAAAATAAAATGAAATATTTAGATTAAATTTAATAGAAAGGTCAAGATGTATAGACTGAAAATTTCAAACCATTAATGCAAGAATATAAAGAAAAAATAAACAGAACATCTCATGTTTCTAGATTGGAAATCTTCATATTCTTAAAGTGGCAATAATCCTCATATTTATAGAATTGAACACGATCTCTACCAAAATATCAGCTGCCATTTTTTTTCATAAATTGGCAAGCTGATCTTAAAATGCATTAGAAAACATAAGCAAACCAAAAGAGAAGAGGGATAAAAACTTTACACTACCTGTATCATAAACTAGAGTTTTTGTTTAAAATATTTAAATTTCTGGGCATCACCCTGAATTTCAGAATCACAATTTTAGGTGTGATGTTCAAGTATTTTTAAAATCTTCTAGTTGAGAATCATGTATAATCATAAGAAAGAGTAGAAGTTATTAGGGCTTCCAAGATTTTCAGTAGTATTAACTAGGAGATAGATTTTGGAAAAAACTAAAGAACATAAGCCATTGGTGATACATAGTAGAAAAGCATCAAGCCTTCTGGAATAAGTTACTGAAACAAATTTCCAGATATCAAAAAATTGAATTTGATATACAAAATATTAAATACCAGCTGCATAAATTTTGGAAACATTCCAAATGATAAAAACTTAGGTTGAGCTGTTTACTATACCAGTGATTAGTCACAAAACCAATTATCTCCAGTTCATGACAATAAAGTGAAATCATCAGAATAATAGATAATGCTTACTTTCCTGTTTACTGTGTTCTCTCTTCATCTAAGCTATGGCAAGGAGTGCAAATCACTGAATCATCCCCTTTCCATTTGACAAGATAAAAAAGCCCAGAAAGATAAAGTGAATAGGTACAGATGACAGCATGAGAATATGGTATTTCAGATTCCTAATCCACGGTGATTTTCATGCGACTTGTTTCTCTTTAAAGGTCTGTAACATAGGCAAAATATGCTGTATACATCAAATCTATAGTCATTTAAATCTATTTCCAAGTTTTAATTCTTATCTAGAACTAGTATATTAGCAACAATGCCTCTGAATGAATATTTAATTAACATTTATGCTGCTTGCCTAGATAATTAAATGGTTTACGTCTCTTTTGAAAAAATAGTTATTCATGAAAATTTGAACAGATGCCATTTTTTTCCTTCAAAAGTTTCCCTATCTCAGAGTATATTCTTTAAAAAGAGAAATGTATAGGCATGTCTACACACAACATCTATAGACATGCCTGAGAACTAAAAGTTTATGAGAGTTTCTTGATCTTTAAAATTTTTCTTTTGTCTTATGTGCACAGAATACAATTTGGAGAAAAGGATAGAGTTTACTTGGAACATGAAGTGACAGACATAATTGGTCTTGACAAAACGAAACTTTTCAATATTTGGTTTTCTTTCTTTCTTTCAGATTACTTAAGGTCACTTCTTTATGTACCAAATTATTTCATCAAATATTCTTGTGAATTTGTTCAGGAATTTTAACGATACTTTTTGGATACAGGGTTGTTCTCAAACAGCCAAAAACACATAGCTAAAACTATTTCATCCTAGGATAAAAAATTTAAATGTTCAATTTCATGTGTATCTACAATTATTAATACAGTACCTGAAATTTTCTAAATAAATATTGGATGAATGAATGCTTTTCTCTTTATCTCTCAATTTACCATATTCATATGGTACATAATCAGCAAATGTAAATAAATATAAAATTGAAAACACACATAAAAATATATTAGAACATTTTAAATGACAAATATAACTTTAGACCTTGATTCATCTTACTATAAACAATATAATCGTGAAATGAAATCTAATTACTGTAAAGAACATATCAATTATAATGAATTGTGTTTATAATACTATTGTGCTGTAAATACTCTGGGATCAGATTTTTTTCTTTATAAAACATGGATTCCAAGTCAAATATTCATGGTATATTACAGAATCAGATTATTTCCAGTAATGTTATATAAGTACATAAGTTGCTTTTTGTGTTTAAACAACCTGTGACTATTTGAGTACCAAAGCAAAATGTTACTAGGAATACTCAGATATATTTTCCTTAGAATAAAGAATTTTAGTTTTATCCTAAGAAATGAAAACAAATTTTCAAGGTCCTATGCTGTAGTAGTGAATGAGATCAATATTTTCTTAAAAACAATTTTAGTCTATATTTCCTGTCATCTTATGGAACATATGTTCCCTAGAGCCTGGTTCCCTACAGTTTATAGTTCTGGAAGCATTATACAGTTACTTAAGTATAATGCCTTGATGAATCACATGCTAGGAACTACCATCTTTTCCTTTCCCTTATAAAACAATATGCTCTTATCCTGAAGAAAATAATATTAAAAACCTGAAAATTTAATATTATAATCTTCTCTAAACCTCTGCCCACCAAGCCAAGTGTGCCAGTGTTGAATTTTGTTTGGCTCCTGGAAAGCATTAATGAGCTTGTGTGTACTCATCTATGTAGAAATCTTGGAAAGTTTTTCTCAGTGAATTAGTGATGAAATGATTCTATGCCCAACAAATCCGAAAAATAAGCCAATATAAAAATCATATTAATGATGGTGGAATGAGTTATACATCATTACCCTAAGTACATGTATGAAGACACGAATGGTGTGAAAATACTTTGTGTACAGTGACTTGAAAAATTGTGCTCCATAGGTGTAATATGAAATGAATTGCATTCTGCCATCATGTATAACAAATTAGAATAAATAAATAATTTAAAACATTAAATATATAAAAAGACAGACTTAAAATTACTCGTTTAAACTTGAATCACAAAGTATGCCTTACTTAAGATTCAGTTTTATGTTTAATACCTGTAATACAGAAATTTTCATAGAGTATAGATATGTCTATGATAAAAAGGGAAGTACTGACTAAACCTCTAAATTATATACCGAATGGGTAAATGTTTGCCACAACTGTCTTTCTATTAACATTGAGAAGAGTACAAATTGATATTAAGTTTAGATATAAGAATGAAAATGTTGGCTTATAAAAAGGGTGTGCTTATCAAGCAGACTTTGTATAACACAAAATCAAATTATGGACTGCTAGAAAACACTGTTCCTTAAAACTGTACATGATTTGCACTTTTCACTTTCAGATAAAAGTAATTATCTCATTTGCTCAAGCAGAAGGATGATGTCTTAGTGCATATTTTTGTTGACAAACAGTGTGCAGTACAAATCATAGAGACAGCTTCACAGGTACTCTGTAGCTGTGTTATGAAAATAACAATGTAGTTGTTGTGATGCCTTACTTCTAGTGTTTTCTTCCTGCCTTTCTTCCTGTTCAAAGTTTCCTCTCCAGCACATTCTCTAAGTGGTTGAATTCCAAGAAGGGCATAATCCAACATGCTTGTCTTCTAATAAACTTTGGAAAATACCCTTTCTTTTCAAAGTATGAGAAAATGCTGCCACTGCTTTGTAATCTTCCTCAGGACTGTACTAGAACCTACCAGAGCACTAAAAAGAGGCAAGGGAAATAGAGGCTAAGTAAAGCTTTCATTTGTTATTTTGGCACTGGGTCCAGATGGATGTTTCAGTACATAATATTCCTTATAAAGTAGAATGATTTTTTTTCAGACCTTTCAGAATCGAAACCTATCAGAATTTCATTTGAAGGGTTTTGCCTTCTTTTCCCTGAAGCAATCTTCTCGAATGGTAAAGCGTTTACAAGTTTCTGTTTCACTCATTTGGGCTCTATAACTGGGGAAGATATACAGTAATTCATGCTAAAAGACCTAAAGAGAAATTTAAATTTGATTCAGCTAGTTATAAGGAAATTGAAAACTAAGTAAATAAGGCTCAGAGCTAGAGTATACAAACTCAAATGTATTTAGCATATCAATCTATTAGATAAAAATTTACCAACATAATAATTTTACTGTATTAGAAAGTAAATAGATGAAACATAAGAAAGTGAATATAAGTAGTAAAATAACTTTGATGAATAGTAAAAACCACTACATTTCTAATGAGAAATGTCTATGAAAAATAAGCATATTTTACCTGGTATCATCTTGTGACAATCTCCTTTGCAAATCCTCTTTATTCCACTGTTCTTTTTCTCTCCCTTGCTCAGGTATATCTTGTGTTTTTTCCTCGTCTCCTGATTCTCTGTTTTCCTCCTTATTACAGGTTTTTGTAATCTCTTTCCCTTTCCCATTCTCATTAATTCTTTCTTCCTTTACCACTTTCTCCTCATGAGCTATCTCTTCTTGCTTATCCCCTTCTTTCCCTCCCTCTTCTATTCCCTTTGGCCTTTCGAAAGCAACACAAATGGAAGGCATGCAAATAAACACAAGAAAAGAAAAAAGAAAAGAAGGTCAAGAAAAAACACGCACAAAATTAAACTAAAAGGCAATGAAAACTATAAAAACATAAATATAAATTATATCTTTATTAAACGTTGTCATATACTGGAAAAGCACTGAGTAAGCAATGCTTAATCATAATTGTCTTTAAATCATACTTTCCTTTCACAAAGTTACATGGGAATAGATAAAGGCTATGATCTCTCCATTACAGAGTTTAAAAAGATAATTTAGCTCAATTATGCATAAAATCTACAGGACAAGTGAAAAAATCAAATTATAATAACTTATATACTACATTTATAAATTTTCTGGAGTAGACAAGAAATTTTTCCATGTATTTATAAAAATTTCAGGGAAATGTGTAGACAACCTTCTAACAGATTAATATTCTTGTTTTCTGAATCACTGAAATGTATTCAGCTAGGGGGAAAAAGCCTCCAAAATGTTATTTATCATATTCTTTGGGACATTAAAAAATACCTTTCTTCACTTCAGCCATTGCTTTAGTTTTAATCATGGTATAATAACCATTTAGTTTTTAAATTGAAAACATAAAATAATGAATATATTCCATAAAAATGAACTAATATCTAGAATGTAAAAATTGTTATCAGTTCCATAAATTTGTTTCTGTAAAAGATGCCTGAAATATGTACCAAACTAAAATAGAAAGTAATCTATACAGAAGTATCTATTGCTGTATTGATGAATATTAACATTTTAGAAATAAAAGATTCTATGCTTATCTCAAGAAAAATAAAGACCTAAACATTTTAGAAGAGTTCACTGCTAATGTCCCTTCACTCACCTGATTTTCTTGTTTCCTCTTGGTCGTTCTGATTGGACAGACATGTAGCTTGTGCTGCTGAAACGAGAAGCACTACTAGTCCTTGAAACCGCAGATATATCACTTACATCACTGTCCGAAGATTTAGTGGAAATATTATCTGCCCCTCTATGAGGATCCCATCCTGATCGATACTGTTAACACAGATTGACAAATACGCAGAAGTTGTCAGTATTACCACACAAAGCAATTATTACCTTTCTCCTATTTCAGCACTTTAATTGTCCTCAGAGGATACTGCAATATCCCACTCAGTTGCATATAAAACCAAAGTGAATGGTAATTATCCTAAAAGAAAAATTCAATTTACATGAAACCCTTGTTTTTAGCCAGTAATTAGAGCATTTTCACCACACCCCAATGAAGGCCATTGAAATAGCTTCAAAACAGCAAAGGCCTCAGGGAAGAACATTTAGGTAATATCTGGGAAATAAACATTTAGCTTAATATTACGAGGTACAACTTTTCAATTTCTGAATAAAAATTTGAAAAAAATATGAAAAGTTGTTGTAACTCATAAAAACCAATTCTAGTAGGCATCAATTTTTCTCTTTAATCCATTTTGCTTCACTGAAAACCTAGAAATAACATAAAATCTAATTATTAAACCACTAAGTGTTTTAGAAAAGCCAAGAGAAAAGAGAAAGTTTAATTCCTGAGAAAGTTGATGGAATTTTGATGAATCCTAGAAATATTAGAAAAAGTCATTATTATTTACAAAATTCAAACTTCCTGGAATTAAAATAATCAGAGAGTTAACCGGCACAGTTAGGGTGCAAGGGTGTTCTCAGGTGTTCAAATATGCTGGCAAATTGAAAACCAACATGAAAGTTTTATGTTAATTATCTATTCTCATAAAATACAATTAATGTAAAAACTAATGAACAAAACCTTGTTTATTATTGACATCAAAAGAGCATTTGCAGAAGTCCTCAAGCTAGGATTTTAAAAGGATAAACCTTGGAGCTTAGATAACCTGGATTAAGAAAAACTCTTACTAGCTGGGTAAACTTGAGCAAATTATTTAACCTTTAAAAGCCTTATTATAAAATAATAATAATGTCTTCCTTGCATGGTTGTTTTGAAAATTAGAATAAATACATGTGTGATATCTGGAATAATGTAAATAAATGAAATCAGTGTTACTTCTGCATCATTACTACCTGGTGGTGCTACTGAATTCTCTCTCTGAATGAATACCAAATATAGCTATTACTGAGTAAAAGTATCCGCTAATAGATTTTTCTTTGTATGTATTTCAAATATAACACTGAAACATCCTTGTCTAGTCAGCTTTTGTAGAATTTTCTAGTCATAGATACTGGTAAATTTCACAAAGTCTGAAAAGATGATTAACTTATATAAACCACTTGCTGTGATTTGAAAAATTTTTACCCAATAAACAATCATCCAATAATAATAGTTCACTACAAGTATTAGATAGATGTAAACATTTTTGCCAAGATAAACAGAATGGTAACAATCCATAATTTAAACATTAGAATAGATTAAAATGGTATGTTTTTTTCCTTAGAACCTCCCACTAATTACTTACTTACTTTTAGTTAATAAGGATCTCTTAAGATCCTTAGTTAAAAGAATCTGTTAAGATCCTTTTCTTAAAATGTAAAATGAAGGGATTATTCCTAAGGCTCCATAATATTTTAGTAGTCAAATCCATTAATCTAGAAACATATATATTTTAATTAGATGATAACTGGCCATTCATAAACTACTTTATCTTTCTACTTTGTTAGATAAACGCAATTATCAATAAGAATACAATTAAACTATTTTAAAAAATTGTTGCCTTAAAAATGTTGCCTTTTCTCAGGAAATATCTGTTTAAACAGAATGATAGTGTTTATTTTAAAAAAATTATTTACCTACAGTAAACTTATTTGTACAAAATTTAGTTCATGATATTCTTTTTCAAATAGTCATTTAAAAATACCCATAAAATTTAGTTTAGCCTTCATGTAGCACAATAAACATGTAATAAATTGTATATTAATATATTTTTCACAAATTTGGTATAAGTAAATTTGATCTCAAGTTGACAAATAAAAGTTTTAAGAAAATTTTCAAAGTAACTAAACTGTTCAGTAGATACTGATAGTTCATTATCTATAATAAAATATCTATTTATAATAAAAATAAATTTTCTCTGAAAATACTTTATAATTGGACAGAAACACAGTTTGGGTATTTCTCAATGAACTTTTATTCCTGGGAATATTACTTTTCCTAAAATCATTGAAAAACGTTCTAACTCTAGGAAGCAGTAGGGAAATAATGTAGTCAATAAGAGCCAATGCTCTTAGTGAGACTGAATCACTGGTCTAAACCCTAGGCAAGAAAAATTAGTATGCTTATTTTCTTGGTTCAATTGCTTCTATGAGTCACTTTTTCATTTGTTAAGATATGGACATAACAACAGTACCCTTCTCTTAAGCTTGCTGCAAGGATTAAACATAATAATTCATGCACATAGCATAATCTCTGACACATAATAAGTATTTAAAAATGACAAATGTTGACAATGATGATGATGATGATTAATAGTAGCTGAATACTGACATATATCAATTCCAGGGATATCTTCAGCTAAAGAAATACTAGATAAAGCACCCCAAAACAAATACAGTATTTTAAATCTGTCTTAAAACTACAATAAAAATACCACCATTTCTAAATATGCCCAAGAGATTTGTTTCAGAAATATGCTTAGAAAGAAATTTAAAATATTAAATCCAACTTTGCTACTAAATCCTAGTATATCCTTCCTCATTTCAGCCAGGTTACTCTATATTCCATCACTTTATAGGGAATCCCAACTATAGCATGAGGAATAGCTTTTTATCAGGAAACATATATAATACTTCTTGACTGACATAAAACATACTTCACTTTTAATGTTTGTCTCCACATTGTCCAGATATCCAAAGCCATCTAGTGCTTGTGTATCCAATGCTCCTCTGATTGGTTCTCATCTGATTTTTCTGGTTTGTCTTAATTTCTGAATCCTAATTGCTTACTTGCCTCTTTAATTTCAGTAGTTAAGTTCTGACTTTGCTTTTATCTTTTTAGGTCTATCATAACTTTTGGTACTGGTATTATGATTCATAGCAACATACAGGCTAGTTTAACGCTTAAGAATTTGTTTAGTTTCTAAAATAACACAAGCAGGGTTTGCATTACATATTTCTTTGGTGGAGAACTCTCAGATAATCCAGCTTATTGAGCAAAAATTTTAGATATTCAAAATTTAAGGAAAGATAAAATTCCTCATGCTAGTTTCATGCCTTTTATATAATCCATCAGATAACTACCTCTTGTTATAGGTGTGTGTGTATGTGTGCACATGCATGTGAATAGATTTCATGTTTAATTTTTCAAACCCTCTATTAGAATACATGCTTCTGAAGGCCAGGACAATATCTTCATCTTTGTATCTCTCTTATCACCTAAAAGTCGAATATTTAATTTAATTTAACTTAATCTAATCTTAGAGGCTTGGTCTTCTTAGTAGTACTATAAGGATATCTTCTGCCTTAAGATTCTTTAAATATATATATTCAAAATACCCAATAGTCTGCTTAGCAAATAACAGATGTTTAGTTCCAGTTCATAAAGCACAAGGTCATTAAATTAAGAGGCATTGAATGGAACAGTTCATATGAAGAAGGAACAGAAATTAGCTAAAAGCTCTAGTTTGATGATATTCTGCTATCTACTCAAGGTTTGCACCAAATGCACACCTTGGTTTACTTGTAAGTAACAAAGAGTGTTTGTCACTGGAATATAATACAGGCTGCCACTAAAAAAAAAAAAAAAAGATACGTGATAAACAGAATAAGAAATTTGTAATGTGAGAAAGAACTTGTATGGATAAAAACTTGTGTAAATAAAATTATCAAGCCATCTATCTTGAACATATTTTTATAGCTCAACATATGCAACTTAAACCTCCCACTAAAAGCCTAATAAAATGACCTAATGCTAGAGTTTACATTTGAAATGGTTTAATGTGTTTCTGCATTTACCATAATATGACAAACAAAAGTTATATACTATAACTATAGATACAAGGAGGTAAATTATTATTATACCAAGGTAATCAGGTATGAATGTGAATAAATAAAGTTATTTATTTAGGAATTGGTTGATGTTATCTTGGCACTATACCTTAAATGCTTTAAATAATTAGCTGTACTATTACTCAGGTTTCAGATGAACAATGAGTGATATGGTCATTTTTCTCTTTAGTGGAAGAAAAACAAAGAAGATTCATAATCTCAGTTGAAAACTGTTCCAACTGGAGATCATTAATATCTTGGACAAGATTGAAGAATCTTTCCCGACAACATTTTGATGTTTTGTACATTACTATTAAGCAGGTCATGAACTAGAAAATTTTACAGGAAATGGCTATTCTTCAGGATGTTGCAGACTCTAAGGAGTTCCTAAGTGGCTTGGAAAAGTGAATGTTCTTGTGGCTTGGAAGTGAATGTTCTTATGTATCTAAAATTAGTGGATAGTAACAGTGTCTCTGCAATGAAAATAAGGTTATTATTAAAATTTTAGGATGATATATTTGAAAAAAATTGGATTTCTGAAATAAATATATCATTTCCTCCAATATTCTCATTTGAAGTTCTTAGGTTAGGCAATTTCCTAGTTTAATTTTCCTACAGCATCTTATCAATTCAGGTTGTTTGACTTTTGTATGCGAATTAATCAGACAAATGATGGGGATAAGATTATGAACATTTATTCAGACACTGATTTTCTTCAATTTAAAAATTTTCACCATAAAATATTACATAAAACATCAGTGTAAGGAATTGATCATTGCAAAATACCACGCACTAAAAAAAGTCCAATTTTGAATGCAAGTAAATTTTACATTATCAAAAATACTTGGAGGAATCTTCAAATCATATTCAGGGAGAGGAAAAACAATGAGTTAATTGAAAGATGGCAAAAACTAAGTTAAAGCATATTCTTTGTAAGAGAGTAAAGGAAGGCTGAAGTTTTGAGCAAAAATCTTGGTATCACTCTGGGGTATAAAGGAGAGAACAGAGGGAGAGGGACTTCTACACTGCAATCAACTAAATAATCCTGTGAGCAAGAAGATTCTCTCATTTATACCATGTGTCTTTGCACCATAAAATTCAAAGATAGTGTTGCCTATTGATAATGCAGCAATCACAGATATTCTCCCTTTGATGAGCTACTTTCAGATGACTTTTTCTCTGTCCTACCCAAGGCTGTTACAGTGTTTAACTTGAATGTTATACAGAAATTATTTTGCAGATATAATTTTTTTTAGATATGACTCCTAAAGAGGCTATTATTGTGTGATATTAGTCTCTACTTGGGAGAAAGAAGGCAGAGAGGACTTAGATTTAGCCTTGTAAACAATATTCTGCAAATGAAATCCCGACTTGAAAGATTCCTGGTGAGCAGAGTTGAAAGGGAAGGTTTCAGGAGTAATGAGTCCTAATATTACGGCTGAGTCTGGAAAGGAGTCAAGGTTCTAAATTTTTCATTGCAGATGGAGGCACTAAATTTTCTCTTTTGATGGTCTTCAGTCATCACAGCATCTTCTGTCAGTATGGTAAAAAACTAGCTACAATTTATATATATATAAAATCTCCCATGAAAGGGGATGTTTTAAATATATATGTAGGTTGTTTTAATTAATCTTCCAAACCTTGTGAGGTGACCTCTATGGTAACTGGAGTCAGACATAGGGGATATGAGCTGGGATGACCCATACTCAGAACCTCCTTTATGAGGTAAATCTAGTTACCCACCACGACCCTTGGATGGTATCTCCTCATGAAGTCTTCCTTAATTCATTCAAGGAAAATTAATCACTGCTTTGAGTGTTTTGAAACTAGTTAACCATGCGTTTATTAGTTTTATCATGTAGTAGCATGTGTAACTCTTATTGCTGTTATCAATTATCTATCATACATCCATCAATCCATCTATTCATCCCTACTTCCCTACCCATTCTAGTAGATGATAAGCTCCCAAGGATAATAACTTTTATTCATTTTTAAATTCTTATTATCTAAATCAATGTAACCCAATGCTTATTTAATGAGTAAAATGAATGGAATGGATGACTTTTATCTGGGCAATAGAATGGACTATTATTTTTAGTACAAATTATCAAGTCAGAATACAAGATACTGTTATAGCTACATAGAGTTTACTCACTTTAATAATTTCATTCTCTGTTGTGTGTAGATAGTAGTGTTCTGATAAGTATTACAATGAACTTTCTGGGAATACAGATTTTGCTGATTTCTGTGGTATAAGACCTCCCATCATCATTGATTTCAAGTTACCCAATGGTCACTGTGTGTGAAATTTAGAAACAGAGAAACTGTTTGCAAGACCAAGACTCCTAGGACTAAGGAAGGAACAAGGATATACCATATCTGTAACTTACTTATATCAGGAAACCTCTGAAACATGAAAGAGCTAAGATAACAGCTTAAGGTAAAAACTATTATTAAAAAAAAAAGGTAGCCACTAGCACATAGGTCTAGATTTACTAAAGAACCATTTCTCCTGGTCTGAAGGAAATTAATGGAGGTAATTAAAATATCCTGGAGAATTTGTAGAGGAAGAATTATTGTCAGTCGTTATATGACTTTCCCAAAGGATTGGTTTTGTGGGAACTCCTGTCTATTAGTAATTTGCTCATCCTTGAGGAACATTACTCCCACTGATTTTTCAAAACCCAGAGGCAGAAAGACCAGTTGAAATCCCAGGTTTAGAGATCTCAGGGAGCTATAGAGCTCATGCTTTTGCCTTTAACAAATAAATTTACAATTGTAATCAAAATCAGTGAATATTACTGAAAATTTTCTAAAAACAAAACAATAATCTCCTATTTCACCAGTCAGAGGTGTCTTTAGTTTTCTTTTTCCTCTCTCTTCTTGAAATGCTTCTGAGATAAATGTTACTGATAATTTCTTTGCTACCTCCCCACTATTCCTTCTTAATCTCATTTACTGGCTTCACTTTCCCTCATCTTATTTTAAATTTCACTTTCCATTTTAACCCTCTTTTCTTTTCATTATATATACTGCTGTAGGATTATCTAATCCATTCTTTTTCCATTTTAACCATATAATGACTAATAAATACTATCTTTTGCCTTTTCCTCTCTCTCAAGCTTCAAGCCTATATTCCATTATTCCACTATTATGTATACTCATTATATTTACAGATGCTAACAGAATATCTCCCACAGGTACATCAAGTTCAACATGATCCAGAGCAAATCTATTCTCTTTCACTCCAAAACAATTCTTGTATTTCTTATATTCCCTGTATTATTTATTAAGCTTAAATCTAACTGGATATTTAAAAGATAATTTGTGAACTATCTTTGATTTCTCCTTCTTCAATGTCCTCCATTTTAGTCAGTCAATCAATATTGCTTATTCATTAAATGGGAACAAATATCATCTCAACATTTGGGATTATGAATAGGACTTCAGACTTTCGGGTGGAAAACAGACTACTTAAAGCCTAGGTATTTGTGGTGGTTACTAATGAATGTTTATATGCTAATGAATATACTTTCTCCCCTTTCATTCCTTACTAAAAGAATCCAGATTTATTTTGTTAGTCTACCAACAACAGCAAAACAAAAAAACTTCATTTTCCAGGATTCCTTGTAGCCAGGGTAATCATTAGAACATGTCTGGCCTCTGAAATCTGTGCAGGAATATAGGGGTTGGGCCCTGAGGAGAGCTGTAATTTTCTGATTACAGTGGTCTGATTCAGCTAGTATGGCCATTTGCCTTTTATTCTTTTTTCTTTCTGACTGGAATTTAAATACGAGCCAACAGGTGTAGTAGCCATTGCACTGAAATGGGGATGCACTCTAACAACAGAACAGCAGACAGAGTGCTTTGCATTTTCAGAAGTGGTATGAGCTCTGGGTTACTATTTGAAAGTCTTATTTAAATAAGGAAAATAGCTTATTCTTTCAGATAATTTGCCAGTTTTTTTATGAATAGTAGAATGCAAATCTGACTTATATATCAGTCTTCTTGATTTGTGTCAGAAAAAATATTATCTGATCTCATGATATAGAGATATATTCCTCATAACAATGAGTTCCACTATTATACATACTCATTATGCATGAGCAGAAAAAGAAAAAATATGAGACACATTTCTTAACCAACAATATTGATGAAAATCATAATGTAATCATTGAATATTGATGATAAAAGTAACATATCATAATGACCATATCATATGGATGTGTAACTGTTATTACACCTAGAAGTAGCTATATAATTTTGGGCAAGTCTCTCAACTTCTTTGAGTCTAGATTTATGGAGTAGATAATATATTTTTCACAGGCCTAATGTGGATTTTAAATGTAATCATAGGTCTTAAGACATAATAAATACTTGTCATGACAATAATTAGACATAGTTCTTTATGAAACTAAAGAAGCTCTGAATCATGATACTAAATTTTCACCATCATTGAGCTATAATTTCAACTATTTTACCTTAACTTAAAAAACTTGAAATACTATTAAAACTCTATAAAGATTTTTAATTTCATGTCTCACTAAAAAATATAGGGCATTGTGCTTTGATGTCAGATTGGCTTATTTTCTTAGGACAGGATACCATTAAACTTGACTTGGGAAATTCATGTCTTCATTTTTGAAACTATTAAACCACATTGACATTTATAATTATGTTTATATTTGGTACTAAGAAAAATAATTATTACTATTATTTATAATTTTCAAATTTTATATATAATTTTTTCTTTCCCATATCTGGTAAGAGTAATTTTTTACAATTTGGCACATACATACAACTTTAACACATACATACAACTTTAACACAGCCATTTATTGATTTAGATGTGATCATTTACAGTAAATAACATTTTTTCTTTTCAACAGCTCTAGTTAGTATTAGATTTTATGCTCTTTATTATTGAGTAATATTTCAAACTTATATTGTCTGAAATTTCTGCCTCAATCCAGAGTGTTTTCTAAGTTTGCTCTTTTTAGAACCTTACATATATAAATAGTGATATCTCATTTTGATAGTAAAAGGAACATCTCCTTCTGTTCTGTCTGGGAACAAGCCCTTAATAGTAAATAATTTCATTTATACCAAATTCAAGAAAGGGTGGAACAAAATTCCTACTGATAGTTCAAACTTAAGTGCCTAGGCATTATTAAAACACTAATATCATTATTATGATTAAATAATTCTCCACCCAAGAATTCAGATAAGAAACCTGTAAGATCTAGATAGAATTAAGAAAACTCATAAATAAATGCTCCCTAACCACAAAAATTCATGACACTTGGTCTTTTGTAACCATCTAATATTACATGGCTTACTATGTAACTTTCATAATTTGTTAAAGAACATTAGTATACTTATTGGAAACAAGGTATAGATATTACTACAGGTATCAAGTAGCAAGCTAGCATCTCAAAAGTTGCAATAGACATAAGATATGAGAACAGAGCAATAGGACCAATGCTCTAGGAATTGGAAGCGGGAAGAAATACAAAATTTACAGGTTGTGAGTGTAAAGTTGGGGTTCCCAGTCAAATATTAGTATAACAGAAGGTAATCGCATAATTTAAGGTACGTGTATACAAGAAAATTAAGTCTAAATAACATCTTGAATAGCTATATGGTATTGAAAAAACAAAAGGGCCCCAGAATTGCCATGACCTTAGTCAAATTAAGGCATAGGGCATAAATAATTACATTCTGTTGAAAATTAGAAAGAGGTCCACTATTTTTACCCTTTGTAAGAAGACATTAGTTGTGTCTACACAAAGGCCATCTGGGATGAAGTCAACAGTCAAATCAGGAGCAAAGATAAATAATTACCTCTTGCTTGGATTATAGAATAGTCTCTAAAGGAATTTCTTTAATCTCCTTTCAAATACATCTTAAATATACCATTAGAGAAATCTTTTAAAAGCACAAATTTGTTCAAATACTATAAATCTATAATTCTATGAGTTATAAAAATATAGAAAAGTAATATATAATAGAAATACAGAAATTAAAATAATATAGATATTAAAATAGAAGACATTAAAATAATGTAGAAGAACATAAAAATAGTGTAGTATAAAACAATATTTTATAAATTAAATGAGAGTTTCGAAGTCCTTTAAAATTTGATCACAGCTAACTTTTCCACTCTTTTTCTTATATGTATCCAAATTTGTTGTATATTTCCACCCTAAAATACTACTATCTGTTCCTTAAACAAGGTTTTAGTGTTCATACGTCTTCCACTGAGATTACAAAATATGTTCAGATATTCAAAAGACAACTCAGATAATCATGCTTGTTTAAGAGAAAGGCCCAGGAACATAATTTGGTGCTGAAGCATACTTTGAGTTATACACTCATCATTGTCAATTTAAAAAAATCAATATTTTAAATCTAAAGAAAACCTCTGAGGGGATTTCATCTAACTTTTCTCATAATACAGAGGAAAACACTGAGAAACAAAAAAAAAATGAAGTGAATTTATTGATTGTATGAGTTGTTAGTATTAATGTCTTTTCCTTTTCATTAAAAAAACTGCCAACTGTAATTTGCCTCACTTTTAATAAGACACTAGGAAAATAAATTTAGAACTAAAGTCATTTATTTTTAAAATAGTTGCATATTGTTTTCTACTTTAAGTATATATATTTTAAAGATTTCTTTCCTTTTCTAAAATGTTGAGAAATCTACCTAAAATGATGTGTATAATCAGAATACAAAGACACTAAACAACACTCATTACAAGTAGAACTAGATGGATTTGAAGAAAGTTAACCTTACAGAAACCAAAATGATAACATACAGATCAACTTGAATAAAGAGATGTTTTATATAATATTTAAATAACTTCCATACACTGTTTAAAATTCAGGTGATTTGGGGGGGCTGGGGAAAGGAGGGGTCAGAAAATGGGAAAAGAGCTTAATAAAATGGAAAATTTTCCTCTTCTTTTATTTTCTTGGTGATTGGGGTCTCATTGTTGCCTAGGCTAGTCTCAAACTGTGCCCTAGAGTGATCCTGTCATCTCATCCTCTGGAGTAGCTGGGATTGTAGCTATGTACCATTATGTCCAGCTAGAAATAATATTTTCTTTTATGACTATGCCTTGGAGTCTTAGCTTGATACTAAGCATTTCCAGTTATGAAAATGATCTGAAAAATGTTCAATCATAAAATTATAGGCATCTTCTTTATTAGGAAATTGTGTTGTTCTAGCAGGTTTTAGTTCATCTATCAGAATAAAATTCCACTCACAGGTTTCTTCCTTCCTTCCTCCCTCCTCCCCTCCCCCCCCCCCCCCCCCCCCCCCCCCCCTTTCTTTCTTATCATTTCTACCTCATATGTTAAATAAATAAAGAATAACTACCATTACTCCCATGCAATTGGCCTAGAGCTATACTAATTACAGGTAACATTTCTAATATTGTATACTCTTTCTATTCTCTGAAGGTACCACCAGCCAAAAATTCCTAATATGAAACATATTCCAAGGTTAATTATATCATTATAAGACTGGAGCATTATTTTACAACCTTCAAAGTTAATAAAATAGAAATAATCAAATTTATGAGTGTTTGGTAAACATTAGTAGATTCATTTTGCGAAGAATTTAGACCTTCCAAATGAAGAAAAATTACAAAGTTATTATGTAACAAAATTATAGATATTCAAATTATAGTGAACTGAATTAACCTGAAGTTATAGATGGGAATGGCTCCATGTTGTCCTAGGTGAGCCCCTGACTGAATAAAGGTTTTGACATAGGTGTAGATTTAAACTTAGCTATGAGTTATTTAAGAAAAATAACAGCTTTTTTACATATAAACTTAATCTGTTAATTAATTATTATATAATAAGTTCATCTCTCTAAACCATAATTATTATACAATAAGCTCATGAAAAAGTATATAGATTCAAGCATTTGTGAGATTACTTCTAATAACATTAGAATTAAAAGGAAAAAAATATATAAAAAATCTACTTCAAAACTAATTTCAAAAATTAGGCTAAGAGATCAAATGATTTCCTTAATTAGAAATGAGATTTCCCCCAAATCCAAGTGTTAATATATAATGAAAGTATGAACTATGTGTGGAGTACTTATATATTACAAGTGTTCCTTAATTTGCAAATAAAAAAACGTCTGGGATATGAGCAACTTGTCCAAAGTCTTATCATATGTTATAAAATAAAAATTAAAACTCAAATCTGTCCAATCTTTCCCACTATTCTACTATGATTAAGTCTTGATGAAAAATCAATAATCTGGGCTGGGGTTGTGGCTCAGCGGTAGAGTGCTTGCCTAGCACATGTGAGGCCCGGGACTCGATCCTTAGCACACATGAAAATAAAATAAATGTATTATGTCCAACTACAACTAAAAAAATAAATATTTTTTAAAAAGAAAAATCAATAATCATGTGCCCATTAGAAAATTTCTCTTACACCATAACCTACCCCTGAAGACCATATTTTGTCCTAATATTGATACCAAATGCTTAAAATTAACTATATCTAAAAACTTTTCCAAATGTTCCTACCCTTTACCATTTCAGTTTTCCCTCCATACCCAATCCACTTTCATTGACTATCCGCCCCCGCCCCTCACCCCACCCCGTGGAAAAAAAATCCTACTGGGAACTTATTACGATCAAGGCAAAATATCTGCCACTGAAAAGACTGCAAATATAAACAGAATATAGTCCAAATTATCAAGAAATATAAAGCTTAATATGAAAGATAAGAAAATTCTCAGCATGTAAAACAGAAATTATAATTTTTTGAGGGGTAAGTACTATAGTTGTATCAGAAGGTATATATGTTTTTACATTTTGGATATTCTTATATTTGGTTTATTAACACATCTTATGTAATCCTATTAGCCTAAATGGAATAAGATTGGAAAGAATATTTCTATAGTATTTCATCACATTTTGTTCCTTCTTTATTTCCCATATCCTCCTTGATTTCATACAGCAAGATTTCACCCCATTCTATGATATATATCATTCATCTCCTGTAGGGTACTATAATTGTTAGCAAAACTATCTCTGAAGGATTGATAAAAGCAAATGTGAAAACTTTTTTTTTCCTGTTGGAGGTAAAAAGAAAATGTTATTCCTGTGTATTCTTAGGCAATATACAGAAAGAAATTGTACTCTTGGCAACAGCAGCTATTTTCCATAGATTGGTACTTTTACCTGCAGGTAGCCAGATATAATTTAAAATTCTTTCTTTTGCTAGTTATTAGAAACATATCTACTAAAAGGAAAGAAATAACAATTTATCATTTATTTTATACTGTAGTCTAACACATAAGTTGCTGTCTTAGTCATCTGAAATGACTTCTTCATAACAAAAAGATATTCTTTTTATACTTCCTAATCTGAAATATGACTACATGGTATGAGGTAGAAATTCACAACTAAATGTAAAGAATTGGACTCATACATGAATGTCAGCATTAAATTATAGCTAGGAAACCATATTTAAATGTGTTTTATGATTTCAGAAAGATCATTTTAAAAATAAACTTGCAAACACAAAACCACAATATTTTTTATCTCCAAAGACCTGAAAAGGTAGTTGGAAAAACACCAAGAAATACAAAGATAAAAGCAACAAAAATCAAAGAGATTGAAATGTTCAAAACAATCAAATTTGCTTTCAAAATACATTAAAGCATTAATTTAGAAGACCATTAGCTACTTTGTGGAGATGTGTTATGAACTGAATTAATTCTTCCCAGACTTATATATTAAAGCCATGTACCTCTGAATGTGAGAGTATTTGGAGAAAAGGCTTTTACAGAGGCATTTTAGGTAAATTGAGGTCACTTTGGTGGACTCTAATTCAATCTGATTGGTGTCCTTATGAAATACTGATATAGAACACAGACATAAACAAAGGGAAGACCATGTTAAGGACACAGCAAGTAAGCAGCTATCTGAAAGCTAAGAAGCAAGGCCTCAGAAGGAACTGACCATGGTGAAACTTTGATCTTGAATTTTTAGCCTCCAAAAACCGTGAGAAAATAAATTCCCATGTTTAAACCACCTAGTCTATGTTATTTTATTACGACATCCCTAGCAAACTAATACAAGATGTTAAGGGAAAAAGAAAACTAAAGTCAGAAACGTTCAAAATCAAAGATTAAGCTTAAAATATAAAATTTCTAAAAGTTCACTCTAATTACCAAGTCTTAAACTATAGGTCTTTTATACTATTATTTTTATTCCTATTAAGATAAGGAAGAAATAAACCATGGTTATTTCTATCATAAAACATGGAAAACAGAAATCCCTGGCTCAAAGCTTGATAGTATGTGTGTGTATCACTTACATGTAAATATAATTTTATTATCTATGTATATTTCTATGAACAGATAGATATTTGAATTAAAGTTGAAGTATACTCAGCTCTCTAGGACATACAAATGGTAAGATAACAATTTGGGTAGATAAAAATTCAACTAGTCTGGCAAAAATAAGACAAATGAAATCAATTTTTAGGTTTTTAATAATATCATAAATTTCCACCTTTCCTCCTATTCTTGTTACTAATGTTTAAAATTACCATAGAGATAAATTTACCTATGTGTACTAGATTGTTAAAGATAACATATAAGACTATATCCCCAAGGGGTTTGATGAGAGCAAGTTATCTATTGGACACAGCAATTCTTTTTCTTCTTCTTCCCTACTATCATCATCATCATCACCAACAACATTATCATATCACAGCTAACATGAACTGATTTACCACACTGTTCTAACATACATATATATATATATATATATATATATATATATATAGATATAGATATGATATATATATCATATCTATCTATCTATCTATATATGAGAGAGAGAGACTTAATTATGAAAACAATCCTATGAGGTCAATATACCTTAAAGAATAAGAAACTGAGGCATAAGGATATTAAATAACTTCCCAAAGTAGGATTTGAAGGCACTGAATTCAGGCAGCTTGGGTTTGGAGTCCACACTTTCAACACCACTCTCTATTCCATATTTAGTCATAATCCCTAAAAATTAACTGAAGAGTGATGTTAAAAAATTCCCATATATCTTTATTAGTATAATCAAGACTTCAGAAGTTCTGCTGTGAATGTGGCCACAACTGTAGTTATTGACAATTCAAAACTATAGCAACAAATTTTACTTCCAATGGCTTTTTCTTCCTTAGAGACATATTGGCTACCTTCCTTTATTTATCTCAGAAATAAGGGGACAAATTATAAAAATACATATGTATTTTTGAGTTACTTTCAAATTCTAGTTTGGTGAGTGTTTAATATAAATGAGAAAACTACTTTTACAAGTAAGCATGAAATATTTTTTAAAAAACTATAAAAGAAGAAAATAGGACAGAAAGGTTTTAAAAATATGACTTTATCTTTTCAATATGTGGTTGTCTTTTAATTATGCCATACAACTATTTGTTGATTTTGTAAACAAGATTGAACATGAAGTCTTTCTATATCAAGCCTTGATAAGATTACAACTAATATGTCTTGTACTTTTGGAGCCATATTGTATACTATTACATGATAGTTTAATAATGTTTTAAAACCTGGACTTATTTCTCTTCATAAATACACTTGGAAAAGGAACAACCATACAGTGATGTGGTAAAGTATACAGCAAGTGATTAATTAAGGGCACAGAGGCTGGCTGAGTTGGATAAGGCAGAGAGACAATCTACTAGGTTTGACCTGGTTGGGGTCACGAAGCAATCAAAATTATATAATACTTGGTGAAATGTATCTCAGCTGGGGAATGTGAGAGGTGGGACAGCATCCAGGACATAGTACACTTTATCAGAGTCTGGCAGGCTAGTCTGGCAATAACCATGCTTTCAAGTAATGTATCTGTTTTGTTTTTTTCTCACTAAATTCTCATAGTATTAGTTCCACTGATTTCCAGAAGTTTCCCTAAGGATTTTACTATATAGAACCTAAAGCTATCAGATTGCAGGGTTGTATAGAAATATACACAATACATATAAATGTTTAACAAGGTAGAATAGAAGTTCAGAAAAACCGTGGGTTTCAATGAAGAAATTCAGATGCAGATACTGGCATTCTCTCTAGCATATTCAGTAAGCTGAATTAGTAACAATGCTCTTTTTTAAAAAGAGCATTTATTGGAAATCTTCCTCCAAAATCAGCACAACTCTTATAACACTTATGACTTCAAAAGTTTCTGATTTTTCTCCTCTAGAATTCAGAAGCAGAATAACCCATGAGTTTCTTTTAACATTTCAGAAGAGACCCAAAGCCTATGGTAATCCATTTAACCTATTATCTAATAGAACAAGTTAATATTGTAGAAGTAGAGGACAATGAGGTAAAGAAAAAAAATTAATTCTGATCCAAAAGTGCCACAGTCCGGCTGCAGCAAAATAACTGGAGGGGTGACGAGGAACTTGTGTAGATTGATACAGCTGGAGTGGGAGCCATTTATTGTAGGACTGGAGTGGTATATATACATTCCACACAGCTTATCTTAATTAACATAAGCTAGATACAGCAGTCAACCAATAAAGAATCTCCACACTCAATGGCTTCCTGGCGTTACTTCACAAACCACTCCCTCTGCAAAATGCCAGGCACCGTTTTGACTTGTTTACAGACTCTAACACAAAAGCATAAGGCATTCTGCTGGATATCTGACTAGACCAAGCCAAGCAGGAATATTTTGAAAATTTGAACTTTACCTCTCTGTTCATGAAATAGTAGACTATTTATTCTGAGGGAGGACACTTCATTCTTTCCAGAAATGAAGCATGATAGACTCCATGAGGACTTTTCTGGGCAGAGACTGGGTTAGTGAGATCACTCTTGTTAAGAGTTCTCTCAGTCTATTTGATCAGATGATACCATCAAACAACAATCTGGTGTCCATATATATTATATTCTCTTGGTATTCTGAACATTGCTGCTATAGCAGCTCTTCCTCCAGCGCCTATAAGACCTGCCTCAAATTTACTATGTTATTGGGCTAATAACTACGACTGTCTGCTTAAGAAAAAAAATTTTCCCAAGAATTCTGTTTCAATCATTGTTATAAAATTAAAATATAATTCATTTTTCCTTTGTTCATCATAACCAAATTCATGTGTTTTCATGTATCTTCTTAGTAATTTGTATATGGACATCTATCTATATTTTAAAACTTGCTTTATATAAATCAAATTTAATCTTTCAGTTTTCATATCCATTTATGACATCACTATGAAAGAGTATTTCTTTCTAAATACCTCTAGCCATATGTGTGCTTATAAATTATTTCAAGGCCTAGTAACCTTTAATGTTGACCTTGATAGCATAATTTCTTAATTTCAGTAGTTTTGTTTATAATTTTTCCATTAGACATTATGTTATAATATATTTTCTTCAATATCCAACTAATTTTAAGATTCACAAATTCTTTCTTTGATTGTTCCTTTGAGTATTCTCTACTCAAATCCCTTTATAAAATAAAGGGAAACAACCAAAAATATTTGAACCATGCTAAACTCCTTTTCATTAGCTTAATTATTTCTTTATCATTTCTTTGTGGCCCCACCATATGCATTTCCAGTTTCTAAATTTGCTGTTTTTATTATAAAGTAATTTTGTCTGCATCATTTACTGAGCATTTAGTAGGTGCTAACCTATTTATATACATACATCATCTTATTTAATCCACATCTCTGCCCTATGAAATGGATATCACAACTCTGTTTAATATAAAGAAGTTGAGAATATAGAAATAAACCCACCAAAGCCACCCCAGGTAGAGTGTGCCTCACTCTTGGAGGTGATTTCATCTATCACAAACTGCTGTCACATTTTGATGATATTTTAACCTTAAAGATTTCCTACATAAACATCACACATTTAATTAGTACATATATGGCCATGCCTAACCGGCCTCAACATGTCTCTCCTCTGTTGATGGCTCCATCACCTGTGTTCTTGCAAGTCAATGTAAAACATTTAACATTTGCATTGAACATGGCTTCTCAGTGTTGAGAAGAGAATAAAGTCTAATAAAATAAGACTTTCTAGTTAAATGGCAGTCTACTTGCCAAAAGTAATTTGTCTTTAACTGTCTGAAATATTTTATATTGATAGTCTATAATTTCATCAATTTTAGTTTTATATGTATTTACAAAGGCTTTCTAAAAATATATCTGTTATATTCATATTTATTTAAGCTAGTTTATTTGGATTCCTTTACTCAATATGTCTTTGAGATCTGTGAATGAGTGCTTAACAACTAGAAACGGGAAAATAGTTAATAGGATATAGAAGAGAAATGTCTGTGATCAGGCATGCATATAAGGAAGAAACTCTTTTTTTTAACTATACTGTCCTGTACTTCTAGAATGTTAACTTGTTCTATAATAGGTTAAATGGATTATCATAGGCTCAGGGCCTCTACTGAAATGTTAAGAGCAACTCATGGGTTATATTGCTTTTGAATTCTAGAGGCAAAAAATCAGAAACTTTTAAAATTATGAGTGTTGTAAGAGTAGGATACTTTTGTGATGATTTTGGAGGAAGATTTCCAATAAATGCTCTTTTTAAAAAAGAGCATTGTTACTCCAAAAAAATAAGCTTTGATTTCCAATAACTATTGTAATAATGAACTGTATAGCATCTTTGAAATGCTGTGGACCACCTTAAAAATATCATCATAACAATACTGATTCTGGACTATTTAAAAATATTAAATGTAGCTAATTTGAAAAACAAATGTTAAATAAATATAAGATTCTTCAAATTAATTCTCATGTATAAATAAGAACACATTATTTGACTTTAAATTATTGAGGATTATATTAATTTATCATTATATTAAACATAGAAGAGTAGTTGGCCTATAGTAAACTATAATTTATGCTTTTATTTTTAATAAATAATATTTCTTAACTATGAAGAGAAAACTGATCTTTTAGAAAAAATAATAATTGATGCCTAAAATACAACTGATGAATTACATTCAAGTTGGGATAAAGAATACAACAGGTAGAAAAAGTATATGAACTACACAGTTAAAACCAAATTTGAGTTGAATTTCTCAGAGAAAATCCCTAAGAAATTATCCACTGATTAACTTGAAATCTGTCCGCATATGCCTTTTGCTACTCTTATTAAAACTACATAAAACTGTCTTATAAGGATAGTACCTTAATAGGTTTTGTTCTCTGCATGTTTTCATGGAGAGTAACTAAAATTTTTCTTTTAAACTTAGTAAGAATTATTTACAACTATCCATACAGAAGTACTGAGAATTTTAGAGAAGTAGTGGAAGTTAGAATGTGAACTGTAGTTTTTTAAAAACCTAGGCTAGCATTCAATTAGATTCCATACAAAGCATTGTAATCACTTTATTGAAACTTCAGGAATATAGCTAATAAGTATATAGCATATGCTCATATGTTGAGGCTTTAGATATCATCCCAGTTATTTCAAATTAGCAATAAATAATACTTTCCATGACCTAGCTATGTGAACTTGGGAAGGTTATTTATTTTAGTAACCTGCACGAGGAACGTATTGGGGAGACATCTTTATCCCTGTGCTACTCTATAACAGTACTTTTATCTGTTAAATGATTTTTTTTCAGAAATAAGACTTTATATTTTAAAACACAGAGCTCTACAGTGGACTCCGTAATTGATATTTTAAATCAAAATAAGGAAGTAAAGAATGGATATACAAGCTAAGCACCCTTCAACAAAAATAGAGGGATGATGTTAAAAATTTTAATCTGAGAAACTGTTAGTATAGAAACTAATAATAATTTAATCTATCTATCTATCTATCTATGCCCTTTACTAAAGAGGAATCCTCTATAATTCCTTTTTCTACCTATAAAGAACATCAACCTAGGGATGATAGGGAGATAGGTCACCCAGCAAGACAATTCGACATCAGGAAATAATTTGTAGGAATACAAAATAGCATTTTGTTTTGGACCCTTTAAAAAATTGTACTTTCATGACTTGATTATATTTTAGAATAAGCTGACTACGTAATTCCAGCAATAGAAAACAGAATGATAGGATTTGTTAGAACCTGTAAGAAGCTTTACGAAAATGTCAAATGATTTATTCTCTAAATTGATCTTTTTTTTTTTTTTTGTACCACGGATCAAACTCAGGGGCACTCGGCCATTGAGCCACATCCCCAGTCCTATTTTTTGTATTTTAATTTAAAGACAGTGTCTCACTGAGTTGCTTAGCACCTCACTCTTGCTAAGGCTGGCTTTGAACTTGATATCCTCCTGCCTCGGTCTCCGGAGCCTCTAGGATTACAGGCCTGAGCCACCATGCCTGGCTAAATTTGTCTCCATTTTTTGATAACAGTACTCATGTCTGGCTTCGAGCTAAAACTGTAATTAAGAAATTCAACTCCAATTATCTAAAAGTGAATTTCACAATCTGTTCAGGTTAGATAACTAGTTTTGAAGCTTTAGTTTATATCAGAATCTCCCAACAGGGAACCCAACCAGAGAATTTTGATTCCACAGGTCTGGAGAGAGCCCAGAGAACTGCTTCCAAAACATGCAGGTGAGGGCTGGGGACATAGCTCAGTTGGTAGAGTGCTTCCCTCACATGCACAAGACCCTGGGTTCAATCCCCAGCACCACAAAACAACAACAAAAACAGAAGGTACTGCTGATAAGTGAGTGAACAAGTCCCCAAACCAAAAGTAAGCAAAACATGCAGGTGATGAGGATGCTACTGCTCCGAAACTAAAAACCACTACTTTACAGAATACATAAGAAATTATATTTCTTAGTATAATTAGTCCTTTGCTAATACATAGAATTTTATTCCCAACTTAACAATGGTTGGTGTCAAAAGTTATGCAATTTTGAGGACTTCAACATTCATTTATCCATAAATTGGAGTGGAATCCAAATTTATTTCAGGGGAAAAATATTCTTATCTATGCTTATAGTATTTCTTTGGTTGATAGCCATGTAATAAAATTCTGTCAAGAATCATTGTTATTGCTTCTAATGAAATTGTTTTTAATTGTATGAGCAATGTAAATCATATTGCTGATAATTTCCTTTCTGCATTTGCTGGTGTTAGGAAGCTCAAGGTCAAAACACATGCCTCACAAGACACAGGTGTATAATAGCTCACACTATTTTGTCCACAAACTTCACTTCGGAATTTAATGTTTTGTCCTGACTTTATTTTCTCTTGATATATCGTCTTCTGCTTTCACACTATTATTTAGAGTATCATGTGTAATACAGTATACATGATACTCATGATATACAATCCTGTCATGAACCAAAAACAATTTGAAAACAAAGGACATGAAGAGAAAGAGCAATGAAGTAAGTCTTTATTTTCTTCTTTGCTAGACTTCATACCTCAACTTATTCCCAAAAAAAGTAGTTCAAAATATTCTTACTAAAAGATCTTTTCAATAACTAATAATTCTTCAATAGTATATAATTTGTTTCAGTAACTCAATAGTAAGCCAGATTTAACTAAAATCTATAAAGAAAAAAATCTGTAAGAAATCAAAGAAGATAATAATTCTTCCTAAACATTTTTGAGGGGTTTCAGATTTTATAAAATGAAAAAGTCTGTTTATTGTTCAGATCTTTAATGTCCTATACTATATACTAATCTTTTTTAATAAGGCAAAGTCTATCCCTAAGAGCTAATATACAAACACAAAAATTTTAACACTTAATAATATCATGGGGCCACTGCATTTTATGTTTGTGTCTGACTAATCTGTATTCAGTAGTATGAAAGAATCTAATGGCTTCATATGATTAATTGATTATTTTACAACTTTTAAAAAGAAAAATGTCTTGCCTTTGAATGGTAATCTTGTTCCAGTCTGGAATCTGATCCGGCTACCTGTTTGTATTTGTTAATTTTCATTTGGCGATTTCTTTCCTCTATATCCATAGCACCTATCGAGTAGAAAAAAACCCATAAAATTAATGTTTAGTTCTTTTTATCTGACTCCTACTTATAGGATGCATAAAAGAAGAAATGATAGACTAATATATTACTTTCACCCAAAGTAGTATATACAAATTAAATGTCATTATTTTTTAAATTTATTCAAAGTTTGAAATTTGGTAAATAAAAGTATGATTTTGAAATATGGAAAAATAATTTTAATCTAGATAAAATGTAAACGGATTTAAGGCAAAGACAGCAAATCTTCCAAAATAGATAGAAAACATTTTCTGGTACATCTACATACAGGAAAATATATTAGATAACAAACATATTTGATAACAATAACAGTATAAGAACTTTTAATTCATCAAGATTTATTCAGTGATGACAAAATTTTCAGTAAGCCAAACTGGGTTCAAATACAAGTTTAGGAACTATTATTATAAAATTTAGGCCATATATTTAAGCAGGTTACTCCAGCACATACAGGTAGATCCATTTATAAAGAAGTTTTTAATTAGAATTTTCTAGAACTAGAATCCAGAAAGAGGCCCTTGGAATACTACTCCTGTGAACATAAGATGGCCAGTAAAGGCACAAAGTATTACTGAAATCAATTTAAAAAAAATAGGTGCAAGGAGATGAAAATGGAAAGGGTGAACCTATCATTAAATAATATCCATGGCCTGTGTAACTTGTTCTACCTCAAAACCAATCAATTATAGATATCAAAGGGTCTTTGAAAACTTTGGTTGGAATATGAGCTAAATTCAGTTAGCAAATAGCAAATACGAAAAATCTTAATAGTATATTTATAAATTTTATTAAGAGATTTTATAGGAAAATTCAATTTCTCATAAATACATATAATGGGAGAACAAAAATCTCAATTATATACTATACATTTATGTAGTAGAAAAAATAAGCTTAATAGGTTTAAAAGATTAGCCATAATAAAATGTCATTGTGTAAATTCACAAACACTGTGTATTCAGGTTAAAATGTACCTTTTACCAGATGTATATACCCCCTTATTTTAAAGCTGAAATAAAGTTATTCAGGCAAAAGTGTATCTATTAAAAAATGAATATTTTAATACTTACGTGATTTAAAAAATAGCAACAAATAAAAATGTAATTGAAAATATTCTAGCATCATTAGAAGTTACAGTATCCTCTTCTGAACCAATATTTTAAATTTTTAATGTTTTAATTTTTAAATATTACTCCCTTCCCTGCAAAAATGTTGCTGTATATTAGATAATTCTTGCTAGTTACAAATAGTAAGTAAAAACTGATTAATTGAAATAATATAAAAAGAAAATGTCTTGAAATAAATAAGAAAATCTTGGATAACCATTTGTATAGAGTTCACATAATATGACTTCTAAATATGCCAGTAAATTTGACTCAACTATTTAATAAGTAGTTAATAAACTATTAATGGCCATATTTTAATAACAATTTGATTGTCAAATTTTAAAACAGAATATTAATATCATAATATCAATCATAAAACCAGGTGAGTGCCTCCATGGTATGAATGTGAAATATAGTCAAGTATACCTATCTATTAGTCTATAAAACTACAATTGTGGAATTGTTTGTACCTCAAGAGATATCTTCATAAATATATTTATTTTCTCCAATGACAAGAGAATAAAAAATATACTAGTTTAGCATCGAAAAATGTATGTATACAAAAAAGTATTAGCTAAACTGAGTGGGAGGTCCCCAAAACAACTTTCATTTTGCTATTACTGTAGAAAAACAAAGTGTCAAATATGAATAGTACTGGTTGATAAGGAAATTTAAACACATACATATATAGTATATAGTTATACACACAGACAAACATATACATGTTATGACAATTGGACCACTTTCTGGATGGCAACCTCCTACAGCAGCTCTATTAAGCTCTTTCTGATTACTAGATAATACACTTCCAGTAGCTGGCAAACTTTTTCTGCAAAGAGTTCAATGGCAAATTCTGTAGACTTTCTGGAATTATTCAACCAGTTACTCTGCAACAATTCTGCTACTGTAGCATGCAAGTAGCTATAAACAGTGCATAAACAAATGAGTGAGACTGTAGACAATGTACAAACAATAAAACCAAATTTACAGAACAAGCATGGTGCAGGATTTGGACTTTTACACAATGACTTAATGTTGCTTGCAAACCTGCCTTTCTCCATAGTAATGGTTTTTAAATTAGGTAGAATAAGACTTATTTAACATCATTTATATTTAAAAGAACACTAGGAGATATGAGAATATTAATCTACATTTGCTATGTAAGCAAAGATGCAAATCAAGTGATATAACCATGTGAATATATCGATTAAACTCCAATTTGAAATAGATCTCTCATCTCCAGATCCAATTATCATTTATTGATGGTCCCCAAACAGAAAAATTCCTGAATATAGTCTTAACTAATGAAATCTCAATGAGCCATTTTACTCAATAAACTTCAGTAAATATGCTTTTAATATATAGCTTTAAATTACTTTAGGAGAATATCCATTGGGCAAATAATAACCAAACAAGCCTCTTGAAAATTATTTGGCTCATATGAAGTCTTCTATTCCTTTTCTATTATTTATAACCCATTTCTGTTAAGAAAAAGTCCACAAAGAAAAACATTCTTAAGAGGAAGATCTCCTATGATACAGGAATCCATCTTAGAGAATTCTTCACTAGCAAGTGCATTTTTCTATGCTGGTCCTTTGCTCTACCTATGGAAAATAGTACAGAAATAGTATTTTGGTTTCATTCAGTTTTTTTTTTTTCCTCACTGAAATGAAAAACAACTTAAAAGGAATCAATGCAAACAGAAGGGCTGTTTACTCATTGAGAAATGGACCACATAATTACTAAACTTTCTTTCAATTATTATCCTATGCCTACTCTATAAAAGGAAAATAAGTGATGAAGTAGAAGATTTTTGTTCTCTTTCTGAGTCACAGTACAAATTTGCATATCCTGCAATAAAAAATAATTACTTGACCACAGAACACTTACTAAATGTCCTCCCCACCTTTTATCTATTAATTTCTTTCTCAAGTAGTCTCAGAATTTTCTAAGACATTTTGGGAAATGATGGTTATAGGTTTAGAAGGCAAATTTATTTAGGCATCTCTAAGGTTCATGTTCTTCTGTGTGATAAACAATGCTTAAGACAGCTTAGTGGTTTGATTCAGTTTTGAAAATTAGTCATTATATGTTTGAACGCAAATAAAATATTAAATCACCTTCATATTGTATTAAATGTGATTAAGAAGGTAATGTGACAATTAGATTTCTTGGACAAATACCTTTGAAACAGAAGTTTGTATATTTGTGTCTATCCAAGAGATAATCCGTTAATGTATTAAAGTAATATTCATGTTATCTAAAAATCTTATAAGTATAAATTATTATCTAAGTAAACTAAGAAAATATTTTCCTGTTTCATAAATACCAAATTTCACTTAAATTATGCTGAAAACAGCTCTGCATTTTATATATACACACACACACACACACACAAATCCTCTTGAATTCCATTAGTTTTAGTATTTCTACAAGATAAACTGCATTTTATCAAAACTTATATTATTGGCTTTATTATAATGCATTTAAATTATTCATGGCCTTTTTTCTACTTTAAAAAATTTAAGCCACAGAACAAAAAGGTGCTAAATTTGAATGTTCTAGAATTTATAAATATCTCAAATTACTTGTTTTTCTCAAACTTAAAGCTCTTTATCCATTTTCAGGAACATGCTGATCCTAATTTAATGTGTTCCTTAAAATCATAGCCTACATTCTGGAAGTTATTTATTTTGATACAAGCCATTTAAGAGGATTACTTTGTGTCTTGGACTATGACTCAACAGTAGAGTGCTTGGGTTTAATCCCCAGCACCACACACACACACACACACACACACACACACATACAGGTTTACTTGTTCTTAAATCAATAAACTAAGTCTATGGTTATTTTGAACTTAAAAAAATATTTAATATATCGAGAAAGTTAAAGTCATATTGATTCAAAAAAAAAGTTAACATATACATGGACTTCTAATTCAAAGACCTAGCTGAACATGTCCAAATTAGGTAGCATCAAGCCAGTGAATGTGTAAGAGTCAGCATTTGCATGTACAATACAAAGATCATCAGCATACCTTCTGTGATTTCTATAGTACACTGCAAAGAGTAATAGTTTTGATTTTGCTCTTCCAGACACACACACACACACACACACACACACACAATGCTCTTGTGGTCCCAGAGTAACTTCATCCTCTAAACTACTTTGAACAAAGTACACAGGTTTGGCAGTGCTGTGATTCACAATGAAGTTGAATACTGTAATACATAAGACTGCTAATTCAGTCATCTTGTGAAATTTAAACAAATACTCTCATCTTGGAATTTTAAGAGGGGAAACTATTAAGCCTAGTACCAAAACTCAAGAAAGAACCTCAAATTTTGTGAAAAATAAAAATTTAGAAACCTATCATTATAGACTAGTGGAATTCCAAGACTTTCTTATTTAAATTCAGAAACTGCACTGGGTACTATTCCAAATTCCACTAATTTAATGGTTTTCTTCCATCATTAATTACATATTTGTCCTCAAGTTAAAATAAAAAGTACTTCCTTTAACTGAAATAAAAACTCTAAGTGCCAATCAGTTTCCTGAGGACCTCTGATGCAAACAATCACATCTGTAACTCTTTTGTTTGATTATTATGTCTTACAAACCAAGATCTATCTTGACATGATTTGGATATAGAAAACAAATTTATATTGTTCATATTTGTAATAAAATAACATCAAGAACTTATGAAATAATCATTAAACATTTGTATTTTATAACTGAATTTATTCTAAATCAAATCTTTTTAAAGTGCATATTAAATATTTTCCAGTTAAGAATTAAAGATATTTGTGCCAATTTGAGGCTTTATTTAAGAGTGAAAGAGTCCCAATCTCAAACTATTTCCTATTGAAGCTAACCAAATAATTTATAACAAAATAGACAAAATATAGAATTAATTAGTTTGTTTTCATAAAATACATGTAACGATAAAATAAATATACTCTGAATACTAAATCAAAATATTACTTGAGACTTTATTCTAATTGAAGCTCAACAAGTATATTACTTACATAGAAGAGACATATTTCAAAATTAACTATTCCCCACCAAACCACTGAAGAAAGGAAAAAAATACTTTTGATAGCTATCCTAAAAAATTCCATTTTACAAACATTTTTCCTAATAAAAGTGAAAAGAAGAGAGATACAAATAACACATATTAAATGATCAAAGCTAAAAGAGTCAAATTATGTACTTTCCAAATGCTACATTGATCATTTAGATATGAACCAAAAAAAATGCAATGAAGAAAAGGCAGCTATTTGCATACAATTACAAAACAGAAAGCATGATTGTATTAAATTTCAAGGTTCAGTGGAACATACTTTAAAAGTAATAATGATTTTGTTCAATAGTCAGAGAAATAAGTATGGAAATTATTAAATTCAAATGACTCATGAGAAAGAGTATGTAATATTTTATATCATATTTTTATTTTAAAAGGCAGTGCAATTCAGGAAGAAAAAATGGCTTGATTTTATCGAATGTTTAAGTCTATGTTCAAGATATATTAACTGTAAAAAAATTTTTTCAGAATGGTAACAGCTGTTAAAAAAGTAAAACCTATTTATGTGAAAAATTTTCAAAGTCTCTGCTGTACAACAGCACTGTTACTTAAAGATACAACACATTTGTATGTATATTAAAAGGATTTAAAGGGGTCATATTTTAGAGCCTGAAATTCCACTTTCCACGATTTTCCCCAAAGAAATAAGTCAGTGTGCAAAGATGTAAATGCATTTATCCCACCATTATTGGGTAATTGTGAAATCCTGGGAAAAAACATCCTAATTGTGCAAGGATAGGTGATTAGATATCTGCATTATGATACATCTGCAGAGTATTATGCATTCATGAAAAGTGCTGAGGGTGGTGTATTAATAATTAATAATCTATAAATATAGACAAAATTAAAGATATTGTAAATTATAAGTATAAAAAAATTAAGTGGAAAATGTGGAACTATAGTTTATAAACCATAACTATAAAACTATACATATTCATGAAATACATGCCCATGACCTAGACAAAAGAGAAAGGGAGTAAAAATATTTGAAGGTTTACACATTGAAATGTTAGCAGCTATCACTATACATTTGAAGTAAGTATAAGTGCTATTTGGTTTCTATTTGTTAAACAAAATTTATGCAAAGAAGTTCATATTATCTCCACCGATTTTTTCCCCCCTTTTTGTACCAGGGAATGAACCTAGGGATGCTTAACCACTGAAACACATCTGCAGCCCTATTTATTTTTTATTTTGAGACAGGTTCTCACCACGTTAGCTAGGGCCTTGCTAAGTTACTGAGGCTGGCTTGAACTTTTTTTTTTTTTTTAATTTTTTATTGTTGGCTGTTCAAAACATTACATAGTTCTTGATATATCATATTTCACAATTTGATTCAAGTGGGTTATGAGCTCCCATTTTTACCCCATATACAGATTGCAGAATCACATCAGTTACACATCCATTGATTTACATATTGCCATACTAGTGTCTGTTGTATTCTGCTGCCTTTCCTATCCTCTACTATCCCCCCTCCCCTCCCCTCCCCTCCCCTCCCCTCCCCTCTTCTCTCTCTGCTCCCTCTACTGACATTCGTTTGTCCCCCTTATATTATTTTTCCCCTTCCCCTCACTTCCTCTTGTATGTACTTTTGTATAACTCTGAGGGTCTCCTTCCATTTCCATGCATTTTCCCTTCTCTCTCCCTTTCCCTCCCACCTCTCATCCCTGTTTAATGTTAATCTTCTTCTCATGCTCTTCGACCCTACTCTGTTCTTAGTTACTCTCCTTATATCAAAGAAGACATTTGGCATTTGTTTTTTAGTGATTGGCTAGCTTCACTTAGCATAATCTGCTCTAATGCCATCCATTTCCCTGTAAATTCTATGATTTTGTCATTTTTTAATGCAGAGTAATACTCCATTGAGTATAAATGCCACATTTTTTTTTATCCATTCATCCATTGAAGGGAATCTAGGTTGGTTCCACAGTCTAGCTATTGTGAATTGTGCTGCTATGAACATCGATGTAGCAGTGTCCCTGTAGCATGCTCTTTTTAGGTCTTTAGGGAATAGACCGAGAAGGAGAATAGCTGGGTCAAATGGTGGCTCCATTCCCAGCTTTCCAAGAAATCTCCATACTGCTTTCCAAATTGGCTGCACCAATTTGCAGTCCCACCAGCAATGTACAAGTGTACCCTTTTCCCCACATCCTCGCCAGCACTTGTTGTTGTTTGACTTCATAATGGCTGCCAATCTAACTGGAGTGAGATGGTATCTTAGGGTGGTTTTGATTTGCATTTCTCTGACTGCTAGAGATGGTGAGCAACTTTTAATCCTCATGCCTCAGCCTCCCAAGTCACTGGAATTACAGGCATATGCCACCATACCTGGCTCATCTTATCCATTTTGAAAATGATGTTTGCATTATGATCTGATAAAAATGTTTTGAAAGTCAAAGTAAAAGGCTTTTTAAAATACCCATGTGCAATTATTCATTACTCAGTTTAATAGAATGACATAATTTTATTTGTTAAAGGAAGCATTTAGATATATTGATTGAAAGTATACATAACAAGAAATACTTCCAACTGAACAAAATAGACTTTTCCAACTTATGAATATCAATACAAAAATTAATGTTGTATGTTTTTAAAGTTTCCACATTAGTATTTTCCAATATAGGATGAGAAATTATGTAACAATATTTTTTAAAGGTATTCGAAAATCATCTGTCCACAATCACTTGCCTATAATGAATTTTCAGATATTCTTTTTTGGTGGTGCTGGGGATTGAACCCAGGGCTTTGTGCATGCAAGGCAAGCACTCTACCAACTGAGCTTTATCCCAAAGCCTCAGAAATGGTTATACTGAAACTTCACATATCATATACTAGAACATCATTTAAATGAGTACCACTTTTTGCTAGATAAATCTATAACTAAACGTAGATATAATATAAGGAATAATAAAAACTGAAATGTATTAAATTGAGAAAAACACGAAATAAATAGTTCATAAGACTTACACATTACGTGAAAATTATTTCAGTATTAGTACCAGGGCAAGCAGAGGTATTTAATTATGAATAGCAAGAAAAACATAAAACTGTGCAGATAACATAAGTTTTAAGAAATACTTATTTGCAAATCAATCAATTTTTAGAATTTTTCTATTGAGATCACTAGAAACTGACACATTTCAAATGAAAGAATATCATGTTGATTGTTTATAATGTGTTTGCTTATAAAATAATCTTTACTTTGCCTCCAAGAATTCAAGAAATTTGAAATTCATAGGTGCTAAGTGACAAATGGAATTAGATGAAAAATAAGTGCTCTAGAAATTAACAAAATTGTTATATTATTTGAGGCTCATGGTTATGATCTCTGGTCTTTTCAATTTGGTTCTAAACCTTAACAATCTATTTTAGATATTAAGTTACTTGTTAATTCATGTACTTGTGTGATGTTTATCTTTTAATTCCTACCATATTCATTAAATAATACTTCAAGGGAGATGCTACAGACAAGTTTCATATTCCTTATAGTCAAAAAGAAACACACGTGAACTACTTTGGGACATAAGTATAACCTAGAAAACAGTGTAATATTGAAATCTAAATGCATTGAACAGACTAAACAAAATTGAATCATTTGGAAGATTAGATTTTAGCACCAGTTTAGATTTCAACATTAAAAATCAGCACACATTTGACCCATGGGAGAAAATCAGGGTTTGTACTTGGAATGTGCAGTGGACATAATGAAGATAATCACTAAAGAATTGATGGGGTTTGCAACTACCCAGGTTCTGATTAATGGGTATATTTATAATAGGTAGCATTAAATAAAATCTTAAAAACAGCACTGCTTTAAAACATAAGAGAGAAGATTTGGATTTGAATCTTAGCTTAATAAATCTTACACTACCTTTCTAGACATTAAATTCCTTATCTGTAAAATGAATAGGTTTGAACCAGATACACTTTATGATTACCTATGCTGTAAAACTCTCTGGTTGGTTGATTTTGAAGTTAAGTGATACCTGGCATTTGTTGTGTTATATTACCATGCCAATTTCCTTAATTGAGGTAAAGTGATCTAGAAATTCATAATGTGTTTGTCTTGGGATTGCATTCATTAAAATACTCTTAATAAAATGTGGTGTGTGTGTGTTGTGTGCGTGTGTGTGTGTATGCCAATGTATTCTTTCATTCAAAATGGAATGAAGGCAGAAATTATATAAGGATACAAGGAGAGAAGGAAGAAGAAATAGAGAAAGTGTGAGCCAGAGCCTGGAAGACATAGAGACACAAATACACAGATTATATTGAAAAAAGTTCATTAAAGCAGGAACTTTAAAAGTTGATTAAAGCAATATTGTAGACAGTTATATTAGGTTAAAATACAACTGTTTTACCATATACATTTTTGTTGTGATGCACAGTGACATATTTTGGAGCAAAAACTACTAAGTTTCTAATAACTATTTTAGCTTGTTAGTCACAATTCCTGTGTCTTTGACATAACAAAATGTATTTTAGAATGTAAACTAAATTTTAAAATGAAAGTTCTTCAAAGAAGGAATACAAAGTCATTAATAAAATTTCTTCTAAGAAAAAGATTAAATTTTTTTTGGTGTAAGATGCAAATGAAAAAATTTTTAAAAAGATACAAATGAGTCAGATTCATTAGGTTAAAAAACTATACACCATTTGTTATATGCTTTAGAATATTGTAACTTTCAGTGATGTTTAAATATCTACATTAAGGGAGTTATAATTCACAAAGTAGCAAAAATTATTACCCTGTGCAAGTGCTACCCACATCTTGTTATGTTTTGATATGAATTAACAATGATACATTATTTGTCATCTGGGTCCAAATTAACATAATCATAAGATATATTTCAATTACATTCATTATTATACATATTACAAGACTATGAAGAAGGTTTGAAAAGAGCATAATAGACATTTAAATGCATTTTTATTTTTACATTTTCATTTAGAAGTAGAATCAAAGTATACTTAGAATTGACAATGTTAATTTAAAAATTATGTAAAGCTGAAAATATCCACATCATGTAAAAAATGAGATAAGACCTATGATGAAGATTATAAAACTGGGAAATTAAACTTGTGAAAACTTTTAGAGAAAAATTAAATTTTTAATAGTTAAATTAAGAAAAATCACTAAAACTGCTTGGACTTCCTGCCTTTAACATTTCTACACCCTTCACTGTATCACAGGTAAGGCCCTATTTCATAAGATTAAGGATGGGTTCTGGCACAGAGCCAGAATGTTTCAGTTTAAATGTCAGCTTCAAATGTTTCAGGCAAGTTATTAAAGAGATCTTGTACGTCTTTGTAGCTGTTATACCCTCAGTATCTAGAAGGAAGTCTGGTACATCAATATTTTGTGGATATTTGTTGAAAAAAGGAAGTTTTAGTAAGTGAACTCTAAATTGACCAGAATAAGAATTTTAGGAATCACCTCTCCTTTATGTAAGCTAATTATGTTGCATCATAGTTTAATATGCCATAAACATAACTAAGGAATAATTTTAGTATAGAATAGTCATATTTGCTGGATATGTGAATATTTTATGGAAGAATTTAATAGTCTCTGTCTTGAATTTTTATTTCAATCAATATATAAAGACATATATTTACATTATTAGCACACTAATCTAGAATTGACTAGAGCAAAAATGTATATTTTTGTATTAGAAAAATATTGAAGAAGAGGAATTTGAACAGTTTGAAGAATTCATGATTGTACTAATAATATTAGCCACCTACTACACACATTAGGAAAAATTTCTCTAACCTTTAACTTAATTCTGTATGAGAAAAATTATAGCTCACAGCCTTTTGCTTATTTTCCGTTTTTGGAATTTATTTGCTTGTTCTTGTAATGGAAAGGTTTTCATTTTGGCTGGTCATTAATTTTATTTTCTATAGATTATAAGATATATATATATATATATGTATAAATATATATAATGTATGTATAGCTCTAAACCCTCTTTTAGTAATAAGGAAATGGAGATGTGGAGAAATTAAGAGACTTATCAAAGATAATGTAGGTCTTAAGATCTTCATCCTTTACTGCTATACTGACATGTCTTTAGATAGATCAACCAGTAATAAAACATTTTTTTACTGTTCTTTTTTAAAAAATATGATTCTATTTTGCTTTCATATATGTTTAGAATTAGGTAGTTTGTCTTGGTTTTGGTACTACAGATGAACAACTAATGTGATCAATTTGTATACTCTAATGCTGAGTTCTATAAAAAAATTTCTATTTTAAAATAATCCCAGAAATGGCTATTAGCCAAACTCCACACTAGTTGACTGTTTAGAGATTACTGATATATTAAATGTAAGATTCAAAATCGTATTGCAAAACATATAGTTTTGCTAGTAACAAACATAAATCATAAGTAAAGAGTAAATATATTTGCCTGATAAAATTATCTTTTGGCATAATTTTAGTTCAGTGGTTAAAACAAAATAACTACAATTCTTTGATTATGTTCTGTGGACAAAATTCTGTAACAAGTTTTTTAAACATATTACTTTCATTGTTTTCACATTGCAAAATATATAGTTGAGTGTTTCTAATTTTACACCAGAATTTCTTAACTTAAATGGCTGCATATTTATATAATTTATGTAGCTGTTTCATTAAATAACATACCTTTTATTGTTGTAAATAGTACTTTAGTGAGCATTTTGTACATACGTTTTTATTTTGAATCTTTATTTCCATTGGATCAAAAGTCTTTACATATTTTAAGGCATTTGATTTATATGGCAAATTGATTTATAGCAAGATTATACTAAATTTTACTATCACTCTGTCACACCTTGGTTTTTAAAATCAATGAAATATCACATCTCATTTAAAATAATATTCGTTCATTTGGTTATCATTGAAATAAAGTTTTTCCAGGTAATTACTTTCAACTGCATTTTTTGATTAAGGAAAATGTTTATAGAGATCCTTCATCAATTTTTCTATTAGAGTTTGATGGAATATATAATTTATTTATAAAATGTGTTTCCCAACTCCTTGTGTGTTAACTGATTTGTTATGATCATTTTGCTATTTTCAATTTGATACCTGTCACATTGTAGACAGTATCTCTCTATCTTTAAATTTCCTGCATTGCAGATGATGAAAAAGCATTCAACAAAATACAACACCCCTTCATGTTTAAAACACTAGAAAAATTAGGGATAACACGAACATATCTCAACATTGTAAAAGCTATCTATGCTAAGCCCCAGGCAAACATCATTCTAAATGGAGAAAAAAATTTAATACATTCCCTCTAAAAACTGGAACAATACAGAGATGTCCTCTTTCATCACTTCTAGTTAACATAGTTCTTGAAACACTGGCCAGAACAAGTAGACAGATGAAAGAAATTAAATAGATACAGATAGAAAAAAAAAAAAAAAACCTCAAATTATCACTATCTGCCAAGGATATGATTCTATACTTAGAAGATCCAAAAAATTCTACCAGAAAAATTCTAGAATAAATGAATTCAGAAAAGTAGCAGGTATAAAATCAACACCCATAAATTAAAGGCATTTCTGTACATTAGTGATAAATCCTCTGAAAGAGAAACTAGGAAAACTACCCTATTTACAATAGCCTCAAAAAAAAAAAAAAACAAAAAACAAAAAACAAACAAACAAAAAAAACCTTGGGAATCAACATAACAGAAGAAGAGAAATATCTCCACAGTGAAAATTACAGGACACTAAAGAAAGAAATTAAAGAAGACCTTAGAAGATGGAAAGATCTCCCTTGTTCTTGAATAGGCAGAATTAATATTGTCAAATGACCACACTACCAAAAGCACTAATGCAATTCCAATCAAAATCCCAATGACATTCCTCATAGAAATAGAAAAAGGAGTAATGAAATTCGTCTGGAAAAATAAGAGACCTAGAATAGCTAAAGAAGTCCTTAGCAAGAAGAGTGAAACATGATGGTGGCATCACTAAACAAGACCTTAAAATATACTCCAGAACTATAGTAACAAAAACAGCATGGTATTGGCACCAAAATAGACTTGTAGACTAATGGTACAGAATAGAGGAAACAGAGACAAACCCACATAACTACAATTATCTTATATTAGACAAAGGAACCAAAATCGTACATTGGAGAAAGGATAATCTCTTCAACAAATAGTGCGGGGGGAAAAATGGAAATCCATATGCAACAACATGAAATTAAGCCCCTACCTCTCACCATGCACAAAACTCAACTCCAAATAAATCAAGGACCTAGGAATTAAACCAGAGACCCTGTGCCTAACAGAAGAAAAAGTAGGCCCAAATCTTCATCATGTTGTATTAGGACCCAACTTCCTTAATAAGACTCCAATAGCGCAAGAAATAAAATCAAGACTTAATAAATGGGATGGATTCAAACTAAAAAGCTTCTCAACAAAAGAAACAATCAGTGAGGTAAATAGAGCCTAAAGAATGGGAGAAATGTTTTACCACACCCACATCAGATAGAGCACTAATATCTAGGATATATAAAGAACTCAAAAATCTTAACACCGAAAAAACAAATAACCCAATCAATAAATGGGCCAAGGGAATGAGCAGACACTTCTCAGAAGATGATATACCATCAATCAACAAAAATACGAAAAAATGTTCAACATCTTTAGCAATTAGAAAAATAGAAATCAAAACCACTCTAAGATTTCATCTCGGGCTGGGGATGTGGCTCAAGCAGTAGTGCAATCGCCTGGCATGCGTGGGGTACTGGGTTCAATCCTCAGCACCACATAAAAATAAAATAAAGATGTTGTGGCCACCTAAAACTAAAAAATAAATATTAAAAAAATTCTCTCTCTCTCTCAAAAAAAAAAAAAGATTTCATCTTACTCCAGCTAGAATGGCAGCTATTAAGAATACAAACAATAGTAAGTTTTGGTGAGGATGTGGGGAGAAAGGCACACACATTGCTGGTGGGACCGCAAATTGGTGCAACCACTATGGAAAGCAGTATGGAAATGCCTTGAAAACTTGGAATGGAACCACCATTTAATCCAGCTATCCCACTCCTTGGTCTATACCCAAAGGACTTAAAAATACTAAAGGGACACAGCCACATCAATGTTTATAGCAGCACAATTCACAATAGCTAAACTGTGGAAGCAAACTAGATGTCCTTAAGTAGCTGAACAGATAAAGAAAATGTGATATATACATACAATGGAACATTACTCAGGGGAATAAAATCATGGTATTTGCAGGTAAATGGATGTAGTTGGAGAATATTATGCTAAGTGAAGTAGGCCAATCCCCAAAAAACAAATGCTGAATGTTTTCTCTGATATGAGGACACTGATCCATAATGGGAATGTGGAGGGCATGGGAGGAATGGAGAAACTTTAGAAAAAATTTAGATAGAAAAAATTTTTCCTTCATTGCAATTTTTAGGAGGGCTTTTGTTTTTTCAGAGAAAGGATCTTTTATGTTTTCATTAAAACATAATAAACTTGAGCTGGGGATATAACTAAGTAGTAGAGCATCTGCTTAGAATTCATGAGGCCCTGAGTTCACTCCCCAGCACCACACACACACACACACACACACACACACACACACACACACACACACTAAAACAAATTTAAAAACTTCCAACATAATAAACTCTTTAATATAATGGTAGTTCATTAAGGTTCCTAAGAAGTATTCAGCAACCAGCACAAAGTCACATCCCTAGTGAATGGCAGAACCTGGATTAGAAGTAAGGCACACCTATCTGACTTCAATGCTCTGGCTCTTTCCACACAACTGTAGTGCCTCATTCCTTATGCACAGGTTTGTTTGTATGACAGTTATCTCCTGATAGTATATTTGTAATGGATATAATGAAAAGAATTAGATAACAGAAAGAATATCTACACAACAGAATGCACGAAATTAAACAGCCTATTCAAAATAATTCTTTTAATGTATTTTCGCTAAAAAAACAATAGTTTCACTTATATAGTACTTACAATGTGCTAAACACAACTTAAGTGTTTTGCTTAATATATATGCTAATTTAATGTTTGCAATAATCTTTTGAGGTGGTCTTATTATTATCCCCTTTTAAAGATGAGGAATCTGAATGATAGTAACACTCTCCAGATCACAGAAAGTGATGGACTGATTAGGCAGTAGAGTTCCAAAGTCTATGCTTTTACACTTCTTCTCAGAGCAACATTTCTTACAGGAACAAATATTTCACCAATTAGCTGAAAATTTTAGGACAGAAAGTTAAGATGGACAGCATACATAAGTAAAAATGAATGCTATAGTAGTAAAAATTGGTGAATAATACGTTGAAAATTTAGTAGTAACATCTTAAATTCATGATTTATCATCCAACAGAGATAGACTTTTATGTCCACAAAGAACTAAAAAATAATGTTTCCGAAACCTGCATTTAAATGAGTTATTTATCCTGTAAATAACTATTGGATTCTGTTTGGGTATTTCTACTCTTTCAAGTTTCTAGATTTTCTAAAGTCTACCATTTGAATATTTATAGGATTTAGTGAATTGAAATTGACCACTATATTTTATCTCTAAGAGCTGTCATATAAGATGTGATATTTACATATATGTATGCACATATATTTTTCATGTGTAATAAAATATTTAATCTTAAACTTATATAATAGAGTTGATACTTTATGCTTCCTTATAAACAGAGTGATGTGTATTTTCTACTAAGATTTCAGAGTACTAGGGTTATGGTTTTCATGACTGAGAAAATCTTGAATATCACTGTCTTAGACTTTCATCAAGAATATGGAATTCATTCAAAATAGGATGTAATCAGTGTACAGAGAATATCAATAAAATGCACAGATTATGTAATAAGATTGATAAATTAATAATTGAAAGATTAGAAAAGTTCAAAAACAGTTGGAATTCTCACATCAAAGTTTGTTGCTTTGTCTTCTCAAACTGTAATACAAGTTCCACCACAGAAACCCAATCCCTAAATAAAATGTTCTATCTTTACACCATTTTGAAATGTTCAACCTCTGAGAATTCTGAACATCATTAAATCATGATAACCTAAACTCAAAATCATTCATTTTCATGTTCTTGGTAAACACTCTTTCCCATCTTCCATGGTAGTTACTCTTAACTGTATAATTTTTCACACCAGCAGAAACCCTGGCTTACAATCACTATTCTCACTTATTTCTTTTCATTATTTCCCATCTCCTTTCCCTTCCTTCTTCAATTTGACTTACATCTCTAACAACTTCATTGAAATCAGTCATGCAAAGATCATAAATGATTATTTTTATCATTTAACAACTTATTTGTCTTTCTCCAGAATTTGGTTCTGTTGATAGTACTAATTCTTAAATTGCTCTTTTTTATTGTTTTTTTTTTTAAATAAATGACAGCAGAATGCATTACAATTCTTATTACACATATACAGCACAAGTTTTCATATCTCGGGTTTTATATAAAGTATTTTGATACCAATTCGTGTCTTCATACATGTACTTTGGATAATGATGTCTATCACACTCTTCTTTTAATATTTGTTTTTTAGTTGTATTGACATAATACCTTTATTTCACTTATTTATTTTTATGTGGTGCTGAGGATCGAACCCATGGTCTTACACATGGGAAGCGAGTGCTCTAACGCTGAGCCACAACCCCAGCCCCTTGGATTGATATTTTTTCTTGAATTTTCCACTTTCATGGATATCCTACTGTCTTTAAAATATTCTTTTCAACAGTTTTGTGGATCTTATTCTTTCACACATTCCCTAAGTATAATTAAATATTGGTTATCCCCGAATTTCAATTCTTGGTTTGCTTCTTCATATATTACTGACAATTCCATTTATTTCAATGACATCATTTAAACGAGGAATCTCTGTCTCTAGCTAAGACTTCTCTCCTGAGTTTCGGTTTCCTATATCCAATGAATACAATTATATCTTTATACCTGAATATTCCAATGAACCTTAAACTCAACCCCTCTCAAAATTAACTCTATCTTTCCTGAAAACTTGTAAAACCTATGTTACCTATCAAATAGTACCACCATCTATCCAAAGATTACAATAACCTAACATTATCTTATTCTTCCTCTTCGGACATCAGTAATGTCCACTGGATGATTGATTTGTAGATTCTACATCTTCAAATAAATTCTCACATACTGACTGCTTCTACTATATAATTTAACAGATCATTACCATCCCTTAACTGATGTATTGCAATGTCTGCATAAATAACTTCTGTTTATATAAATCTAGTCCTTCTTTTACATACCTGCTAAAGTAATCTTTCTAAAAGTAAATATCTTACTTTATTTCCATCGCTTCACATGCTTCAATACCCTACACAATCTTCATGAATCCTATCCCTGCCTTCTTTTGCCCAAACTTATTTGAAGCATTTGGATATATTGCTTTCTTTGCCTTAATGCTGTCTGTACAACATTTTTTAGTTTTTAATATTCAACTCAATGGTCATGTCTTCTATGAAGTTTTTCTTGAATTAACATCCATTTTTCTTAAGGGGAAATAATCTCATTTTTCTCTTATGATTTCACTGTATTCTATAAAGGGGGAATTTTTACATTGTACTTACAACTAATTATTGCCTGTATTTGTTGGACACACACCAGAAAAAATCCAAAAGGATGGGGAGCTGTTTTGTTCATCCTGTTATTTTACAGGATGAACACCTGGAACAGCACCATATAACATGTGTTGAATAAATTAGCACTAAATGAATAATTGAGTTTCAGCTTAAGTCCATAAATCCTTTCTGTCTATTTTAAATGATTTTACTTGACTTTATAACTTTGAGAATATGTTGTCAGAATCATTCATACTGACACATAAACATAGCATGTTACCCACTCTTTTGATTCCTCAGTGATACTGAAAACTATTTTAGTTTTTTGGTATCTTCCATAGACTAGACCAAACATTGCTGAATTCATAACAGGGATAAAATACTTATAGAATTATGTAAATAGCTGAAAACAAATTTTAATGATAAAATAACCTTAAAAATAAATTATGATTAATTTATTATTAACATAGCTGACTTTCTTTCATGAACAAATGCATAAATATATATGTGTATATATATTATATCTGCAATAATCTATCTGGTTATGTAAAATATATATACATACATATTACATAAAAATTACTTGTTTTACTGTTATCCAAATAGGAGCAGCCGTTGTTAAAATTGAGCATATAAAGACCTTTAAAAGCCTGCAAAATTTAACATTGTCTGATATTAGAAAAGAATGAAAAATTATGAAATGAGTAAAAAATGGTAAAAAAATTTCTAGGACAAGTTAGATACGTGGAAACATAACAAAGAAAAGCAATAGAAGAGACAGACCTGCATATCTTCTCCTTGGGGAGTCCACTTCTTCTGTGATCACATCATGTAATGGACAGACATAGACAAAGGAGATGGGTGTGAGTGGATATACTCAAAAGGTAAAAGTGACACTGAAGGAAAGGATCCCAAATCATTTTGAGAAAGAATCCTGTGCATAGGTTTTAGGGAAGATATAATCAAATACATACCACACACAAAAAAAAGAATCATGTAAGGATTAATGGCAAATTACTTTAGCTACTATAGATGAGCAGAATCAGAAAAAATAAAGTTAGTGCACAAATAAAGAGTATCCAAAAGATTACAATTATTTTTGTACTGCCATTCTTGAACACTGATGCTGCAGAAAGATATCATTAGTAAAACCAATATTAGTTGTATGACCACATTTTCAAGCCGTTACTGAGGTCCATTGAAAATCTGTGGAAATTCTTTTAGATATTTAATTATTTGATGAAAAGAATTTAACTGAGTCATCATCAAAAAGAGCAGTCAAAATAGTTCAAAAATAGTTTCAAGAGATACCTATGCTTATTAAGTTTCCCAAACAAAACAGTGTGCACATGAAAATAAAGTATAGCCATCTGGACAATTTCACTGAATAACTTGAACATAGTAAAATATTATCATAAAATACTATGAACTAATAAATATAATATAAATCATTATGAGAAGAGTTGCTGAAATATATGGCTCTATTTTATTACTATAAATTCAAATTAACCTTCAATTTAAATAAAGTTTCTTTGGTCTGATTCCCTTTTAATTTCTATATATTCAGAATATTCTTGCAAAGACCACATTATAGATCACCAAAGTTTCTACGAAAATGTACCCATCCAACTTAAATATCTACTAAAATAGAGCACAAATTTTGGAATCACTTCTTTCCCCATTGCTAGTGAAGAAGTTCAAAAGGTAATTTATATAGTGATTTGAAAGTAAGAAAAAAAAATTCTGCAACTGAAGAAAACTGAAAAACCTAGCAAGTGAAGAAAAAAGAGTCCTTCAAAATATTAGTAATGTTAATATGATTAACTCAAATTAATAATGCAATACAAAAAGCAAAACATTTCCTATTTTAATTACCCATTTAGCCCTGAATCTGAGACCACAAAATTCTTAAATACAACAGTCAATTCTGTAATAGTTGTATGATGACTTCTGAGCAATTTTTGGAAAAAATGTTGGATTATCAATTTATTGAAATTACAACTCCTGAGAGAATTAGTTCCTATAACAAACTTATCTTTTATGAATAGTGAAAAAGGAAAAACTTTCTACTTTTAAGAAAGTAATAAGATGACCCAATATTTCTTAGGAAAAAAGAGAAGTTCTAGTATAAACTATATAAAATTGAAACATAAGTGACACATATTGAAGCTAAACGATATTCTTTTATTATTTTATATGCACATTTTTCACCTATTCAAAAATCAGACACTCATCACAATTGTATTCCAAACTGGAAGCTACTAATAGGATTGACCGCTAGGAAAAACAAAACAAAACAAAAATATACTGAAATATACTCATACACATTAAAATGATATATGCTTTTTGTTCTTTTCATTCCCAGTCCACCTATTTCTTAAAGAAGGTAAGACAGAATCATCACTGTTATATTAACAAAGGACAATGTTGATCGGTATCATATCTTGCTTATGGTTTACACACAGAATCTCCCTACCTAAACATTTACCATTCTACTAAAATAGTTTCTTCAGATGTTAAAATGAAATTGGTATGAACTGAATAAAATAATTACTTATATATACTCCATCTCTAAAAATACATTTTAATTTTTTTTTGCAGAAAACATAAGAAATCCACACATAAAAGAAGTTTCTTTCTCTATCAAGTGTTTTTCTGTATCTTGGATTACTTTATATACCATTGATGTAGATTTTCATCTTATAATAAAGATTACAAATATTAAATTCTTCTCAACTCTTTATTATAATAAGTAAGGGACACATGTAGAGTTCGAGTGACTTACCCAATGTCACCAAACAAGTTCAGTGGTAAAGCCAGATAGAAAAGATGGTTCCTGATTACCCAGTCAATTTTCTATCGACTAGATATTATAGGACCCAATAAAATATATGAAATAAAAAGTCAAACAAGTAAGAAATGAACAAAAAAAATCCTCTCATGATGTCCCCTGAACTGGACATTTATCGTATAGCATTTAATTAGAAACATTTTTAAAAAGAGGTACATGATACAGCCAGTCAAGTAATCCACCAATTCTTTCATTCTTGTAAGGAATATGGTAACACTTATCTCAGAACCAGTAATTAAAAGCAATTATAGATAATAATACAAAATTCATATTACTCATAATGGGATGAAAATGAAATGCCTTGACCACAAAACATTAATTAAAAGTATCCATTAAATCATTTTCCCATTGTTTATGTGAATATGATGTATTAATAAACAGATCACAACTAAGCTTGTGAAAAATATCTTTACCAGAAAAAATGTTAATGCAAATCATAAGATCTCAATATAGAACTATAGTTATAACAAGTATAACTATTTTGGGGGGGGGAGCTTTCTTGCCTTCTTTGTGGTTACAGTTTTATTATGTACTGTTTGCAATAAAATAAATCCTCATTTTGAAGGAGAAACTTACAATGGTTTCATTTCTGAAATTGTGTCTTACTAAAATGGTAACAAGCCATAATTATTTTGCCTGTAGTATTATAATGAATAGCAGACTTTAGTGAATCTTGAGAGAAGAGTTTCCCTTCTACTTTTCCCATCTCTATACCTTTCCTTTGATCCTTACTATGCCACAGTCCAATATTATACTTTTCAGTGCTGTTAATGACAATTTGAAAAAAACTCTTCTTTCTTTTAACTAATAACCATTTACAGCCACCTCTATATCCAGTAAACCAGAGTCTTCATTTAACCATGCAAGACCAGTGAAGAGTGATTAGGATAGTAAAAGTATTCTTTCTCTTAGGTATCCATCACTACCACAAATATGGCTGAATCTTTATTTTAGACTTAGCAAACAAAGACTTTGTAAAGAGAATGTAGTGTTTGTTTTTTGTTCATTATATCACATGAAATAAAAGATTTTCTCAAATCACAATGAAAGAAAAAATTTATAGAACAACCAGGCATGGAGGCCAATGTCTGTAATCCTAGTGACTCAGGAGGATAAAACTGGAGGATTCCAAATTTGAGGTCAGCCTCAGTAACTTGGTGAGACTCTGTCTCAAAATAAAAAAATAAAAAGGAATGGGGATGTAGTTCAGTGGTAAGGAGTTTCTGGGTTAAATCCCCAAATCAAAGAAATAAAAATATTTATAAAACACAATGAGTAACTCAGAAGCACTATTTCATTAATTACATTAAATTTTCTTCAACAAATATTTTAAATTTTAATGGAATAACAAGTTGCAAACTATAAAAAGTAAGGATTGATTTTTTTTAAGAGAGAGAGAGAAATAGAGAGAGAGAATTTTTTAATATTTATTTTTTTAGTTTTCGGTGGACATAATATCTTTATTATTTTTATGTGGTGCTGAGGATTGAACCCAGCGCCCTGTGCATGCCAGGCGAGCACGTTACCGCTTGAGCCACATCCCCAGCCCAGGATTGATTTTTAATAAAGCAAAATACCATAATGTTCCCATGCATGTTCATATACAAACACTCCTTCTCTCTACAAATATCTACATTTTGTTTTTTTAATTAAAAATCTACCAAAATTTTTATATATAAAATCACTTTCATTAAGCATAAAAAGTACGATAAGGGGAATAAATATAGTGTTAGCTGTTATGTAAAATTTTGTGTGAACCAAAAATTCTTCCCTTGCCAATATAATGGTTTAAGTAATACCATTTTTGAAATAAACATATTATATGAAGTTCAAACAAATGATAATCTGCAATCAACTTTACTTTAAAGGCAACACATGGTTGCCTGTTTACTCATGAGTATAGTTTTCACCAAGGGTATGCAATATCTATTTGAAACTTTGTTGCTGTGCTAATGTTCCCACCTATCACCATTTACAACAGGCATACCTTAGTCCTGTTACCAGATTTAATTGTGCTTGAGTTGATATTTATCCTAAAGGAGCAAACATTATGTTAAAATATTCCTAACACAATGACATAGAAGCCTGAAGATTTTAGGTAAGAAACAAAACATTTGCACATAACTAAAAGTTATATGAGTATGAGGATAATATGAGGATTTATTAAAGGTAATAGATTTTTAGATTTTTTTTTTTTGAGATGGGGAAGCTACTTTTCAAAAGAAAGCCTAAATAAACATGCACTTAGGAGGATCTCAGTGATACAAAGATAAGGATAGAGCAGTTTTAAATTTGTATATCTGCACTAGGTCCTAGAATCAGGCTCCTGTGTATAAAGAGGGAAGCCTATATTTACTTCTTAAGGTATGAGGAACATTTAACTACAAAATTTCATCAGCTGATTTATTTTATAAAACATTTACTTAATTTTTCTTACATCATTTTTCCCATTAAGAATAAACTATACTCATTCTGTAACAATCCAAGAATAATTTAAAAATACCTAATAATGACCAAGAATATAATCCTGATTCATTTTTCCAGACTGGATGGATTAAACTAGCATCAAATTAGAAGACCAGTTTAGAATGATACTTTGGACTGAAATAAATTGTTCCTACTTTAAAGAAATCCCAAATATTCAGGAATAAAAGGAAAAAGAAGTATAAGATATGAAAATACTGAAATTTAAGTATAAAATTAACAAAACACTTCACTAAATATTTATTTTCCTTAAAATAAATTTTATAAAACATGATCCAAGTTAAAATTAGGTAATGAGAAATTTCTAACTCTGCTATGATTATTTACTGTTTTTACTGATAGAAATTGCGAATCCTACTATTTCTGCATATTATATCAATTAACACTATGAATATCAAATTATTAACTATCATTATAAATTACATTAAAAATACAATATGGAAACATCCACATAGGAAAAAAACTAGAAATTAATACATTAAATAACACAATGCTAAAACTAGGAACTTATGCATACATTAGGATGCTATAAAGTAGTAAAATGTAACTTGACACTTCAATTATTTTCAATAAATAAAATATTATATAATCATATCAGACCCCAACAAAATGTTTCATTGTCCTTTTACCAAAACAAACAAATAAACAAAAAAAACCCCACAAACTTATTTTCAGATATGATAAAGCAAATTAAGAAAACTGTCATGGTTTCAGAGTAATTACAATAAAGGTAGGTAAGTCAATTTAAGATTTTCCTAGATATAACATTAGTTACACTTAGAAAACAACAAATCAAGGATGATAGTCCTCTTATAACTAGTAACAAACAATCATCAAACATACTGGAAATCATTTAAAATTATATTTCCAAGGAGATTCTGACTGTTCCAAGATCAGTCTATCCAAGAGTTTCTCATTTTGGAGAAATTTATAAAATTTTGAGTTTCAAAACATGCATTTAACCTGGAGAACTTCTTGTTTAAGTTAGCTTTCCTAACATTTTGTATAATAAGCAAAATATAAGGTTAAATATTTTATGTAGAAATATGTTCTTTTCTCACATACATTTCTACTTGTTTTAAACAGATAAACTCATAAGGCAAAAATAGTAAAATTCAATAGTACTGTATTATTAAAGACCATAATATTGTTGTCTGGAATCAGATTGCTCATTTTAAAAATTAACAACACATTATTCTTATTTGTGCATCATTGATTTATATTAAGAATGTTTTATTAACATTAAAGTCTAAAAGAAATCTAATCCACATTCCACAAGCGGAACAGAGATTGTGAAATTTAAAATTATATGTAGAATTTTTGTGTTTTATGCCCACACCAAAGACATTAATATGATGAATTATGTTATATCTCCCAAAGATCTTCATCTATACAGCTATCAATTAAGTTATAGAGACTATCCCTCTTGCTGCTAATTTTCTAAAGACATCCTAATTCAGAAAGGCTGATTTTTCTCTACAAAAAAAGCAGACACTCATCATGCTATATGAAATCCATCCAAATATCTAATTCATTTTCTAGTCTGTGTCTTGCCATTTAGTTCTCAGTTCTATCGTCTTATGCTTATAGTAAAAATTTTAACTCAAAATATCACTTTGATTGTTAGCATACTTCCCAGCAATGGCAAAACTCCCATGTATTATAAATATTCTCGCATAGAATTTCATAAAATGGAAAACAAATATGCTACTGATAAATAACCAACTTCAATCACAGGTTTGGATTCAAGTCCTTGTCAACTTTTTCTAATGCCACAATTTTACCACAATAAACTTCTGATAAGGAATATTTATCTATTCACAAATTCTCTTAGATTTGAGAGCATAAAAATGATATATTAGGTACTGATCATAATTAATATAGTATTAATATTATAGATGTACTTAAACATAAAATAAATAAATGATTCCAAACATTTCTTTTATAAAGTTCAGGCTCCTAAACATGTTGTTCAACTGCAATCAGCCCAACTTGATAGCCCATTATTTTTCTCCAATTTTATGACTCTGAAGTTTCAGTAATTAAAAATATTCTCTATATACCTTTTTCCTTTAGAAATAAACAAAAATATGGAACAATAAAATTTAACATTCATTTTAATACCTTTGTATATTTTGTACTTACTTGTGACATTTCAAATTTGAATTTAAAGAACCAATTTACCCAGAATACAGGAAAACACACAATTGCCAAAATAGAAAAATAAACAATTTAAACTATAATATTAATGCACTCTAATTAATTTTCCTTCAATTAGAAGGATTAACTGATAAAAAGAAGCCTATGGTATATGTGAGAATAAAAAATACATAAAATTTGATCTTTAAAATTTTCCATTTGTGAGATTTACAATTTTTTTAACCAAACATTGCATTGTTACATGATTTTAATATACAAATGTAGATATATATGTGGCCACAAACACACTAATGTATTAGATATGATGGCAAACAAGAGAAAAAAATAAGTAATAATTTATGACTGAAGGTAATCCATTTCATACAATAATATAGTAAGGAGAGAATTTTACAGCAATATTTAATTATATAAATCACAATACACAGTATCAGTTTCTATTTAATTTGTTTAATTTTTATAATTTGCTTAAATATATTAAACCAATTATGATTTTTTCAAATTAATTGATTCTTAAGTAAATATTTGAAAAAAATGCTTTTCTTAAAAGTCTTTGAAAATATTTAAATTTCCAATGTGAACTGTAGTTCATTATGTTTTCAATATGTACTGCCTTACTAAAGAGAATTCACGGATTGTCATTTGTGTTTTGCCATCTTTCTCTGCTCTATAGACAGGTGATATAAAGTGATAAATTTTTCAAAGTCCTCTATTCTCCTTAATAGTATCACAATTATAATTTCTTAATAACTATTTTTTAATTTGCCTTTGTATGTCAGATAAAGACTCTAAGAGGACAATTGTTTTGTCTATGATATCAACCCCAATAATTCACTGCCAAATGCAATTGCTCAAAAAAACATGAAGGCAATGAATACTTGTAAATGAATTTATACATTGACATCTTTAAAATACAGATTTTAGAGTTCTAAGACAAAATGTGTCACCACATAAAAATACATTAACACTGCTACTATATAGAGAGAGTCATTTTGAATAATAATATAATTAGTAAAACTCAATTTGAGTTTTAATATTTTAATAAAAAACTTTAGGTACTCTCATCCAATTACTTATTAAAAGTAGTACTGATTATTCAGTTGATTGATCTCTGCAAATTTTCATTTCTTTCCTTTTATTCCTCCTTTTAAAAACTTGGTTTTTTCTTATAGTTAATCAAATCTCTCCAAAAAAGAGAAGAATGAGTGAATAAAACAAAACACTTCATTTCAATTCACTGATAAAATTAATTGTGTAAAGTGACTTAGTGAATTGACAAAATATGCCATTCCTTCTACTTGTTATTGGAAGTAATTTTGGCTCCAAAAGTTGTAAAGAAATAATTATTAATATACAACTAAATACTTCAGTACCATTTGTATTTTTAAATGGGAATGGCCTATAAAGATAGCCTTTAAATCATACATTGAGCTTTTCTGTAGTACTATCTAGGGAGGATATTACCTCTCCATTAAGGTACAATCAAATATATAAAGCACATAATCATTTGTGCTTACATTAGTCATTATTTTCCATGAAGCACTAATATTAATAATAATAATCATATTTTCCCCCAAAATATCTATAAGTAATTTTCTAAACAAGTCTTGAAATACAGTATTTACCATTCTATCTACATGGGATTCACACACTATAAAGCTCACACCAAAATGAGAAAAATGAGGTACAACAAGGACACACACATTTGAAAAGCATGAAATGCAATGTTTATAGTCTCATGCTTTCATGTGGTTTCCAAACCCTGACAAACCTGGCTCAGATTGGTGTTTCTTTTTCGGCAATGGTGTGTCATCACTTATTGTACCATTCACCTTTTTCTGCTGGTCTTCCCATGTAACTTCTAGTATAAATCAAAAAAAAGGTAATCAGAGCTTTTCAGAAACAGTAGATAATGTGCATAACAAGACCTAAAAACACTTCAGGGATTGAAGATTTTTTTAAAAAAATTTCTCCTAATTCTCATATTACATAATATGTAAACATTTTAAATATAAGAGTGTGGCATTATTTGAAATATTTCTTGTAGATTTCAAAATCCAAGAAACTAAAATTTATTTTTGGTAAATTTCAACATCTATTTTCATTAAAATGAATGGGGCCAAGGTAGGGAGAAATAGTAACTAATGATAATTAAAATGGTTTGACAAAGTTTTTGTCTTTGTTTTTATTAAACAATACTAATTTATTTTAGAAATAAAATTTTTAACCATTATTTTATTGTGGTGAAATTAAATATTTATATGTAATTAGAGATTTTTGTGCATATACAGAGAAAATTCATGAATACACATGTATATATAATAAAAATGACTATTTTACTACTATATTTGGAATCTTCATTAAGTGACAAAATTGTATATGGTATGAAATAGTTCAGTAAAAACCTTGATAAAGGAATACAAAAATATTTAGCAGTAACAGCTTAGTTGAATACGTTACCAAACTTATCTCAGATTATTTAGAATTATTTCTAGTGTGTCATAACACTCATTCATTCAATAAATATGTGTTCAGCATCTGCTATAATCCAGGCACATCTAGATACAATATAATAGCAAATAAAATAGGTAATAATCCATATTCTCATAAAGCTTATATTTTAGTGGGAAAGGCAGAACTTATTAACAAGGTAAATAAGTAAAATATATTGTGATGTAGACATTGGTGATTGCTAAAAAGACAACCATGAGGTAGGTAAGAGGTAAATGAAATATCCAAGAGATGATGACATTTGGGATGAGCCAGTCAGGGAAGTCCTCTCCAAGAAGGCACCTTTTGAGTAAAGCACTTAAGGATATAAGGGTGGACATTCCAGGTAGGAATAAGCAAGTGTAAATAAATGCCCAGAGGTAGGAATAAACAAGTGTAAATGCCCAGAAGCATGCCTGATGTGTTACAGAAAAACACGGAGGTCACTGTGGATGGAGCAGAGTTAACAAAGGAGAGAGTAGTTGAAATCAGGTTAAAGCAGTAATGGAGATGAGATGTGAGGTAGTACAGCTCATGAAGTGGTTTGTTGGACTCATATTAAAAGATTCACTGGCCATGATGTCATCTTAGTCTCATAGTAGCAGTCAGAAACAATTATACCTCGTACTATTTCCCTTTCTTATTATTCATGTTTCTAAAGTTGAACTATAAGAAGACCCTAACTATATAATTCTGATTCCCATACAGTTTCACTATGCCATACATGGTTCCCTGGAAATTAGCCACCCTGAACCATACATAGTCGAACACAAACATTTTATAATATTAAGTTAAGCAAAACATAATGGGGAAGATAAAAATCACTCAAAAAATGGGGAAAAAATCCCAATTGCAATATCAAACGTGATTTTTGAATATATTATTGTTTTTTATTTGATTACTTATACTGTTAGATTCAACTACATTAAGTATAAGCATTTCCAAATTCTTTAACCTGAAATAAATGCTATTAATAATATGACACTATATTCTCATACAAGATAGACCATCTATTCCAAAGAAATAAACTTCTTGCTTTGGGAATATTAAAGTTACACCTAGATATGTAGGTTACACCCTGATTTTCCAACCAGTAAACTGTCTGATAAAGATACAATGTAGGATTTTCAAATTATAAGCAATCTGGATGAAGATGCTATATTTCAATCTAGTGAATAGAAATCTTCAATTTTTTTTAAAAAATTGATGAATCCCAAGACATTAGTTAAATCACCTTTAGTTATAAGAATAAGTAAATAAAAGAAAACCATTTGCCCATTTGCTTCTTGATCAAAGTTAGATTGTAGAAACATAAAAGCCAACAAACTAGTTTTCCCATATTGAGGAAAAATAAACAAAAATAATAAAGAATATATTGATTTTTAAAAGACTTGTACTTTTTATTATCTATCAATAAACAACATGAAAGATTTTACAAGCATCACAAAATGCATCTAAAAGCAAATACTACAGTTAAAATTTTAAAATGTTTGATAAACTCTGTGATGTTCCAAAAAATAGAAGTCTTGCTACCCTTGAAGGAAGACCGAATGTGTAGAAGTAGAATTTGTTTGTTTTGAAAAATCTGTAAATTGACAGTATTTTCTGAAGTCTGGAGAAAAAAAAATCTTTGAAAAATCTTCAAACATAACATACTTACATAACTAATTCCTCTCCCCCTCAGGACTGGGGATGGAACCCAGGGCCTCATGCATGCTCAGTGGCAGGCACTCTACCACTGAGCTATATCCCCAGCCCCTAGAGTTAACTTTTAAACACTTTCTTTGACATTTTAATTGAAAATAATGTTTTTGTAGACACAGTTTTGTTGACAGAGTGAAATTAGCAAATATTTGTTGAAAAACTATGACAAAAATAAAAAATTACAATAACTATAATACTTATAAAGACCAGCCTACAACAATGAAAAAACTAAATCAAATCTATCAATGATTGATGGAAGAGATATTCACATGTTACTAAATGGAGCAAAGAAAGGTGTCATTTAGAATATGGCCCTCATTGAGTAGGTGTATGACTTTAGGCTAGTTCTATAACTTCTCTGGCCTCTGATTTTTGTTATAATTGATATGAGAAAGCTAGTTCTGAAATATTTGTAAGGTTATTCCATTTCTAAAATTACGAAGTTGCTCTACTTCTTACCCTTCTAATTGATTAGTCAAAATAAACTTTGTGGAAGAGTACCAAAAACAGACCTGATAAAATTGAGATCCTGAGAGTTCAGAAGATTTTTCAAGAGTTTGAAATACAGCTATTATTATACCCTATATTTAAATTCAAGTGTTTATTTTAAAACAAAATTAAGGTCATAAAAAGAACAGATTGATTATAACACATTAATTCAACACTCAAAACAACAATAACAAAAACAACAACAAACAATAGTAAGGTAGTTATTTACACCCAGCCCTCTTGGAATTTATAAACTATAAAATTAAGATAAAACATTTAAAGTCATTAAAGCAAACAAGTTTGCTACAAGGAAAATGGTCAAATTGTCTGAAAGCTGTTTTAGTGACATTAAACAAAACTGGCAAAAATTTTGAGCTTGCAACACCTTAAAGAATCCTATGTACTGAAGGATCATTATAATTATTGAAAACTAAAATCTTGTCAGTTTTAAATAGTAAATTCCTTAATATTCAAATTTAAGTAGAGAGTTATCCAATGATATTGTATTCTTACTGCCAAAAAAGTAAAAATCAGAGATAGACTTTTGTGGTGACTGTTATTTTGTAAGACTATGTGTCAATTGGCTTTGATGAAAAACTAGAAACCATTTGAGTAGGAAAAAAAATGTTTTTTCTAATAAGATCATTTTTTTCACCAAAATTCTTATTGAATATTTAAAAATATTATTGATTAAATATTTAGTTGTGGGCCAGGTACAGTGGCACAAACTCGGGAGGCTGAAATAAGAGGATTACAAGTTCAAAGCCAGCCTCAGCAACAGTAAGGCATTAAGCAAATCAGTGAGACCCTGTCTCTAAATAAAATACAAAATAGGACTGGGGATGTGGCTCAGTGGTTGAGTGCCAGGTTCAATACCCGATGCCAACAAAATAAATAATAAATAAATAAATATTTAGTTGTGAACCTAGGTTTCTTAAATGTCATATGATTAAATTAATGTGTAATGAAAATTTATTTTTAAAATTTAATAAAATACATAAGAATTTTTAAGATTAGAAGTTCCTAAACAATCACTGTATTTATCTAATCACAAATTCCTAGATGGAAAAGCTTGGTGATTGATTTAATAATTATTAGACAATTATAAGACTATATAAATTGTGACTATATTCATGAAGACTTAACTATGGTGTTTTTTTTTTGTAAGTGATATTTAAGGAATCTGTATGTCTAAAAGTAACTATATTCCAACTAATTTCATCACACTAGGTAGCCAATCCTATATTAATACTACGACTTAAAGAGCACAAATTCCTATATTAGCAATATTATATTTGTATAATGCATGTTTCAATGTGTTTTAATATACAACACCACATTTGACCATATAAAACACAAAAGAGACCTTTTATCACCTAGTTTTTACAGATAAGGAAATAAAGAGCTAGTTAATAAAAACAGAATAGCTACCCTAGTTAATGATTCACACACATTGCCTTACTGGATGGATACACAAAGCAGAATGTTGGGAATGAAAGAAATGCACTGACTTCCCTTTCTCAGAAAGCCAACTTGGATTAAAAGTCTAGAGTCACAGAGTTGGTACACTGTAGAAACAGTTGGTACACTGTAAAAACCCACACTCTTTCTCATACCATATTGCATTCTAAAAATAAATGGCTTTTAATAGAGGAAAAATGACTTTAGGATTATATTTAGGAAATCAACAGTGAAATGAACTTGAACAAAGGTTGAAATCTGCAGAGTGAGGAGCAAAAGAAGAAACGTAAAATGAAGAGGAAAGGCCTCCAAAAAAGGAAAGGTAAATTAGGCAAATAATTTATAAAATAACTGTTTATAAGTACTGAATTGTCACAATTGATTCATTTAGGCTTGGGAATTAATTGTGAATTGGCAAAGAAAATCTTAAATGCTCTCTTTCCTTTTTATTCTAGTCTTTCCTGTACTTCAAGGCCACCAACCATTGAATACTGCAATAACCCAAATGGTCATATGTCTTCATTCCCTTCTCTTACAAGTCCATCCTGCTCACTGTTACCAGGTTACTTTTACATAATAGACACATATACAATTTCTAGAATGCCTAGAAATACAAGCATCCTTCACAATGAGCATCAAAATTTCTATTTTAGTTCCTTTGTAACCTGTTTGTTTTTCATTTTTCCCCACCTCTCTCCTCCTTTCCTTCCTCTTCCTTCCTTCCTCTTCCCTTCCCCTCTCTCTCCCAACACCTTTTCCTTTCGTTTCTTATTTATGAGGTTATCTATGTTCAAAATAATGTAGGTGACTACACATTGAAAACTATCCTAAAGGAACAAATATTTTTTTCAATCCATCCCATTGTGTTTCTAAAGAGATATGACTTTTTAATAGATAGGGTTTAATATATAATACTGACAATGAATTAATTACTGACAGTCAATTATGTTGTATCTGCTAACTTTCCAAAGCCAATCGATATTAACAAACAACAATAACAAATAAACAATGAATTAGAAACAAAGTTATCTGAGACATTAGATTTTATCAGCCATATCTTCAAAAGCACTTGTTTTCTATTAATATCCTTACAGTATATTTAATTTTACAGAAGAAGAAACAAAGACCTAAAGAAGTTAAAGACAAAGATCATAAATTTAGAAGAAGAAATGAACTTAAGACCCAAGCATCCGTCTTCCATTGGAGTCCTTTAAACACCATGAAATTTGAAAAGCCCCCAGTAGATTAAAAAGGTCATGCGTACTTTGAGAAAAATACTCTAAATGTGTATATTGAGTTTTACAAATGAATCGAAATGTGTAAGTAAATTACATGAATGTATTAGCGAACTATAAAGTAACTTACACCACAATACAATCCTACTTATTTCCATTTGGTATTGTTTCTTAAGAAAGCTATTTGATCAAGAATAGCACCAAGATTCCTAAAGAACTACAAAACTTTATATATAATATATATATATATATAGTCAAATATGATGATATATAATAGTTGGCTCAATGATCACAATAAAGTTTAATTTGATTTTAAGTATAAAATTGATATTTTTAGATTATGTGCTGAAAATACAAAATAACAGCAAGACTGTACTAAGAAATTATAGTAATAATACTTAACACTTATACATTACTTAATAGGTGACAAGTATTGTTCTAAGCAATTTAAATATATCAAGTTAATTAAGAAAGCAAATTTGTAATATACTCACACAGTAAATAATATTGTTTAGAATGAATAGAGTTTGCTATTATTATTCTTCCAAGGTACTTAGTACTCTACCACATCTTTCAGCATCCCTTTCCTTACAACTTGATTTTCTCTATTCACTTATTCCCATGAAGTTTTGTATGTAATAAAAGCTCCTGCCTCGGGAATATTTATATTTCAGTGTTCTAGAAAGCCTAAGAGCTTTGCATTATTAAAATTAGCTATTAGAGAATAGCAGAATATGAAGTACTATGATAGATAATGGGAAAAATATTTTAGGTTGAAAACCTATCCAAAACCCCCCATAACTTACCTTTCCTCTTTAAAGCTGACACTGAATATGTATCATAATCTGAATAACTTTACATAAGTTACACAGTACAGAATAATTTTATCAGGTAGGTTTTGTTATTATACTATTGCTCTTTTATTCTTGAGAGCTCTCCACAGAAAGGGATGTGTCTTATTCATTCTTGCATCCTCAGTGACTACCTGGACAGCAGGTTTTGGTCAAATTGAACTAAATCTTTAGCTAATGTCTTACATATTATAAATGGATGAAGTCCATGCAAGAAAAAGATCATCCATCTGAAGGGGCATGAGATTCAAAGTCTAGACTAGAGATATGCTACTATGTGCATTGAAAGTTTATTACCCTCTAGAATTCTGCTCCTTTATCTGTAAAGAAAAGTAGTTTTATTAAAAGATTCATAAGGTATCTTTAAACCTAAGTCTTGACTTTGAATCTACGAGCTAAACCACATAACACTGATAAGTGTCTTCGTAAAGTACAAGCAAACAGTTTGGGGCCAAATGGCTCTCCATAGCAAAGATGTGGACTTGGATTTATCAGATAAAAGGTGAACACAAAGATTCCCACATGTTCTTCATATGTTCTGTTCCCTTGATCTCTTCTTTCAGCTTTTCCATACACCAAATAATTTGACTATCAATATACAAGGTTAACAGAATAGCTCCAACTAACTGATTACATATCTCACTAATTATAGGGCAAAGGACACTACGTCTATTCCAAAATTGTATGTGAGTACTTCATAGCCTGACACAGAATAAAACTAACTAAATTATTTACTCCCTTTGTATTTTATCCTACGATAAGATGGTGTTAAGTCTACCACTCCATTCAACCCTTGAGCATTTCTAGCAAATGGTTACAGGTGGAATCATAGCTATCTTTTTAAATCATATTGAATATAAAAGTAGTAGAAGGAATATTGTAAATGCTTCTAACATTCATCTCTGGAATATCTCTGATCTATAAATGGGCTTTAAACAATTAAAAAACAACCTGACACTTTATAGTTACACATAAACATTACTGTGATATTTAAAATTAACAATAAATTCAAAGTCACTCTCCCAAAGAAGAGAAAAAAGGAACAATTAAGCAACTAGACTTCAATTATAGGTAAACAATTAAAAAATTGAAAGATTACATTAAATAAACATGAGTGTTAGCATATATAAAATGTACAGAATTCTCATTTTTCAAATTTTCATTCATTAATTTCTTTCTAGGTTCAATTACACCATACACAGGATTGGCATATACAACAACAGTGATTTTTAATACACAATAAAATAATAAGGTTTGTAATGAGTGTAGGTAACTGAGGCCCCAATAATCATTGTCAATGTGAACCTTTACATACAAGATTAAATGAAATAATAAGAAAAAAGAACAGCTTAGGAATGAATGACTTGACCGTATTCTAAGTCAACTAAAAGTCAGAAAAACAAGACTCTACTAAGGGAATATAGTTAGTTAAAATCTTTGACCTAGTTACCTCATGTGAAACACATCTAATCTTAACATGTCTAAATGCTCTTAAACATGAAATGGAAATATATGCTTAAAACTTTTTGCACCCTTATAACTGAACATTTAGAAAGACACATCTAATCTTTCAGATCACTGATCCATATAAATGTATATCAAAAGTTTCATTCCTAAGTACTAAGCAAAAACCATGAAGATCAAGAAACAGATAAAATGACAAATATGTAAATACATGTTGAAAGCTCATTTAAATTTTTGTTGCTTTATGGAAAATTCATATTTTACAATATATGATTTAATTTTATTTTTGCTACATTTCACCTTTTAAATAATATCCTAGCATTTGTATTAAGGAATAATTAAGACTCCAACGTAAGAAAAATTATAAATTTATTTTAGTGTTAATTAAATCTTACATGGAACATTGTAGACATTATTTATAAAAGATGAAGTCAGATAAGAATATTCTTAAGATTTAAGAGCTGGGGTTGTGGTTCAGTGGTAAAGTGCATGCCTAACATGCACAAGACATGGAGTTCAATTCTCAGCACTGCATATAAAATAAATAAAGCTCCATCAACGACTGAAAAAATATTAAAAAAAAGATTGAAGGTCATTTTGACTTAAGCACAAACCTATTCATATCTTAATTTGACCCAATAACAAGGGCCAAATGTTATGGTATAGAACAGACTGACATGTTAAATTAGTATATATAACTATATTTGCTTATACATTATTACAAAATGTATAGAGTCCTATTTTAATAGCATTTAGTTGTGGTAAGTTATGGAATTCTGTCACCAATAATGATAGGGAAACCAAATCTAAGTATTAAAAATCAATCATTTTTATTTGCCAAGGTAATATATTAATTCATATGTATAAAAATGTGAGAAGCCCATCAATATTATGTGTTAATTTTTTATGCTCATTATTCTTGATTTCATAAATTATTTTCTTTTCTATTTTAAAATACATTTAAACATTTCAATTTAAAAACTGCTGGATTGAAAAAATGTGTTTTGGTTCTGTGAATGCATATTAATATGACCACCTGTATTTTCCTTAGAATCTTGCCATTTAACACAATCAAAAAGGAAATCTAATTTTAGACCTATACATTTCAATAAAATAGAATTGGGTTAGATCAAAAAGGTAAGTCTTGAATATGAATTTCATGTTCCTGAATAAACAAAAATAGCAAAATTGGATAACATAACCTGGTAATAATAAATGTACTTATAACTACCTAATTGAAAAATGATATATTCACACACATTACAAATGATAATATAGAGTGTCTAATATATAGAAAGGCATTATTAACTTTATTTTTAGACTTGCCTTTTTTCCCATTATTAGGTAGGCTTGGTGTTTCTCCCTTATTGTCTTTATAACATTGAAAACAGACAACAGTAATTAATAATTGAGGTCATTAACAACCCAAATAAAAGCCAAGCACAACAAAAGTATGAAATCACACACTAAAGAAATAAATCCATGCACTAAAGATGACATGCCACATTAATGAAAACAAGAGTTAAGTGAATACTTCCCTGAAAAAGCAGTAAAAACAAACAAAAGGAACAAGGGAGTCATTTATATATTACAATTATGACTTTTAGTCAATTTAATAATTGATATAAGAAACAGGTGAGAAACTAACTGTCAGGTCCAACAAGTGAACTTACTTAGTTTAAAGAAGACAAAATTAAAGTGATGCTAACTGTTGCTTAAATCCCTAAACTAACGTTATCCTAAAACTGTCATTATTGTGGAAGCCAATTCATAAGCAGCATGAAGGGTTTCAGTATTTGTGAGAACTAGTATGATATACAGAAGTATGGGTGAATAGAAGACACTAACTGCCCAACTAAATAAAAATGGAATACATTCTTAATAATATTGCATTAAGAGGTAGAGCTGTGGCTTAGTGGCAGAGCACTTGCCTAGCTCATGTGAGGCACTGGGTTCATTCCACAGCATCAAATAAAATTAATATATAAAATAAAGGTATTGTGTGCATCTACAACTAAAAAATATTTTAAAAGAAAAAATATGCATTAAAATGTCATTCCTATAGAGTTCAAGGAAAATAAAAGATGTGCGGAATTCTTTCAGTTAGAGTATGAAATATTCAGAATGGAGATTTTATATACTTTTAGAACTATGTAGCTAAAATTGACTTTGTTTCCATCATCAGATGTACTCTGATGAATCATTTTTCTCATTGTTATAATACTAAAAAATTCTGTTGATAACAGCAATTTCAGTTTACAATGTTTTTAGTTTTAAAAACTTCAGACTCTATTCTGAGAATGTATCATGAAAACATATCTCATATACAATATGACATTGCCTTCTCATAATAAGAGAGAAAAAAGTACATAATGTATATTCTACTCATTATGACTAAAAAGTGATCAATTAAACATTTGACAAAAGTAGACTTGAAGTTATTATTCATTGTTTAAAATAAGTTAAATTTGTTGAAACCTAGCAGCTTAGATAAGAATCGGATTCAATTCTTAGTTTCAAATAAAAATAAATAAATTCATTATTTATTTAAATAATTTTGATTATATAATATTTTATGTTTTAAAATTCTTTCAATTCTGGCAAACATTCTGGCAAAAAGTGGCAAATATTATGACATAAGATGGTCATAAAACACCAGCCCCAAACAAAGGGTCATCATACCATTTAGAAGGAGGACTATATGGACACAAATTATGATTTTGAAAACATATTATAGTATTTGTTGAACTGGAAGAAGGAAGAGGAACTAGAATGAAGAAGTTAATTGTTCTTACTTTAGGAAATAATAATCTGAAAGAGATCATAGTCTCTAAAAGTTTGAATGGGATTTATATTCTATTCTACATTTCCATATAATTTACCTGTAATAGATTCAAAATCCTTAGAGAAGGAGCTAGAGCTTTCCTTGCCAACAGCAACACATGGTAAAATACAGTTTTCTACAAGCGGCTCAAAAAAAAGTTTTTTGAGTAATTAAATAAATGTTCTGAATGTAAATGAATAAGCTGGGGTATAGGAAAGGCAGACATGTAGGTCACAGGTACAGACCATAATTCTAGTTTGATTTAAACAAATCCAACCAGTTGAATAAATTAAATATTGTGAAATGTTGCCTAGACAGGTTACATAATCTCTCTTCATTAATAAAATTAGATAATTTATTATAAAATTAGTATTGAAAAGCAGAAATCTGTTCTTTACTGCACATTCATAATGTGGCCCAAAATCATGTGAAATCATTCATTTATTTTAAACACACAGACAGACCTGCCTTGACCTCTTCTCCCAGCTTTTCTACCCCTTTCTCTTCCACATGCACAGTTTCTTCATTAACTTCTGTATTTACATGAGTAAAAGTAAAGAAAAAAAGACTAGATAGGTATAATAATTTCTTTTAAATTAAATAAAACAAACAAAAACATTCATAATTGTATAATGAGTGATTATAAGGAGATTGATAAAGGAGTTTCTGACATGTAATTGCAAACCAAGTTTACTGTTAGTGAATTATCACACTGTCTGCTTTTATGATGATGGTGATTTGTAAAAGGAGAAATGGTGAGCTCAATATATTTGGAATATGTGGGAAACTAGGTAAAATATGCAAAATGCCTTGTCTATTGACATGGTATATTACTAGAAAAAATAATACTATATAACGTTCCTTTTGGAGAAACAAAAATGATATGACAAACTTTTATTTTTACATAATGGCAGTACAACAAAATAAGGGGAAAATAAAATAATAATGATAATGTCTTGCAATTACTGAATACATTACATTTTCCATATTGCTCTTATTTTATTTCTCTGACTTTCAACAAAAAGTAACTAAAATAAAAACCAAAATGTATGAATTTAAACTAACTAAATTAAAAGACAATATAAAATACTTAACCAAAATCATAAAGAGTTAAAATAGAACTTGCTAAACTTTTAGTTACTGAGGAGGATTAGAAAATAAATATTTCAATATTTTAATTCTAAACTAATGACATCAAAATACAAGTTCTGACAACTAACTTTTTAGGCAGTTCTGAGAAAATAATTTGATGAGATTTATTTTGAGTTATTTATTTTGAGTTACCACATATGTAATTTCAACTAGAAATTGAAGACCTCTTAAAGAGATAATAGATAATTTTCATATTTAAAACTAATGAAAATTACAGTCATGTATCTATTCAAGTCTCCATATAAACACTTACGAAAATACTTTTTAAAAAAATCATCCATACTATTAAGTTTTTTAAAAAAAGAAAAAAACTTTCAATTTCCTACTGAAAAGGATGAGGGAAGTTTTAGCTCATCTTTCTTTTATAAAATAAAAATATGGAAAAATTGCAACTGGAGATATTAAGGGAAAATTGTGGTTTTAATGGATTCTATAAAGGAAAAAAAGACAAATAGTAATTAGAATATTTGTTGATAATCCCTTGGAACCTTTATCAATCCTTATGTTCCGTATCAACAATATTATCAGTTTTCTGGCATAATTGGTATTACCAAAAAAAAAAAAAAAAACAGATCTAGTCTTATGTCAGTAGACTATTGCTTTACAAGATATTTAAATTAAAATTTTAGAAAATTGTGACATAATCTTTTATGTTTCTGACTTCATATGCCAATAAATGATGCTGAAACTCTACCTTTAAAAATCTTGAGGAGACAAAAAATCCATAATTATTGAATTTTCCTTGTGGAAAGTCATCTAAAATTTTAGGCTTCCCAGTCTTATGCAAATAATGGAGAATTATAGAAATGCTGCTCAAATCTTTTTACCAGGTAGCATAATAGACCTCTAATCACAACAGCACTGAATTGTTCTATTATGCTATATAAAAAAAACAAAAAGAACCACAAAATAGAAGTTGGTAGCCATTCAGTTACAACTAACAAGAACACATTTTCTATCAAGTTACATAAGGCAATAAAAACATTGCTGCTCAAATGCAAAGCATTTACAAATCTGTTACAAAAAGTCATGACAAGATTAGTTTAGTGGCACTTTATACATTATCTTAGGTAGCTTTGCAATTTTTAGATAAACATTTCATGCATTCATTCAACAAATATTTATTCTGGGCTTACAATGTGGGCATTATTCTATGTGTTGGACATTCATCAGTAAATAAAAGAGCCAACAGTTTCAGAATTCTATAATTAGTAGGGGATTTTATTGTCTTTTAAATGTAAATAATCCATGTCTTTGTAAATACTCTATATATCATAATTTAATATTTTATCTTGAGTCATAATGAAGGGTTTAGTACTAAAATCATAAAACTATCGTTTAACTTTGAATACTATAAGCAATCTTGCTACATCATTTATGTAGGAAATACAAACCACAATCACTATCTAATTCAAAAACTTTCTTTTGAAGAAAGCCAAATTTAATAATTAAAATATCATCATAAATATAAAATGAAATATATGATGATAAATATAACTAGACTATGTTTACATCCTTAATGACATAAACACAGACTGCAATTGATATCTTTGGTTAAAGTTTTACTCAAAATCTGGAATTTGGCCTAAAAAGGAAATTAAATATTTTCAAAAGAGCAAATATTTTCTACTCATTTAAAAGAAGTGTCTTTGCATTCTCACTTGATGAATCAATGAAATTTAACTCCTTCTTTTTATTTCCAAGTAAAATAAAAGTTGAATACTTTATCAGAATTATAAAACAAAATAATTTTGCTGTATATAAAACTATGCAATGAAGGGACATCAATTGCAGTTGGGTTTATTTTTGCTTAACAGCCCCCCAAAAAGGCTGTCGGCACAAAACAAACCCTCCTTTATGTACAGACCTTCATAAGGTTCTATCTCCTTGACTCCATTGTCTAGGGAAAACAAAATAAAAACAAAACAAAACAAAAAAAGGGAACCAAAGCACAGGGGTTAAAAACAACAGAAATCTCCAAAGGCATAGAATGAATTGTATATTAAAGAAAATTTAATGGTGATTAAGATATATACTTTTATAAATATGCATGTATATATACTTTTGCAAAACACACCCAGTTACCAAATAAAGGGATCATTTTTTAAATGAGGTTAAAAATATTCTGATATCCATGCTTTTAAAGGTCCTTTACCCAAAACTTTATAAATTTATAAATGTTTCAGAAGAATGTTCATGTTTGTCAGCAAATATTGCATCTTATGTAAAAATTTGAAATTGTTATAAACATCAGTACAACATGCATCTTTCTTTATATATTCATGATTACCTTTTTCTTGTACTCCAGATTTGAGAAGGATCACCATTGGTGTGCATCAGCTAACCAGTCCTTTGCAGTGTGTGAAAATTGATTTAGCTAGTTACTAATAAACTTTATGTAACTATCAACAATTACATAAATTTAGTTGTAGCAAAGAAATAAGTTTACTTTTAAAATGCATTTATTCACATTTGAAAAATGTCCAAGAGCAAAATTGATAGCTTACTTTACCTCCAAATAATATAAATTTTAAACATAGAATATATAATATTCATAAATAAAACTACTATAACATTCAGTAAGGCATAGCATTAACAAAAGAAGATAACTATCACAAAGGTAATAATAAAATCTTGATTCACCTTGGCTTCCATGTGTATTTCCCCTGTGATAAAATTAGAAATAAAACTTACTTCTCTCCAATGTTCCCTTTGGTGGAAGCTGTGGAAGCTGTCGGCCCCTTCGTCCTGCCACTGGAGTACTTGATGGGCTGGTCTGGACAGACCCAGTTCGAGGATGAGACCTACAAGATACATCATTGATATTCATTTTCAGTACAATGACTTAAATGCTTTTAATACATTTGGTTCATATGATAGCTGTGTAAGTGCTTTTTAAAAAGAGGTTTAGCTGCTGATTAAAAGGTTAGGAAAACAGAACAAAATATGGATATTTGAATGATTATTTAAATACCAAAAGATGTTTACATTTTTATGTAATATGCTTACATACACACATACATGCACACAAACTCCTATGATAAAATCCATGGAATAGTTAATGTAAATTAGTATTCTTTCTATATGAAAGAGGAGAATTCTGTAGCTCAAAAAATAAAAACTACTACCTCACACTTCTTTCTACCAGATTTCAAACTTAACATTAATCTTCCTCTCTTGATCCAAAGAGATTTTTACTCAGGCTTATATTAAACATCCCTTCATTAGAAAATATGAGACTACAAATAAAACCCTGAGTAATTCAAAATTCAGCTAAAGAAAACACTGGTTAATACATGATATTAGTGTTGACAGAAAGAAACTAAAATTCTACTTTTGATTACTGTCATTATGATGAACATTAGAAAAGTGATGTCTAATGGACACAAGTAATTTCTCATTCTGTAGGAGAAGAACGTGATAGTTATGAGGGCATTTACCCAGGACTCCTGATTAATGAGAAATCACAAAACAAATGCAGTCAGGACAGTTAATAAACAAATTACAATGGTAACCACACACTATTATATCCGCTGAATATAAATAGTGTGTTTACATTGAAAAGGTTAGTATTGACTGTTACTAGTGATCAGTCAAAGATGATAGAAGAAACCATTTAGCTGCTGGGAAAATAAAATGGTGTGCTGGTGGTGCAAAGGGGGAAGTTAGTCTGATTGATTTATCTTTCACCTCGATAAGGCAGGTGAAGGAGGGGCAGATCTTCCAGTCATTAATGAAGGCATCGACCTCATGAGGTTTGTATCAGGACGTTCAGTGGATCTGGAGCGGGTGGTGGTCCGCTCAAGGTGAGGCCGTTGTTCTGTTGATCTGGATCTGTGATATGGCTGTCTATCTGCTGCTTCACAATCCCTGAAACGTTAGTCAAAAAGCAGCTCAGTTGATCTTTGTGCCCTTCTTCTATTTGGTCATGATGCATCAAACCGATTTTGAGAAAGGTAATTGTTTAAAATTATTGAGTATGTTTTTAAAAAAATTTCCCCAACATATTTTGAGCAAAATCTCACTAAACTTCTTAAGAATTTCTAAGGAATCGCAATCTGTCTATAATAAAAACTCCAGTTGAACATAATAGGAGTTGCTCAGTTATAATCAATGAAAACCAAAACTGCCTGCTTTCCAAAATGAATCTCCTAAACATAACATGTGAACTGTGTGAAGTATTATTGTATTTTAAAGGAATTCAATGACTTTTCCTAATATTTTCAAAATAGTGAAGAAAATGATGTAAACATTGATTCTCAAGCCCCTAACACTGTTTATTAGTATACCAACTAAGATATAAAAATACTTTCAACACAATAATAATATTCTGATAAACCTGAACATTCAACAGAAAGATCAAAATGAGGTTATAGAAAAATAGGGCACCTTTGAAGTATGCAGCCATATTTAAACATGACCCCAAAGAGAAATCACTCTAGGGATCTGGTTAATCAGTCATCTACCTCAGTGTACTTTAGCTATACCAACCAATTCAAAATGTGTCTTAATTCACTGAAATAATGTGGTCTCTTTGACCACAAATAAATCTAACACTAAAACATAATGGTTGTTGAAAGAAAAATACTAAATTTAAATGACTTATCATTATTGATTTTTGTATTCCTGAAACCTAATATAATGCTTTTATACCTAACTTGATCAATAAATGCTTTCTAACACCAACCCCACAATTTGTAAGAAACCTTAAAAACATTACGTTTGGTCTAGAACTTAAAGTAGTATACACCAAAGTAATACTTCAAAAAATGTTATTATATTTCCACCCAGTTGTGATTACAAAACAAATATGCTTATATATTATAGTGAGTAAAACAGCATTAATCTCACCAGAACTTCCACTTTACCTATAAATTCTCTCAACCAGATAGTGAAAAACTACAAGCAATTAAAGAAAAAGAGAAAAGGACACAATTTCCCAAATATCATATAATTTTAAACCAGAAGACTTTAAATTAGAAGACTTTAGAAAGTAAATACTGGATTTATTTTATATCACATCCTGCAATCTCCTAAATTTTCTTTATATTTTCGTTCCACAAAAAATAAGAAATATATAATTATCATAATGTGAGATGAAAATAGGTTAATAAGTGAAACACAGAAGAACCACAACAGAAGTGAAAACTTTCCCAAAATGTATTTTCACAGTTAAGGGAAATAAAAGGTTATATTTTAAATTTTGGTAACACAGAGAAAGTCAAGATAGGCTCCTATAACCACAATCTGGTAAGAATAGGTTTAAATACGTAAAACTTAAAATTTAAAGCAAGACACCTGAGTTACCCAGTTTCATAGCAGAATCAACACCAGTATATAAAACTTGAGAATTTTCACCTATATTTTGAGTGAGTATAAAGTCAGGAATATATAAATAATTTCAAATAGCAACAACTGAGAAGTGTAAATAATAAGTAAATAAGGTTTAACATATTTTATTTCCTACATGGAATTCTCAAATTGTAGACTACATTTCAATGAAACGTAATTCTGCTTACTCACCTTATTTTACTTAATGCATACAAAATGTTCTAAAGTAGGTGGCCATTGGTGTTATCAAACTGCTAAAGAGTAAACTGCAAATAAGGTTAGGATCCCTCATTTGTAAATTTAAACCTTTTTTAGGTGAATAATCCAATTGTCTTCTAAAAGGTAATTTCATGGTCAGTCATGTTCCATTTTTAAATAAATATTCTATATTTTCTAATCTATGTTTAAAATAATTCAGATTTTTTTTAATGGATCATTTGCCTGGACTGATAGACTACTACTCTGCAATACCTAGTGGCCTCTATTCTACAATATTTGGTGAGGATACTGCTTAACAGTTCCCTCATTGATTTATACTGACCTATAGTACTATAACAATATCCACTATTGAAACAACTATCATGAAAACATATAATAGCATATGCAGATTCTGGTATAAGGATAAACTGACAATGGGCCATAATAGTAAACAATTTAGAATGACTTTGAATTTAAAGGTCAGTGTTTACTCATAAGAAAAAGTAAAAATGATTAATATTAAATTTTAGTACTCTTTTCAGTCATTTCTGAGGGAAATAATTTTATAATTATCTGACTCAATTGTGAATCATTGAGTTTGTAATAATTCAGTTTTGAATTATTTTTCCAGTCAATGTGGTTGTTTGAAAGAGATTTTCAACATTCTAAGGAATCTGATGTACCTCCCCATCAATTTTGCTGCTTTTAGGGTCTCTATTTTCAATGAAAGAACCAAGGAACTCATGCAAAGTTCTGGGGAAGAATAGACTTGTGAGCATTCTTTTTTATAGCTTATCATATCTACCCATTCATCCATCCATCCCAATGACATAACTCCAGACCAAAGTATGCTCAAAATAGAGTATCTGTGTAAGTATGAGAGAACATTAAGAACACTCCAAAAAAAAGAAAGAAAGAAAAGAAAAGTAAGTTAAAAACACCAATTGAAACAATGAAATGCTTCAAAGTAATATTCAGAAATCAATGACAATTGTCCTATATTCTAACTCAGAACCCTAGCATATAGCAAAACAAAGACATTCTGTGTTTATATTGTATAAGTAAATTTAACAGATTTTCTTTAAAACTAAACTTATAAAAAGTAAAACTACTTAGAAATTAGTTATTCTTTTCCTTTATAAAGCTGAGATATTTTATTTTTTTTAAATGGCTATATCTCTAAAGGATAAGTCTAGTCTCTTCTTTGTGGCAAGAAGCACCTTCCTTATGTTCATTCATATTGTGTAATATAGTAATCTGGTTAAGAGCAGAAGCATAATACTTTTGAAAAAATATCTTGAATGTTGTTATGGTTTAGACATGAGGTATTCCCCAAAAGCTCACATGTGAGACAATTCAAGAAAGTTTAGAGGTGAAATGATTGGGTTATAACAACTTTAACTAATCAGTGCATTAATCCCCTGATAGGGATTAACTGGGAGGTAACTATAGGCAGGTAGGATGTGGCAGGAGGAGGAAGGTCTTTGGGGGCATGTCTATGAGTATATATTTTGTCCCTTATGGGGATCTCCCCAAATTTCTCTCTCCTCCTGCAACGTCTTGAGCTGCTTTCTTCTGCCATGCCTCCCGCCCCCACCATGACATTCTACTTCTTTGGGGGCTCAGAAAATAGACCTTGCCATCTATGGACTGAGACCTCTGAAATAAAGTTTTATTTACTTTTCCTCCTAGAAAATTGTTCTTGTCAGGTCTTTTAGTCACAGCAACAAAAAGATGACTAAAACAAATGCCAAGCTATTTTCTGAGTATTAACTGCACAACTGAAGCAAAACCTAAAATATAACATATACTCAGAAACGTTAAAAAACAAGACACTTGGGAGTAATTAAAGAAATACATATATCATACTTTTCATTTTCATTATAATGTGCAAGATGCAAGTTTAAATATCTCAATTTTCAAAAGTTCTTGGTTATTTTAACCCTGCTTTGAATTTAAGAGAATTGCAAGACACTGCTGGGGTTGTGGCTCAGTGATAGAGCACTTGCCTAACATGCATTCAATCCCCAGCACCATGAGGAAAAAGAGAGAGAGACAGAGAGAGAGAGAGAGAGAGAGAGAGAGAGAGAGAGAGAGAGAAGTGGTGCAAGGCACAAAATATTCACCATGGAAATCATGGTAAATATGTAAAGTACTGTGCATATATAGGAATATGTTATTGTTTTGGAGGAAGATGGATTGATTTATCCTTGGGCATAATAGCACTTCTCCACTGAATATTCCTATTAAAGTAAAAGAAAAATACTGTATGTTAATTAAAAGTACATAAGGTTACTCAAAAATAACAAGAATTATAGGCTCAAATTAATAAAAATCTAAAATTAGAAAGTGATAATATAGACAACTGATGAGAGAAAGCAAGATATTATTAAAATCATTAATCACTCACAAAGCCTTCAGTCTTCATATCTCTATAGTTGCATTTTTAAATAGTTATATTTGAAATTCTAAGATTAAATATCAAGTTTCTCGAGAAAATCAGAGAAAAATTTAACACTGAATAATAGATATATTGTATTATTTGATATGCATATGTAAAAACATATAAGCTGTAAATATCCTGTGATCATTTTGAGTAGTCTATTAAATATTTATGGTTTTCCTTATAATTCAATTTTTATTTTGAAAATATAAAAATCTCATATTGACAGGATTATTTACCGAGCACAAGTAACATGCAGAAAATTAAAATGCCTTTAAAATACAAATTTTTAAAATCTCAAGGGATGGTGTAATTCTTATTTTTTGAAATAGTTACCATTTTCAGTGGATGTTTGAGATTAATAATGCTCTGCTGATTATAACAAAGCTATTCCACTACAGTACTGGCTGTACATTATTTTTCCCCAGTTCTTTAAAGATTTCATAAAGCAGCAAATATTTTAAAGATACCTCTCTAAAGGATAGAATTATGAATTGTTATTGTATTACATGAGATTATGTGATGTAGTATAGTCCTCACACTAAAATATGTGAGTTCTCTATTCAAGAAGTTCACTGATGAACTTCAGCTATTATGAATACAAACAACAATAAATATTAGTGAGCATGTGGGGAAAAAGGAACACTCATACACTGCTGGTGGGACTGCAATTTGGTGCAGCCAATATGGAAAACTGTATGGAGATTCCTTGGAAAATTGGGAATGGAACCACCATTTGACCCAGCTATCCCACTCCTTGGTCTATACCCAAAGGACTTAAAAACAGCGTACTATAGGGACACAGCCACATCAATGTTTATAGCAGCACAATTCACAATAGCTAAATTGTGGAACCAACCTAGATGCCTTCTTTCAGGAGATAAATGGATAAAAAAATTGTGTCATTTATTCACAATGGAATATTACTCAACAATAAGAGAGAATAAAATCATGGCATTTGCAGGAAAATGGATGGAGTTGGAGGAGATAATGCTAAGTGAAGTTAGCCAATCCCAAAAAACCAAATGCCAAATGTTTTCTCTGATATAAGGAGGCTGATTCATAGTTGGGTAGGGAAGGGGAGCATGGGAAGAATAGATGAACTCTAGATAGGGCAGAGGGGTGGAGGGGAAGGGAGGGGGCATGGGATTAGAAATGATGGTGGAATGTTGATGGTCATCATTATCCAAAGTATATGTATGAAGACACGAATTGGTGTGAATATACTTTTTATACAACCGGAGATATGAAAAATTGTACTTTATGTGTGTAATATGAATTGTAATACATTCCACTGTCATATATATTTTAAAAAATTAATAATAAATAAAGATCTGTTGACAACTAAAAAGAAAGAAAAGCTCTGAAATCAGATCACAATTTCAAAACCCTCCTTTAATCTACTTATAAGAGCATATTTTAAATGAATTACTAGAAATATTGCAAATAAAAAAAGGAAGAGTATGTGTCTCAAACATGACCATCAAAAAAATATTCTGAGTCTTTCCTTTGTTTTCCTATTTTTACAAAGAAGTGGAATGATGTTAAAGCAAACTTTCCATATGCAGTGCTGCTTGCTGTACTAAGGTGAAACATCAAAATTCCAGTCCAAGTTCCATAGTCAGAAGATTGATTCATATTCTCAAGTGTATGCATGAAAGTGCATGCACATGCACACAGACACACACACACACACACACACACACACACACACACACAATGTGTTCATTTTCAAGTATAAATTCTGCTTCAGTCACTATTGATCACATGATGTCCAACATTCAATACAAAACCAATGTAAACACAAAAATCATGAAAAATATGGCCCATTATTTTAAGATTCAAAGTAATCACCAGAGGCTGAAATATGTATATGATAGCTGGAACTACAAAATAAAAAATTGTTTTTGTTTGGATTTTCTTCAAGACTCTCTAATCCTTTGATACATATATCTATCCTTATGCCATTAGCACATTGTTTTGAACACTGTAACTTGGAAATAAGTTGTGAAAGTTGGAACTGTGAATCCTTCAACTTCACTATTTTTCAAGATTTATTGTTTATCTAGGACACCTTGCATTTCCATGTAAATGTAAGAATCAGCTTTTGCATCTCTCTCTCTTTTTCCCTCTCTCAAATACATTATTTAAAATAAATATACTTAATAAGTTAAACACTATAGTAGAAAAGATGGACAACAATGTGCATGAACAAATGTGTAAATTTCAGCACACAGACTGATTATAGAAGATAAAAAAGTCAAATGAAAATGTTAGAGATAATAGTAGAATATGCAAAATATTAGAAAATGAGCTGAGTCTGTTTATGAGAATATTAAATGCCTAATTAAGAGGAATAAATGGCTTAATTTTCAAAAAAAGAGATCAAAAGCTTTTGAACAAAGGTAATTATCAAATACTGAATTAAGAAAATTAATTCAGCAGTAGTGCATAGAATGAATCAATCTAGAAAAAGGCTCTAACCTACAGTAATAGTGAAGAAAACAGTGAAGAGGTTATGGATGACAAGCATTATAAATAACAGTATACAAAATACATACTATACATTATATGGAAAATGCCAATATAGAGAAGTACACAAACAGAATGTTAGAGATAGAAGGAATCTCAGAAATCATACAATCCAGTCTCTCTCATGTTAGTAATAAATAAGCTAAGACTTACAGAGACTTGGACAAAGTCACATAATTTGATGTCTTCTGAGTTGGAACTTGAATTGGACTTTCTGAATTTGAAAGTCCATCAACTTCACTGAAGTGTAAATCCTTGGTATTGGGGATATTTTTTTCTTCTTAATAATGTTTGAAAATCATCATACATTTTAAATGTAAAGATGTATAACACTCCCCCCCCCAAAAGCCAACCAACAAAACAATAAACATCAAAGAACCAAAAAAATCTTTTAAATGTATAGATTCAGAAATGAAATGATAAATCAACAGAAATAGATAAACTATGGACAGAAGTATTCTTGAAAGAAATGGTAGTGAATTCAGGTATAGACTTAAATTTATGAAGTGTTAGAAGAATACTCCTCTGTTGATGTCAAGTCAGAGAAATCTGTCCTTTAAAGACGAGGTGAAATTTGAGAAGTTACAGTTTGTCAGTAATATTTTAATATTCATTGACTCATAAAATTATTCATTTAGTACATTTAGGTTGAGTTCATATGATATGCCAGTTACTATACTAAGCACTAGAAGTTTGGGTCAAAGTCACAAGCATGACAGGTTATTAAAATAAGAAAGAAAGATCCAAACATAAGCACTTGAGAAATAGGGAAAAAGTGAAGAAAACAGAAAATCAGTCAAGGGACAGAGTAAGGTTTTAGGCTTAGGAACTGATGGTGTAGAGGCAGCATAAAAGTAAAAGTATGTACTTTTACTGACCTAAGTAAAAGACAGAAGAAAAAAAAAAAGAAAAGAAAACAGACCATTCTCAAGGTAGCTTGAGAGGGTGGCAGAGTATAAAGAAGATATTTATTTAGGAGATTTCATCAGTAATTTTCAGAAAAAATAAAATCATTAAATGAAGAGAGATTTAAATAAAAGAAATAAGAAATTAATGCAGGAACACTCCAGAGAAGTTGAGAGGGTAGAGACAAAAACCAAACAGAAGTTAGTTTCACTGTAAAAGAAAACAGTAAAGGAATAACAATGCAGAGAAATTAAGGTTAAAAAAAGAAGTGTATCTGGAACAGCATAATTATTTGGCTTTCATTGCATTTACTAAGAGTACTCAGCACTAATTTCCACATAAGGCATTTATAGGAAAACAATCTCCATTCCACACAGGAATCTCATTCCCATGACAGAGCTTGTTAGAATCCTTTCTTTAATTAGGGTTCTAGTTTTGGCCCCAAATATCTTGAGATAAGACCATCATTGCCTCTTCAAATTCCACAGCAACCCTCACCATTATTCTAGACCCAAGTCAGACATTTCCCATCATCCAGTTCTGACATCAAACCAATTTAAGATAACCTAGGGTATTTTGAGGCTAATTATTTCTATGCAAGTATCTCTCATTTTTGTCTATCATGTAAAAGGAAAGCCCTGGTGGCCCCTGATATCTTCTCTCTAAATCATCTCCTACATTCTGTTAAGTTATGTTCTAAATCTCAGCTGAATTTTCAAGAATCCTTATTCTATTGTTGACAAACTTTCTTATGTAAAGCTTTCTCCAGAATGTTTTGTGCATATTCCAATCTTATATAACATTTAGCTCAATTGTGCAGCCTCTGCTCTGTGTAGCTCTCATCTGCGTTTTTCACATTTCACAGTCCATAGACCCAGAAAAGGAGATCAGCTCCTTGAAGATACTTCTGACCCTTACTCTCCTGACATAATGTGCAAAATCCTTACTTCTCGTAAGGATGCCAAGTAGCTGTAACATCCACTATTTTAATTCAGATGGCTAGTAATCTATCCATTTTATAATTACTCTCTCCTAGTCATTGATAATTTAGGGAACTGGCTTTCCTACAGCTTCTTTATCCTAATTCCTATATTAATGGTAGATTTCAACACATATACATGAAGAAATTTGTTCAACATGAACCCCAATCTTCATATTTTTGTAAATTTAATGCTCCTCAATCTTCTACTTCAGGGGAAATATTATGGATCAAAGAACCCAATGAAACCACTCAAAGTCAGAAACACTAAACTCCAGCATCTCAAACTTTGATTTCAATCATTAATTCTGTAAAAGTTCTTATAATCTCCTCCACCATTCAACTGACCTTCATTTGATACTTTGTTTTCTTTGTTCCCTGCCACCTTCTTTGCTTTTCTTCCTTCCTTACCCATAGACTCTAGGAACTACTCTATGAACTGTCTCAACTACTTCCATACAGCATTTGGATTCCTTTCTAACAGTTTTGCTACTCAAACATTCATTAAAAGCTGGGTGTTGGTGACACACAGAGCTTGGGAGGCTGAGGAAGGAGGATCACAAGTTCAAAGCCAGCTTCAGCAAAAGTGAGGCACTAAGCAACTCAGTGAGACCCTATCTCTAAATAAAATACAAAATAAGTCTGGGAATGTGGTTCAGTGCTCAAGTGCCCCTGAGTTCAATCCCTGGTACGAAAACCAACCAACCAACCAGGTATTGTGATGCACACCTGTAATCCCACTAGTCAAGAGGCTGAGGCAGGAGGAACTCAAGTTTGAAATCAGCACTCTGTCTCAAAACAAAAATTTAAAAAGGCTGGGGTAGAGTGCTCAGTGGTAGAGTGCCTCTGGATGAAACCCCAAATACACTCCCCACAAAAAACCTTAACACTAGTTTAATACCAAAATTTGATTTCTCTCCTTTAACTTACTTAGCTTCTCCTCTTTGATCTATTTTCTTTTTTGTCTCAACCACAAATAATAGCTGCTTTTTGTTCACCAATTCCATCTGTTTAGCCCAATCCCCTCCAAAGTCCCCTAAGACCTTTCATCTAGCAATCTTTCCTAACACATTCTTTGCCCTAGCCTATGAAAATATGGGCATACAGAATTTCCTATTCTAAAAGAAGGAAACATTATTATTTGATACAACAAACTCCTACCTACTATTCTTCCTTCACACTTAGTGGATAAATTAATTTTCTTCTCTCCTATTCATGTCCAGACTACTGCAATCTGCCTACTACCACCACCACCCTTCTGAAATTCACATAGCTAAAAGCAACAATGGCTCAATAAAACCAATAGGCATTTTTCATTCATTATTTTTACTACTGAAATTATTTCTTCTTGAAATTCTCTATTCCTTTAATTATGTTTTTAATTCTCATTCTTCCTTCTTTACATAGTTCAGTAGTTCTCCTTCTCCTGCCTACCACTTAATTATAATGAATCCCAAGACATAGGAAAACTCCTTGGTTGTCATTTCATGGGTTGTTTCTCAGGTTGATTTCACCTATATTTTTACACCTACTTATCATTATTAGTGAACTTACTCCTAAATTTCTCTATGTAGTCTCGACCTTTGTTTAAGCTTCAAAATTACTTACTTGCTAAAAATTTACCCTTAGCCCTCTTAGTAGTTCTAAAACTGAACTTGCCTCATACTTAGACTGATTTCCCCACTTAACTCTCAACACCTATTAATATACCCTATGCACCCAGTTACTCAAGCTATAAGTTATGTATTTTTTGTGACTCTTCACTCTCCCTCAACATCCAAATCCCATTATTTACCAACTATAACTAATTTTAATTTATTGAATCACCCATATTCTATTTCTCTATCTACAGCCTTAATCCCTATTTTCTTTTCATACCTTTATTCTCTTCAAAATTAACCATCCAGATACTCTCCAAAGTAGTTATTCTACAGTGAATAAACTTATCATAGCCACCCCTTGATTAAAACTCTCCAAAGAACCTACAGCATCTGTAGTCTCAGATCCAAATTTGTCCACAGATTTTCCAGGTTTCTTATAATCAGGGTCTGGCATTTTAGATTCGTTTCTTACTACTTCATGCTTTGTGGAGAATACCCCTAAAGCACTAAAATATTTTGTTTATTACTTCTGTAGCTTTGCTTGTATATTTTTGGAAAAATGTCATCAACATCCCACCTTGTATCCACATAAATATAAAATAATTCCTGTTCATCTTTTAAGATAATAACTGAGTTATTTCCTAAATGAGACTTTCATATAAAAATCCATTACCTGATACCAACCATCAATGCCACTAATTCCTTAATATGCGAAGTATAGCTATAAGTAAAGATAAAACCAGGAAAACAACTACAGTATAGTAGTACATTTTAAAATATTAAAATAAAGAATATATTTTAATAAGGACATTTATTAACAAAGGGTAATATGATGTCCATTCTAAACACGTTTGTTCAAATGTTCAGTGTGTTTTAAAATGCACAATAAATGAAAAATAAGTTTGTACTGACTGCCATAACATGGCCAGGAGAAAAAATTTGGATTCCTAAATTATTTAATATTTATCTACTGAAGTAATAGAAAAGAACGTAAAAAAATATTTAAGTCTTTATAGTTTTGTTCCAAGGAGATAGTACTCATAAGTTTTCAAGTTACAATCTTGGCATAATGAGATCAGTGAAAACCTAGAAGCCTAGACTCATTTCCCCGCCCGGCCCCCGGGGTCGGGGAGCACACTAAGGATCAAACTCAAGAGCTTTTAACCAGTAATCAACTAAATTAAATTAAAAGGGCTGGGGATGTAACTCATCCCAGCCCTTTTAATTAATTTATTTATTTATTTATCTTTTGAGACAGGGTCTTGCTATGTTGCTGAAAGCCTTGTTAATTTGCTGGCCAGCTGAGGCTGGCCTTGAACTTGTGATCCTCTTGCCTCAGCCTGCAGAGCTGCGGGGATTACAGGATTACAGGCATGAGCTACAGCAGCCAGCCAAGCCTAGATACTTTTGATGGACGAGTCATAGTCTAGGAATGTCATCTTGAGTTTACTACATTCATTCCATTTAGAAATCTCTAGTTATCATATACCCAAATTATGACTCATTTGGAGCTATTAACATGTATTTATTCTCAGAAGGATTACCTCCAGAGGAGATTATATGCTACCTTGAAAACTAGACACTCAGAAAAGGGTCTCACTTTCTTTTTTCACATTGGTCACTTCTTATAAGTGTTCCAATTATTTTTATTCAAGTAGATGAATTAGAGATAATTTTGATATTTTGGGTTTTAGTTCAAAAGTGATTGTGCAAGAGAAAGATAAACTCTCATATTTGAATCTTATCAAATAAAAAGAACCATGTGGTAAGGGAACTGAGGAGTTTTCTGAGAATGAATTCAACTCCTAGATATAAAAGTAGGTAAGGAAAGGTGGAAACTTAAATAAGGAGAAGGTAGGGGCAAAGAAAGTGTATTTCTCTATTCAGATAAAAGAATAAGTGGGCTAGAAGTTAATCAAAGAATAAGAAAGAAACATGCAATTCTGTAGTCTAAGTGTGGAGTAATATTTGAATTAAGTTATCAAAGACATTAATTTCAAGTGATGATAAAATTCGGAGTATGGCCATGGGAGTGACTGTCTGAAATAGAATTAAGGGTAAAGCTCAATACTATATTTGAGATAGCTGAGAAATGAGTGGGTGTTGAATAAATCTTTCAGGGGAATGATGACATTTACTCAAACTGCTGGCAGTACTTGTAACAAAGAAGACTAAAGTCAGGTGCAATAATCATTAGTGAATAAAATAACATAACCAAAAGAACAACAGATGATAGAAATGTAGAAGGGTTAGGGGTTGGTTTTAGTTAGTTTTAGAACATATAAAAAAGGTATAAGTATAGGAGTAAAAGATAATAAAGACAGAATATTGTAGAAATAAATACAGGAGAATGACAGTTGACTAAAAAGCTTTATCTTCAAGAGTTATTCTAATGGAGTGAGTAATAAGTCAGCCAAGGACCTCCTAATGGATTAGGATGGAGGTCAGAGGAATAGATAATTTAGTAGAGGGAGAAACAAATGATCAAAGTAGAGTTAAAGAAAAAATCAAAGGAAGGGAATATTAAACTGAAAATTTAGTGGAAGAGGAGCAGGGCTTCAATAGACAAGAAATATATACAACCAGGTATTCTAATTCTCATTTTGGGAAGTAGATTCATGGATGCTCATTTTTTAACTATGCTTTAAAACTTACACATATTCTTTTTTTTTAAAGTTTGGACACGAATTTCTTTTTTAAAAAATATTTATTTTTTTATTTGTAGTTGGACACAATACCTTTGTTTTATTTATTTATTTTAATGTGGTGCTGAAGATCAAACCCAGGGCCTTAACATGCAAGGTGAGTGCTTAACCACTGAGCCACAACCCCAGACCTACACATATTCTTTTGTATGTATTAAAATAATAATAACAGCAAAAATACAAGAATAACTAAGGAACTTCATTTTTACAACATCTATCCAAGTGTTTAGTATAAGCTAGGCTTATGACTTTCTGCTATGTTGGAACAAGGCAAGTACATGTAAAATAGGCATGCAAATGTACAGAGGAAATCTTACAGTTAGACATTTGATAACCCTATTTTTTAAAACAAAATTTCCTATGTTATATTACAATAAGAGCGTCAATAATCTTTTGTTTCCTGACCACAAACCAAATCATGTCATATAAAGATAATTCATATAAATAGACCGATTAGGCTGAGTTTCAAAATTTGGATAAGATATGAAATTGATAACCAGTGTAGAGCTGATCAAGAACTAAGTCTATCTACATTAGCAAACTAAAAATCCAGCACAAAGCAAACAATCTACTTACTGGTAACAGAGACTAAGAAAAATGCAAAGTATAAAAAAAGTACTAATTTTACTTAAAATGGTACATGATTTTAACTTAAAATGGAATGAAGAGATAGCAGAGTAAATAGAATAAGACTAAAATAAGTAATGTCTCATTCATGCATGTCACCCACCTTAAGAAAAGATGTGAACAAGTGCCAGGAACCAAGCATATACCTAATTTTTAATATTTTTCATAAGGTAACTTGCAACCAAAAAATAGAATGTATCATATAGCAACAGTAAAATTATAGACAAAACAACAAATAAGTAAGAATTATTTAATTTTAAAGCAAAATAATAGAAAAAAGACAATGTGCAAAAGAAAATTAAATATATGTATATTAAATGTATATAAAATTATAAACATTATTATATAATTAAATTTCAAGGCTCTAAATTTTTATCATATTTATAGAAAGATCACAAAATTTGAATTACTAGGAAATTATTGTCAATATTATCTTTTACATTTCCTTGCATATTTATCCACATGAACGCAAACTTAGGAATTTATCCATGAGTTTTCATTATTGTTTCTAAATTCTTTATTATCAACTCTTAATTAGCTATTTTAATAGGCATAAAGGAGATCACACAGAGTTCCAAATCACTTTGCAACAATAGTTAGGGTGAGTAAATATGGCACGTAATTCTTAATCTATACTAAAGTGAGCCACCACCACATTATCATTGCCATTCTCTTCTCTGCTAAAGGGCCTCAAAAGTTGCCAGAAAACTGTCTTAAATTCCTAAAATTACATATAGCTTTGAGAATTTTGCAACTTTTAGAGACCTTCTTTCCCTGCTATTTTTTGGTCATCTCCAGTTTCTATTATATGTCAGGTAATCAATATTTCCTTGAAATACAAATCATATTTAAAGTATCAGAACTGTTCTCCCTGTGATTCATTGAAATACCTGCTTTGGAAAGAAGGATAGTGGTAGACTAGAAATGAAAAAGGATTTCAGACTCGGTATTCCACCCAGATCCAAGATTGTCTACTATGATCAAGGAATATATCACAGCCAGCTTTGACAAGGTAACCACAAACATCACTTCAACCTAAGCACTTCAAGGACAGTCTCCTCTACTCTGGATCAGGGAGACAGGCAAGCAGGTTGTTAAAATGTGTAAAAATCAATCAGTTATTTTTAAACTGAAAATAACCAGTGAACTCTGTTGAGGAAGGTGATAGTCAAATGCAATTAATTTAAAAAAGAATACAGTTATTCTATCCTTCTAGATAATAGTTAACTGAAATTCCTAGTGAACTAAATATTTAGAAGAATAAAAAAGATGATCCTAGTTGTCCAAAAAGAAACTGCATTTTTGATATTTTGTTATAATCAAATAGGTTATATATGTTTTTGTATTATTTTATAAAGGTAATATTTCTATGTTTCATTAAAACCATTTATGTATATAAAAACAGAAGTAAAGTGAATTATATTACATCAATAGACAGGAACATGCAATTCTACAAAGAGACTCAATTGTAAGAAAAATATACCTGCCATCCCTGTGATGATGGTCAATGGTCTGACTGTATCTGGAGCGAGGTAGAGTAAGAAAATGACTGCAAGCATGCCAGAAACAAGAATATAAATGAGACTCAGGAAAGAAGGAAAAAAAAGGCATAGTTTAATTTTAAAGTGAGATTCAAAAAGATAAGCAGATAGCAAGCAAAGTAAATGAAAATTGCTACTGGAATGTTTGCCCTCCTCCCAATGTGAATTGTAACATGGCAGTGCTAAAGGTTAAAGTAGCCTAAATATTCTAAAATAAAATGCAACAAAAATATAACAATCAGACTTTTAAAAATAATATTTCAAAATAAAAATTTTACCAATTACCACTCAAATATCTTCTACACCATTTGGAAAATGTTATACTATATAGATATTTTCCTATGTTTTAGGAGGAATGTTAAAAAGAGAAAAGTAATGAAATAATCATAAAGTTTAAGGAAATCATAAAAAGGGTAATAAATAATATCTATAATGTCTTAGGAGATTTTACAAGGTAATTATTTTTCCTTCAATCATTAATAATTAAAAATAACTATGAGGGCTTTAAAAATTCTATTTATTAAAAACAAACTGATTCACATTATTTTTATTTGATTATTAATTATGTTTATTCGATTTATTGGATACTATTCATTTTTCCATTCACTCTTTATTTTGTGTTCACTACATACTGTTTGCCTCCATTACATTTCATGCCTTACCACAACCATAAGCAACCAAAGCAACAAACTAACCTTTTTATCATCTGTATTGATTCTCTTCTTTTATGGCACTAATTTAAATTTTTCTACTTTCTTAAAACCTTTAATGGCAAAAACACTTAAACATGTCAGATGATCATCATGTTTCAGTAAACAGTGGAAACAAACCTTGAACTCTCCCAAGTTTCTTAATTCTATCTTTAAATGGAAAGTAAATAGGCATATATTTGTATTTTCCCTTGTCCTTATCTTCTGTACTAAAAAAGAAATGCCTCTAGTTGTAGTCCTTCTTCTCACATGACTTGACTTCATTCATTACTCTATTCTACATTCTCTTTCTCATCTACATAATCCAAAAGTAAATCCTTTGCTAACCTAGACTCCCTCTGGAGGCACTGTCTTTTATCACTTTCTTCTCATTATAAAACATCTTAAAAGACATATATCTATAATTTTTGTCATCATGTTCTAAGCTTAATGTAACTGACTTATGCTTCTATCATTCTCTTGAAGCTATTCTGTGAATGTTATCTGCAAAATCCTAAGGGAAAAAAAATCCCTTTAGTCTCCTGTTGATTTTTATCATACTACATTTATCTACAATATTAGACCTTGATTTTCAAACCTCTATTTCTTAACACTTTCCTGTTTTAGTTTCTTAAACCTTATTTTTTCTGTTTATTAAACACAGTATTTATCTAACATCAGATACTCAGTTAAGACTTTCATCTACATTATCTCATTTACAGTCTCATAATAACTCTTAGAGGCAGGATCTAATATTCCCAATTTGAATCTGAGACCATGAGGGCTCACTCATGGCCATGCAGTATGTAGCAGGGCTGGGTTTCAAACTAAGAGATTTTAAATTCAGAACTCAAGCTCTTAACATTTATATATGTGGCCTGGTTTCCCACAATCTGACTGCTTCTTTATCCATTTCATTTGCTGGATTCCCTGTCTCTGTATTCCTTATAGGCAGTGGTTTTCAAAAATTCATTCCTTGATCTTTGTATATCCCAACACATTCTTTCTAAATAAAACTATTTGGGTTTTTAGCATGAATGATTATTTTGTTTAGCCTTCATTTTTCTCTGCGTTAAACAGCCTATGTCCAACTGCTTCCTGTGTTATCCCCATGTTGGAGTGTCACATAGACAAATCAGGAAAACATGTTGATTAATGTGGCTTAAGTAACATACATTTTGCTATTGGGACATGTGGTGCTGCATTTGTGAAATGAGAGAATTGAAACAGTAGTTTTTAAATTTTTTTAAGAATATTACTTATTTTCAATAAAAATTTGACACTGAATCAATATATAGGAACCAAATAAAATCAAAATGACTCTATTTGGCCTCATTATGATCTACCATAGCTGACTCTAAAGTACCTATTCAGAACCAAGGACCACTTCATCTCTAAAATCTTTTAATTTCAAACCAAATTATTTAATTCCCCTTGGAAGTTAATATGATACTTCTGCTATTCCTCTTCTTGAAATCTCAATTGCAACTAAGGATTTAGATATTCATTTAATAAACTAAGTTATAAAATCTCAGAATTTAACTCCTCCAGTTCCTTATTTTCCACATTTAATTGACCTATAGGCTTTGCTGTTTCTGACAACTAAATAACTCAGATTTTTCCCATCTTTCTTTTCTCCTGCCACTACCTTAAATCAAGCTTTGAAATAAGCCTATCTCTTGAAATAAGCTTCTCGTAGGTTTCCCTACCTTCAGAACACAACATTCCCATGACCTAGACCATTCTTTACCTTATCTATAGAAGCATATGTGTAAATTATGCTTTCTGATTATGCAGGTACCTTAATTGAAATATTACAATATTTTCCAATATCTAAAAGTAAGTACAGATTACTTAAGAGTTCTAAACCACTTTCTGTCCCCATCTCCTGTCACTTTTTATCCCCCATATCACTTTTATCTAGATACAATAGACTACCTAAATATATCATGTACTTTCCTGACTCCAAGACTTGCTCATCACTCTGTCAATAATGCCCATCATTCCCCCTCTATCTTTGCTTTTTGCCTATGAAAATCATTATCAATCTTTAAAGTCCAGTTTCTCTTTGAAGCTTTCCCTATGAGACTCAAACAATTTTCTTTCCAGTCTGTTCCAAAATATTATGCTTTAGCCTCAAAGTCTTCTACTTCTTATAATTAGCCAATATATGATAATCTGTCTATCAAGACCAGAATAATGTCTTCAACTTTTTGCCCACAATGGCTTACTCACTTGATCAAGATATGTTTTACTAAGGAATAAAAACAAATTAACGCCATTTTCATGATGAACCTTCTCTCCCCCCAAAAAGCAGTGGTTCTCATAATCACAGAAGTACCCTAAAAATGTTAACAGAGAAATATAAGCCTATATAGAATAAGAAAATAAAGAAGTATTTTTAAATTTATTAAAAAGAATAAAATAACATCAAACTCGTGATGTTGAGATTTACTGCTCTTAAATAGGAATAGATTGTCTCCAAATACTATATAAGAGAAAAAGTATAAACTTCAAAGCTTGCTAAAGGTAATAAATCTATAAAATATGTGCTACATCATCACCTAGTTTCTAATATTATTCTTGAAGAGTCCTAATAATTAATTTTGTCCCAATAAAGCCAAAGAAGCATTAAGTAAGAGTCAATTTCATCAATTTATTTTCTCTTTTCTACTTTTAGTCATGTTAGTTCTTAACCTTACTGGTCATGTCTCTCCCTTAAGATTCTGTTAAAAACTGGAAATATATGAATGAACACACAATTTGCCATTCTGTTTTAATAAACCTTTTAAAATCCAACTAAGGTCCACAGATATATTAAAGGCCCCTTATTGCATCCACTTAGCACATCCTACACACATTTTACAGTTCTTCACTAATGATGTTTCCTTTTCTTCCAAAATTAAATTTTAACCAAGTACATTATAAAACCTAGGCAATTAATATGTATGATGTTTTAAATATGAATAATTAATTAAATAAACAAGATCTATTAATAAATAAATTACATTTAGGAAAATCTGGTTGACAATTTTTAAAAATCTGATCAGAGTAGTACTTCATAATAAAAGTAAAAAATAGAAAACTAATATATTAACTAAATTTGAAAAGGCCAAAAACAAAGTTCCATACTCTAAGAATCATGATTAAAAATATTTTTCAAAGAACTTGGGTTGGGATTGTAGCTCAGGGATGGAGCACCTGCTTCCCACATGTGAGGCACTGAGTTCAATCCTCAGTAACACATAAAAATAAATAAATAAAATAAAGATATTGTGTCCATCTACAACTAAAAAATATTTTTAAAATATTATTCAAAGAACTGAACTAGATTACTAATTCTATTTATAGACACATTTTCTTAAATAATAAACCTTTAAAGAAAGCACAAAATTTTCATGATTACAATGAATTATCCTTCCTCTGTATTAAATTAGGGTGCATATTCCCTTTAGGAATCACCAGATACAAAAAGTAGCACAAGAGGAGAAAATAATTCAATATTTCATCCATAAGAAAAAGTATAGCTTTTGAAAGCCATTTCCTACAACTCCAACTTAACACAAAACTTTCTGCTGTGTGCTTAATATTGTTTATATTGTGTTTACAGTTCCTAAATTGTACCTACTGTCTTGAAATATATTTCTGAAATGTAACAGAAATATTTATAAAGTGAAGTTGAAGCCTCTTTCTTCATTTACTTAACTCTATAATTATAAACTTTCAGAGATGTAAGGACCAAAGACATTATTCTTTTTGATGAGATAATTATGTGTATATGCTATATGTTTTGGTTGTTGGTTTGTCTGGGAGAGAATATAAAAATGGCTTAAGTGTGTGAAGTATCCCAGAGGTCAACTAATAAAACATTATTTATTTTAGAATATAAATCTATTAATTGAAAGTACTTGGGGGAAAGGGTATAAGGCAATTAATATTCTGTTGTATTATTTTCCCTATAATGCTAAATGTGTATTTCACAGAAATAAAACTGTTCAATATATTTTGGATTATGGGATAGATATAAAAATGTATACTGTGGGGTAGCTCTGACATGTTACAGAAATATTATCCGAGACTCTGCATACTCTAGTAGTGAACTAACTCCTATAGGCAAAGTGCTTTTAAAATGATTTCTAATAGTAAAGTCACATTATGTTCCTGATTGCAGTAGTTATCAAGATTTACCAGAGAAAGAATAATACAAAAGGGAGGGAAATGGCGGAAGGTAATATTTATAATTCATTATTATAACTAATATTCCTGCATACAGGTTTCTGAATTATTTGTAAAGAATTCCTTTACATTTTTAAACAAAAAAGAGTTTTGACTAATGATGACAGAGTGACATATGCAGAGATGCAAAGATCCAGTAAAATATTGACATAGAATTTTTTTACATCCACCTATCCATAAAGAATGTAAACACTGTATCTCCTCCTAACACCACTAAAGTTTAACCATAGTATAAATTAATGTCAAATGGTATCATTTCCCACCTATACAATCATAATAAAAGCCATTGTCTTCACACACAACTTTCCAACACCTGCCCAGACTGGACCTCTATGAGGTATGGATGAGTGTATTCTGATTCTAAATCTTTGCTCTTGTTCTTGACTGAATAAACATTCCCATAACTCAAAGTCCAATTCACATCCTCCATTCTCTAGAAGACTTTGTATAAAAAACGTGATTTGATAGATTTCTGAGTTTTTTTAAATTTATTAAGGAATTAAGTACAAATTATTTACCAAGCAAAAGAACTTTTAAAATGTTAAGAATAAATTTTTGGTGAACACACCATAGAATTCTTGATGAGGTGTTTAGGGGTATGTGTCACACTCTTTGGTAGTTGGTAAATTTACACAACCTTTTAAAGTTGGTAAAAATATTCTATTTTTATAAATAAGGAAGTCAATTGTCACACAGGTTAATTTTTCCAAAGATACATAGTAAGCAAGAGATAAAATCCTCTTCTCAAATCCAAGGCCACTTTGTTCCAAATCCCTCGAAAATTAGTGCATTCAATAAAACATTATTCTAGTCCATGCCATTAATTCATAGTGACAAGAAAGATTAATGTGTCTCTCAAAATACTTAAAGTTTACTCATGATCTCAAAGAAAAATCTCTTTTAGGCATTGTAGTCAACATTATTATTTATTGACATTAAAAATGCTATCCATGGAATTTTATGCAAGAGTTCTAGAGTATTCTTAACTTCTAAATAGTACATAAAAGTATAATGCCTTCACATATATATTATTATTTAAAATCCATTATTGTATTAGGTTAAAACAGAAATTAAAGACTCATAGTTTAATAATGTGATAGACTACACATATCTACAATATTATTCTTTTAGATCTTTGATTTCTGGATTAATGAATAATTATTACAGATAACTTAAAAATATCAGATTTTTTTTTATTTCTATTTAAATAGAATTTTGCTAATTTGAAAAAAAGGATTTAAGACATCTCCCAATTCAGAATATTTGTGATCTAGCAAACTATAGCATCATTAACAGAGTAATGAAATCACATGGATCAATTTTCTATAAAATAATCCCTTGAAAATTTTTGCTAAAATCTTGCAGTAAAAAATTTATACAATGAAAATTTTATTAAAGATATAAATTGGGTTAGACAAAAAAATGCATACTGCAGGAATATTTGGTATGACTATATAATTACTAGGAATTAATCACTAGGATTTAATAGCAATATTTTAAGGCAAATTTTACATTTCTTATCGTTAAATATAGGGCCATTTCCTTGAAATAATGATAAAATATTATGCATTTACTATGATACCATCCATTTTTGTTTATGCATACAATTCTAGAGATTGAACTTTTTGTAATCTTCTGCAAGATTTAGACCACAATTACTTGTAAAAATATTGAGTCCATTTTTTATTAAATGAACACTTTATATAAACTTGCAGAAGGCTTAAAGTCATTTCAGACATCCTCATTTATTCCTTCTTTTAACAAACCTTTAATGAACAAGGAACTTATGACTTTCTCTATAAATGATTTCCAAAAATTATGAAGCTTATTAAAATTTTCTTAGGCAATCAAAATACCTATTAATCCACCATAATATGACTGCTTCAAACTCCTAATCATGCCAACATAGTAATCCTTCTTTCACCATTATTAAACATAATAAGCATCACTTTCTATAGGTAGCATATCTATAACCACCCCTAAAGGCACAGATTATGATGAAAAACTTAAGTTAATTAAAAATAAATAAAAATATCAACTTTAATTTGATACTAATATTGATAATAACTTAATAACTTCCTAATTTTTTCTGGATTCCAAACACAAAAAAACAGTACTTGTCTGACACTACTGAAGATATCCTCTATCTCTTCCTTTGGAGATGTGTGCTAAAGCACAATGAAATTGTAAAAATGAATTGAATATAAATCTAGATTCAGTCAAAACATTACATTTGTAAATACTGACAGTGATTTGTCATATCAGTTAATTTTAAAGCCCTCAACTGTTCTTTCTAAAACTGGTTTAGTATATATACAAAAGGACATCTGAATTCCCTCATTATCATATTTTCTGAATAATAAATTCATCTTACTTTCCTCATCTTATCACCAAAGCATGAATTAGAGGTAATCATTTTCTTAACTTAAAAAAATTATTAATAATTAATGTAAGCACTGTAACATACCATGTTACTTCCAAGTTTGTCACATTTAATAGAGCACATTCAGAGAATTCTCCCAAACATAGCAATCAACAAGCATGATTCTTAAGATGAATAAAAGGTTTACTGAAAGCCATGAGGAAAAACCTGTTCATGAATCATGATAAAACGTTTCCTAAACAAATTAGATTCTGTCTCAATACTTTTATATCTGAAATGTCAAATTGATTTTTCTGATATATGTAAAAGACTTTAAGAATCTATTGTCTTATTATTTTACATATAACTATTGGTTTTAACAAGTAAAATGGTAAAACATCTTGTTTTTAATATGATCATAATAATCTATTGTGCAAATTCAATAACAACTAGTTTATAATAGGCCAAAATTGCAAAAGTAAAATGGTTTTTTCTCTCACAAAAAAATGTTGTTTATTTTTTATTTGTTTAGCAATGTGGCAATCATAAGAAAGACTGGACATAGTAAAAAGAATACATGGCTTTGGAAACTAACATAAAGGACTGCTTGAAATGTTCTCTGATAACCTTTTCCATTAGGTAGTGATCAAAATAAAGTTTAACAGTATTTATATTTACCTGTCTCTATCTGGAGAGTAATGGTCATCCATGATATGATGTCTATCCATTCGGCTAATTGTATTATAATGTCCAGTTGTAGTACGGGTCCCTCGAAGTCCCTGTTCCACATTCCTACTAAAACAGCAAGATCCATTAAATATCTCAATAAGCCATAAGCTTATATTACACTAAGAAATTAAGTTATTAATACAAATGGTAGAAGTAGACAAAGTCACTGCAATGTCAAGTACAATTATTTCGTTTAACCTCTGGGCAATATAAAAATTTTGTTGAAGTTTGAGAGTTAATTGAAGAGATTGCTGATAGAGGCACAAAAAGAGCCTAAATTAAGTTAATATCATTGGGGATAAGATAAGGAATACCCAAACTGTTAATAAATCACTCCCTGTAGCAATATTCAATGGTATATGATACGCAGGAGGAGGAATACATGTGTGTAGTTCAAATTAGTTCCATATTACACATATTGGTTTACAAGGCCTACAGGAATGGAGAAGAGATACCTCATAGGTGGTTGCACATGAGCTCAGAGCTCAGAACAACTCAAAAATCTACCTACTTTTCACCATCTCCCTTGGTAGCACTCTAGACAAATAACCACCTTCATGCATTTACTCTAACAATAGCTGCCTAAATATTCTCTTGCTTCAACCCAATTGACCATGACAGAAAGCAATCCTTTGAAACATAATTAAAGATCACAGCAACTCAATTTATAGAATAAAAGGTAAGAATTGGTTTTTAATTTTATTCTACATGGCATGTTTATCTTCCAACCTATCCTTTCCATAGTATAATAGTGTTACCTCATAGTGCTATTTATAGTGCTACCTTAATTGTTCTATAAGTTAAAATATATGCATGTAAGTTATATATATTTATTTTGCACCATAGAGTGTATTCAACATGTCAATTATTATGTTTGCTTAGTAATGAGTTTTTCTTTTCTCTTTGAAATGATTTAATTATCTGTATACATTTTTCCTTTCATATAAATTCTAGAGTGATATCACAGTTCTAAAAATTTCACAAAAATTTTTTATTGGTATTGCATTACAGATTAATTTGTGGAGGACTGACATCTTGATTATATAAAGTTACTATACCCATGAACTGAATTTATCTCATTTATTACTTACCTAAAGTTTTATATTTTTCCTTAAGGTCTTGTTAATTGTTAAATGAATCATTAGATATTTTGTACTTCATGTTGTTTTTAAGACTAGTGCCATATTTCTTATTATATTTTCTTATCAATTATTACTTATTTTTTCAAGTTGATGTATGGCCAGCTGTTTGGTAGAACTCCCATAATAATTAATTAATTAGTTAATTAATTCTATAAGGAGTTACCATAAAGACATCCAAACATCATGCTTTTTATTCATGGTTAGATTTAGTTAGTTAATATAAGATTTTTACACCTGTGGTTGTAATTAAAATTGTGCTTATAATTTTTTATACTGTAAAGATTGTTAGTGAGGATGATATTAGTTCCAGAAAGAGTTACAAAGCTTCATTTCTAAAGTTGAATAGAACAGAGATATCTGGTTTTGTAATTTGGTTAGAATTTATGTGTAATAACTTCTTAGTCTGAACTCTTTGAGTGGAAGGGAGAAGGGAAATGGTTTGTCTTTGACGTCTGTTATATTGATGTCATTAATCTTTCCAAATAACTAGTTTTGGGGTTCATATACACTCATATTTCTTTCTCCTTTTTCTATTTTTCTCTTGTTGTACCTCATTTTGTCTCAATTTCATCAATTTTGCCCTCATCATTAATAATTCTTTCTTCAAATTCCATTATGATTTCCTTTGTTTTGCTATATTTCATTTTTGAATGCTTACTTACTGAGTTTGCCATTTTCTTTTTTTTTAAACTGACATGTGAAAATGTCATATGTTTATGATATATAATATATATAATCATTGTAGAATGGCTACATCAAGCTTAAAAACATGCATTATCACTACAATTATCAGATGCACATGCATTCCTTTTTATCCTTTTATTTTTATTCTTTTTTTTTTTTTTGGTACAGGGAATTGAACCCAGGGGTACTTAACCCCTGAGCCACATCCCCAGCCCTTTTTTATATTTTGTTTAGAGATAGGGTCTCACTAAGCTGCTTTAGGGCTTCACTAAGTTGCTGAAGCTGGCTTTGAACTTGCGATCCTCCTGTCTCTGCTTCTGAGCCACTGGGATTACAGGCAAGTGCCACTACGCCCATCTCTTTTTTATTGTTCTGATGATTGTTCCTAATATTAAAGACTATTTTTATTTTTCTTATTTCTTAAGTCACCAATAAGTATCATTTATGAGTATAATTAGTTGTTACTAACTAGATACGCTAAATACTGATATGTGATTAAAGCTAATTCTTAATTAGAAAATAATTATGTATAAACAAATAATAAAATAATATTTAGATAATCCAACTTTACAAAGTAATTCTTATTTCATTTTATCCTCATTACATGTTTTATTGAATAGTATTATGTTTTTTGTTAAGTAACTTTTTTCAATAAGAATTTATCTTTAGGGCTGGGGTTGTGGCTCAGTGGTAGAGCGCTTGCCTAGCATGTGCGAGGCCCTGGGTTTGATCCTCAGCACCACATAAAAACAAACAAAATAAAGGGATTGTGTACAATTAAAATATAAATATTAAAAAAAGAATTTATCTTTAGAGATTATTAATGAAACTTCATGGTGAGTAAGCCTGCAGAACCAAATAAAATATGTGTACTATCTTACCTTTGTGGAGGAGGGACACTGGGTGACCATGATCTAGTCCTTCCTATAACATCTACTCGATGAGGAGAACCTGAGGGTGAACAATGGTTTGATGACATTACTTGTTCTGGCACTGATAATGTTGAGCTTTGAAGATCTCGACCATTGTGACGATAATCTGAAGTAGAAAAGATTAACAAATATAGTTATCTACACACTAAGTCCCTTGTGTACTTTATAATTGACTCAAAAACATAAAATGTTGATGAAGCTGAAAGACTATGTTAAAATGTAAAGTATAATTAATGAAGCAAAATATTAAGTAAAAATAACATTTTATAAACATATAAATTAAAAGAAATGACGAGTGTTCAAATATTAAAATAGTTATTATGTTCAAGGCAATGTGAAGGGTAGAGTAAAATTTTTATATATACTTACATATACAGTAAATCTTTTATATACATATATACAAATAAAAATTTTATATGCAGTTATGATCTTCCAAAAAAAAACAGTAAATTTAGTATCAGGTAACTGTATTTAAGTGGGTTTGTCTCTGTGTTTTCTATTGTGTACCACTGGTCTACATACCTGTTTTGGTGCTAATACCATGTGGTTTTTGTTACTATAGCTTTGTAGTATAGTTTAAGGTCTGGTATTGTGATGCCTCCTGCTTCACTCTTCTTGCGAAGGATTGTTTTGGCGATTCTGGGTCCCTTATTTTTTCCAAATGAATTTCATGATTGTTTTTTCTATTTGTATAAGGAATGATGTTGGGATTTTAATTGAAATCATATTGAATCTGTACACCTCTTTGGGTAGTATGGCCATTTTGACAACATTAATTCTGCCTATCCAAGAACATGAGAGATTTTTCAATTTTTTAAGGTCTTCTTCAATTTATTTCTTTAGTGTTCTGTAGTTTACATTATAGATGTCTTTTCACCTCTTTTGTTGATTTCCAATTTTTTTTTAGGCTATTGTGAATTGGGTAGTTTTCCTAATTTCCCTTTCAGAGGATTCACCACTGATGTATTTGATTTATGGATATATATTTTGTATCCTGCTACTTTGCTGAATTCATTTATTAATTCTAGAAGTTTTCTGGTTGGATTTTTTTTTTGGATCCTTTAAGTACAGAATCATTTCATTGGCAAATAATGATAGTTTAAGTTCTTTTCTTATTCATATCCCTTTAATTTCCTTCATCTGTCTAATTGCTCTGGCTAGAGTTTCAAGGACTATGTTGAACAGAAGTGGTGAAAGAGGGCATCGCTGTCTTGTTGCACTTTTTAGAGGGAATGCTTCCAATTTTTCTCCATTTAGCATGATGTTGGCCTTGGGATTGGCATAGGTAGCTTTTACAATATTGAGGTATATTCCTACTATCTCTAGTTTTTCTAGTGTTTTGAATATGAAAGGGTGCTGTATTTTGTCAAATGCTTTCTCTGCATCAATTGATATAACCATATGATTCTTACCTTTAAGTCTACTGATTTGATGAATTATGTTTATTGATTTCTGTATGTTGAACCAATGATGTATCCCTGGAATGAACCCCACTTGATCATGATGCACAATTTTTTACCTCATACTAGACAAAGGTGCCAAAAAATACATTGGAGAAAAGATAGCCTCTTCAATAAATGGTGCTGGGAAAACTGGAAATCTATATGCAAAAATGAAACTAAACCCCTCTCTCTCACCATGCAGAAAACTCAACTCAAAGTGGATCAAGGACCTAGGAATTAGATCAGAGACCTGCACCTAATAGAAGAAAAAGTAGGCCCAAATCACCATCATGTAGGATTAGGCCCTGACTTCCTTAACAAGACTCCTAAAGTGCAAGAAATAAAATTAAGAATAAATAATTGGGAAGGATTCAAACTAAAAAGCTTCTTCTCAGCAAAAGAAATAATCAATGAGGTGAAGAGACAGCCTACATTTGGGGATCAAATTGTTGCCACATGCACATTAGATAGAGCACTAATCTCCACCATATATAAAGAACTAAAATACTTAACACAAAAAGAAACAAACAACCCAACCAATAAATGAGCTTAGGAGCTGAACAGACACTTCTCAAAGGATGATATACAATCAATCAACAAATATATGAAAAAATTTTCAACATCTCTAGCAATTAGAGAAATGAAAATCAAAACTACTATAAGATTTCATCTCATTCCAGTCAGAATGGCAATTATTAAGAATACAAGCAACAATAAGTGTTGGTGAGGATATGGGGGAAAGGGCACATTCATACATAGCTGGTGGGATTGCAAATTGGTGCAACCAATCTAGAAAGCATGATGGAGATTCCTTATAAAACTTGGAATGGAACCACCATTTGACCCAGCTATCCCTCTCCTCATTCTATACCCAAAGATCTTAAAACAGCATACTACAGTGATGCAGTCACTTCAATGTTTATAGCAGCACAATTCACAATAGCCAAACTGTGGAACCAACCTACATGTCCTTCTACAGGTGAATGGATAAAGAAACTGTGGTACATGTGCACAATAGAATAATACTCAGCATTAAAAGAGAATAAAATTATGGCATTTGCAGGTAAATGAATGGAGTTAGAGAACAGGATGCTAAGCAAAATATGCCAATCCCAAAAAACCAGAGGCCAAATGTTTTCTCTGATAAGTGGATGCTAATCCATAATGGGGGTGATGGGATGCATGGAGGAACTTTGGATGAGGCCAAAAAAGGTGGAGAGTAGGCAAGGGGGTAGGAATGATGGTGAAATGAGACAGACATCATTACCCTAGGTACATGTATGATTGCATGAATTGTGGATAGATTTTCTAAACAATACTCTGTAATGTGAAAAAATATTTCATTGAGTATTAATCCAAATAATAAAAATTTATACTTTTTAAAAAAATACAATTCCTTTGATAGAATGGAAAAATAACAAATTGATTAGACTTAAGTATTTTGGGGGAAGAGATCTGAAATGCTTGATCAATGGGTACTAAGTCATAGTGACATAAGAATAAGTTCTTGTGTGTATGATAAGGTGACTATAGATAATAATTATCCACTACTTTAAAAAGCTAGAAGAAAGGAGTCTGGTTATTTTCACCGAAAACAAATGAGAAATGTTTGAGGGAATAGATATGTTTAACTTGATTTAAACATTATGCAATGTGTACATCTATTGATATCACATGATACTCTTTTAATATGTACATTTTTTGTTTTCATTTATCATGTTTTTAATTTAAAGTAGTACTCATATACATGAATCATTAAAAAAAATTTCCACTTTGAAAACAGAAGTCAAAGAATTCAGTTGTGTACTAAAATGGCATTAAGATGAAGAGCTTTCAGTGGTCTGAAGGAAAATATTTTGGATTTAAAAAAAAACTTATGTGGCTAAATATTTAAAATAGACAAGAAGTGAGATAATTAACTAACAAAGAAATAGAATATGAACAGAAAAAGAAATTGCAGGGGCTGGGGTTGTAGCTCAGTGGTAGAGCATTTCCCTAGCATGCATGAGGCAATGGGTTCAATTCTCAGCACTGCATATAAATAAAATAAAGATCCATCAACAACTAATAAAAATATTTTTTAAAAAGAAAGAAATTGCAATGACTTCTGAGAAGGAACCACGGGGGAAATATTTTTCATAACCATTTTACAGAGGGGTTTAATATATAAACCATAAATATGGAAAATATATTTGCAGTCTTACTTAAATCATGAATATATTGTTCACACATAGTACAAAAAACAAAAGCAAAAAAATAATACTTTAGTTTTTAAAAAGTGGCATATTGATACAGGCATGTTAATTGATTTGTAATATTAAGACTATTGTATTTTTTGTCAGAATTTATAGAAAGCATATCTTCTACCTAAATATGAGAATATTGGAAATTTTCTAACCATACGATAATGCAATATTTTAACTACAGTAGTATAATTTCAAAATGTAGCCGCACATGATACTTAATATGAATACAATAGAAAAAAATGCAGAAGTCCCATTCAAATATTTGATATATGTAGTTATGTTGGTGATATCAAAAAGATTTCAACTTATTTTCACAACTTTGCTTCAGTATAAAGAAGTTTCAATTATGCAATATCTCCTCCAATTTATTGTAAATCCTTTTTAAAGTTGTTTTACTATAAAAAACTTACAAATATCTACCTAATTGCCATCTTTCAAGAATATTCAATCTAATAATTTATATAGATATTCCAATAACTCTTTAGGGGTCCAAATTGCCACTGATTGTCATAAAAAAATTGTTTTAGGAAATGAGGAAGCAAGAGATTTTTCTCTATTGTTTTTATTAATGGTAAATAATGATGAATTACACTCACACTCCATTTTTAGTATTATAAAATAATTCTAAAATTCTTACCTGATACTACACCAATTCCATCATCACAGTCATAGTCAGAGACTTCACTATCACTTATTCTCTTTGACCCTATGAAGAAAACAACAGCAATAATTTAAATTGCTGATTATTTAAGAGGAAAAAACCATCAACCACCTGAAAATAAAAAGCTTTCAAGTTAAACACTTGAGAATAAAAAGTATAGAGAGAAGTAAAATAATTATGAATGAGTTCAACAACACTTATTTTCACACATATTACAAGATATGAGGATAGAGGTGATGAGGAGTTAAAAACTTACACAAGAATAATTCTGGGAATGTGTAAGACAAAGTTTCTAAATGGTTTAAAGCTTGATTTAAGTATGAAATAATTACATAAATTATTTGATACTGATTGATGATAAAGTTATTTGAAAAATAGGTATGTGCTGGGAGCAGTGGTACCTGTCTGCAATCCCAGCAGCTTGGGAAGCTGAGGCAGTAGGATCCAGAGTTCAAAGCCAGCCTCAGCAACTTAGAAGAGGACCTGTCGTTTAATAAAATATAAAATAAGGATGGGGATGTGGCTCAGTGGTTAAGCGCCCCTGGGTTCAATTCGAAGCACTAAAAAGAAAAGGTAAGTTGGTATTTTATGATTTTGGGACAGAAGGACCTAATTCTAGATAAATTTCAAGATAAAATTCATTTTCAAAAGCATTAATGTGTCTTTTCTTAGCTTGTTTTTCTAAGAAATTTGTTATATCCAATTATTTTTCATGCTCCTGGAGAAGTATAATTTAGAAAAGTCTATTTAAGATATTTGAAAACTTCCTTTTTTGTAAAAATTTTTAGCTAATTCTCTATTGCTTTAAGAAATGAATCATGCATAAAATTAATACATCTAAATTATGAATTGTGCTATTTTCTAATAGCCTAAGTGCATTAATAGTTATTTTAATTTAAGAACACTGTGTTTGTGTTCCTTACAAAAGAAATCTATAACAAAATTTTAAAATGCTAATCCTAAAATGGCATACTGGCATCAAATTAATTCAAGTAGGGCTTTGATGGCTAATGCAGATTATGACTTCATACTTAGTTATGAAACATCATGTACAGAAATAAACATATTATTGTCTACATTTAATTTTTTTTCTCCTATACGTGTCTCAGGAATATACATACCCTATACAATAGAAGCCTTTTGTTAAAAACATTTTTCCCTCTCATGATATTAGTAAGCATTTACTGATAAATGAAAACAGTGTTGCTGTTTCCAAAAATGACTTCTTTTGTCTTTCCTCTTACATTACACATTATTAAATAATTAGAGTTCAGTTTTATCAGAAAATACATGCTTTGTGGACTGAGAATATAGCTCAGTTGGTAGAGTGCTTGCCTGGCATGCACAAGGCTCTGGGTTCAATTCCCAGCAACGCCAAAAAAAAAAAAAAAAAAAGAAAAGAAAATATGTTTTCCTGTATTGTATATGGTATTTACTGTAGAGATAATCAAAATGTTCTAGGAAATGCCCTCCAATTTTGCAGCCTACTCTTATAAATACTCTATGTGTTTTTTCCCATTTCCGTTTGGCTTGTTTATTTGCTTGCTTAAATCCCTACACTTTGAGAGAAGGCAAAGTCTATTGCCAGGAGCCAAAGTTCTCATTTTCTTCTTAATGGCTAGGAAGAAGACAATGTGCAATTTAAAATGTGCTGAATTTAATCCCAGAGTTAGGGATTAAATCCAGGGCTGTCTGTATTCTATAAAAGTACTTCATCACTGAGTCACAAACCCGATCCAGATACTTGGTATTTTAATCATGTGATTCCACCAAATTGACTCTTATTATTTTCTTTCCACATTTTTATGTCATAAAGCTTTAGAGACAATCACATCAGAGGTATTTGTAGACCCAACTAATTTTGAAATTAGAATTATCTGACAACTTCCCAAAAGACTGGGCAACTTCCCAACGGAATGGGCAGAAAAAGATATGTAAATGAGGACATACATTCTAAATGGACTTTAGATAGGAGAGGAGTCACACAGATGGAACTATAGAGGAGAGAATTACAGAGAGTTGCTACTCAGCCTACAAAAACTTTTCATTTGGCAAATGCTCAAGGATGAGGGTAATGCTTACTTGACTGTACCTGGCACCAGTTTTAACTGGTACACATGGAACATAAAGATGACCAGCTTTTGGTATTAGCCAAAGATCACATCAAGAATTACACCAACAAAAAATGAAGTTCATTTTATCATCTTCAAGAACTGTCGTGTGTGTGTGTGTGTGTGTGTGTGTGTAGACAGGGAAGGGGTCATAAATGATTTTTAAAATCTGTTTCCTTCCATATCTTATGTTTATATTCAGATTAAGATTTTATCTGTTTTGATATTAATCCTGTAGAGGTTAAACATATTGCAATTATGTTCTCATTTTTTTAGTTTTTGTTCTTTGACATTGCAATGATGAATTCCTTAGTTTAATTAATTTATTAATATTTTCTATTAAAATTAGTGTTTTCACTATTTGTGGAACTATAAATTAGTACAACCACTATGGAAATTAGTATGGAGAGTTCTCAAAAAAACTAAAATGGAAACATAATATGACCCAGCTATACCTCTTCTCAGTATTTATCCTAAAGAATTAAATTCAGAATACTATAGCAATACATCCATACCCAGGTTTACAGCAACACAATATACAACAGACTAACTATGGAACCAGCCTAGATGTCTGTGAATGGATGAATGAATAAAGACAATGTGGCATACATACAAAATGGAGTTTTATTCAGCCATATGAAAAATGAAATTATGTCATTCGCAGGACCAAGGATGGAACCTGAGAACATTGTTAAGTGAAATAAGCCAAACTCAGAAAGTCAAGGGCTCTATGTTTTCTCTCCTATTTGGAAGCAACAGAGGAAAAAGGAAAAGAATGATGGTGGGAGATCTCATGATAATCAAAGGAAGATCAGTAGAGGAAAGAGACCTGGGAGAGGGAAGAGGGAAAGGAAAGGGAAAAAAATGTGAAATGAAGAGTGTTCAAATTATACAGTTATATTGTAAATATATTGAACATGTAACAATAAATCCTACCATTATGTAAAATTGTAGTATACCAATTAAATTATGGACAAAAATTAGTGTTTTCAATATTTGAAAAAAATCTTTCCTGACCTTATAAGCAGAGAATTAGACTCCTTCATTTTCTTCTGGAAAGTTTAAAAATTTTGATTTTTGCATTTATATTTTCATTCATCTTAAAATGAGTTTGCATACAGAGTGAGATACAGATTCAATTTAGTTTTCCATAGGGATAGCACATATCTCAGAATTATTTTTTTATTATTCACCACTTTCCCATTTAACTGTGATCGTACCTCAGTCATACATCTCATCTGCAAGTATCTTTCAGATGCTCTATTTTTTTGTTGTAAAGGCTGTATATCTATAAACCAACAATTCATTATCTATGTTACTCTGACATATGCTGAAAAGAACATCAATCCACATTATTATTTGAGTCTTGGATTTTGTCCCTTTGCTCTTCCATATAAAGTTTAGATTTAGATTACCAAATTGACAATGAAATGTCGTACTTTATAGCATTGTTTTGCTAGGCATGTACATGGTATCTTTCCCATTTGCATTGTTTTAAGGTCTTACTATGAAATTTCAAATTTTGACCAACAATATTTTCCCTATTTAGTTCATGTGTCCTTTGTCTACTGCTATTAGAAACATTCTTAAAAAATGATCTTTTCTAATAATTGCTCAAATACAGACATGTAATATCCAACCATATTATGGGTCTATCTTTTTATTACTAGTGCTGTGATTATTGTTTGATTTGATTTTTCCTTATAGAAAATCTTTTTCCCTGGGCTGGGGATGTGGCTCAAGTGGTAACGTGCTCGCCTGGCACGTGCAGGGTGCTGGGTTCGATCCTCAGCACCACATAAAAATAAAATAAAGATGTTGTGAACACCGCAAACTAAAAAATAAATATTAAAAAATTCTCTCTCTCTCTCTCTATCTATCTCTCTCTCTCTCTTTCTCTCTTTAAAAGGAATAAAAGAAAATTTTTTCCCAATTCTTAGCTTTGTTTTCCCCTGCCTTACTATACCGAGAATCACAATGCTAGAAAGAAATGGGAGATACTACGTCTTGTCTAATTTCTGATTTTAAGTATAGTTTTTCTAACATAAATGATATGTGCTGAAGTTACATTTGATCAGATAGAGAAAACCCTTAAATTGGATGAAAACAACATAAATTTCAGCCTTTTAATGTGTTTTCACAAAAGCATTGTTGTCTCAGTACTTCCATTTATTAATCAAATATTTCTATGTGATATATTGATCAAAATTCAATTCCAGGCATATCCTTCTAGGACTATCATATATTTATTATACTCTAGTAAATCTAAGTTAACATCAACTGAGTGATATATCAAAATTATAGAGATCACAGAGCATGAAAAAATTTTTACTACAATAGAAGTTTCCATAGTTTAAAATTTTCAAATGTATGGATAAAATTTATCTTCTTTTTAAAATAATTGACCTAATAACAAAATGTTGAAGAATATATCCTGTGTTATGTATGTTATGTTAATTCTTTGAATTCTATTAAAATGAATGATGGGATAGCCTATTAACAATTTTTATAAATGTTTCATGAATTAACAGAGGAATATGAATTTATTGTTAGGTTCAGAGTTCTTCATCTGATTCTGAGATTAAACTTGTAATTTGTGCTCTTTGATTCTTTTGCATCTTCTCTACATTATTATATGACTTGCCAATGATAAAGAAAGAATTATATTGGAATTGACTTCAATAGCAATAAATTTGTGAATTTTTCTCTCTAGTGTTATTTTATGTGTATTGAAGTTATCAATACTTGAAAGATGAAGATTATCTCAATAGATGTACAGAAATATTTGAAATAGTTATCTACATCCATCAAAAATCATAGACAGGTAAGAAGGGAATTTCATCAAACTGATAAATGACATTCACAAAAATCTACGGCTAACAGTACATTCAGATATGAAATATTAAATACATTCCCCTAAAGAAGGAATACATAAAGAGTTCTCTTCAAGGCTAAGTCTTATCTTCAACACCGTACTGCATATTCTAGATAGGTCAATACTATAAGGAAAAGAAATGAATGCTGTACAGGTTATAAAACAAAAAGTATCATAATTATGTAAATTAAAATTCCTAAAGAAAGTATTTAAAAGATTATGTGACTAATACATAAATTTATCAGGTTCCAGAGCACACAGTCAATATAAAAGTTAATTATATTTCTTAGACAAAAGCAAAGAACAAATAGGAAATTAATTTCAAAAGCAATATCATTTACAAGACTACCCAAAATCATGCAATACTTAAGAACACACCTAATACAAAACCGTAAAAGTTCATCTCAGCAAAACACTGCTATGTTAGTGTCCTAAGGCTGCTATAACAAAGAGTCAAAACTGGGTAGCTTGAAAGGACATCAATTTATTGTTTTATAGTTCTGGAGGTTAGAAGTCCAAAATTAACATGTTAGCAAGGCCATTTTCTCTCTGGAAACTCTGAGAATCTTTCCTTGTCTTTTCTAGTTTCTGGTGTTTCCAGCTATCACTGATGTTCCTTCACTTGTAGATGCATCACTCCAGTTGCATGGCCATCTTTTCCCTCTGTGTACTCAGATTATCTTTGCTCTGTGCATATCTGCCTCTGTGTCCTGATTTAACCTCATTTCTAACTTGGTTTACCTCTGCAAAAAACCCAATTTACAAAAAGTCTATATACTGAGGCACTAGAAAATAAGTCTTTGACAAATCATTTTTTTACCTTTCAATAATTTTATTCTAATTTGTTATGTATGAAAACAGAATACATTAAATTCATATTATACATACAGAACATAAATTTTCATATCTCTGGTTGTACACAAAGTAGAGTCACACCATTCATATCTTCATACATGTGCTTAGTGTAATGATGTCCATTCATTCCACCATCTTTTCTACTCCCATGCCCCCTTCATTCCCCTCCTTGCTCTTTGCTCTATCTAGAGTTCGTCTAATCCACCATGCTCCTACCCCCGCCCAATCCCATTATGAATCAACATTCTTATATCAGAGAAGACATTCAGCATTTGGTTTTGGGGATTGGCTAACTTCACTTACCATTATATACTCCAACACCATCCATTTATCTGCCTAATTGCCATGTTTTATTTTCTTTTAATGCTGAATAGTATTCCATAGAAGATGCCATCAGAAGCCTACAAACCAAGAAAAGCCCAGGACCAGATGGATATACAGGTGAGTTCTACAAGACCTTTAATGAAGAACTAATACCAATACTCCTCAAATTATTTCATGAAATAGAAAAAGAGGGATCACTTCCAAACTCATTCTATGAGGCCAGTATCACCCTGATTCTAAAACCAGGCAAAGACACATCAAAGAAAGAAAACTTCAGACCAATATCTCTAATGAACATAAAAACAAAAATTCTCAATAAAATTCTGGCAAATCTAATACAAAAACATATCAAAAATATAGTGCACCACAATCAAGCAGGGTTCATCCCAGGGAAACAAGCTTGGTTCAACAGACGGAAATCATTAAATGCAATTCATTCCATCAATAGACTTAAAGACAAGAATCATATGGTCATCTCAATAGATGCAGAAAAGCATTCAACAAAATACAGCATGTATTTTGTTGAGCCTTCATGTTCAAAATACTAAAAAAACTAGGGATAACAGTAACATATTTCAACATCTTAAAAGCTATTTATGCTAAGCCGCAAGCCAACATTATTCTAAGTGGAGAAAAACTGAAAGCATTCCCTCTAAAAACCAGAACAAGACAGGGATGCCCTCTTTCACCACTTCTATTTAACATAGGTCTTGAAACACTGGCCAGAGCAATTAGACAGATGAAAGAAATTAAAGGGATACAGATATGAAATTAACACAAATTATCACTATTTTCCGAGGATATAATTCTAATACCTAGAAGACCCAAAATATTACACCAGAAAACTTCTAGAACTAATAAATGAATTCAGCAAAGTAGCAGGATATAAAATCAACACCCCAAAATCAAAGGGTATAACAGTGATAAATCCTCTGAAAGGGAAACAAGGAAAACTACCCCATTTACAATAGATTGTTCTTGGATAGGCAGAAATAATATTGTCAAAATGACCACACTACCAAAAGCACTATACAGATTTAATGCAATTCCAATAAAAATCCCAATGAAATTCCTCATAGAAAAAGAAAAAGAAGTAATTAAATTCATCTGGAAAAATAAGAGACCCAGATAGCTGAAGCAATCCTTAGCAAGAAGAGTAAAGCAGGGCATCATTACACCAGACTTTAAACTATAATACAGAGCAATAGTAAAAAAAAAAAAAAAAAAAAAACAGCATGGTATTAGCAACAAAAGAGACTTGTAGACCAATGGTACAGAATAGAGGACACAGAGACAAACCCATATAACTACAGTTATATTAGACAAAAGCACCTAAAATATACAATGGAGAAAAAATAGCCTCTTCAACAAATGATGCTGGAAAGAATGGAAATCCATGTGCAACAAAATGAATTAAATCCTTCTCTCTCACCATGCACAAAAATCAACTCAAAGTGGATCAAAGACCTAGGAATAAAACCAGTGACGCTATACCTAATAGAAGAAAAAGTAGGCCCAAATCTCTATCATGACAGATTAGGCCCTGACTTCCTTAATAGAATTCCTATAGTACAAGAAATAAAATCAAGAATCAATAAATGTGATGGATTCAAAATAAAAAGCTTCTCATCTTGACATATCTTTTTTAAAAGACACAATTCAGCTCAAACAGCTGCTAACATATTAAAGAAAATTTAAATTAATGGAGAGACTTTTCTGCAAAATTGGAAGCCATATGTATTGGAATAATATTGTCAGCATGCTAAGAGAAAATAAACTGATACCAGGATTTTATAAATAGCTAACCTGCTGTAAGGAATGAAGAAGAAATAAGGATATATATTCAGAAAACAAACCCTGTTTGTAATTCTTCACTGAAAGAACTTTTTAAAATTGTAATTCAAAAATAAAGAAATTAGGGGCAGGGAGTATAACTCAGTTGTAAAGCATGTGCTTAATATGCATGAGACGCTGGGTTCAATTTTCAGCACCCAAAAATAAATATTATTGGTTTATTCTCATGCTAGTAGCACACTGTGTCAATATAGTAACAAAGGAATGAGGAAGGGAGGGAGGAGGTAAGGAAGGAAAAGAAGGACAGAGGAGGGGGAAGAATAAATTTATCCCCAAAGAAAGGAATAAAGTACAAAAAAATTGGTAATAATTCAGATAAATCGCAACAAACTCTGAATGAATAAAATGACAATAATTATAATAAAGACAAACACGGAGGAGATATAAAGTTCTGGTAGTAATACAGATATAAATTAGATTATAAAATTTTTATATGGTTTAGGGAAGAAAGGTAGACATGTTAATTAATATTACTTTGTTAGGTAAATGTGTTAAAAATTCAAAAGCAACCACTAAAAAGAGGAAGCGATTAAAAATAAAAAATAGGATGCCCAAAGTAGTTATATATTCCTACATATGCTAGAAAAAAAAATCTATATGATTGTGTCTGTATAGGCATAGAGTACCTAAAATATATAGAAATTGGTGACTGATTGATTCACAGAAAGAGAAATAGATGTTTGAAAAAAGAAGTGGGAGACTTTTCCCTATATGGATTTTTAAATTTATACTGTTATGAATGCATTAAAAAATTAACAGCAAATATTTACAAACATTTCATGTGTAGATGAAATGAATATATTTTGGGGACATATCCTATTAATTAAATTGGGTAAACTGTTTCACATTTCTGAGAGATTGTCACTATGATTGTGGTTCTTCAATTTCTCTTTTCAATTATCTCTAGTTTTTTAAAAAATAATTATAATAAAACCAAAGTTCAGGATTTTAGATGTTCCTCTGGGTCCTGGTCCTGCTGGAACCCCTCCCAGACCTAGGCCAAGGACATGGGCAGATTCATGACAAAATACATGAAATTAGTTTGTAGATTATCCAAGTATCAAGACCAGAAGGAATGAGAGATAAACACGTGTTCTAGTTTTTCCTCAGGCATTCTTTCGTTGATTTCCCCATTTTGCACGCATTTTTCTGTCCAAACCTATCCTCCCATTCCAAAGAGACTTAAGGATCTCGGCTAGATGAAGCACAACTGTCTGCTCCAGACTTTTACTAGCTCCCCTTTGTGGTTTCTGGCAAGTGACTTTTCTCAGATTCTTCATTTTCTTACAAGGAATGAATTCCCAGCTTAAAAAGAAATCCCAGCTCCTCGCACAATTTTGTAAAGATTAATCTTTACAATAAATTTTATTTCATATCTCTAATAGTGCTACAGCACTAAGCACATTAGCTTCCGGACTGAACCTAAATTACATAATATTTAAGTCCTTAATCCACCTAGATTTTGTTTTCTTATATATGATGTAAGACACAGACCCAATTTCATCTATTTTCTTTTCTTTATGGATAACAATTTTTTTCCAGCTCACTCATTAAATCATCTATTTTTCTCCTGTTGATTTTTCACATTACTTCAGATCCGTATATAAATGAGTCGGCTTCAGGGCTCTTTCTCTTGTTCCATTATTGGTTTATTTTCATGCCAGTAGCACACTGTGTCAAATAATAGTAAATTCTAACATCTGATAAGGAATTTTCACCTCCCTGTCCTCCCTGCTTTCTGGTTATCTTTGTCCCTTCTGTTTTCCATGTATTTAGAATCAGTTCATCATTTATCATAAAGATATCCAATAGGATGCAAACTGTATTGAATGCATAGCTAAAATAGGGGAAACTGACAATCTATAATACTGAATTATATAATACTGTATCTTCCTATTAGTGGTTGTGGCATTTATTCATTTGTTTAGGTGTTCCTTAAAGTTACTTAATAAAATGCTATCACTTTTTCTATAGTAGTATTATACAATTTTTATTAGATATTTTCCCTAGATATTTACTATTTCCTGGTACTATTGTAGATTGTCTTTTTAAAATATTTTAATTTGTTTCCAATGTAGAGAGATGCAATAGACTTTTATATATTAATCTTACATCCAGCCATCGTAGTAAATGATAATTTGTCTATAGGTTCTTTGGGGAGTTATAGGTAAACAATTTTATCATCTGAAAATAATAATAGCTTTGTTTCTTCCTTTGAATCCTTAATGTTTCTAAATTATATTTATCTAAGATGTAGAGATCTCCTCTACAATCATTCTCTTGCTCATGTTTTTTTAAAGGAATAATTTTATCATTGGCCAATTAAGATGTGATTTCCTATACATTTTTAATAGATACTCTATATGGTTAAGGAAGTTCATTTCTAATTTGTAATTTGATAGGAGATATAATTGTAAACTTATGTTGAATTTTATGGAACTTTTGCAATTTACACATTGAAACAAACAAGTTTTTCACATTCATAGTTTTTTTTTTTTATAAAACTGTTGCATTTGATTTACTACTCTTTTATATGGCTCTTTTTAAAAAAATCTCTTTGATCATCTATATTGAGGAATAAAATAGGTCTATAAATTTCCTTTCTTGGAATGGCTTTGTAAATTTCTGGTATGAAAGCCATGTTTTCTATGTAAAGAGCTTGGAAATATTTCTATTTTATGTATATTCAGCAAGAGTTTTATTAGCTTAGGAAAACTTGTTATTCAAATCACCTGTAAAAATTGTCTGGGTCTAGTTTTACCTCCTTTTTTTAATATAGTGAAAATATCTCTGCATATGGTAATTCTCAACCATTTATTCCTTACTGAGTCAACTTTCACAAAAATTATTTTCTAGGAACTTGTCCGTATTACTTATGCTTTCAAAATTATTGAAATATATTTGTAGATAGAGTTCCATTACCTGAACTGAAGGACTTATTTTAATATGTAGTATATCTGAAGTTAACTCCTCTTTTAAACTTATATTACATATTTGTACCTGATGTCTTCTTAACATTTCAGGATTTTCAAAATTTTACCTACTCAGACATGTTCTATTTTATTAGTTTCTATTTCATTCTCTGGTTTCCATTTCTTAGAAATGCATATAAATATAAGTGTGCAGTATGAACCCTATGTGTGTCATCTTTCACACAGAACAATATTTTGAGATTCCTTCTTGTGATATTATCAGTAGTTCATATCTTTTTTTAATAAATTATTTTTTATACCTTTATTTATTTTTATGTGGTGTTGCTGAGGATTGAACCCAGGGCCTTGCACATGTTAGGTGAGAACTCTACCACTGAGCCACAGTTCATTAATTTCTATTGCTGAGTAATATCCTATTATATGACTAACCACAATTTATTTTTATTTCTTTACATAGAAATATATACAAATATTTTATAGTTGCTGGGAATTTGGGTTACTTGGCTATTGCAAATAAAAATAACAAGAACATTTGTATGCAAGATGGACATGTGCTTTCATTCTTTGGCAAATAGCTAGAAATGGAATGGCTGACCTATATGATAGTTGTATGTTTACTGTTTTAATAAGTTGCCAAAAGTGTTTCCAAAGAGACTATGACAAACTACATTCCGACCGGAGTCTTAGTTGCTACCTATGTCTGCAATGCTTGATGTGGACGGTCGTATTCATTTTAGTCATTCTAATATGTGTGCAATAAGTATCTCATTTACATTTTCCTAAAGACGAATTCTGTCTTTTTTTCATGTGCTTATTTTCCATCCCTCTATCTTTTTCAGTGTTCCTTCAATTCTTATGTCCATTTTTATTGTTATTTTTTTAGTCATGAGTTTTGACAGTTCTCTATGAATTTCATATAAATTCTTTCTCATATATATAATTTGCAAATATTTCTCCCAGTCTGTGGCTTACATTTTGTTATGTTAACAATGTCTTTCAAAGAATAAAGATTTTTCACTTTCAAGAAATCCAATTTACTAATTTCTTATCTGGCAGATGATAGCTGAGGTCTACTATTGAAGAAATCTGCCTACTCAAGTTGTTAAAGTATCCTCCCAGGAGTTTTATAGCTTTATTGTCTACAATTTAGTCAATGAATCATTTATCTACATATATGTGGCTCTATATCTGTATTCTCTAATCTGTTGTATCGATGCATTTATCTATTTTTAACATGTTGTCCTTAATCACTGCAGTTTTATAAGTTTGAAATTAAGTAGTGTGAGGATTCCAACTTTGACCTTTCTTCAGAATTATTTTTAACAATTCTAGGTACTCTGGATTTTCAAATAAGTTTTAGAATGAGTTTGGCAATATACACTAAAAAGCCTTCAGGGATTTTTAAATCAGGGGGTACAAATTAATATTATTGACACTTCTGACTCATGAACAGTGTTTTTCTCCCTTTATTTCGGTCTTTTAAAACTTCTGTTAATAGTGTTTTGTAGTTTTCAGTTTTAAACCTTTATATGGTTTGCCAAATTTTACCCCCTAAATATTTCATATTTTTTATTTTATTTGAAAAGGCATTGTAGTTTTCAGTTTTCAATTTTTCATTGCCAGTGCACAGAAATAAAGTGATATTGTATCTTGACCTGGCATCCAGTAACTGCTATAAATTCATTTTTCAGTTATAATAATTTTTGCATGGATCTCATTGTATTTTCGGTGAAGATCCCACATATACAAATAAAGACAATTTTACTTGTTTGTTTTCAAGCTGGAGGTACTTTATTTCTTTTTGTTGTCAGCTAGACTCTCAAGTACAATTTTGAATAGAAGTGGAGAGACCAAACATCCTTTCCCTGTTCTGACCTTAAGAAGAAACATTTCAGTCTTTCACCACTATGATTTAACCCTGGGGTTTGATAGATTCCCTTTATCAGGTTAAGGAAGCCCTTTTCTATTCCATTTTGTTCAGTTTTTTTTTTTTTTTTGGTTTGTTTTATTTTTAAATAGAAATAGATGTGAATTTTTCCAGATGCTCTTTCTGACTCTCTTGAAATGATAATATACATGTTTTTTCTTTTTAAGAAGTTAACATTACCTTGATTTTTTAATTTTAGGCAAACATTACATTTCCGTCATACATACAATTTAGTCACAATATATTAATGTTTTTATGTACCATGAATTCAATTTCCTTTTTTCTTTTGCTAATCTTTTAAATTTTAATATGATAATTTTTTGAAAAATTTCATGAGTTCTAATGACTTGTGAATTTCTTCTAATAGGAGTTAGTAACAGGTTTTAATGTTTAATTGATAAAAAAAAAAGTTGGGAAGTATTCTCAACCTTGCAATTTTCTGCAAGAGTTTGCATAGAATTAGTATTTTATGAACCTTAAATGTTTGGTAAACATAACTGGTCAAGTCATCTAGACCTAGACTTTTCTTTGTGGAAAGGTCTCAGGTACAAATTCAATTTCTTTAACAGATACAGGGGTATTTAAGTTATATCTTTCTGTTTGAATGAATTTCAAGCTTCTGTACTACAAGTAAATTTTCTATTTCATCTAAGTTGTCAAATGTACTAGCATAATTTTTTAAACAATTTTTCCTTGCAGTCCCTTTAATAATTGTAGATTCTGTATAAATATTACCATTTTTCTGATATTGGTAATCCCCCCCCCCTTCTCTCTTATTCTGACTATAATTTTTTTTAATCAATTTTATTGCTCTCTTCCTTTCCTTCCGTAAGATCCATATTGATCTTCTCATAGTGCCAATCAATAGCTTTATTCAAATGTTTCTTTTTTTATTGTTGTTATTCCATTGAATTCTTTTCTTTTATTATTCCCTTTCTTTTACTTAATTTGGGCCCAAGTTGCTATACTTTTCTAGTTTGTTAGAAAAAAATTATTAATTTGAGACATTTTTAGTGCTACAAATTTCCCCATGTGTTCTGCTTTTGTTGCTTCCCATTTATTTTGATAAGATATGTTTTCAGTTCAAAATAATTTTAATTTCCTTTTGACTTTTTCTTTGATGTCTTGTTATTTAGACATGTGTAATTTTTTGTTGAATCCCAAAAGATGTTCTACAAATTTTATGTTACTGACTTCTAATCTAATTCTATTATGGTCAGGATACATACTTTGAATATTTTTAAATTTATTGAGACTTGTTTGGGCCAAAATAAGGTCTTAGTAAATGTATGTATGAACATGAAAAGAATGTATATTCTGCTGTTGATCTAGGGAGCAATAAGTGTCATCAGATTGTTGTTCTAGGGAGCAATAAGTGACAATCAGGTTAAGTTGGTCAGTAATGTTATCCAAGGCTTGTATAGTATTACTGATTTTTCTATTGGTTCTGTGAATTGAAGTATCAGAATATCTGAATTTAATTGAGATGTGTCTAATTGTTCTTTAGTTTTATCACTGTATTTATAAAATTGAAGTATAACTCACATAAGTTTAATTTAATTGCACAATTCAGGAATTTTCAATAAATTTAAACAGTTGTATAAACTTCACCAGAATCCAATTTTTAAACATTTCCTTCACTCCAAATAAATTCCTTATAGCCCTTTTCAGTCACTCCCCCTGCCCACCCCAGTCAGACAACTACTAATTTAATCTCTGATTCTATAGATTTGTTATTTCTCTATATGTTATATAAATGTAATCATACAACATTTAGATTGTGCATCTGGCATATTGCATTAAGCACAGAATTTTTAAGGTCCAACATTATATCACATACAAGTACTTTCTTCCTTGTTATGTATAGTAATCTGTTGTATGTCTATACCACATTTTATTTATCTATGTACCAGGTGATGAATATTTAGATTATTCCCACTTTTTGATCATTATAAATGCTTCTACAAATATTCATGTACAAGTTTTTAAGTGAACATTTATTTTCATTTCTCTTGAGTATATTTCTAGAAGTGAATTGTTGGGTTATGTGGTAAAATTTACTTTTAATTTTTTTTAACAAACTACCAAACTATTTTGCAAAGTGGCTATAGCATTTCACACTTCAATAAGCAAATATATGAAGGTGTCAATCTCTTCACATTTTTGCCCATATTTGTCACTATCTTTTTTACATTTATTCTAGAGTACAAGTGAAGCAATATATCATTGTGATAATTATTTGCATTTCACTAATAACTTCTGTTACTGACTACATTTTCATGTCTGTATTTGACATTGGTATATTTTCTTCTTTAAAAATGGCTATCAAATTTTTGCCCACTTTTAATTGCATTATTTATCACTTGTTTTTCAGTTTTAAGGGTCCATTAAATATTCTGAATGTCAGTCTTTTGTCAAACACACAATTTTCAAATATTTTCTTTTAGCCTGATGCTTGTATATTTGGATTCTCACTAGTGTCTTGGAAACTCAAATGACAATCTCTGTCTTTTAATTGGGATATTCTGACTATTTAATCTGGTCATTGACTTGGTTAGTTTATATCAACTTGCTATTTATCCCATCTGTTTTAGGCTTGCTTTTACTATTTTTCTGTCTTATTTTTTTTAAAGTTCCATTTATCTTTTGTATTGTCTAATAAATTATAAATATTTTGTTTTGTTGTATTAGTTTATACATCTTTAACTTATTTCAACTCCTTTCAAATGACATCATATTACTCATGCTATAATTTAAAAACCATATAATCCCACACTTTCATTTTTCCTTTCTCAACCTTTCATTATTATTGTCATATACTTTACTTTTATATAAGTTGCAAATGTTATACTACATTGCCATTAGTTTTGGGTTTTTGTTGTTGTTGTTGGTGGTGGTGGTGGTGTTTTTTGTTTGTTTGTTTTGTTTTTAGGACTGGGCATTAAACCCAAAGGTGCTTAACCACTGAGCCACATCCCCAGTCCTTTGATATTTTAGAGACAAGGTCTAGCTGAGTTGCTAATTGCCTGGCTAATCCACTGAGGCTGGCTTTGAACTAGCAATTCTCCTGTCTCAGCCTCAGGAATTGCTGGTATTACAGGTGTGTGCCACTCCACCTGGCCTACATTGCCATTAGTTTTGATTAAACAATCGGTTATATTTAAAGGTATATATACATTAATACAAATCTTACATATTTATCAATGCAGTTACCATTTCTGTTTACTCATTCCTGTGCACAACTATATATTCTATATTTCCATCTGTTCTCAATATTCTATCTGAAGGACTTGTTTTAACACTTGTTATAGTACCTCTTTCCTGGATGAGTTCATTGAGGACTCCTAAGTCTGAAGCAAAGTCTTTATTTAGTCTGTGCTTTGAAATGGTATAGAATACTAGATTGATTTTATTTTCTTCTTTGAGTTCTTGCACTAAAATGAAAAAAAAAATGCAATCATCCTTATTTTTGTTCCTCAGCTATGTACTGAGTTGTTTTGTTTTTTTCACTCTGAATCCTTATAAAGTTTTCTTTTTACCATTTCTTTTAAGGCATTTAATTCTGATGTGCCTTCTCTGATCCTATTAAGGTTTCTTGTGCTTGAAATTCACTGAGCTTCCTATCTATATGGGTTTATGTTTTTCATCAAATTTGAAATTTTTTCAGTCATCTCTTTTTATATTCTCCCTTATTTCTCACAGAGAATTAAATTATCTTTACATTAGGCAGCTTCAAGTTTTCCATAGCTCATAGATGTTCTATATTTTTCATATTCTCTTTTTAAATTTATGCGTCATTTTGAATTGTTTTTATTGCTGTATCTTCAAGTTCATTAATTTTTTTGTTTTTAAACTGTTTATTGTTATTAATCCTAATAAGCATATTTTTATTTCAAACTTTGTAGTTTTCATTTCTAGATGTTTGATTTGGGTCCATTTACATTTTCAACATGTCTAATTAACATTTTGAAAATTGGAATACATTTCTAGGAACTATTTAGTATCCTTGTCTACTACCTGTAATATCTATGCCACTTCTTTAGTTCTGATGACTCCCCCATCTTTAAAAAAAAAATTTTTTTTTTTTAACCAGATGCTGGTCATTGTGAACCTCACATTGTGAATGTTGTGGATGTTTTTGTATTCCTGTGAATATTTTTTTTAGCTTTCATCTGCATGTAGGTGTTTTACCTAGAAACATACTGTTCCTTTTAAATTATTGTTTTAATTCTTTATAAAAATTATTCTATTCATTCTAGAGCTGATTATTCCCTATTAGTGAAGGCAGAAACTTAAATGTACTCAACAGGCACTCTTCACAGGCACTATTACTTCTAATTCTTTTGGGTGCTTCTTTCCGTAGAATTAGGTAAATGCCTCACATTTATGTGCCAATCAATACTCAGCTAGGTGGTTCCTCTGAAGATTTCTGGTGTTCTTTCTTTGCAGTTCTCTCTTCTCCAATACTCTGTTTTGTGAATTCTAGGTCCATCTATTTAGCTTATGAAGTACACGGGATTCATTTGAGTTCTCTCCCCGTATACTGTCACCAGGAATGTCTATACCACATTTTAGTAGTAATGTCTATACCTATTAAAGTGGCAGGTTAGGACAATTTTGGGATTTAACTTATTTCTTTCCCTTTTCTTAGCAATTACTATCCTTAATTGTTTGATGTTCAGGGTTTTTCAAAGAGATATTTCATGTATTATGTCCATTTTTGCTATTGTTAATACAAGACAGATCCATCTTACTGTAAATAATAGGGTTCTTTCATAGATTTGAAACTTTAGTATTCCACTCCTAAAGCTTCTTATAATTACTTCCTAATCTTTTGAAGAAGATCATTTTTTTTAAATATAGAAGTTAAAATTAAACATTTTAATATTTACCCTAACAAACATATTTAAAATTATCAAAACCAAGGAAAGTCCACTGGTTAGTTAAAAATTTTATGATCAATAAATAATATACTGGCATATGCTCTATAAATGTGTAAAAAATTTCATGATACATTATTGTAATAACACTAAGGTTATTCAGTTTTTATTGGAATAAAAGGCAAAATTGCTAAAATAATGGAAACTACAGCCACCATGGTAGTTTTAATGGTTTTAATTCAATGTTAACATTTTTAACACCAGTGCCCCATAAGTAAAAAAACGTTATAAATTCTACTCACTTATATAAATTTTTGAAACAGTATATACTAAAATGTACTTAAATGACAAATGATACTATATTAAAGGAGACAAATTAAATACAGTGAAATTAATAACCATATTTCTATAAATGGTCTTTAATATCAAAATAATAAAAGTGTAAACATGAAGATACTGGAAAATTTCTACAACAGAAAAAGGAAGTTACCGACACACTGGTTAGAAAATTAACACACTGGTTAGGAACACAGTAGCCAAACAAAGCATAAAACAACAAAACCAATTAAACTCCGCATATGGATACATGCATTAAACACTGGACATGCTAAAAATTTACCTGAATTATATGAACATAAGGCTTTACCTGAAAAAAAAATGGTAAGGTAATGTCAAAAGTACATTTTAAAACCTTTACATGTAATAGGGTTGTTGAAATCTAATTTCTACTTTATAGTACAGACTACATAGTTTACCATTCTTATGTTCAAAATATAAAAAAAATTCTGAACAAAATTAAATGAAAATACAACAGATCTGAATCAGAAAAAAAATCAAATTCAAATTATGCTATTAGAAAGCTTGACCAAATTCAAAGAATTACAGGCTAAAAGATAGAAATTAGTAAGTCAAGGTACAAAAAATAAAAAATTAATAATAAACTGCCTTACTTATATTAATGATTATGAGTTCTATGTTATAACTCATGATTATTTATATTATCTGAAATCCAAGAAATAATTGTTAGAAATTTAGCATGAAAAAAAATACTGTTCATTTTGGAATTCCTGATTTCTATTTAAAAATTGAATTTCCTTTAGGGAAATACAACTTACAAAATTTATAGGGGAAAGGGTATATTAGTCTTTTATCACAAGTTCAGAGGATACAACTTGTTTTTTTACTATATATAATGAACAAAGTTTATAAAGGCAGCAAAATATTAATAAATTGTTTTCATATTGAATGATGAATAAATTGTCATCTGAATACATATTAGAAATTTAAGGAGCTTATGAACTAGTATGTCATAAAAACAACAAAGTAGGGAAAAGATGCCATAATACCTGAAAAATTCAAAGGTTTATCCGGACATATTTAAGTTGTTAGTAAAATGATAATCACAAAAGAATAAAAAACTATATATTCACAAGTTATTAAAGAAGCTATTTTCTAATGTTCAATTAAAAGTTTTTAAATTAAGCATATGATTTTGAACCTTGTTTAACAAATGGAGAAGAAGTAACTTTGGCATAATTTCACAACAGTGATCTGTTCCAATAGTAACTTACATAGAAGTTGAATTACACAGTATTTTAAAGAAAAGAAAGAACTTTACTCTGGACATACTATTGTAAGTACAATGGGAATAACATAGGCTGTAAGTATAAATGACATTTCTTAAAGACAGAAGTATAAAGTTACAGAAAATAGAACAGAAAAAATATAGTAGATGTGAGCCGTTTTATAACTACTCTACCATTTAACTAGGATATGTTTTTTTTAACCAAGGATTAATTAAACAAATTAGATGAAATTAGGATTAAGCAACCCAAATGACAACAAAGCAAAAATCATCAGGTTTGACCAATACTTCCTATCACTCTGCCAAATATCAAACTTAAATTTATATTTAAAATATATTTAATATATTCATCTACATATTTTTAATATCTATTAATATTTTCTCTGAGTATTCTTCTGTTGCTTTCATAAAGAACTTGATTATATACTCATTTCTGTTTCTCTAGCCCTTTAACACTTAAATGTAAAACATTTAAATTGTGTCAATTCTAAAGTTAATTGTAGTATGTAAAGTGGTGATATATTGGTAAAGATATAACAATCACTTCTTTAAAAAAAAAAAGTAAAAATTTGACTTTAGAGGTACTGGCCAATTTCCAGAGCACAGATATTCCAATATGATCTTAAAGCTACCAAAATGTTGTCACTGAAAAGAAGGAAACACAAGTTATATAACTGGCTCTGGCTGTAGTATACCAGTGAATAAGAAGTATTAACTATACTGAAATTACACTATAAAGGGATGTAGAGGATACAAACATAAGCATAAATACAAAAGACTAATGATAATTTTAAGTGTCAAAACCCATTTATATATTTTTTTTAATTTTTATTGTTGGTTGTTCAAAACATTACATAGTTCTTGATATATCATATTTCACAGTTTGATTCAAGTGGTTATGAACTCCCATTTTTACCCGGTATACAGATTGCAGAATCACATCAGTTACACATCCATTGATTTACATATTGCCATACTAGTGTCTGTTGTATTCTGCTGCCTTTCCTATCCTCTACTACCCCCCCTCCCCTCCCCTCCCCTCCCCTCTTCTCTCTCTACCCCCTCTACTATCATTCATTTCTCCCCCTTGTATTATTTTTCCCTTTCCCCTCACTTCCTCTTGTATGTAACTTTGTATAACCCTGAGGGTCTCCTTCCATTTCCATGCAATTTCCCTTCTCTCTCCCTTTCCCTCCCACCTCTCATCCCTGTTTAATAAAACCCATTTATATTAAAAAACTCTTCATAATGATGAAGAATCTCAATGATCAAAAAGTAATGAGAAAAAATAAAGTTATAATAATCTTCCTAAATAAACAAAAGAGAGTATGAAATCATATGAGGAAAAACAATTTGTACAACCAATACTACGCACATGTAAGCAGTTGATACAACCAAACTATAATATGAAGAGGTGATCACAAAGTGTGTAGCCAAAAATTGTAGATAAAAATGCCATAGAACTGTATTAATAGTTAATAAATAAAAGTCTATTTAAAAATAGATTTAGCAGGCACGAATGGTGTGACTCGACTTTGTGTACAACCAGAGACGAAAAAAATTATGGTCTGTATGTGTACTATGAGTTGAAATGCATTCTGCTGTCATGTATAACAAATTAGAATAAATAAATAAATAAATAGTGGGTTTGATGGCTACAGTGTACATAATTTTAAATCATAACAATAAATTGTTATATAATTAAGTAATTTCCCAAAACATTGAACATAATTATAAATCTACAGTATTGTCTATTAAAATAATATTTTATATGCGGAAACAATGCTTTCTCAAAAAATTTTTCTAGGATTTCAGTAGTTTGTTAAATGTATCATGTTAAATGTCATTTTCCTAAAATATTTAGGATGATGATATTTGCAGTCATATTAATTTGCCCACATACTCAAACATGTTAATATAACATGATATAAGTTTCAACAGTTCATGTTTTCACTGTCAGTAATTTAGACCATTTTAATTAGTTTGAGATCAGGAGTCAAAATATTATATTATTTCTCAAAATCATAGATAACAACACTAAATCAATACATAATAAAAGAATAAAAGATGCTCACCTTTTTAAACTATAGCTCTTTCCCTGAAAATACTGGAAATTACCTACTTTGTCATTTATAAAAGAGGGTGGATATGGGTGTTTTCTGTCCAGAATATAATTCCATCATATTTATAAAATTAAAACTTTTGCTCATTATTTAAAATTCACAACTACAAAAATGAGAATAAAATATCAGATGTCAGAAAGTTTCACGTTATTGAAGTTATTTTTCTTGCAGAAATTTTAATAATAAAAACTGAAAATATAAACTAGATATATGTGTATGGGTGTAGCAGATATCTATATTATATACATAAACTATATATAATCTATATTCAAGTTGTGATGCTGAAAAGTGTTGAAAAGGAATTTTGATGAGAGATGGTAGTAATTATATATATATGTGTGTGTGTGTGAAGATATATATAGTGATACTCCCTAGTTAGAGACTATTACCTTCATATTCTGCTGAAAACCTATAATCTAAATGCAAGCAGACAAAGAGAACAAAGCTACCCCCAAAACCCCTAAATTTTTCCATTGCAGATCGCTGCCTTAACTAACATTTACTGTATTTAATTGTTCTCTAATTCTAATAAACAAGGTAGGCAGTTGTTAATACAGTAAATAAAGGAACCCCTCTACCCCACAAAGCACATTTTTTTTCAGATTGTAGCACATCTAAAAGAGATAATAAATAAGATATTATTGTACAATTTCTTTCATATCTCTTCCCTTAGATTTATTTTAAGATGGTAAATCTCCTAATCCTTGACACTCAATGTTCTGCAATAAATCTCACCATACTAATTAAAATTATTTGTATTCTCACAAATTTACTACTTTTCTCATCACAATGTATTGCATTTCTACTGTTTCAAGTCCAGTTTAAATGCTCATCACAGCTTCCGTCTCTAAATTACTTCAGCATTCCAAACAAAGTTTTAATTTTTATATCTCTCCTTCCTACAATATATAAACTTATAAAAGTCAAAAAACAAGTATGCTAAGATCATGCACTGAGGTATATTTATGTTTTATTATCCTTGTATTTTCCCCTCCAACATTTTAAAGGGTATAATGAGCTTTGTGCTCTCTGAATTAAGGAGTCCATGTATCAGTTACTTTACTCTCCAAACTCCAAGTTTATTAAGCAGATTATATGAGGGGAGAATGAGATTATGTTTGAGAGGAAAGAGGGGAGAATGAGATTATTCTAGAGGGATATAAAGAAGGCACCACTGTTAAAAGTTCAAAATTCTCCCAGCATTAGCAAGGAGACAATGGTCAGAGAATCCTGGAATTAAAATGAATTCCATATTGAGAAACTTTCCAACCAGAGACAAGCAATGGTTAAGATGCAGGTTGCAGTACCAGAGCAGCAGCTCATTGATGTGGTTAGACATTCTGGATACTAATACTGAAGCAGTGAGATTTCGCAGAAAAGTCCTATTCCTAGACCTGATTTTAAGTAACCGTTCATCAGGAGCAGTAACTTGAATTATGGCCTTTAACTGTTCTGTGACAGGAGCACACCTGTGCTGGGAACTCTTGGTACAAGGCAACAGTAGAGACAGCCCAGTTGTTATGATAATGCCCTTCTCAAAAGGAGGTTCTGTGTCTACCACAGAGCTATCAGTCTTAACCTAAGTTCAGATACAAGCTGCCAGTAGTAGACAATTATGAGGGCAAGCTAATAATTATAATTGGGCAGCTAGTCTTCGATCTTAGTCCTATGTGCTTTGAAGAAACTTTCTCACAGAAAACCCTTTTGATGTTAAAACTTATATAATAAACATGCTGAGCTAGCTCTGGGTCATTATATCGCCATCAGGTGAAATGTTCCACCTGGTCTCAGCTTTCTCACTATGTGTGTCTGTCTGTCTTTTATAATCCCACAATCACCCATCCCTCAGCCAGTTTTCTGAATTAATGGTCATGCAGGTTGCGTTGTAACCACTGTGTACTGGGACTTGTCAGTGAGGATCAATAAGGATTTAAAATTAGTGGGCCTTTCTTGATTTTTCCTTTTTATTGGTTTCCTAGTACTTTCTATTGAGAAGTGGTTTCCTAGTACTTTCTATTGAGAAGTGAGAGTAAGTAAAGAAAAGGAATAATGACAGATATTTGTTAACCTGGAGACAAAGATACCTCAGAATCACGTTAAATATAATTATTGAAAAAATAAAGTGCAAAGCAAAAAAATAGAGTGCATTTTACATTCAAGTTTGTAAACAGGAGTATGTCTGCTACCAAAGTATAATATCAATTACAAAATCAATCACCATAAACATAAAATTTAAATATTAGTTGTTGTAATTGAAACAATGGGGATGTCAAAAGAAATCATGGAAGGAGGAAAAAAAGATAAGTTAAAAACAAATAATACTATGCAACATATTAAGGCAAACTTATAAGAACTGCATTAAATGCAAACACATGAATTAACAGTAAGTCTTGTAGAAATAGATTAAAAAAAAAAAAAAAAAAAAAACCTTTAGGGGCTGCAGACACAGCTCAATGGTAAAGTAATTGGTTAGCACGCATGAAGCCCTAAGTTAAATCCTCAACACCATAAAAAGGAAGGAAGGAAGGAAGGAAGGAAGGAAGGAAGGAAGGAAGGAAGGAAGGAAGGAAGGAAGGAAGGAAGGAAGGAAACATAAAGAAAGGAAACCAACTTTACAACACTTTGAGAAGACCTTTTTTTTTTTTTTTGCAATGGGCTTGGGGGTTGGGATGGGATAGAGTACTGGGAAGTGAACTCAGCAGGATTTCCCACTGAGCTACATTCCCAGTCCTTTTTATTTTTTTTTACATTGAGACAGGATCTTACTAAGTTGCAAAGGATATCTCTCACTTGCTCAGGCTGGCTTCAAACTAGCAATTCTCCTGCCTCAGCCTACCAAGTCACTAGGATTGCAGGCATGCGCCACCATGCCTGGCCAGAAGACTTAAATATAAGGACTCAGACAGGTGGAAATCAAAAAAATTACAAATGTTATACCATGCAAAAATAATGAAAATAAAAGCAACCGTATCAATAGCAACATAAATCAAAGAAGGCCTTAAGGCAAAAAATATTCCTAGATATAGATAAATATTCTTTAAAGATAATTATCAGTCTGATAAGAAAAATATAACAGTTCTAGATTTGTATGCACCTAATAACTTCAAAGTACATACAGCAAACAGTGATAAAGCTAAAAGAAACTAAAATATTCCACAACCCAGAGGAAAATTTCAACATATATCTCTCAACAACTGATGAAATAATCAGACAAAAGTTAGCAAAAGTGGAAAATTTGAAGAATGAAATTAATAAAGTTGACTCACTTGACATACAAGAAGATGTATGTCAAAATTATGTTAAAATAAATATTATTTTAAAGAACATTTACCAAAATTGATCATATTACTATATAAAGAAAAAAATACCTATTCTAAAATTTCTTAGTTGTTCAGAGTCTATTCAGAAGTAGAATAATTCTAGGTATCTATCAGAGAATAGAAATTTAATAATGAACTCTGAAATATCCCACAGGTTAACAAAAATACCAGATTAAAAATTATCTAAATTTCCTTCTAAAGGAATGCAAAAAGTAAACAAATTAATATTAAAGAAAGTAGAGAGAAACAATAAAAAGATGCATTGATAGAAGGAAAAACATACAACCAGAAAGTTAATGAAAGAAAAAGTTGAACGCTTAAAAAGAAAATAAAATTGATAGATGATTAGTAAGGCAGAATTATGACGGGGGGGGAGAAACAACTTATTGATATTATGGAAAACAAGATACAAATAAACATCCAAAAGATATTAACTAGATAGAACATTATAATTAACAGTTTTATGCAAATTAAATGAAAATATTAGGAGAAATTTTCAAATTTCAAGAAAAACACAACTAAGTTTAACAACAGAAGACCCACCATTTTGAATAGTTCTGAATCTGGTAGAGAAATAAAATTGTACTATAAAACCTATACACAAGATAATACCAGCCCTGATTACTTTAGTGGTGAATACTTCACAACACTTAAAGAAGAATTAACATTGATAAGGTACAAATTCTTCTACACAAATTCAAAAATGAGAGAATATTTCCAAACATTTTTCGAGTCCAGCATGACATTTATACCAAAGCACTACAAGAAAATAAAAGGGATTGAATAGAGAAAAGAAGGAGAATTCACTCTTTTAATTAATCCCTATAATAATACTTACAATAAGGGCCAATGAGGATATTACAAAAAATCGTGGGAGATGGGGATAAAAGACAATCTTTCTCTTCTGTGTGAATATAGATGTAAAAATTCTATAAAATCAACAAAATGATTATAGAGATACAAAATGGGCAATGCATCTTGAGCTAGCTAAGATTACTCCAGGAATTCAAGGCTGTCTTAACATTTGAAAAATAGTGTAATTTACCACACTAATAGAATGAAAAAGAAATGTTATGTGATAATATGTATACATGGAAAAAAAGATTTTAAAAAATTCAACATATACTCAAGATTAAAAACTATTATCAACCCAAGGATAAAATAGACTTTCTTGATTCTCTTGGAGTAACACAAAAATCTTAAAGCAAGCATTACTATAATGGTGAAATATTTAAAGGTGTTACCAGTGTATGGAAAACAAAAAAATAGATGCTAACTTTTAGTTAACAATATAACTTTTATATAAGATTTTATTACAGAAATTAACCAAAGATGTAAGAGAAATAAAAACAAGTTGGATATAATAATTTCAGAAAAAAAGAATTTTCCATTATTTACGAAAATGATAATGTTGTACATCAAAACTCAAAAGAGTACATTCCTATTCAGAAATACATGTCTATGGCATTTCCAATAAACATCTGGATCAAATGTCTATCTACAAGGTAAGAACAATTTTTTATCCTACTTCACACCATATTCAAAAATAAATTCCAGATCAACTGTAGACTTAATGAGAAGAGTAAAACAATACTTTAGAAGAAAATACAGGAGCACATAAACTCTGACCCTAAAAAGACAAAGATGCTTAAACAGATCACAACAACAACAACAAAAGCACTAACCCTAACTAAAAGAACCCAAGACTAAAGAACATTAATATTAAAAACTTGTGTTGGCAAAAAAAAAAAAAATCCCATTTAAGAATAAAAAGGCAATTGACAGAGTAGCATAATTTACACTATAGATGCCTAACAAAGAATTTAAGTCTACAATTTTTAAAAATCACAAAACCAAAGCACTCTTATAAATCACAGTTTAAAAAAAAGAAAGAAAACAAAATAAAACAACAACAACAAAAAAAAAAAACAGAGACATGTCAAGAAAAATGGGCAATAAATTTGACCAAGCACTTCATGAAAGAATATATGTAAATGGTCAGTTAATCTTAGAAAAGGTTTCTAGAGTAATGCAATGATGCACAATGAAAGAATACACTACACCCACTTGAATGATGATGATGATGATGAAAATACCAAATATAAATAAAAAATTTGGAGAAATTTGAACCTTCAATTGATGCTATAGGAAATATACATTGATATAAACTGGGAAACTGTCTAGTAATGTCTACTGTAATTGAATATAGCATGGTCTATTATCTATCTATTCCACTATTTGGTATATTTGTAGGAAAAAAAGAAACACGTATTATGAAAAACCATGTATGAGAACATCCATAACAGCAATCTTAGGAATAGCCAAACCTGCAAATAAACTGTCCATCAACTGTAGAATGCATAGATTACTGTATATTAATAGAAAGGAATACTTTATAGCAACAAAAATAAATTAACTGGGATTATATGTAACAATACTGATGCACTGCATAAACATGCTAGAAGAAAAAAAGCCAGATATGAAAATTACACATTGTGTATAATTTCATTTCTATAAAATTCATACATGTGTTTTTCATTTATAAGAAGTTTAAAAACAAGGAAAACTATTCTATAAAATTTGAAGCCAGGAGATTGCTGTTACCTTGTCAAGGGGAATGATTACTTGAATTTTCTAAGAGGTAGGCTGGTAGAATGCTAGTAGTTTTCTATTTCTTGATTTGAGTGCTAGTTACATAGTGTTACACTATAAAAATTCACTCAGGGGTGTGTGTGTGTGTATGACTTACACATGGTTTTGTATGCATGCTATATATATATGAGTAAAAAGTTTACTTTAAAATGCAGTTTGCTTCTGAGGATGGTCACATAACTCATATTCCAACTAATTCTCCTCCCAGGAATAATTATAAATTGCCTAAAACATTTCAATTTCAAAAAGCTATTTAGATACTAGAAAACAAACAAGTACAGGCAGAAATTAGTGACATGACCCTTGAAATTAAAAAAAAAAAAAAACTAGCTTTTTCCTGAGGATATTCCCTTTTTTGGTTCAGTGGAGAAGATATATGGGTCAAGCAAAAAGCCTCAGTCTTATATAAGGCTTAGGAAACAGAAATAAGAATTCAGAACTGCTGGCATTGAGATGTAAATCCAGGAAGGGAAGGACCTAAGAGGCTCCCAAATTTTAAAGACCCAAATTAGAACAAAAAGAATCCTCCAAGCCTTGTCTAAATTGTGATCTGCAGAGGGAAAAACAAAAACAAATATAGAAGGAGAATAAGAGCTACAAGATTTTAGCAACATGCTGATGCAGAGTTTGCAGTTAAATTCTCACTATAATATAGGCGTTTAGAAAACACATTGAACTATTATTAGAAAGTCCATACCTTAGTGATAAGATCCACAAAATAGACTAACATCTATGCTTTAGAACTACAGAAAGACACACAAACAGATTTTTCCAAATGTGTCTTCCATAGGACTCAGGTGATTTTTAAGTAATTTTTCTGTCTGCTGAAATTAAATGGAACATTCTTCACTAACCAGAGCCTCTAAAATATATTTCACACGATATCCAGCCTACAATAAAAAAAATTTTTAATGAAAAAGGAAAACAAATATAAGTACATCCTCAGAATACTAAGATGTTAGAATTAGGAAACAAAAATTTAAAAATGTGTATTACAAATACATTAATTTATAGCATTTTATATATCATAAATACATACACATTTACATATATAAACCCATGCATGTTTATATAACTCACATACATATAGGTTTATAAAAATATCTGTATCTATATATCTACTTATACACATAGTGAAAGAAGTGAAATTTCAGGAAGGATATTAAAACTTGAAAAAACAAAATAAATATCTTAAAAATGAAGTCTCTTTGGGGCCTAGGGAGTAGCTTAATGGGAAAGTGCATGTTTAGCATGCATGAGGCCTTCCCTATCACCAAAACTTTTTAAAAACAAAAAAGAGTATTTAATAAGATAATTCATAAGTGGATTTCACAAATGCATGGACACAAAGATATCAGTGAACAATTGAGGAATAAGAGGAGGGAGATTAAAAAATAAGCAAAGGCTCAATAACATATAGAATGATGTCAAGAAGCCTTTGTACATTTAACTGAAGTCCCAGAAAGAGACATGAGAATGAGGTAGAAAATTATAAGAAATAATGGCTTAAAAGTTCTCTATCAGACAAAATGAAAAATCGTAATTATAAAATCATGTCTCTTTTATCTTCTACCTCTTAACAGCATCATTTTGGATTTATCATAATGATACAATGGTTTCTTTCCATTCATTTTTTTTTCTAAAAACTAGTGGATATAAAAATATAATAAAAATGATGCTCTCTACCTTAACAATCAAAGTTGTGATAACAGTGTATTCTCAGTAAAGAATTCACATTTGAGAAGGCACATGAATTTGGCTGATAGACAAAGAATGAAGAATGAAATTAAAAGATGGAATATATGTTCATTGTGATGAAAATGGTTAATAACTTTAAATAATAAATTTGTAAATAACTTCTGTCATGTTAAAAAACTTTTTCCTCAAGACAGTACAATTTCATCTGAATAACAGTAAATAATATATAACAAGAAAAATTTAAACATCAAAATAATATTCCAAAATAATCTATGTAAGAAGGTAATGAAGTTTCAGACTAATGAATAAAAAGAAAAGTTATGTTAATATTTGAGATATTTGACCATCTCGAAAAGCAGCTCCACATATCTATTAATGCAAGTTAATTATCTGAACTCCGAGTCTTGAGTAGAAATTTTCAAAAATGCTTAATCAATCACTATCTGAAATATGCACTGCTCCAACAATTCTTTAGCAATGACTAATTTCTTTCAGACTCTGTAGAAATGACTCTGTGACCATTTCTATATATACTTGAATATATGAAATAGTATTCTTATTTTGTTATATGCAGGAATACTGATATAATATGAAGCTAGCTAAGTGTACCAATATTTTAATATGGAAGATCATTCAATGTTTATAAAAGTTTCCTGGAGTCTTCATCTCAAATTCTAAAAATATTTACTTTATCTATAAGATACATAAAACAATTACTTTTAGAATGATTTTTATTATTTCCTTATATATTAATAAGAATTATAAATTACTAATATTCATGTAAATGATATACTGCTTTAAATCACTTGAATCTATAAATTTAAAATAGAAATGAGAGTGAAAAGAAAGTAATTTAAAATAGAAATGAGAGTGAAAAGAAAGTAATTTCAACATTACCATTTCTTCATTTTAAATTCCAATGTATATTTATGCACATTAAATGAACTCATAATGATATTCATAGTATTGTAGGTTGGATTACAAAACACACTATAATGTAAATGTAGGGAATATATGAAGGATTGTAACACCCTCTTTTTTTTGGATTGTAACTTTTCATACATGTTGAATCAAGTATGTTCATGATCATGATCTTTGCCAACATGTAACATACTCATAGATAAATGCAATATTTACTCTCTCCATGGGGGGAAAAAACCCTAAAGGAGGTTCATGTCATCAAAGAAGTTTTAAAATTAAGATATTTAAACTTTAGAAAGGGCAAAGGGGAGAGAGGGGAAAGAACAGGGCAAGGGAGTAGGAATGATGGTGGAATGAGTTAGACATTATTACCCAAAAAAGCTAATCCCAAAAAAACAAATTGCCAAATGTTTTCTTTGATATATTGATGCTAATTCATAATGAGAATGGAGGGTGGAGCATGAGAGTAATGGAGGAACTTTAGATAGGGAAAAGGGGCAGGAGGGTTATGGGGGTAAAATAGATGGTAGAGTGAGATGGACATCATTACCCTAACTACATGTAAAAGACACAAATGGTGTGAAAATATTTTGTGTACAACCAGTGTCTTGAAAAATCGTGCTCTATATGTGTAATATGAAATGAATTGCATTTTGCCATCATGTATAATAAATTAGAGTAAATTTTAAAAAAATTTATTTATCCATATCCTTACTTGTACTTGCCACTTATGATCAACATATATTTAGCCAATGATAAAGTTTTTAACATTTTTTCAATTCTTAAATGTTATTTCCTATTCATTATTACTTTTATGTTTATGAACATGTTTTTAAATCTCCTTAGGCCTATACATTGCTTATAAATTGTCAGATGTTAGCTGTAGTAAGTGACAATATAATGCAATGCATGGAGCCATTATGTTGCCCAGGAGCAAATTTAGTACTATTGATCAATAAATAATTTAAAAAGTCATTTTAGTAATGGGAAAATATTAAAAGCTGCAAGACTAATTAAATTAATTGCAGGAAAATCCATGACACATACAGTAACCTAGAAAATATCTCATTGTTTCTTACATCCACTATTCCCAAATGACTTGGGAGAAAAAAAATTAATATTCTTTTTTAAGAGTTTCAGGTATTGACAGTCCTCAAACCTACTAATTATTGCTATCTTAAGTGGAGTAGGTGAAAAAAAAAAGGACAGTGCTATAAGAAAGGATAGTGATGGCTAGCATGAGTAGCCTAGAAACTAAAACTATAAGAACTAGTACATAATAGCTTATATTTGTTATGTTACAACCCATTATCCTACAGGGTGATTTAGAAAGAATGAATTGAAAAGATGATTGTGGCCAGAAAAATAAAATTAGTTTCACAAAATCTGTTACATTTTTATAATTATTCCAACCAACAGTGTTGTAAGGGAACCTACAAATATGGGTCAATGGTATTTACTGTATGGGGAGGCTGAAAGTGAGTAGGGCAGCGCCATTATTCAATTAATACCATTCAAGTGTATGAGATTACATTTAGTAAAAATAAAACTCCAATCAACAGATTATTTTTAAAGAAGCAAAATATTTCTTTAGGTGTTGCTGTGACTAACTAAATATTCCATAAGACCAATCTTCTGCTCTTAATTCTATACTTATCATTATACACATAATTTAGCCCCTCCATTCACCAGGAAGGTTTAATGCATTATACACAATAGTTAATTGTTATGGTGCCAGGTACCTTGCCATAATTAATAAATGACACAGCATTTGTGCTAATAAATGGACATTTCTGAATTTTAGTTAATGTCAATTGGTCTTTCAGTATTGGACAAAAAAAATGTTGCTAAATCAGATTCTGTGAAAAGTAAACTACTCCATGAATACTATCCCAATCAGCAATTATCTACCTTATCTTCAAAAATAGATTCATTAGAATCTATTATTGTGAGTGCAAAGAGCCAACAATGTCACTTTTCAATATAGAAAAATTTTCTGAGGTTATGTTAAACTTCTCTGGACTGATATATGTTAGTCAGACTATATATAATCCAAGGTAAAATCTAAACACTAATAATCATAACAAGAACAATGACAATAATCAGTTTATGTTCTTGAAATTAATTCATTCTTCTAACCACCTGGTAAGGTAGGTATTATTATTTCCATTTATAAATGAGGAAGCTGAGGCATAGAGAGATCATCTGCCTCAAGTTATTCAACTCAAAAGTTTAAGAATCAAAATTTAAATTCAGCCTGAAATTAAAGTTCATAATTTCAAACAGTATGCTATACCTGCTACCAAAGACAGGCATAAAATACTTGGGACAATGAAAGTGAAAATCATTAATTTGAGTATCTACAGCTACACAAACAAACTCTACTTTATTAGCTATATCATTCCTATATTTAAGATTCTAAGAATAAGGATTTAAACATAACTATGCTTATTTAGGGACACAGCATCCAAAATAGAATGATAAGCCCTTAAATACTGTGATGAGTAAAAGCTATAGGTATAACCTTATGTTAGTGTCTCAAATAATTGAAAAGCTTTAATACTAGCTATGAAAACACTAACAGATACTTCTTAATACCCATAACTAGAACTTTAAATTCAGTCAGAAATATGCTCAAGATTAGAAAAAGTCAATGAAAGTACACATTTTGCTAAAAACTTACTTTGCAACCTCCGTGTTGGGCTCTCTCCATGGAGTTGTCTTCGTGGCATATAGGGAGAAGGGTGGGGAAGTGGCAATGAAGAGACATCATGGGTCTGAAGTTTGTACCAATGTGGTTCATCATCTAATAATGCTGTTTCTAATTCAATTAAAATCTAAAAATCCAAGAGACAAAGGACTGTTATAATATGCCAATAGTAAGGAAATTCTCCTAAGTGGTCTTTTAACTTCTATAATAATTATAATAGTAATACTGTTAAATCAAAAACAAAATCATTCATATGGTATTTTCCAATAAATAGATGGAAATGGAGAATATCATGCTAAGTGGAATAATCCAGGCTGAGAACATAAAGGGTCAAATGTTCTCTCATATGTGAAACTAAAACAAAATAAAGAAGCAGGGATCAGATATCATAAAGATAGAGGGAAGATCAGTGGAAATCAAGAAAGAGAGAAGAGGGACAAGAAAGGAAAGGTAAGGCAGAATAAATTTGACAAAATTAAGTTATGTGCACACAAAATATGCCACAGGGAATTTCACCTAAAGTAGTGTGAATAGCACCAATCAAGGTTGGAAAAAATGGAGGATCAGTAGAGAGAAGGTAGGAAGGAGAGGGTGGCAGGAACAGTAACTACAATGGAGTGGGTCATACCATGCATGTATGATTTTGTCATGATGAACTCAGCTACTATGTATAATTATAATGAAAGTAAGTAAGTAAATAACAAGGTAATATAGATGTTTCAAAATTATCAATATATTTTGATAATAACTAAGATAATTCTTTCTAACTTCTTAGTGATTTAATAGTTTTAAATATCTAAAATATTTATTTCATAGACCCTTGACTACCCAAATGTTAGAGGCTATTAAATTTGCCATGACATAAATAATACATTTTACTTTTAAAATGTCTGCAATAATAACGTATGCACACATTATTTTCTAATTTAAAAAGCTTTCTTTTTTTATCGTCACTAGTATAACCTCACTAGAATTCATAAATGAGAGAAAAATAAATTTCAAGCACCTGTGTATTAAGAACCATGCTTTATTTTATATATCTTAATTTTCAGAAAAAAATCTACAATTTGATCTTACAGACCAGAATACCAAGACCTAAGAAAGATTAAAAGAACTTGTCTAAGATCACACCAGCCCATAAGTGAAAAAGGCAAAATGCATTCATCTGTCTTACTCAAAACTCTGTGTACACTGTACCATCACACTAAGGATTAAACTAACACTAAACATTACACTATACCTCATAAAAAAAGTACAATTATCACCTGTCAATTGAAAAAAAACAGAAAAGGAAAAAAAAGCAAGGAGCTTTTAATGTAAAACATATTATAATATGAATGTTTTTTAAATTGCAAAAGAAATCAGAATGTAGATATAAATTACTCTTTTAGAGTGTTACATAATTTTGAGTGTTTGCACTTGTGTTAGTAAGACCTGCAACATAAAAATAAATTGCTGTATTATTTAACTACAGGAATAAAGAGCAAAATGAGCAAGTTATTATTTCATGCTGTCCAAACTTTCCCTAATTATTTTTAGAATTGCATGCAGTATGTTCCAAATGTTTACACGCAGAGACACAAACAACATATTTATTTAATCCTCATATAAACCTTAGTTTGCCCAGTTTGCAGTATTATTTCCACTTGGCTAAAGAGAAAATTGAAGCACAGCTAGGTTAAATAACTTGCTCAAGGATGCAAGGCCAGGAAGTGGCAGTGCCAAGTATATAGACTTAGGCAGCTCGCTTCAGAATTTCCGCTCAGAACTGTATTACCCTTCTTCCTCAATTGGTTTACTTTGGTTTCTTAGCTAACAACATTCATTTCTATATTTCTGTTGACTATTGTTTTTCCCATGAGATTACCAATTAATTTACTCAGAAAAACCAAACACTGGAAAAGGCTGGAAAGTAGATAACTTAGCATGCTAATAGCTGGAGAACTGCTTCTTATGATGCTCCTCTCTAATATATTTATCACCTTACAATTAAACATATTTTTTCAAGTACAAATACAATTGAGCCAGGCTTTTTTTGAAAGTTATCATTGGTTCCCATTATCCCAGGATAAATCAAAATTTAATATATTATATTAAATGACATGATCTGGTTTTAGTTTAACACACAAGTCTCATTTCTAACCACTTTTCCTTCCAATCTCAATGTGGTTGCCCCAAATTCCCTCAGCCTTGATGTCTTGTTATTCCCTTGCAGGAATTTCACTTCTCTTGATTTTGACACATTCCAGTTCTCATGGAACCTTCCTTTGACACTTCTGAAGTGTCACACTACTGAATTATGTATTCCTTTTGTAGTTTCCCTCATACAGCAGTTGGTGCACTATATTATAATTGTCATTCACTTGTCTGAATCCCCAGTGCATTGGAAATTCCCTAATATGAAGTAACATGCCTTGTTCATCTTTGAAATCTCAGACCTTAACACAGTGTCTTCTACATTAAAAACTAATCCATGAATAAATGATTGAACTACTTACTAGTGGTACAGTTGGTTCAATAATAAGATATACATGATATTATAAAGCAAAGCATTTTGTGAAATAGACACATTCTATCATTCAACTGAGATTTCTGTAGTAAGAATAAGCAGTAAAAACTATCACATAATATTTATTTATTTATGTACGTATTTATTTTTGAAATGGGGAGTCAGTATGTTGCTCTGATTAGCTTTGAATTCCTATGCACAAGTTGATCCTCCTGCCTTAGCTTCCCTAGTAGCTGGGAGTATAGTTGTGCACCATCACCAGCATGCTAAGCGTTAATAAAAAATAATTTAGAGCCATTGTTTTCTATGCTATCATTTTATTTCAAAGTAGTAAGTAGCAAAATTCATTCTATTAAATTAAAAAAATATGCTTACTTATTCATGTTTGAAATATAAAAATTTACTCATAGTCATTAAAGAAAGTATTTAGAATAACATAAATAATGTGAACTTTAAATAATTTCAGGTACCTCTCCTAAAAATTCACTTTCTTCCTCTCTAACTCGAGCTTGATCCCAAAGGGTAATTTCCAGCATTCGTTCTCGAAATTCTCTTCGATGAACTGGAGAATAAATGAATGTCTGGTTCCATTTGGGTTCCAATGTTTTTTTAACCGTTTTTGTTCTTCTCTTGTTTTTATCACTATGAAAGAAAATAATATATAAACTTATATAAAACTCTGTTTGCCCTAAGATTTACTAATTTAAAATTTCTCAGGGGAGAAGTGAAATTCTATCACAAATTTGTCATACTGAAAATATTATTATCTTTAAAACATTGTTAAAATTTATAAGATGTATAATTATGCCATACTTAAAAGTATGACAATAATATCAGGAATTCAATTTTTTCCAAAGCCCAACAATTGAAAATATAATCTCTCAAAATGTAAATAAGATAAATAAATAAAAATAATGTAAATAATGGATAATCTTAACTCTAAATTTTTTTAACTTATTGCTCTATTGGAAACCTTCAAAATGGTAATTGACCAGTAAAATTATACATAGTATTCATTTAAACTGCTGACATATAATTGTATAAAAATAAGAGTAAATTGCAATGTACATATCATATCCAGATAGTTCAGTTAATAAGCAATTTATATGCATTTTATAAAGTTACTTCCTTATATACAAGAAATACCATTTGCTTGTTCAACATATCATGTCTTCTAAAATATTGAAAATTGTTTCTATGTAAACTAGCCACAACATGTGGGCTGGAAATGCAAGAGGATCATCTGGACAGATGGGACTTACAAATCAAAACAGTTTCATACTTATTTTGATGGCATATTTTTATCATGTTTTAAACAGCATGTCACTATTTGCATGTATATTTAAAAATATATACATGCTGTACCATATTATATCATGGTACTGTGTGTGTATACACACATACACACACACACACACCCTATGTTATATCTCCATCCTCTTTGGAGATCACTATTCTATTTATTAAGGAGGATCAAAAACTGGATAGAAATAGAGAAAATCATCTAGGAAGTAAACTTTAAACTAGGGGAGCCTATTTAAAATGAGAAGTGGACAAAAAAAATGAACTCCAATTAGAATAATATTAACGCTTCAAATTCTCTCAGCACAGCACTGTTCTAAGAATGCTGTTGTTATGGTTTAGATCTTAAATGTTCCCCAAAAGCACAATGTTAAAAGCTTGGTACCTTGTTGATGGCCTATCGGTGGTGGAAATTGTGGGAGGCAGGGCTTAGGTGGAAGACTTGAGCTCATTGAGGGAATGACCTTGAATGGGATTTGGGGATTCTGGCTGCTGGTCCTCCACCCTGCTCCTTCCTAGCTACCATGAGGTAAGCAACTCTGCTCAAAGAGGCACTCCCTGTCATGATGTTCTCTCTTACCACAGGCCCAAAGTGACAGGACCAAGTGACCATATGCTGAAACCATAACCAAAACATATCTTTCCTCCTTTTAAGTTGTTTATCTCAGATATTTTGTCACAGCACAGAAAGCTGAGTAATACAGCTAGGAAATAAACAGGACAAAGAACAAAGAAAGGCTAAACATCTCTGAAAAAAAAGAAGTTACACAACTTCTTTTAGGAATATTAAATTTTAATATAGATTTGACTTGCATAATAAAATTATGTATTTCCAGAGCATTATATGTAACATGAGAGAAAGCTGCCTTTAGGTACACTGATAATGAATTTGTTAATACACACACACACACACACACATACACAGAAAAGATAATATACAATGTATCTTTACAAATTTTGAAAGCACTGTATGAAACTAAATTTGCAAACCCACCTAGATTTTATTGCTATACATGAAAAAGAAGTCATACTATATATACATATACATAAGTATATATAGTATGTAAGAATAACTAAATAAAAGGAATGCATGTTAAGCATCACTAATACAAAAATATAATATATGAAATGTTCCAAAATCCATTCTATTTTGAATTTTGACATGATGAAACGAGTGGACAATTCCACACCAAAATTATTGTAAATATTGTACAGAATGACCTTCAGGCTATGTGTACAAAGCTTATAGGAAATTTAAATGAAATTTTGTATTTAGACTTCGGTCATATTCCCAAGATGACTCTTATATATATGCAAATATTCAAAAAATTTGAAAAATTCTGATATCTGAAACACTCCTGATCCCAAGCATTTAGATAAGGGATACTCAACTTGTAATAACAAAGACAATGATGTATGCTCTTTCTCCCCCCTTCCTTTGTTTAAAATTGTTAACAAATGTTCATTTAGCATCCACATAAATTCCATCCATGAAAGAATGAATTTTGAGACCTTGTCAAAAGACATAGTTCCTACCAAGAAGACCAGGAAGGAAATATTTAATACGAGCTGACTATCTAATTTAAATGGTTACACTAAAATCTGAAAGGAGGGGAGAATAAGCCAAGAACTTTATTTTAAAGAACTGAAAAGAGCTCTCAAAGAATGACCATTTTATAAGGGACTTCTTTAATGGGTAGAAAGGGAAAAATATAATTTCTAAATTTCCTTACAAACCTAACCTCTATTATTACAATTCAATAGAGCTATTTAGTGTATGCCCAAGCACCAATTCATAAAAAGAACCATGAAAAAATAACTTTATTTTCAGCAAGTTAAAAACAATGAGTTTTACTTTCTTTTAGATTTATAATCAAAGCCTCCAGAATCATACCATGCTATAAAGTCAAGCACTGAAAAAGTGCTAAAACTACTTAAAAACCAAAATCAGTTAGAATCTATGAAGATGTTCAAGACAGCAGTTACAGATTTTTAAAGATGTTAAGCCTATAGTTAAAATTTTGTAAAAATAAAATAGAGCCTAAAGCTTTTTTTATTTATCTTTATGCAATCAGCACTTTCGCATTCCATTTGCCTTAATAATAGCATGTTTTTTATGTGGTTTTAGAAAGAAAGAAATATACATTGGTAACCAAATTTACTTCAAGATATTAGAAAGAGTGCATAGTATTTCCAGTTATTTTTTAATAGCACTAGTAAGTTATGCACTGTAGTAATTTTCTAATAGCTCAACTGAGATTTCAGAGTAGATTTCTTTGTGTAGCTTCATTTGCTCCTCCACAAAATCTTACCAACAAAAAAAAAAAGCATGAATTGTTTTCCATGTTCATCTGTTCAAGTATTTCTCCCTAAAATATTGCCAGGAAAAGTGAAAATTATAACCAAAGCACAGATATTCCTTTATTTATATTTAGTGTTTATAAATTGTGTCAACAGCGAAAAAAAGTTGACAGGATAAGTTAACTGTCAACAATAATGTTTCTAAGTTAAGCAGAGAATTCTTCTTTAGAAATAAAACTCTAACACAATGCATTCAACAAAGACAGCTACAAAATTTACCGAACTGTAACAATTATGAAAGACCTGATAAACTAACAAAGAATTCAGATGAGATATAATCTCAAAAAAAAAATTCAAATGTCTCTCAAATTCCTTGATATTAGAACTGGGACTGGGGCTCAGCAGTAGCACTTGCCTGATATGTGTGAGGCCCTGGGTTCGATTCTCAGCACCGCATATAAATAAAAAACAAACAAATAAATAAAGGTCTATCAACAACAACAATTTTTTTTAATTCCTTGAAATAAAAAAAAAGAGAAAACAATGCTATATTTAGAATATAAGGGACTGGGTAAGGAGGGCTACCTCACCATTTTAACTTCTATCTGCTCAGAAAGCAGGAAGAGAGGTTGTGTAATAAGTAAAAAATAAAAATTAAAAAAAAAGTCAAATCAAAAAAGAAATTCAATAATTTGATAGAAGTTTGGCATCTTTAAAAAAATGTTTCTCTTTAAAGATTTGAATTAGTAGAAATGAAAGTCATGTGTGTGTATAAAAACATGATAATGTAGCATTTCCTGTACATTTTTATCATGGCATATCAATAATGCTTAGGGTAACAAATCCTACTACTGTAAGAAGTCATGTGACTTCACTACCAGGATGATAGGCTAATCTGGCTGTGACATCTGGCATTCACCTGAAGTCTAGACTTATATGAAGCTATGAAGTCTAGGCTCTAATTATGAATGTCCTTTTCTCTCTTACAGTTCAACATATATCTCTCTCCAAAAGACAATCTAATTGGTTAGAGAACAATTTTCTTCAAGTTAACTTTATAAAGTAAAATTATATGGCAAATAGTTTCTAATAACCAGATGTTGTGGCACCTTGATATGTTATGAGGAATTTGTTTTACAATTCTCACTTCAAAATATATATCAAATAAACTGTAAGGGCTTTATTAATCATTTATTTCTTTTGTCCTTTTCTTTGCTGAGATTGTTGTTCAGATGATACTTTGACATACAAATGAACCCTAATGAACTTTCTATTTGAACTAAGAAGAAAATTAGAATCTGAAAAGGTATGAACATGTTTAGGATCACATTTGTGTGCAGCCCCTCTGACCTGAGAAAAATGACCTGCTCTTGAGAGCACTCTGCCTTGGAAACCAGGGGAGGCAATAGCTGAGGAAAGGGTAATTGGTATCATTACATTCTCCTTGTGTTAATAATCCCAACTGCAGAGACCCTTTCATTTTTACATGCCTAAAATTTAAAAGATTAGATTATTTTGATATTCCTCCAATTCTAAACCTCTATTTAAATGGAAGCAGACAATATCATTTATGTTGACTAAAATCAAAACAAATAATACTTGAAGAAACTAAAACTGAGTCTAGTGGGTTTCCTTGTTAATATGGGGTAATGAAATGCACTTGTTAATTTTGTGGAATAGAGTGAAACAATATCATGTAATAGGAGGTATAAATTGTAGACAAATATGAATATTTTTAGGATAATTTCCAACTTTTGTCTCTAGAGTTTGGATAAAAATTTGACTTTAAGGGTTATAAATTTTAATGATTTTGATAAATAAATACATGTTATTCAAAAACAATTCACACATGCTTAAAATAAATATTTAATAATATATAATGCAAATTTAATCCACATTTAAGAACAATCTCAAATACTTAATTGGCATTATTCTGATAACTAAGAGTGATTATGTTTATGTTAGATTTCAAAAGTATCTGACTGGTATAATACAAAAACATAAATAATATAGAATTCAAACACTCATTTGTTATTAATATTTTCCCACTTATTTCCGAGAATATCTATTTTATTTCATATCCCTACCTTCTGTCTGGAAGAAAGTAAATTTTAACATAAGGATTCCTTGGTCGCCCATCTTCCCGGGAGGGGAGATCCTTTGCTCCCAGAATTGTAACTATTAATTGGTGACCAACCTTGTCAAACCATAGTTTTATCTGAAAAGCAAAAATATTTATTTATCAGCTCAAACATGTACTGCCAATACATGTTTACATTTCTAATATATTCACACCATTGTCTTACACTAACATTAACACAAAATATAAATTTCATTTAAGTAAACTATAAAATAAAAGAATATATTATAATAACATCAATGAATAAAAGAATTTGTTCATATATTTTGTTTTAATTGATAAATCACTCGGACTGTTTATTATCCTAATTCTTTATTAATATTCACATAATAATTATACTATCATAATTAAAGAGCAATATGATCAATGCTCTGTTTTCTAAGCAAGAATCATTATAGTTCATTTTGTTTCCCCTATAATAAGTTTAGAATAAATCCTCAAAACGAATTGAGAAGATAGTAACTTATTTATGTGATATTCATGGGGTATTTTCAAGTAAATGTTTCATGTTATTCCACAGCAAGACATTTCAAAGATTGAGCAAAGAGGATTTAATAGTAGCTTTGGTCAATTGATTCCTCCAGTTCACATTTAAAGCTTTAATAATTTTTTAATTTTTTTTTACTTTTTCATACATAAAGTTCCTTTTTCTTTAGTGAAGCAAATGCATCACATCCTTAGAATAATAAGATTTCATTTTATAACATGTGATAAGAAAATGTGAATAATATCACTGTGCCATAATTAGGGATTGGAACTTCACATCCAGTGCTGAATTCATTTCACGTAACAGGTATCATCTCCTACACACATACTTCAGACCTTCACACCTAAATAGCTGATTCTATTATATCAGGATCTATGATAACCATGGCTCTGATCCACATCTTGGTTCAGAACTCAGTACATTTCTGACCAATATCTTGAAACTGAAAAGGAACCAAAAATTTGAAACTTGAGAATTACAGGTAAAAATAAATTCTGATCATATCTGGAACACTGGTAGTTCAGTTCCAATTCCACCATGGCTTTCCTGAGTGCCTCACTTCATATTCTACATAACAAGAGACTAAGCAACTTTTAGCAGAGATAGACTGACAGCCCAAAAGAGTAGAGAAAATATCTAACCCTTTTATTTTCCTAAAAAGAATTAGTCCTCTTATAGGAATAAGAGTAAGAAATATCCAAATTTTAAAAATTAATTACTAGTTTTTATATTCTATTAAGTCTTTATGATTAATATAGGTATTATCTTCCTATTGTACAGCAATTTTTTTAAGAGTTTCTAAGTTCAAAACTCAGACCCTAAAAAATGTTTCTCAAAGTCTGGCTAACAAACTCCTACAGTAGTATTATCTGACTTATTTATTTAAAAGTTATAAATTTCTGTGCCCACCTTCAGCTACTCAATCAGAATGGGGCCTTGGAATTTACATTTTAATTAGTCCTCCTAGTGAACCTTAAAATAACTAAAATTTGAGAACCACTGCCTTATGCAAAGGAATCAACAACCTGAAGGAAAAAGTCTCCAGTGAAAGAGAAAAAGTTCAAACATCTGCATGTCTAACAATATAAAAATACAGATACATATGGGTAGAGTGAAGAGTTAAATATTCTTTTGGCAAATGCCATGAGAAGAAAACAAATAAAAAATAAATGCAGAAATGCTTCACTGGATATGAAATGAAAGAGATGTAGATAGTGTCACAGTTCCTCTAAAATGTGTGACTAAGATCACATTAATAATTATTATGTTCTTTATTTTTCACTACTATTAAAAGAGTTTATGGCTTTATTCTTTCAAGATATTAAAAAATCCTTCTCAAAGGATCATAACATGAATATAGACACCTCAAAGAAAAAAGGATTTTGAAATGGTAAAATAAAAAATTTTCCAATAAACTTTAAAATTAAAAAACATAGACAATATTTATCATTATGAGACTGAGCTCAAAATTATGTGAACAAATTATTGATCATTGTGAACATTTTTCAAAGGCTTGAGACTAAGCACTTGTTACCATCTTCAGAGGCAATAATTTTGCTCAAAAATCATTAAACAGTTGAGATATACTTCATAAATCTCATAAAGAGTACTCTTTTCATATTTCCTCATGCCATGGAAAACCAAAAAATCACTAATATCATTCAATTCTCATACAAACCAATATTAGGATATGCCATTCATATTTTCATAATGGTCTTTTATAATTATTTAAATTGTACTTTCCAAGTATATTCTATTAAAATAATTTAGATAGGAAACAAGTAAATTTTAATTCTACTCATTATTTAATCAAAATTGCACCTTTTTATACGCTGTCTTACACTGGATGTTTGATAGCCCTAATTTTCATTTATATTGTAGGACTTAAACTAAAAATTTAAGTTTTTAATAGACATCCAGTTCAAATATTTCACTAGTTAGCTACTTGTATCATATTCTTAAATTTCTGATTTGAACTCTTTAAAAAATGATTAAAACATAGCTCTTGATTTCCCCAAATATAACAAATATATTTTCACAATTCTAGTTCTGAAAATTTTCATGCTCAATTAATTTCTTTAATAAAATCTTGGTATCCTTCTAATTGTTTAATTTGATTATCATCCCAGCTTTACCATGTAACAGTTTTTAATTTTTCTAAGTAGAAGCTAAACAGTACATAAATATTTTATACTGTAATATTAACTAAAATAATTTTGATCTCTAAAATTTAAACAAAGTAACTATTATTGAAAATCAGCAAATTCTTAAAAACATGCAGCAAAGCAAAGAAGGCATAATACTACTTTTAAAAAATACTATATTGACATTATTTTACCATATAAAGGTTTCCTAGAGAAAACAGGCAAACAACTTGTACCCAAATATTACAATAAATTAAATGGAGTGATATAATATAAACAAAATAAGCCAAACACATTTCAGTTGGATTTGGATTTTGTTCTTTCAAAGTAATGTTCTTTCCAAAAGTTGAACCTTGTATACAGTATGCATAAAATTCACATTTTAAATAAGGTACAAATGTATTTGCCAATCTCTCCAAGGAGTCATTGCTTGGAAAATGCAAGAGAATTTAGATGTTAAGTAATATAATGAATGATTTAAAGAGACAGCAATCTTAGTGTACCAAAGAAAAATATCAACAGTATAAAACTGTTATTTCTATAATGTTACATATTTAACTGAAATATAAAATATATCTATATTAAATGCCACTTTGAAACCTAAAAGTTTTATTTTATCATATAAAATCACTAACAGAGATTGTCTCTTTAAATTTTTATTCAGAATTCTAATCCCCATGCAGAACTTTTACAAGCTGGCTCATCAAATGATTTGAAAGTCAATAATATGACTTGGAGCAACATACCAAAACAAGTTTTCCTACTACGCATTTTCCAAAAACATACAAATAAGGGATAAAACACAATTTAATTTCTGTCAGGCAGACAAGGCCTTTACCTGAACCCTAGGAACAAAAGGCGTTGTTCTTCTACTAAGGCTTTGGCTCTGGTAAGCAAAATTAAAGAAAAAAGCAATAAAACAAAACCAAAAAGGACAACACGCTGGAACTAAAAGACCAAAAGTAAAAATAAAGACATAGAACTATCCCTTAAATACAATATTTTCATGACAACTTACTTTTTTTAAATCAAATAATTCTAATAAGTAAATTAATATTGATAAATGTTAAGATACATTAAAACTATACAAACTATTATATTTATTTAATCAGGATTTTAAAATGTAGTCAACATAACAGGAATTAAGATAAAATAACATATTTGGGCCTGTATATTCTGAAAGAATGATTGTAAATATAACCCAGGAATCAAAAAATTCAGATTTTACTCTTACTCTTACATTCTACAGCCCTTGGTATCCATAGAGGTTTGTTCCAAGACACAGCAAATAACAAAATCCATTGATGCTCAAGTTCCTTATGAAAATGTCATACACACCCCCTCCCTTATGCTTTAAATCATCTCTGGATTGCCTATAATACCTGAAACAATGTAACTACTATATAAATAGTTATTATACTGTATTTTGAGGAAAATAATGATATGACAAAAGCCTGAACATGTGTAGTACAGGTTTTTTTAATACTTTTCATTCACAGTTTAACCTGTGGATACGAAATACATGGATATGGAGGGTCAACTGTACCTAGGAAAAAAGTGTAGTCCAAAAAGAAGTTAGATTAAAAAAAGTATTATAGAATTATTATTGAAAAAGTCATCTGTGGAAGTAATTGTGTAACTTTTCCAAAATGATGTAAATTTAACCATACCAAAAAATTTAGCCAACTTGGTTTTAGAATTTCTTTAACAAACAAACAAAAAAAAAGCACATTAAGATAAAAGTGTGCTGGGATGCACATAATTAATTGATGATTCACATTTTAAGAATCTATACCAGTTTCTAGTACTAAACACCATCTTCAGACATTTAGTGTTTATAATTGGAGACACTATTATTTATTACTAATCATGCTGATTAATGACAATATCTCATTACTACTGTTTATACAGGACTTAATATTTTTTCAAGCCTTTAATGACAACTTTTTGCAAGTTTATTGGCTCCTATTACCAACAACGCTAGTTGTTATTATCCCCAATTTTGCAGATGAGGAAAGAAAGACATAAAAAAAGATAAAGATGTACTTGCCTGTACTCAAAACACAAGATAATGTAAAGACAGGAAGTGGAGTCCTGTTCTGATTAAAAACACTCTATTTCAAATTCTTAGAATAAAATTTCTTTTCTTTTCTGACTTTTTTTTTTTTTTGCTTTCATTTTGAAACCATTCCCAAAAGATACCACAATAATCAGAATCCAGGCATGTCAATGGTTAAATCAAGACCAAAACTAGATGTGTATCTCTGGATTTGAGAATGGATTTTAAGACATTTAATTCTGCTTTTCTCACCAAGATTCCATCCCATTCCTCATATTTCTTACAGATGTCTCTCTTGTCTCCTTCTTTCAAGTTATAAATAGTTAAAAGCTTCTTTCTGTCTTTTCTACTGCTACACGGAAACAGTGAGGAATAGGTGGACTATTGCCCAATTCAACTATCATTGGACAGATGCTATTTAAGATATAAACCTAAAACCCAAAGAAAAGCAGACATTATTTAATTATGAGTCATATCTCCCCCCTCCCTCCAAAGACCAAAGTCTCAAATCCAAGCTATCTTCCTTTTCATATGGCCATATGGCCATAGGAAGAAGTACTCAGATGCGGAGTGTGTTTATGATATCTGTCTGCATATCCTGGGCAGATAATTCTTTAGCAAATGGAAGAAGGGGTATATGAAATTCACAGAGATTAACTAGACATGCTGAACAAATGGACTACCAACGTACTCTAGAAATGCATTTTATTTTCCTTGGCTTTCCACCTATTTTGCTCTAACCAAATGAAATATTTTGGAAGAAAATATTACTTCAAAAAACCAAAAATTTACTTTAAAAGGAATAGTATTTGAAATAAATTAATCCTTTAAACATTTTTCTACTTCTAAAATGATTTCAGTCTGACAATTCACAGATTTCTGAAGTTAGCCTTTTTAAACTGAATCTTCACCCAGGCATCCATACATTAAAGTGACTGTAAAAATATATTTAGAATTTGGTGGGTTTTAATTCAAGTGAAATTCATAAAATATACAATGAACCATTTTAAAATATACAATTCAGTGGCAATCATTGAGTTTCTGATGCTATGGAATAATCACCCTTCCCTAGTTTCAAACCTTTTTCATCACCTACCAGAAAAATGCTCTGTATTTTAATCACTCCTCATTCCCCTGTCTCACTATCCCTTGGCAGTCACTGAGCACTTTCTATCTCTATGGAGTCTAGGTATCTCAGATAGGAATAATGAAGTACTTGTGCTGCTTTGTAATTGGTAATTATTATTAATTCATTTATTTCAAGCATGAAAGATGTGATGTTTATTACAATTCTGGCTCCATATAAATGAAAGATTTTAATTTGTACACCATGATCTATTTTGCATTTTTGTCACTTCTGTACACCTATCTTGTCTTTCATGCAATACTTCCAGAATAACAGTTATGACAATGAATTATAAAAGATTAAAGTTCAGAGGAAAAACTTTATAGAACATTTTTTTAAAGGCTCCCAGTTTCCAAGAGGATATAAAGACACACAACTACTTTGAAGTTACTTATTACCACTAAATGGTAATATAAAATGGATATTTACAATATTTACTAAAAATAAAGTCACAAAAATATTAAAGTAACTTGTGGAAACTTTGCAACCATAAATCAATCATAGAATCCATATTAAAATTTTTTAAATTGTCAATAGAATCAATTTCTGAGTTCCTATAGAAAGGATTCTGAATCTTTTCTCACTTTAAAAAAAAAACAAAAGTTTTATTTTATCTTAAAATTAGACAAAGACTATAGATTAATTTTAAAATATTAAGATTTATAATGATAATCTTCTGAAGGCATAAACTGCTAAATTCTAAAACACATATTTTTTAAAAAAAGAATGAAAACAAAAGAGTGCTGTCATTGAAAAGGCTAACATACAGTCCAGGTGGCATAAACCTGAACTCAAGCTGATTTTTTCACAAAATACATTAATGACACTTTCACACTTATACCCTAAAATACTGGCAGTCACATAATAAGTCTGTAGAGAAAATAAGTTGTGTACAATTTTTTTAAAAAAAAAATGGACTGAAGCATAAACATGTAAACAAGAAATTTTATATGTATATTTTCTATTTGAGAAAATATCAGCCCATGAACTAACAAATATATTAGAAAGGTCAGCTCACATACTATACAAATTATCTTTTTTTCTCAAGCATTAGTAATTCATGATTTTGTAAGTTTGGTATAGGGCCAAGTAAAATCCCACTGAAAACAAAAAAAAAAAACAAAGATAAAATGTAAGAAAACAGAAATGTAATGTTGCCTTGAGACTTTCAAGAACTTGCCCTAGGAGTGATGTATATAGACATTTTTTCAATATAGCAAAATTGTTCCAAAATGGTAGAGATAGGATTATGAAGGAAAATATTATATCCATAATAGCATCTTACTTGTGTTTTCCTAGATGCAAAGGTTGAAATTAAAATTAGTAAGTTACATGATAGTAAAAACCATTCTATCTTGTTCATTTTTATTCCTGATGACAAGTACTATATTAGTAGTACTAATAGTACTATTTCTGACCCTGATGATGACTGGACATTGATTTGTTTAAAAAAACTGTAGAAAAATTTGGAATAGACTTCAATAATCTTAAATTTTTACTTTATACTTCATATTGTTGTTATTTTACTTCAGGAAAGTTATTCTCACAAAATAAATTGGCCCCAGCAAAATTATGCAAGATTTAGATTCAAGGATTTCCATGGCATCAATATTTATGATAATGAAAATGTGAAATCAGCAATATAAAATAAATCATATATGATATTACATGATATATGAATTAAACTTAAAATGAAGCATTAAATATCTACTAAAATAATTTTATAAGAAATTTTTTAAAGAATATTTTTTTTCTTTAACTTTTTTTTGTTTTTTGGTTTTTTTTGTTTGTTTTGTTGTTGTTGTTGTTGTTTTATGTGGTGCTGAGGATCAAACCCAGGGCCTCTCACGCACTAGGCAAGTGCTCTACCTCTAAGTCACAACCCCAGCCCAATTTTATCAGAAATTTTTAAGATGAGAAAAAGTTTATAATATGCTATTACATAAAAAAAGTGTACAACAGGATGTACAAATTTATTATTTTTATTTAAAGATTTATATATTGTGACTGGTTAAATGATGGTATCAGAATTATAGGTGATTTTTGTTTTTTATTTAATTTTTTTTATATTTTCCACCTACCTATAATAAATAGGTATTATATTTATAATTAATATCTTTTATATTCAGGGATGTGGTGTGTGTATGTGTAATTTCAAAACATATGCAGTTGAACTTTCACAAATATCATGCTAAAGCATATTCCTTCAAATTCGTAAGAAAATGAGAAAATGGGATACACATTAAATTTTAATTATGTGGATTTAAACCAACATCATTTGTAAATCTAAAATTCTTTATATCATTATACGTACATTTAGAGATGAAACTTTTGGTTTTATATTGTTCCAAATATTTAGCACCCTCGCCTTCCTACCATATTAATTTTGAACCATAAGGACAATTAGCTACCTTTGAAATCTGTCTGAATCTCTGCCCTATACTCCTAACCTTCCCCTTCTACTCCAATTTGTATACGAATATAGGAGAAAACATATTCTTATTATGAAAATTCAATTTTTGCTCCTCCCTCAACCAACTCAAGCTAATTACACGCACAGACACATAAACACACACACACATACACACAAACACACATATACACACACAGATTTATTTATGAACTAGAATCATCTAACATAACCCACCCAAATATTATTTAAAGATGACCTATTTAAACGGAGCCATAATAAAAGACAATACCTAACCCACTAATGTTTTCTAAGATGGTAGAAAAAATACATAAATTTGTTGTAACTATACATGTTAATACATGTAAGACAATAAGTAGAAACTTATTGTAGAGAATGGAAAAAAGACCATGGTGCTCAAATGAAAAAGTTAAGTCTACTTATAAAAGAGAAAAGAAAATAATAAAGGGAAGAGCTTATTTTAGTGAGACACACAAAATCTCCTAATAGTATTCCTTATTCTTTCTTGCATAACTTTTCTGTTATTATCAGCTTTGTGATCAAAATAGTTCCAGAAAAGACATGTCTAATAACTTCTTCAATAATTTTAAGATCGTAATTTTTATTTTTATTATCTTCCCATATTTCCTTTTAATTAAATGAAAATGCTTCAGAAAAATCAAACACTATACCATCTCCCACTTTAAAAAAAAAAAAAAAAGAAATGTTTTAGCTGATTTAACAAAAAGCTATTTCTGTTGCTCTAGATATACCAGCCCAAGATACTTTAGTTTAAACTATAATATTTTCAACCAAAATTCAAAGTCTAGACTAGGGGAATCTAAATACTTTTCTAATATTCATGAAACTTCAAGTTAAGTAAACATCAACATTAAGGACAATAAAACTGAATAAATATACTAAAATGTTCTAACAACTGAAAAATAATAAAAAGTGAGGACTTACATTTGCAAAACTCTTCTAATATGGATATAGTATAAAATGTTATTGAACTTTTATCTTTTGATCAGAAAATGAACAAAGGAAAGATCACGTAATGTGAAATTACCTAGCATATTCAAGAAATTTACTATATGTCTCCCCAATATTTGGTTTTCTCTGTTGACAAAGAAAATCTCCAGTATCCTTATATTTCAGAGCAATATTTAAAATCTAATCATTATTATGATATTCATGCCAAATTTCATTTTTGTGGAGGAGAATTCCAGGGATTGATCTCAGGGGCACTCAAGCTCTGAGCCATATCCTCAGCACTTTTCTGTATTTTATTAGAGTCAAGATTTCACTGAGTTGCTTAGCACCTCACTTTTGCTGAGGCTGGCTTTAAACTCGGGATCCTCGTGCCTCAGCCTCCCAAACCACTGGGATTACAGGCATGCGCCACCGCACCCAGAAAGCCCCAAATTTCCATAAGATTGAAAGTAGGTAAGAATATATATATATATATATATATATATATATATATATATATATATATATAAAGTTACTTTTATCTTAAGTAGTAGCTTTGTACAGCACAACATTTATTTCTCTTAAAAATCTTGACAATTTATAGTCATTTTAAAATATAGAGCAAAAATCATAACCTGAGTTTTAGAATAATTATTGAGGAAAAAAATAGTGTCTTCATAAAATCTGTCAATAATTACGCAAAACTTAATTTTAATAGAGAAGGCACTATGAAGATCATTCAAAATTGAATTTCAATTAGCTAAAATTAATAACAATGAGAACAATGATGGTTAAATTACAATTATGCTCTAGGAAAAACTTGGCTTACAAAAACCTAACATATCATATTTTAAAAACAATATAATATTCCATAAAGAAAAATTAATTTATTGACTACATACTGAAAGTTGTCCAGATAAGAACTGTGGAACATCCCTCAACATTCCAGGGCTCATGGGAGAGGTAACGGAAATAGAAGGCCGATCCATTTTTTGAGATTCAAATGAGCTAGAACCTGAAATGATACATAAGGAGTAATAAAAATGGCTCCTCTTACTTTTTAAGAATCTTTAGGATATATTGTTGAAATGTCATTTTATGTTACAAATAAACTTATAGGTTTTGCTTTTGCATATAAAAATATACTTATTCTGTTATGTGCACTATATTCATATCTTACAATAAGATAATAAAATGTTCATAATAGAAATGGAAAAATAATCAAAACATCAATTAATAAAGCAACTTATAGAGAGTCTAAACTTTAAATGCTAAGAAAATAAGTACCAGACTATCCCAGCATTATTAAATGTTTCCAGTAGGTGATATTTAAACTATCTCTTGAAGAATCTAATAAATTACACTGACAGAAAGGAAAAGCCAGTCTCCACAGTGACTTATAAAACATGCAATTCTGCTGCCCTTTTCTCCAATTCTGGTATCCTCTTTCTACCATTCTCCCCCTTGCTTATTCCAATTAGTCACAATGGCCTTGTTAAGTTTCCTTAAATGCACCTTAGGCTTTCCTGCCATACAGCCAATGCTATGTCTGGTTTCTGAACCTGAAAAAATTTTCCCTCCGGTAACCACTCTTTCAAATTTTTGCTTTAATCTTTTTCCTCAATTTGGTCTACCTGATTGATGTATCTCAAATTGCAACTGTCCTCCTCTCTGCCAGTATGCCATAATCAATCAAGAACCTTAGTTCCTCGGGAAAAAATTCATATGTTGAAAATTAACAACACTCATAAATAAGAAATAAAAAGTACACATTTGAAATTATGTAAATTTGTATATTTATTGTCCCAATACTGCTTTATTGCTGAAACAGAAAAATTATTCTGTTTTCCACAAATGTAGATTAGAATCAATGTAATTATTCACTAGTTTTTCCCAAACATTCTTCTTCTATTTACTGAGAGTGAGTCTATAAGAGTAATTTTAAAATTGAGGAAAATGTTGGGGATGAAACAGTTGGGAGCAATGGGTATATTTATGATTTTTTTATTGTGAAAATGGATTCATAGATACATATGTATGCCAAAAGTTCCTAATTGTACACCTTCATTCAATCAGTTTATTGTGATACACCTTAATAAAGCTATCTAAAATCCACATTAAAGACAGTCTAATTAAAAATAATCTTATTATAAAATTCTATACTTTTCCTCACAGTGATATTAATTAAAAATAATCTTATTATAAAATTCTATACTTTTCCTCACAGTGATATGAATGATACTAAATTTTCTATCTTCATATGATTGTATACTTGATAACAATGCCATTATATTTTTTACTTTGTATTAATAGACAAAATACTTTATCTGACCTTGATAAGTGACATTATTAATAACATTTCTTCTAGTATAAATAAAACTTACTGGACTCCAATTGTGCATGTGTGCTATCAGGTATTCTAGGTATATCTCTGAAATGATAGAAAAAGAAAACAACTGTTTCAATAATTAATGTAATGGCTATATTAATCATTATCTACTTATATAATAATTGGACACTGTAAAACAAAGAAAAACCTGTGTGTTGGTGAGTTATTATATAAATAAGAAATAAAAAAAGTCTTTTTTTGCTAATAAGTGGTTTGGACTAATGTCAAATGTTTAAAAGAAATTAAAAAGCATATGCATTTGTAGATTTATAAAAACCTATCTGTTATCTTCTTTGTGACTCACTACATAATTACTCACTCTAAAAAACTTTTGTATTCAACAAGGTAAATTTCACAGATACATTTTAATTCTATTCTAGTCTTTATTTTTACCTTCTATCTAAATCAATAACATTGAAGCTAAAAATATCACCAAAACAAAAATTAGATATTCAGATTGTAGTTAAAAAAATAAATGTAATAACGGCAAACATATTTCTTACTGGGACATTCAAAGTTACTTTTTCACTATAAGCACACTAAAAATACACATACTTATTTGATGGGAAGATTAGATATCAGAATAAAAAGAATAAATTATTTGAACATTTAACAAAAATATGATTTAAGAGCACTTTAACACCAAGAAATACATTTGATTAATGCACTAAGCAAATAATTGCAATTTTACCATATTAAAAAACTATGTATGAACAAATAAAAAATGGGTATAATTTCATGTGCTAAATTCATTACTTTGAAAGGAACATTTCAATAAAACTAAGTTACCAATCTAAATCATTTTCTCTAGCATAGAAAGAGATCAAAATAATACAGTCCAACCATTTCCTAAATGAGTAAAAACGGGGCACTCATGTTCTACAACAAAAGAATTTCTGTAGCCTCCACTCTGGATTGCTCTCTCCCAAATATGCATTTAATAATTCACTGTCATTTTATATAATATTCTATTGCTTTTATTTTGACATAAGTATGCCAGAGGGACAATCTTTTATATATGCCTAGAATATAAGCTTCTCCAGAGGTAATAATATTTAATAAGAAATTCTTATAATTCTAGTTGAAGAATGATATTTATTGACAACTTTTGGAAATCGCCTATTTAATCCATAGGCAATAAATTACAAATCAAAGAATACTTTGATATTTGTTTATTTTCAGTACTTTTAATCACCATTCCTTAAAGAGAGTGTTTTCCTTAAACACGTTCCTGCATCTGAGAATTATATCCCCCTTAGTTCTTTTTTTTCCTGAATTGAAATCTGTATTTTGAAAAAATATATATTTAAAATTTCTAGACTATAGATGATTGTCATTTTTTACAGTGTAGAAAACTATAGTTGTGAAACTTAACCTTAAAAATTGTTACCATAGTCTACTTCCCTTATAAATGAATATAGACATCCATTTAGTTGCTAAGATAATCAAAATAAAAGGCATCTGTATGGTTTGAGTATGAGGTGTACCCTCAAGAACTCCTATGCTAATGCAAAACATTCAGAGGTGCAATTATGAGAGCTGTAACCTAATTACTTCATCCCAATTTGAATAGACGAACTAGGTGGTAAGAATAGACAAGGAGGGTGTGTGGCTAAAGCAGGTTGGTCACCAGAGGAAGTGCCCTAAAAGGGTTCATCTTTCCTGAAGCCCCTTTCCCTCCCTCTCTCCCTTTCTCTCTGTTTCCTGGCCACCAGGAGCAGATAGCACTCCTCCCTCCATGCCCTGCTGCCTTGGATGTTTTTCCTCACTTTGGACCCAAAGTAATTTGGCAGGCAATGGACTGAACATCTGAAACTGTGAGCCAAAATAAACTAAGTTGTTCTTGTTCGGTATTTTGGTCAGTTATAAAAAGCCAATTAACACAACATTTATTTATTTTTTCTTTTGTAATAAACTGTATAGTCTATCACAATCAGATGAAGTGATGATTTTTAACTGAGATGTCTTTGGCAAAGAAAAGGAAAAGTGATTGTCTTAGAAATAATTTATTTTCATAAAGCAGAAAGACATTTTGCATTGGTACAATATGAATTACCTAAGAGTAGTCTACACAAAGTCAAGTGCTGAAACCAACTTACCCAATAGGCCGAGAAACAACAAGCTCCACTTGTGGTTCAGGTTTGGATTCTAGAATGATGTTGTACACTTCCTCAAATGTTGCTCCTTGCAATAACCTTCCATTCCATTCTAATACTTCATCACCTACAGTATCAGTAATAATAATCTCAGAAAAAAAAAAAACCTAAGCCCCAAAAAAGTACTCAAAACAAAATCAACCTTTAAAGTTCAATGAACACTACAGAATAAAATCAGCACTGTGGAATAAAACCCACACTAAAAATAATCCCAATGGCATAAAATTTAACGGCCATGTTAATATACTTCACCAAAAGGATATAGTCAGAAGAAAAAAAAGTACACAAAAGTTATCATTTTTTGATTTGTTATGGAAATTTTAATTGTAGACAACAATCAAAATCAATTTTCTCTTTAAAGGTTTTATGACCCTGTACTGTATGTGTGTGTGTGTGCGCACACACAAGCGCGTTCACATAACCAAGTACTCTGTTTTCTTTAATGGGTTTCCCTTGTTGAAACTCTTTTGTAAAAATCTTAATAATTACCATTTTATCAAATCCTCTTTAAGGCACTCAAGGATTTCTCCAAGAGTATGAAGTTACATATAGTAACACATTTTAGAAAAAAAAGCATTAATCCATGAACTAGTTTTCCAAACTAAGTTGGAATTTTTTTTCCAGAGAAAAATCAGGTTATGGGAAACAAAATAAATTATTATTAGATATTGATTAGAATATCCACAAGCAAAAAAAATCAGTAAACATAAAAATTCTTTTTTGAGTCATATTAGATTAAACTTTCCATTCATTTGTAAAGCTGTATATCTATGTGAAATGAGCTCTTTGTCATTGGTCAAATCAGTTCTAAATGAGGACAACTTTTTCTTAACTATTCATAATGAACTTTTTTTTTGGTGATACTGGAGATTAAACACAGTGATTCGCTACCACTGAGTCACATCCCCAGCCCCTCTCCCCTTTTATTATTATTTTTTATTTTGAAACATTAAGTTGCTGAAACTGGCCTTGAACTTGCAATTCTCTTGCCTCAATCAACTAAGTAGCTGGAAATACAGGTGGGCACCACTGTGCCCAGTGAACATTTAATATTTTAAATATAAATAACCAATAGAAGAAACTTACCTGGTCTAAGATGTCCTACAGTATCAGCTAAACTTCCTTTTTTGACTTTGGTAATAAATGCACAGAGCCGACCTGATTCAGTCATCTTTCCTCCTACAACCTGTTTAAAAGAGGAAGGCACTAAAGTTGTCATATTGTTAAAGTGAATATGCTTGAAAATTCAAGTTAAAAATATTTGGAACAATTTGCAGCTTCTACAACAAATTTAATGTGTTGAAAATCATTTCTTAAATAATTCAGCATTGCTATTAGGAAGTTAAAATATTCCCTAAGAACTAACTCCTTTTACATACTCCAAATATGCTACAATTTAATTTATTATCTGTTAAAATGTCACATACCTTTAAAAATAACTTAACCATTTACAAGTTTTGTCCTTATGATAATTCTTACTTTTGTAATTTCTCAAAACATGTTGTCATAGTACTATATAATTATATTAAAATTTCTTGCTATAAATTTAAAATATTACAATATAAATGTTGTTACTTTTACTTGATTATGATATGCTACAAAATTTTCATTAGTATGTATTTAGGCATGATGATTATGTAAATAATGATGATGGATCTTTCTTGGGAAAATAACAAGGTATACTTAATTTTATCAAAAGCAATGTAAACTTGCAGACCATTTGCAGCCCGCTTTTTCTAAAAATGTTAAGAATACTGCTATGGAAGCATAAGTATACCTGTAAGATACTAGCTGGCCTCTTACAAAATTAATGTTTTGCTTCTCATCAACTGCCATTTAACCAATATATTAACTTCATAGCAGATAAAGCAAATAAAACTAACAAAATTCAACAACTAAATAGTTTTTTTTCTCTTCTAAATTGGGTGAAAGATATTTAAATTTAAAACTCACTGATTTATTTTATTCCATGTATTTTTTCCATAATTACACTCAGCTGCAATTCAGTTAATACTTATTTAGTCCTATATTTCAAAATTAAATATAGATGTCTTGTGAGCTTACAAACTCATGTAAATTTTTTAAAAAATTTGACTTATCAAACTTTAACAGTAATAATTAATTATGCTATCTACAGTTATTATTAGTAGTATTATTGAAATCTTATGGTATGTCAGATACTGTACTAAATGCTTACATACTGCTTCAATAAATTTCATTTTAACAATCTAATAAATAGCATTATCAGCACTGGAAAAATGAGGAATCTAAGACTAAGAGTAGTTGCCAATATTATGTAGCTAGCAACTGCTATCACTGAAATTTAAGCCAAGACTGCCTAACCTCTATACCACACTGCTCTAACACTATACTGGGCAGATGGGGATTTAAATCCCACCATTGTCATCATCTTGTGATCATGGATAAATTATGACATCTCTATAAGCTTGTTTCTCATCTGTTCTAAGTGCTGAATTAGCTGACAGATGTTAAATGCTCAGATGAGTGCCAGTCACACAGCAGCCACCCATAAATGTTACTTGCCCAATTCCACCTACATCCAAATTTTTCTAGTATCTGTTATTATTTATATTCTACAGTACAACTTCTACAGCAATGGCTTAACTCTAAAAATTTACTTGGGTTTCATTTCAGCTTTTAATTGTCTATATTAGATGCATAAAATCAAATAGCTTATTCATTTACCAAGTAATTCCCTGCTATTTAACAGTCAAATATAAAGCAATACTCATATTTAATCTCCTAACATAATTATTTTTATGTTTCCAGACTTTCAACAGCATTCTCTCTCATACACACACATACACATGCACAAAACTTTACTACATTAATACAAAATCATATTCCTGAATAATATACATATTACATTTCCCTATTCTGTATATAGAGTACCTAAATAAAATTATCATTTTAATATAAGATAAACACAGATATAGACTTAAAGAGCAAAATGTAAAGGTAAAATAAGTTTGATCATTGTATATAAGATTCAAATTTATTCTAATCAGATAGTATCATTGTTTTTCAAAATTATATACATGAGTATTATTGTGAAATAATTGCAACTTCTTAAATAATACTTGGAAAATAAAAACTTTGGGATAATGAGTGACAGAATTTGAGGAATCTTGAAAATGTGTGTGTGTGGGGGGGGAAACTCCCTTAAATTGGTATGAGTTGAGAGTTATTATATTTTTTCCTGATAAATCTGTAAAAGAGTGTAGAGCCAAAATCTCACACATTTTATTACATACCTTTAAACCAAGCATTGCTCCTGAGTCTCGAGGTACACTTCCATCTTTTAGTCGCTTATTTAATAAAATACGACCAATTAGGCGATCTCCATCTTTAGATGGTTGCCAGGTCACAGGATGCTGACATATTGCATCAACAAACAAGAAAAATTAATGTTCTTTTATAACAAATTATCTCTAATTGTACAATCTCTCTAAGTTCAGAACTCTAACCCTTTATGATTACACAAACCAATTTACATTCCAAAACCGATTAGAAAAGTTTACTATCTTACCCTTGCAATCTCAATTTTATAATAGAGATTTTTTTGCAAAATTCAATTTTGCTGAATTCTTATGGTTCTCTGAAACAATACTGAAGTAATATAGCTCTACAAAATGTGGAAAAACTTTTAAAATCTTTAACATTTCTATAGGCTGAAGATTAACTAAAAATTAACAGGCTGAAATTTTATGTAGTTGAATCCATTTAAAAATGAGAATCTTCTTAAAACACTTTTGAAACAGATTTTAAAAGACTGTATTACAATAAAATTAAAAGTTTATATCTTATTAAAACATAAAATCTAAAGCCATAATAAAGGTTTTCTTGAATAAGTTTCTTGATTAAAATTCTTAAAAAATACACAAGCTCCAATAACTTTCCAACTGATTTGATTTTACATAAGAGAAACAGCTTTCATTCAAAGATTTGTATTTCTCATTTCATCGAAGTTCACTGGTTCTTTCAAGTCTTTGGCCTATCTAGTAAATTACCTTTAGTAGATAATTCAATGGTATCCATTGCTAAGTAATCTTGAAAATATTAGTAGCTTATTTCTCTCAATGCAGAACTAAGGCCTCTACAAATAATGACCCAGTCCATTATGAATGACAGGGTAAATATCAAAGTAAATGATTTGTGTAATCATAGTATTTTCACAGTCACCTAAAATAGCATGCATATCTTCATGCAAAATTTAGCAGGCAAAACACAAGTTCCATTCAATCACATCTATATGGTAAAAGATTTCAAAAGTTTCACTATACTAAAAGCAAAAATAATAAATATCAAAGCAGATGGCAATGGCTCTAATACTAATTAATAATACATTAAAATGCTGTGTTGATAAAACAAAAGAGCAAAATGACAGTGAAAGGGAAAAAAGAAAAACAACTTTTTCTGTGCAAATAGACCCAATTATCTGCCTTTTGCCTGGGATTCAAACTATTAAAATTTAATTTTCATCCCAAGGAAAATATATAGAAGCAATTAAATAAGCCAATCCAAACAATTGTTCATTATTTGTGGCTTATAATAACATTACAAAATTCTCTCATGCGACCATAGACAAACCATTCCTTTGTTCCTAAGTTTTATTTTCAGTTACTTATTTTTTGGTATGCTGTCAAACAATAAAAACAGCAAAGCAAGCAAGAGGTTTTTTTTGGTTGGTTTGTTTGGTTTTATTTTGTTTTTCTTTTCTGCACCTTAAGAAATGCTACATTGACCCTTGAAATGCCCTGTCCTTTTAGTATGTTCTGTTTTAATGAGTGACAGAGAGCAAACGAAGACCAAATGAGCAGGTTAAAAGGCAGGCTCCACAATCTCAGTACCTTATCACTATGGCTATGCTCCTCGTTAAGGGTTGTGCTACTACAGGTATCTACCCCAGAGTCCTTAATCTGAGGTTCAGACCATTCCAAATCCTCTTCCAAAGAGTGGCCACCAAAGTACATCATTTTCTTTTGTCTTTCAGACCTGGTGTTAGAGTCCGACAAAACTGCCTGCTCACTAGTTTTTCTTTTTCCCTTTTGACTGTCCCCTACAGGTATGGGATAAAAAAAAAAAAAATACAAAAAAGAAAACATGCAAAGGTATAAATAAAAAGGAAAAGTGAAATGATAACGGAAATTAAATAGTAAGGCTCCACATGTCTCACCAAAGACATTGGGGAAGCCTCACTGCTATGCCAAGACGTATGGTCCAACCAGTTGTAATCCATGTCTCCTGTGAGAGTCAGACAGATAAGAGTGCAGTAAAGGAGACGGCGGAAAAAAAGGACAGAGACATTATAAACATATTAATCTGTGTGATCCTGTCTGGTTTCAGGAACTTTAGCACTCATTACATACACCAAGAGAAAGCTAAGATTCCAAGTGAATAAAATTTATAGAATGCAGAATACAAAGTTTATGCTCTGGACAGACCCTACAAAACAAAGCCCCGCAAGAAGAAAAAAGGCTAATAATAAACAAGAATAGAAACAAGACAAAAAAAAATGGATATTCTGAAAAAGAGACTCTTGGCTATATCTGTTTCTTGTGCTATTTTCCCCCATACTGACCTAAAGACATGAGTTTATTCTCCAAAGACTAATGATCATTTAAAAAAAATTAAACAGTGGTTTGCCAATAACTACCTTTTCAAAATCCAAATAATTAAATGTTGTTCCTTGAATGCAGTATCATATTCTATATAATAGTGAAACCTCCTCAAAAATTTGAGTGTTTAAAAAATTGGTTACACAAAAGATTGAACTTATAATAGTTAAAATGAAATAAACTACTTAAATATCATGAATTACTTAATATTACTTTGAAATAACTCATCAACTTTTTTCAGAAATTGTATCCTTGTAAAAAGTACATTTTTAAAAAAATCTTTTTGTCAGATAATTTATGTAACTGGCAACTAAAAATGAAAATTCATTTTACGAATTTAATGTGTTTCTTATTTGTCATATTTGAAAGAACTTTTAAGGCTGTATATAAACATATGTTTTGAAACTTTATTTATACTTTGATTTATTTAAAAATATTTACTGCCTTCACTTTCTATTTATTGTGCTAAACTCTAGTGTGAGGGGTAAAACAAAGAAACATGCTTACAAAACATTTAAACACAATAAATTATCAGTTCAAATTGGAAAAAAACAAAATCCTATGTGAAGGTATAATAAGGTCTAATTGATATTCTGGCGTTACAAAACACCTCTAATGTAAAGAAGTTTAGGATGAGAACAGAAAGATGTGACCTAATGGATGTAAGGAAACAGATGAAAAATGGAGGAAAGAGCATTCAAGGAAAAACTAACATTAGCTACTGTAAAAGAATGGAAGAAACACCAGTGTGCCTAAACCAAAAAGAATGAGAGGAAGAATATCATGCTAAATAAAACTGATAAGGCTGCACTTAACAGCTTAGATAGGTACTTCTATGCCATGTTAAAGATTATAAATTTCAATCATTGAAGGATTTTAAGCAAAATTGGTACATGATCTGATTTACGCTTTAAAGGGTATGGAGGTAAGAAGGATAGTAGAATGAATTGGACACTATTACCCTATGTGCATATATGACTACATGACCAGTATAATTCCACATCATTTATAACTAGAAGAATGAGAAGTTATACTCCATTTTTAAAAAGTTACAAACCAGGCACGGAGGTGAATGTCTGTAATCCCAACAGCTCAGGAGGCTGAGGAAGAAGGTTCGCAACTTCAAAGCCAGCCTCAGCAAAAGCGAGGCACTAAGCAACTCAGTGAGACCCTACCTCTAAATAATCTACAAAAGAGGACTGGGGATGTGGCTCAGTGGTTGAGTACACCTGAGTTCAATCTCCAGTTAAAAAAAAAATTATTTTAAATGTGAATGGTGTGTGTGTGTGGGGGGGGTGTATATTTTAATGGGTAATTCTAAGTATATCTGTATAGAGACTAGAATGGAAGAAACCAAAAGTTAAAAGGCATTTGTAGTGGTCCCTGGGAAACATGATTATAACCTGAACAAAGGTGATGGCAGTACACATGGTTAAAAGATAAATAAAAAATGAGAGGGTATTGAGGAATTTGGGGGTAGAAATACAATGCTAAAAAAGATTGAAGAGGGGCTGGAGTGGTAGAGCACTTGCCTAGCAAGTGTGAGGCACCGGGTTCAATCCTCAGCATCATATAAAACAAATAAATAAAATAAAGGTATTGTGTCCATCTACAACCAATATATACTATATGTGTGTGTATTCTTTTTTTAATCAAGATTCACTCACAGGTTTCTGAACATTAACAACTGAGTCAAAGAAAAGAGAATTTATGAGATGGAGAACATAAAGAACAGCCTTTTTGTTAGGGACAAGGTAGAAGGGATTACTCTATTTCATTGAACCTTACAGTAAGGCTTATAAATTTCAAGACACTAAAATGCATAACTACAATATTTGATTCTGGGTAAATAATTGAAATGTTCATAAGTATTCAAGTAGGCATGTAGAAAGCAATTAATCAAGCTGTAATAAACCTTAGAAAGCAGTTTTAATCTTGAGACACATAAACTGAAAATTATTATCTTATAGACAGGATTGAGACCATTTAGGAATAGAAGGTAAAAGAATGTGTGAATACCCAGACTAACTCCAAAACTTACAGTTTGATTTAAGAAAACATTGAATTGAGAAAGAGCATGTAGAGAATGAAAGGGGGAAGAAAGGAGATGAAGAAAAGTCTCCAAACCAAAAAGAAGAGTTTCCTAAAAGGAAAGAGAAATTGACAATATTGATAGGTTTCAACACATCAGATAAGATGAGGAAATGAAAGTCTGCATTAGATTTTGCAACATGAAGATTAGGGCAGATGTTATAAAGAATAGTTAGATAAAATGATAAAAATTAAAATCAGACTGAAATAATTGAGGAACCAAAGGAAGTGAGGAAGTAGAAGATTTCTATGTGGATGAACAGTTCTCAAAGTAAAATCCCCAAAGTAGCATCATCAGCATCATCTGTAAACATTCTAGAAAAGCAAATTATTGACCATCACCCCCAGTGAATCAGAAACTATTAGGGGGGCTGAGCGATCTATGTTTTAACAAGGCTTCCAAATGATGACCGCAATAAAGATTGAGAGCCACTGGAGAAATTAAAAGTTTCTTTGTGAAGGAGAATGAAACTATATTATCTAACATATATAAACATATACTAACATATACAAAACATATACAAATATACAGAAAACATACAAACTTACACAAAATACAATTTGTATATGAACCTCATTCTTTAACCTATGAAATCAGAGAAGTGCCTCTCAACCTTTTCATGGTACAAATAATCCGAATTTTAGTACAACACACTGAAGTAAATGAAGATGACCAGCCCAGAGGATACTTATGCTCCTTCCTGGATGGCCACTCAAAAAACTGAGAGTTGGGGCTAGGGTGGTGGCTCAGTGGAAGAGCTCTCGCCTAGCACGTACAAAGCCCTGGGTTCAATCCTCAGCACGTCATAAAAATAAATAAAATAAAGGTATTGTGTCCAACTACAACTAAAAAATATTTTTTAAAAAAACTCAGAGTATTTTTATCTCAGGAAATCTGTTGCCTTTTCAAAATGTGTATTGTTCCACAACAAGGCATTGATAAATCAGTGAAATAGAGAGAAAAGCAGGATAAGCCTGTAAATAAAACTCTTATATAATTTATATGAAGGTTAAAGAACTCAGCTCACAATCTTTCTTCTCCTGCTTATGCTTGTGACCTACTAAAAAGGCAAAAATGTGGTTATTTTCTCTGTAAATAAACAAACTGCATAACCATTTGTAGCTAAAGCAAAACCATCTGATTGACCTTTAAAAAAGATGTCATATATGATAGGCACTGAATAAACACTTATAGAATGAATAAAAATTAGTGTTGCTATAAAAATTACATAATCAATGTAAATTACATAGAAAATAATTTTAAACTATCAGGACAATTAATTTGTAAATAATTGTATAATTATATACATATATTATATAATAATTATATTGTATAGCTTCAAAGGGCAGAATTAAGATAATATCTTTCTTTAATACAAAAATGTATTTCTGGGATTTCCAGTTCTAGAACAAAACTAAAACACACACACACACACACACACACACACACACAAATGAAAGGGAAATTTTAAAACTAAAAAATAATTGAAATTTAAAATAAAATGTATGGGACGTACTGTAGAATGGAAAGGATAGAGGAATGACTCAATTATTGATTTTAAAGGTAGAATAATAAAACTCACCTGATCCAAAAACAGACTAAAACTAAATAAAATCACTCATTTTGAAATGCAAAATAAAATAGAATGAATGGAGCCTCAAGGACCTTAGAGACTATAGCAAAAAGATTTCACATTCATATCATGTGTCCCCAGAAAGAGAGGAGAAAATGAATGGGCTAAAAAGTATTCAAAGAAATAACAACTGGGAAATCTCTCAAATTTGGCAAAAGATAGAAGATTTCAGATTCAAGACATCTGTAATCCCAGAAGCCCTGGAGGCTGAGGCAAGAATACGCAAGTTCAAAGCCAGGCTCAGCAAAAGCAAGGTGCTAAGGAATTCAGTGAGACCCTGTCTCTAAATAAAAATACAAAATAGGGCTGGGGATGTGGCTCAGTGGTTGAGTACCCCTGAGTTCAATTACCAGGAAGAGGAGGAGGAGGAGGAGGAGAAAGTAATAGTACTAGTAGTAGTAGTAGTAATAGTAGTAGGTAGTAGTAGTAGTAGTAGTTACATAAACCAGAAGAACACAAAGAAATCTGCATGAAGATATATCATTATAAAATGAAAAATAACAAAAGAAAATCTTAAAAGGACTGAGAAAAAACACCTTACCTAACGGGAAAAATAGTTTTATGCATGACAGCAGATTTCTCATCAGAAACAATGGAGGTCAGAGGAAGAAGCACAATGTTTTAATTGCTGAAATAAAATGAATATTAACCTAAATTCTAAATATGATGAAATTATCTTTCAAGAATGAAAAACATTCTCAAACAAAAGAATAAGAGAATCTGTCACCAGCAGACTTACCCTAAAAGAATAGCTAAGAGAAGTTCTGGAAACAGAAGGGAAACAAAAAAGTAGAAACCTGTAAATACCAAGAAGGAATGAAAAACATGGTAAGCAAAAATAAGTATAAATACATTAGACTGTCCTTCTCACTTGAATTTTCTAAATTATATTTGGTGTTTTAAGTACAAAGTATACATTGTCTGATGTGGGTTTTCAATATATACAGGAAAATTTTAAGATGATTACATCATAAATGGAAAGAGAAAGAAACCTAAATACAAAGTTTTCACAATTAATGTAAACTGGCTAATTGTAAACACTGTAGAAGTTAATAAGTGTTTATTAAGTACATTACCAAGAGCAATCACCAAAATATGAAAAGAAATATACATAAAAACACTTCAGAGAAATCAAAATGCAATTCCAAAATAAAGTTCAAATAAGCTACACACAAGAAAAAGAAATCAGAAATGAAAAAGGGGAAACAAAATAAAAAAGAAATGAAAAACAACATTAAAAGTGCAGACCAATATCCATCATGAATATAGACATGGAAATCCTTAATATGATATTAGCAAATAGAATTCAGCAATATGTAAAGAGAATTACACACTAGGACCACATAGGGTTTATTTCTGGACTTCAAGACTGATTCAATATTTGGAAATCAATGTTAAGTGAGGAAAATCAGATAATTTTTTCCATTGATCATCAATGAAAAAATACATAAAAAATAAGGAATAGAGGGGAACTTGATCAAATGAGTAAGAGACAACAACATAAAACCCAAAGTGAAGATCTTAATGATGAAAGGTTGAATGCTTTATATGAAGAGAAATTTTATCAAAGAGTCTATCTTTATTTGTAATAGTCAAAAAGCATAAGCACTCAAAACATCCTTCAACAGGTGAATGGCTAAACAAACTGTTGTGTATCCACAATATGTAATGCTACTGAGTAATGAAAAGGAAAAATATGGATAATTACAAAATGGATGGATCTCAAAGGTATTATGCTGAATGGAAAAATAAAATCTCACAATGTTGTTGAGAAAATGTTTTATGAATCTATGACATTTTGAGATTTTTTTTTAGTGGTTGGCAGAGGTGTGGGGATGAGTACAATGTCACTACAAAGAAGCAGTATTTGGATGATGTTTGTGGTGACATGAAAATTCTGTATCTTTGTATCAGTAGTGGTTACATAAATCTAAATATATAAGAAAAATGTCCTAGAACTACAATAATGTCCCCATGTGTGTAGTTCTGCTTTCTGAAGTTTGTCACCTGCAATCAATCATTATCAGAAAATATTAATGGAAAATTTTGGAAATAAACAATTTCCACATTTTAATTTGCTGTTCTGAGTAGTGTGATGGAATCCATATCGTTCCACTTTGTCCCACCCAGGAAGTAAATCATTCTTTTGTCCAGCATATCCACTCTGTATATGCTTTCTGCCCTTGGCAGTTGAAAGAGACCATACTCAAACACCTTGTAATACAGAATATTGTTATCACTGTTTTATTTTATTATTAACTATTGTTATCCCTTATTGTGCTTAATTTGTAAACTAAACTTTATCATGGGTATGAATGAATAGGAAAAACAGTATTATATAAAGTTTAATATTTAATAGTATCTATGGTTTTAGAAACCCACTAGAGGTCTTGGAATCTACCCCTGCAGATAAAAGAAGACTACTGTATACAAATTACCCCAGTGTCATTTTTCTGGTTTAGATACAGGCTATAATCATTGGAGAACACTAAGTGAAGGGTATATGCGACCTCACTATACTGTCTTTGTGACTTCCTGCAAATCTATGATTACTTCAGATAAAAAGTTAAAAAATAATGTGTTGCTGCCTTCATAGTCATTTCCCCATCAATAAAGGTATTTGAATAAAAGGCCAGAGTAGCACTTGTTAGCATGCTTTAGAAAAGATCAATGCTTCAGGTAGGAAATCACAGTAAAAGCACACTAATTCCTATCTAATGAAGATATTCAATGATTCTATTTACACAAGTTAAACATATTTTAAAATGATTACCTAGCTATAAATAATCAAAAGATGCAAATCTTAGGTCTAAGATTTTTCTCTTTCACTTTTTCTCTCATAAAATACAAAGTAACATCATTGTGTATTTGTTTATATTTTTTTAAATAGACAGAGAGAGAGATAATCTTTTTTTTTTTTTTGGTAGATGGACACAACACAATACCTTTAGTTTTATGTGGTGCTGAGAATCGAACCTGGGTCCCACCTGTGCTAAGCGAGCGTTCTACCGCTGAGCCACAATCCCAGCCCCGTGTATTTGTTTATATTTTAAACATAGATAAAACAGTTTAGCTATTCTATTTATTCTGTTTTTTCCTAAGTTAGTAAGACAAAAGTTTATTAATTTTTTATTTAACTGTTTTTCATTATTTTAGGCTACTAAAAGTTAAACAGTATAAAATGGAATTCTTAAACATCCTTATTTTTAACTTAATCAAGCTAAATAAGTCAAAGAATGTGGACAGCATTTTACATCTAGGGCTATAAAAACCATGTTAAACTACTGACTCCAATCCATGCCAATTTGGTGATTGAGAAAGTCACTTAATAAATTAGATCTCACTTTCTCATTTGTATGAAAAGAGATTAATTTTGATATCTCACAGTTGTTGAGATGTTTTAAAAAGATTACAGTCATGAAAGTTCCTTGCAAATTGTAGGGTCATACTAATATTGATAGTATCCTCATCTTTATTGTAACTTAAAAATAATTCTTTCATTGTAAATAGGTAGAGAAAATTCAAATATAATACTTTTATTTTTCCTCTTATTTCTCTTTTTATTAATGGAAAATATTAATGGAAATATTTCTCTTCAACTTCTCAGTATCCATATGCTGGCATACTATTGATCAACATGTATTTCATGCAACAGAATTCTGCAAAATGTTAATAGGCTTTATTAATTTAAAGGTACTCCAGTCAAATAAGTTTGTAAAACTCTTGATTTATAATTAAATAGATTTCTTGAGTGCAGGATTTTTTTTAATGTAGTAATGACAGTACTCTTTGTTAACAGGATAATATAACATAGTTTTCTACAATCTTAATTTACACACAGAAGCTGCCTCACAGGACAAATATTCCAGGAACTAAATTTTGAGAATTAATGTTGAAACCTGCTGGAGGATCAGTTTCCCTCATAGGATAGTGAGTAAAATTGGTAATATGAGTGTCTTTCCCACCCCAAGGAAAATGTGTACTATTAAAGGAAATTCAAAACCTTGCTAAAAAATAATAGTCATAATAAGAGAATATTATCCAAAGCAATGGTTTTCAAACTATGTTCCATACAATTACTTCAGAGGCAACTACTGGAATGTGGGCAGATGACTATAAGGGGGTGCCTAGTAATACCCACTTCACGGTCCTCATGTCTTTGTGTGGGACCTATGTCTTGTTCCTAACCAAGGTGGTAGGAAGGGATGGAATGTCACTCCCATGATATTATTAACACTCAACCTTGCTAGTCAACTTGCTTGAGACACTCTCTTTGCTGGCTTGATGAAATAAGCAGCCATAATAGAAAGCCCATGTGGCAAGAAACTATACGCAGACTTTAGGAATCTGGGGCAACCCCTAGAACTATGTACATTATAATATGCATCATTAGGAAGGCAGAAGTGTTACCATTAAATGATGACAAGAATTTGATGGTAAGAACTATTCCTTCAAAAATGTTATAGTATAAAAAAATAGTTTTGTGGAATCCAAAAATTATGGCATTTTATGAGGATAAAAGGAATTATTGAGAAAAAAGAAGAGCCAGGCGCATTGATTCATGCCTGTAATCCCAGTGGCTCAGGAGGATGAGGCAGGAGGACTGCAAGTTTAAATCCAACCTCAGCAAAAGCAAGGCACTAAGCAACTCAGTGAAATCCTATATCCAAATAAAATACAAAATATGGCCGGGGATGTGGCTCAGTGGTTGAGTACCCCTGAGTTCAATCCCTGGGAAGGAAGGAAGGAAGGAAGGAAGGAAGGAAGGAAGGAAGGAAAGAAAGAAAGAAAGAAAGAAAAGGGAAGAGATTAGAGAAAAGAATAGATAGATAAGATATAATACCTGTTGGTATATTAATATAGTAGGTATGGCTACTACAGGAATATATATATTTAGAAAATGGCAAGTAGTAGAATATTGGCAAATAACCCTTCCCAAAATCAATAGTTGTACATTATTTCATTATATAGATCAGTAGTTCTCAAACACGAAGTTCTAACACAATTGTAAAGTGTGTCACAAGTAATGATAAAGAAAAACAGTTTATAAATTATTTAATTTTTAAAGTAAATATTAAGTTAGAATAGATTCAACTTTGCATCTAAATTAATGTCAATCTCAATTATTTATGTGAGAGGAAATGGAAAGGAATATGGCTACTATAAATCGTCCATATCACTAGGGAAAAAATATGAGCTGAATAGGACTTTTGTGTCATAGTATAAAAAAAATTCTGAGAATTGATTATCTTTATTAGCAATTCACAAAATTAATTTCATCAAATGTTAGAAAAAACTGTTTTGTGTAATACTGAGAGAAAAAATGCTGCCAGTTTTAACCAAAAGATGCCATTAATTATAGGATTTGTTTTAATTTCAGACATAACAAAGCTAGAAGAAAATGTTTGGTATAGATATGATGAAATAACTATATTTCATTCATGGCAGTTACTTAAAGAGAATTATTAATCAGAAGACAAAGATAGAATCCACCTTGTCTATGAACTGGCTTACAACTTTAAGTCAATCATTTTACAAAGCAAAACATTTTGTAAAGATCCCTCTCCCTCTAACATGTGATTAATAAATAATAATTAATTGAGTGAATTACTGATTGAATATCTATGCATTAAAATTACTATAAAATCACCACCATCCTAAAATAATTATCCTGAATTGAGTCTTGGTTTCAGGTTTTATTTAATGATAGTAGTGACATTTATTGACTGCTTAGTATGTGTCAGGGACTGGAATAAACACTAGGGTAGATTGGGTTTTCCTACAATGGCTGAACCATTCATTACATATCCTATTCCACATACTTTTGTTACAATGTGACAATAACACTTCTCAATTGAGAGACAGGTGTCTACATTTCCCACCTCCTTGACCCCAGGAAGATCTAAGACCAAAATAAAATTTTGAAGAAGCCCCCTCTATGGCTATGTTTAAAAGACAGCATGGTTTCCTTGTGACTCTTTTGTGATCTGTGTTTTATAGGCTGTGAGCCAACATGTAAGAAATCCATTTCTCTGAAGCCACCAAGGTATAGAAATCGCACGGAAAGCAGAGAGTGAACCCCACAAGGTATGTGACTCACAGATACCATGAGGCTATTAAATGTTATAATAAATAAACAAAGCAAATAAAGTTTTGCTTAACATAAAAATGCTGTATGCCACTGTTTTGGAGTAATTTGTTTTAACTATAATATGGACTCTACATGATTATCTTATTTAACAATAACCACTAGAGCTAACTAATAATAATGTTATTCATTTTACAAGTGAAGAAAATAAACTAAGAGGTTAAAATAACTAGCCCAAGACCAAATCATTAGGACATAACACAGCCAGGATAAAAACCCCATGTAGTCTACAAAATCCACAGTCCTAGTCCTAAATTAAAATTAAATTCTACAAAATTATTATTAAATGGATTTGATCCTATTTAATAACACAAAGTTTTTACATAAGTCAAATCAACATTTATGATATTAAAAATAATTCTTAAGTACTTACTTTGCAGTGGATTTTAAATAGTTTTAAGGATTCACCTAAAATGGCTTAAAATCAATCTAATGCCAATAAGTAGGAAAATAAAGCATTAGCAAATCCATTATTTAAATCTTAATAAATATTTCTTACCAATTAGAATATATTAATTTAATCTAAAATGGGATAACCTGATCTCTCAAAATTCAAGTAGAGGAACATCATAATGTGTTTTCATCAGTATGTATAAAGTCTACTTATTTATTATTATCAAATTGTGTTAACTCTACAATTCTAATTTTATATTTTCCTTAATAACTTTTGTTTAATTAGTATTATTTAATGCACTCAGAGTTTTATAGCCAAAGTAAAAAAAATTAAGCTAATATATAACTAACATGAATCACACAATATTGGAATAAAAGACTTAAAACATTCTTCATTCATTCCCTCATTCCTTGTTACATACTTTCATTTACTTATTCTTAAAAATTTTGTTGAGAGCCTACCACACACCAGGTCTCAAGTTAAGTACTTGAATAACACAGTGAAAGAGGGAGGCAGATCCCTACAGGATCCCTACCTTCAAGAGGTTACAATCAAATAGAAAAGAAAGAATTCAGAAGCAGCTCAAGTATATGGGATCTTAATTTGAATAATTCTTCAACTCTTCTAACACAAATACCTACACTGTCCCTCCCACTCTCATAGACAGGCATTTCACATTTTCTCTAGCAATAGAATTCTAACTGCCTTTTTTTTTCAATTCAGATTCTGAGATAGTGGCCCTGTTGTTTTTTCCACATCCATAAAATAGAATCATCAAATGGAGACAAATCACACTCTCAGAACCAATCATACTTATCAACCTACATGTACCTACTTTATATATTCTGCCTTTCTTACTATTATTATGTACAAACTATCCCCATTCATATTGCAGATCACCCTACCCACTAGTGCACTAAATCTCATTTTCATAACATAAAGAGAGAAATTGTGCACTTTCACTCTTACACAATCAATTTTTCCGAGCCTCTCTGCAGCATCATTCCCATTAAAACACAGATATGCTGTCTTATCTCCTAACTTTAAAATAAACAAACTCATTATATAGCTGCCAATTCATTTTGATGTTGTTCCAATTCTTCCCTTTTCATTTTTTCTTGAATCTGCTTCAAACTTCTAGCCCCACCACTCCATGGAAAGTGTTCCTTTTTAGATTACCATCACTACTAACTTCATCCTGCTTTGGTAAATTCAGCAGTTATTCTCAATCCTCATCTCAATTTATCCATAAGCAACAACTGGCATAATCAATAGTTCTTGAAATGCTTTCTTCAGTTGGGATTCTGGAACATCCCTTTCTGGTTTTCCTCCTACTTCACTGAACAGTTATTCTCAGTTACTTTTTTTTTCTTCTCACTGCCATTTCAGTATGGGAATATTCAATAGTTTAATCTTCAGATCTCTTATTTTACCCAGAAATACTCTCTCAGTACCCTCTTCTGGTTTTAGGGCTTTAAATGTTATACATATATTGACAGTTTCCACATTATATATCCAAACCAAACCATGACAGTGAGCTCCAGACTGGTATAACCAATAATTTACTCACCAAATCCACTTAGATATCTAATAGGAAACTCAAATATGTGTGAACATGAGCCCTTGATCCTCCATTCCATCCCTGTCAAAAAGGTGCATCTGCCACAATTTCCTCATGTTAATCACTGTTCCTTCTTTCCACTTGCTCAGGCAAAAATCTTTGGAGTCATTCTCCACTCTTCCCTTACTCTCACACAACACCTCTAAACCATAAGAAAATTGTTTAGAAAAATCTATTGGTAATCATCCCCAAATATATCCAAAATTTAGACAAAGATACTATACTTGGGGCTGAGGTTGTAGCTCAGTGGTAGAGTGCTTGCCTAGCATGTGTGAGGCACTTAGTTTGCTTCTCAGAACCACATATAAATAAATAAATTAAATAAAGGCCCATCAACAACTTTAAAAAAAAAAAGAGGTAAAGATGTTTATTACACCAACTGTCATATTTAACCCTTTAATCCTTAAAAAAATACTCTGCTTCACCAAAATTTAGTCAGGCTTCTGAAATTTCTCCTAGACCCATACATAAATTTCTTATAAAAAAAATCAGTTATAGTAAAGATTGGTTAGCTTAACAAGAATATCCCACCCTGACCATCCTAGATATCTGATACAGTTCCTGATCCTCCACCATCCTCCAAGTAATGTCTGATCAACTTCATTTCAGCAAGAATTCAGTTGGGAAATTTTGGCCAGAATTCTCCTTAATCCTGATGTTTCCTTTTAGTAATTTTTTCTCTAGTAATTTTTCTTCCACTGACTCCCCTATCCCAGCTGACTTGGGTATGAATTCACATTTGCCCATGCTATATTCAAAATTGAACACTAGTTTTCACCATCAATGCAAAAATCCCATTGCCACAAACCTTTTATTGTAATCCTGAATAAAGTCTTACCACATTTTATAAGTGTCATAGAATAAAACCACGTCTCCACCTCCAGTAGTATCAACCTGTTACAAATAACCATCATTTCTCCTGAAGTACTGCATTAGTCTGCTATTTGACTATCTGTGTCTCTGACTCCATTTTTGCTCCTCTCAAGTCTTTTCAAAACAATAGTTATTGTTATAGTTTAGTTAATGTATGATACAATGTAATAATAAACCCATAATTGGGTTATGAGAGCCTAAACTTAATCTGTTCATTAATTCCCCTTATAGGGATTAACTGGGTGATAAAAGTAGGCAGGTAGGGTGTTGGAAGCTGTGTATGAACATGGGCTTTGTGAGCCATCATAGGCAGGGAAGCTGCTTTTTTGGGAACTCCTGGATGAAATTCCCAGGTTCAAGAAAGCCCAGATCATGCTGCTGCGGCGCCCTGCCTTAGCTCAAAGCCCCAGATTCAAATGTAGCCATCCAGAGATGGACATAACTTGCCTGCCCCAAACAATTTGTTTTCCCATCTTTATCCTGTTTTCCTCATGAAGCCTGCCACATTGAAACTTTCTGACGTATTTCCCCTTAAAAACAGGATTGGGACCTTTTTGTTCAATTGCAGTTCTTACCAGGGATGGAAAACCCAACAGGTGCCCAGCTTCTAAAACTAATTTCTGTCTATTGTCTTTTATTCCTTACTGATTATTTTCAGACTTTTTATTTTCCCAGCCTGTTCACACCTCCAAGCTAGAATCTGCTGGTGACTCTGGCAGTAGGGTGTAACCAGAAGAAGTGGGTCATTGGGGACATGCTTTGGGATATATATTTTGTCTCTGGAGAATGGAAGAGTGAAGGACTCTCCCCCAACCCAGTCCTATTTCCTGATTCCATGTCCTGAGCTGCTTTCCTATGCTACATTCTTCTGCATGGTTTTCTGTTTCATCTAGGTTCCAGAGCAATGAATTCAGCCATCTATGGACTGACACCTCTGAAACCATGAGACCCAAATAAATTTTTCATCCTTTAACTGTTACTGTCAGGTTGTTTGGTCACAATAGTGAAAAAAACTAGCTATAACAGTTATCTATCCATAGTATTAACAGTTATATCTCAAAGGTAAGCCAATTCAAGTTATATCTTACTCAAAACCTTCCAAGGACTTCTCATCTCACCTGAGTGAAAGGGTAAAAGCCAAAGACCTAGTAATGAATTACAAAGTCCTCCTTGATTTGTCATACTGCTAATAACTCCTTGAACTAGGTAATTTTTCTTTTTGTTAATTGTTACTGGATTTTAACTGTTGTATACTCTAGCACACAGGGTGGGGCCTGGAAAGTAAATATTTAATTAATTAATTAAAACATTAAGTCTAATTATCTTCACACTTCTTTATGCAATGAAACCTCTTTCCTAATAGTACTCCCAACTGTAAAACCAGTTAAAGTTTGCCTGAAACAAAATGGTTTACCTAGCTACACACCCCTTTGGAAGTACCTTCTCACCCTGCTCCTAGCTTCCTGCAACATCACCACAGAATGCTGGTGCTCCATTGAGCACAATTTGAAAAATATTGTATGTTTCTACTTTCCCCATCTTTAAGAGGAAGTTGAAACTCAGAAAATTAAATGATCTTTGTAACATGACACTGGAGGTCACTAGCAGAGCCTAAAATAGGACCTGGTATATTTATTTTCAATAAGTTGCTCTTTCTAATATATCACACAGCATCTCTTTGAAAGGATAATTGATAAACCTAGTAAGCAAACTAACTTCTCAATAGCTTATAAATTTCTTAAGGAAAGGAAATGTGTCTTTTTCATAATTGTACTATGCCTTCTCACTTATTGCCAAGCAATGTCTACCAAATAAGTACCCATGATGCTTTTATCCCACTGTAAAGAATGACCATCTTTTCTCATCCCATACCTGCCTTTTCTCTTGGAAAATTCCATTTAAACTCCAAAATCTACATATCAACTTATCTGTAAGGTTCTCCCTGATAAAGCAAAACAGAACTATCTCTCCCCTCTATGAATTACATCTATGTTTTATATTTAATAATATTCATATTTGACATATTATGTTGCTCTTGTCTACTTATGTGCTTATCTCTGAAGCAGTGATCATAACATATTCAGCTGTTCATAGCACTTAGCTTATCAACAGACATGCAATAAGTTTTTGCTTTCCTGAATTTCACTGAATTGTGTTAACCAGAATTAAAAAGTAAGGTTTAAGTGAGTATTGGTAAAACAATGCTCTGTTTAACTAAAGACTAAGTAGAAATTTTTTTTTTATTTTAGCATCACTCTATGTTCTATCAGTTAATCCAGATTCACATCAAAATCTTGTCACATCTGAAATGTAATAGTTATTTCACTTTAATAATGTTTTGCATTATTATTTCTAATTTTTCTTTCTCTTCTGCTATTTAATCTTATTTTAAAGTCATATAATTTTTCGCCACATCTGTATTCTTAACGTGAATTGGTTAAATCCACATTAAAATACATTCCCTTAAACTTTTAGTAAATAACCAGAAAAAGGGAAATTTCATTCAGCATACCAGAAAAACACTTACAATTCTATGTAATATTTACAAATCAATATTTGAAAGAAAATTCAATTGATTTTTTGTTATTTACCTTTTGAAAATGAAAAATTTTACTTTAAAAGCTTGATTTTTTGCTAATGTCCACTCCATAATATAGCGAAGTCCCTCCTGTGCAAAATAGTGTTGCACATGACAGAAAATAAAGATAAATCAATAGGATACTACTTTTTATACTTTGGTATCAATATTTTCAAAACTTTGAACTCTTAGATTATGTGATCTCTTAAGCAGTCCACAAAAGTTTTATCAGTTAATGAAATATTGCCCCATCAGTTTCCATGACAACATTATTCTTGGCATTTCCTGAAAGGGCAAATATACATGTTAAATGTTTGTTGACAACTTTTCTGGCCTACATAATCTTAATAAGCCATGTATATCAGAAGAAATTAATATTTAACTGGCTTAAATTTATGTGAATTTTGATACAAATATAGGGGAAGATAAAGCATAAACAATAAAACATGTAACACTGAAACCTGAAGGAGTTGTGAGGAAAATATTATGGAGAAGTAAATATTTTTATAAAGTATATAACAGATATTTATATTTTTAGGCATTTAGCATGATCTACTCAATGCATACAACTATCCTGGGAATATTTTTCAATATGTATTCTGATAATACAAAGGAGAAGAAATGGTTGCTAAAAAAGGTAATGCAGTAAGATAATTTAATCAACAGTGATATTTTGCTTTATTATTACATAAATGTTATAGCCACATTAATCAAATTCTACATTAAACTTGTCCTACTAATAATTGTCCCAACAAATAAAACTTCTAATTTATCTTTATTCTTTTCCTATTTTCACCATATGCACATGTCATTTTAAAATAGCAGATATAATTTTGAGAAAAGTTATAAAAGTACACATAACTTTTCTTAAAAAGCTTACATTATATCCTGGATAATTTCCTAGTTACCAAAGTCTTCTTATAACAACCTCAAATAGATATCAGTGGTATGATGGTTAGTGTGTAATAAGCAATGTCCCAGGGAATGTGGAACAGGCTGTATTATGTAAAATTTATTTCTGTGTTCAAGCACTTCTACTTCAGCCAATTTTGAGTTACCAACATGATGTCACTGAACAAGTAGTGCACACCATTAACTCTCAAAATCTGGAACAAACTAGTGTCATCACACCATTTTTAAGTATGCTGCTTCTAGTTTTGTACTATTATACTCCTTACAATGAATATCTTGGCAGGCATAATTGTTATCTATCCAACATTCACTCCCTGTCCTGTTAAGAATTGTGAATTCTAAGACAATCTTGATAATCTGAGGTCCCTTGCCAGTCACTAGGAACTGGTATGAGAAATAATTATGGCCAAGAAAACATAGTTAGCAGTCTACCAAGGAGGAATCTAAAAATTTCCCCTCATTTTCAAAAAAGACTTGATTAAAGGATGCTTAGAATTATTATCCCCATTCTTGTAAAAGTAAAGGGATAAAGTCTACAAATGAAATCTCAGTGAATGTTGTTGCATACCACTTATATGGGTCTCTCAGTACAGCACTCATTCCCCAAGATGCCCAAAGCATTGCAGGGTAATTGCTCATGGCTGAATCCTTATCCTACCAACAACTACACTCAGGCAAAGAGAGTTATCCTATCCAAAGGAGTCTGTCCAACTCCAGACACCTGGACTCTTTGCTCACAGTAAGTCATCTCTGAAAAATCTACTCTAGTTTCAAGCTTCTGTGGGTTTAGTCAAAGGATCCACTTCAGGAAAATCACAATTTAACTTCTCCCTCTACCAAAACCTACTTTTATTATTCCCTCACATGTGCCATTAACCAAGGCATTTCCCAATGAACTATGTACACAAAAATCTTTGTCTCAATGTCTGCTTCCTATGAAAACCAACTTCTATCATTTGAGCCAGGAGTAGAATTTGGGTCATGGAAGGGTAGGTGGCAGTAAAGACTCTTATCACTGGTGTAATATAGCATTGACAGCCTCGGCCATGAAATACTACTTCAATTTTTTAAAATTTCACTGGTGGTAAACCAATATGGAAAACCGGTAGAAAGGATGGCATGCTCTTGAGTCAATACTCTTATGAAGTTCCAAAAAAGTAGTAATTATACTGACTATGAATGTTATGGCTATTCCTGGGCATTTGAGAAAGACAATGAAAACATGTAGGCAATCAAAAATTAGGGTATTGAAAATATTAATCACCCATTTTAGGTGCAGGGTAAAAGTCAAAATATTGATTAATTGATTAATTTACTGATTTGAGGGAATACACAGATAAAGATGAAGGCTGAGTCTTAAGTGTAAGGGTAACAATGCTCCATAGAAAGTAAAACTCTCGGTGTCAATAAGATTGCTTAACTAAGGGTAGCACTCTGAAAGTGGGGGAACCTGAGGAATAGAGTATGGACAGCTGGGCTCCATGTGTTTGAAATTCAGCAATGCGGAACGAATTCTTTAAAAATATTGTTATGTCCTTATGTCCATATATAAATATACCACAGGGAATGTCACCTTTGTGTACAGGCAGAAAGAATCAACCAAATACAAATAAATAGACAAGCAAAAGGAAGTCTATTAGAGTAGAGAAAGAAGAATGGGAGAGGGAAGGGAGGACAAGAGAGAAAAAAGGAGGGAAAACCTGGGGCTGGGGCACTGATTGTGAACTGAAATCAAATTCCACGCATGTATGAGTTTGTCAGGATGCACCCAACTACTATGGATAACCATAAGGCTCCAATTTAAAAAATTCATTGATTCATTGTTCAATAATAGCAGTTAAAAGCAATTCTCATTCAGAGGTTTAAAAAAAAAAGCAATAAAATTCCAGTGCTGCTAGGACAGCAAATTGGACAGCAAATTGTGACAAAAGGAAAGCAAGATACTTAGCTTCTACTTCTGACAGATTTACAGAACTGATAATGGTTAAGTCCACAAGAGTGAATAAAGTTCACCATTGATGGTACGGATTTAATAACACATCATAGTTTCAAATATCGCCTGCTAAATACCTACTGGCAAATAATATATTAATAATCACAGGCTTTTAACACCCTACATTTTCAAATGTTTTAAATAATTGCCCAAAAAAAAGAAAAACTCCACACATATTTTAGGTATAACACATTTCAGTAGACTATACTCTAGGCTATACAGAATTTTAGTCTTCTCTCAATTTTCTTAAAAATATTCTTACTTCTAGTTCTTCTACAGACTGTTAATGGTTACTAAGTCTCCAGTCACTTCACATTCTGTAACAATTCCTCGAATAAACACCTGAGCACACTGGTTAGTAACATCTAATGACTCATGAAGAGCCAAGAAAAGTTCCATGAAATCATTTTCTTTATTTTTCTTTATTTTTTTTTTGGACCACTTGAATGGTGCGCCAGTTGTCTTCTGTGCTTTTATAACCATTTGCTTCCAGAAGGTCTGAAGTCTTTATTTTTAAATCAATCAACATTCTCGAGTCTTCAAACACAACTGACTTCAACTGCTGTATTCAACAGGATTTAATTGATTCACCATTGTAAGTGGATTTCTTAAGTTGCCAATAAATGAGCGACTTGGAAACATCCTTTCATTGTAGCCTCATTTTCCTTTTATATTTTTTGTGAAGACATTCTGCTGTAATGACATATCCCATTTTAAATTTCCAAATTTTTTGGTCTTCAGTTTCCTGTTACTTGGTGCTTAATCTGGTAATGTGCGTATAGTGTCACTGAACAATAAACACAATACTTTGCCATCAAATTTGATAAAGTGACCCACACTCCACAGTGCCTTGAAACTATGGTAATCAAAGTCTACTTTCCTAATCCTTCTGACATTAAAGATAAAAATGAAAAAATAACTACAGGGATGAATTTGTAACTCTACAGTCTTTGGAGTGTCATGCACACTACCATACTGTCATGTATACTGTGCAGTTATAAATGTGTCTCTGAAATTTCTAGTATGCTAAAGAGCACTGCAAAGCAATGAAAGTACCACGTGTTATGTGCCTAAACAACTCTATTGTAGCACAAGAGCAGTGATGCACAGCACATAAAATGAACATGTTGGTAACAACAAACAAATGAATGGTGTGGTTGTTTTTGTAAATCTTCATTTAAAAGACTAAGATTGAAATTTCATATAATTTTCATGTTATGAAATAGTAAGTTTCTTTTCAATCATTTAAAAAATGTAAAAAGCACTCAGCTCAAAAACAAAAAATGTACAAAAACAGGGTTTTTTGTAAGCAAATGGTTATAGAAAAATATTTTTTTCTTAAGCAGTTTTTATTGCACTCAAGTTATTAAGACAAGTTTCATCCATAATTAATAAGGAAAGATTTATGCAAAGGGAAGAAATTACCTTCTTAAAAAATTTAAATGATCCAATTTATAAAGAAACAAAATTCTCCTTTATTCCCATTTGTAAATTTACCTTCTGGATGTTCACTTTATATATTAACTTTGAATTAACTTAGATTTTCAATCTGCTTATGTTGTTACATAATTTCAAGTCCCAAACCAGCTTCATAATGTTTATTTGTAACTTCATTTCTTATAAAAAAGTATCCTACTTTTAGAAAAGTCATGATGAAAGAATTTCATAAGACTATCAAATATATCAATAGAGTAGTTCATCATATCCACATAATTTCACCATTACTGAATTCTTTTTATTCAAAAGTGAAGCTCTAAGACTCATGGTACAATTGGCAAAAATTTTTAGCATAAAATTATTTAACTAATAGATGAAGTGAATACATGAAAAAGAAATCATTCTTTGGTTTTTAAAAATTTTTACTTGTTAGCTGGGTGCGGTGGTGCACACCTGTAATCCCAGCAACTCAGGAGGCTGAGACAGGAGGATCGCAAGTTCAAAGCCAGTCTCAGCAAAAGCAAGGCACTCAGCAACTCAGTGAGATCCTATCTCTAAATAAAATACAAAATAGGGCTGGGGATGTGGCTCAGTGGCCGAGTGCCCCTGAGTTCAATCCCCAGTATCAAAAAACTAAAATAAAATGTTTTACTTGTGAAATTTTAATAAAATAGCTACCCAATTTTTTTTAAAAAAATAGTTTCATTATTACAACTTACTCAAAATGTTTTTGAGTCCATTTGCTTTAGAATTTCTTACATGTTTAATTGCTCTCAAATACCATAAATTTCTATTTTCCTCAATTTTCTACATATACTATTGTTTCAATAGTCTATTTTCTTTATAATCACGTACAGTAAATCTAGTAATTAAAGATTACAAGAAACCTGATATTATGCAAGGGGATAAATTTCACCATTGATACTGATATCGAAACCTAGGCAAATATAAATCTGATACCTCTAGGGTTTGTTTTTAGTATCTTAAGATTCATGTTTCTATCTGGAAGGTATGCAGTCTGTCTTCTCTTCTTTCTATTCTGGGAATTTTCTCCAAATTGTCCCACTCTCCCATCTCTACTCCCCCAACTCCTCAAGATGAATAAAAATATGTTGTGCCACTTTCAATACTCTAATATTTGAATCAAACATTTCAGACTTCTAAACTTTATAGTTTAGAAGACTATGTGCATGTATTCTTGGATTTGCCAGCCCAATCACTACTCAAAATTTTACAAAGAAACCATAAAGGCCTGCAACAACAAGGTGAAATCAATCAGAGAAGGCCCTGAAACACAAAGCAATAAAACTCTCCAAAATGTGTCTTCATGCTTTAAAAAGGTGGTATTGAATATCTTTTGTGCAGTTGGGAAAATAACTGACAACGTGACTGTGTTAATAAGGTGAAAAGACTACACTGCATTACAATGTTAAGATTAAAATATATCTAATAAAGAAAAGTATGGTATCTACAATTTATCAATTGGGCCTGGGAATGCAGGTCATTGGTATATTGCTTGCCTAGCACAGTGAGGTACTGGGTTAAATTCCCAGAAGAATCAAAAAAGAAAAAAAATGGTTAAATATATTAATTAGCCATTAATCATTAAACATCATTTCTAAATCAGTCTCTAGGACTAAAAGGAATGAGCAAGACAGGAAACACTGATATGAAGTAAGTCACAAAATTCTAACATTAGGGAGTATCTTTAAAACATTTTGGCTATGATCCACAGTATAAAATACAGTCAGTCCTTTGTATCCACAGGTTCTATCTCATGAATTCACCCAACTGCAGATGGAAAATAGTTTTTAAAATATTTGTATCTATAATGAACATGTACAGAATGTTTCATCCTTGACAGTTATTCACTAAACAATACAGTATAACAATTTACATAGTACCTTACATGATATTAGTTATTATAAGCAGCCTAGAGATTATTCAAAACATACAGGAGAATTGTATGGCTTATATACAAATACTACACTATTTTATATAGGGAATTGAGCATCCACAGATTTGGGTATCTACCAGGAGTCCTGGAAATACCCCCACCACAAGCACACACACACACACACACACTGCACTGTGCAGACAACCAGAGCTAACTGCATGTTTTACACTGTAAGACTATAGAGTGTATGTGTTTGTATGTATATATATATTATCCTTACTAAGTATTTCTCTGATATTTTCTATTATATTTTAGTTCACACTTTAAAAAAAATTTTTTTAATTGGTTCTGAGAGCAAAGAGGGGAGAAGGACAAGTGGAGAGGGTAGAGACTGTAGGTGGGGTCGGGGGGGGGGGGCTCTGTCCCACGGGAGTTAAATAACAACTGGGAATGGAGTGCTCCTGGTTACCTAGTAGGTATGCTGCTAAACACCTTACAATGCACAAGACAGCCTCACAAAACAATTATCCAACTCAACAGCACTAAGGATCATTCAATAAGGAATTCATGAATAAAATTATAAAGTCAATAGTAATTTATAAAGTTTTTTATGTTTTCATGAAAAACATTTTAACATTTGAGAAGCACATCTAATATTCAAATTCAAAGATAATATGATATCAGATATCTAAACCTTATCTCCTTCTATAACCCTCAAAGCAAAAATAGAGAGGGCGGGGGGAGAGAAAGATCACAGTTTGTCATTTCCTAAACCAACACAAAGTATAGAGAAGTGATTATTTTAACAATGTGAAAAGGAGTTCCATCACATTGCTGAAAGATAAGTGTTTCAAGACATATAGTTCTAAAGTCATATAATTCCTACAGTATAATTCCTTATACTACTCTTATTTTAATCTTTCAATTTTTTGAGGGTAGAATGAATGTGTTATTCATCTCTACATCCTCCACTGTATCTAATCCCACACTTTGTAAATAAGAGACCCTAAAAAAGTACTTGTCAGACAACAAGTAAATAGATGCTTAGTTTTTAGTGAGACACTGCATTACATCTCAAAATTATACTTCAACAAGTTAAAAGGTATATTCTTCTTAGCCTGGAAATAGGAGGTTCAACATGGGGCAGATTCTGAAAGAGAAGAAAACCACACAAATGACCACAGTCCACATGACCAAAATTATATTTTTCCATCCAAATTTCTTTAGAGTTGTCTAATAAAGTCTTGACTATTACAAAATGTTAAATAAATAATGTAAAAAAATGATGTGAATGCCTGATACTTAACATGTACATGTAAGTATGTGTAGAAAAAAACAGAGAGAGAGAGAGAGAGTGGCTCATTTGGTCCCTACAATTATCAAAAACTAACAAGGCTATTCTGATTTACAGATTTATAGGTAAGGAAACAGACTTAGAGTAGTTAAAATGCTTTGAGAGAATAACACACCCAGGATTTGATTTCTTAGATTCCAAAACTTCCTATTACATACCCCTGTTACTCTTACACAAATAATGGCCAAATCACTCATGGACTGTAACTATCAGCATAATTTATCAGAATATAGTAAGCAAAATGACACTGATTTCAAATATGAGTGAAATATGTATATTTAAAATAATGAAATACATCCAAAATGATATGTATAATAAAAGAGCCAAAGCCACCAATTCACCAATGAAGCTGAAACTAAAAATTAGATGAGCCAAAAGAACAGTAGAGGAAAGAAGGTTTTAAGTTAAGTGATCTATAAGCTTGCTGCAGATTGTCAATGGAATTTCATTATTTAAAGAACAGAAGATCCTGCTAAGTAGTAAACAGAAGCTATTAGATACTAGGGCCTCGAAAGAATCCTTCTGCAATGATAGTACTGACTGGTACTATCTATAGAGAGTGGATTAATATTTTAAAATTAGATTACTTGATCCAAATTTGCACTGCCCATTTTTAAGAATATACATAAAAAATGAAAAGGAACAAAAAAGTAAAGATAATGAAAAAGATATCTGAGTGTTAGAACACTTTCTTTGTAGTTATCTAGCCTAGGGATAACAGAACAAAAGGACAATTATCTTTCAAAAGCAGGCTTGTCCTCATCAGAATGATGCTTCCACATATAAATAAACAAGAAAAAAATGTGTTTGAATGGTACAAATGAAATTCCTTAATTATTCAGAAGAAATGTTAAACATTAGTTAAATCCCAATATTCCTATGAATAACAATGTTAGATATTAAAAGTAGCTTATTCTCAAATCAGACTGATACTTTTTCCACAAATAATTTAAAATGCTATCATAATGATGAAAAGTCTAGATATGACATACATTATTTTCTTTCCCATAATTTCCAGTCTCTTAACAGCTGCAATTTCTCCTCACTGAATTCTACTATTGGAGAAATATTGAGTATGAAAAGATTACTTTTATTCAGGTTCCTTCTTTCAAATGTGAAAATCATATCTATGCCTAGAAAATACACATTAGCAGAAATTATACACTGAGAAACAAATTATTAGATAGATGAGAAAGAGGACGACTATCTCCAAGAGTGTCTCCTTGAAGCTCAAATTAGGGGAGAACACAGATGTAAGTGGCATGTTTCCCTACTTGATAAATGTCTCAGTTTTTTATTTGAACATAATTCATACATAATTCTTTATGTATGAATTTTTGTGAGATTTTTATAAGTGGATAGTTCAGAATCCTAAAACAAAGTATAAATATTTAAAAGGCTACCACACATAAAATTTTTTCAAGCACTGTATTGATACCAATCTCTGCATCATTTATACATTTTTACTTAGTAAAATAAAAGTATTAGTTTTAGCAAATTATAATAAAATACTACCAGAAGGAATCAAACCCAACCCATCAGAAATAACAAAATTATCTTTTTTAATCAATTAGTATCTATCACTCTAAAAACATGAAAAATGATCAAATTAAAAATTATTAAGTGTACTTAAGGAAATATTGCAGCATATGGAAAATAAAATTCCTATATACTCCATAAAACTAACATCTACCAGTTTTTGAGATATTTATATTTCAAGACACAAATTTTTATAACATCATTTTAATGCAAGAAGTGTACAATAAGTTCATAATTTGATTTCTTCAACTTTATGTACATTTTTCTCAGTCTATTTGTTGTATAACTATCTCCTTCTCCTTGAATTGTGGCACCTTTTATATTTTTATCCTTTTATTAGTTTTTAATATTCTATACTAAAATTCCACTGATCTGCTGAATTTTCTATCAATAACATACTTTCAATTATTGTCATTTTATTAATATCTGGTCAAGTGAGTTCTTCCTGACTACTCTTAGCTATTCTTACCAGTGTTTTTCCTTCCATATAAACTTTAGAAAGTAAGATACCCCAAGGGTCCAACTGGAATCAGTGCTAGAATGTTATTAACCCCAAAAGATTATTTGGCATGCATCTTCGTAGTTTTTAGTTTTCCTAATTAGGAACATGAAATGAACTTCTCTACTCACATCTTCCTTTATGTTATCCAATAAAACTTTATGGTTCTTCCCACAGGTCCCCTCATTTCTTGTTAATTATTTTTAAAATTGATTTTCTGTTTTTAGTTCAGAATGAGAACTACTCTTGTTTTTTCTAATTAGTTTTGATATGGCATAAAATTACTATATTAATATCATATCTATCTGCCTTCCTGAATTCCATTTGATTCTTCCTGATTCTTACAAATAAGAAGTGGGATACTGACGAAATATTATGATAAAGTTGGGGGAGGATGAGGCAGGGATTGGTACAAGCAATTTGTGTTAGATACTCACCAATCTGGTGGTTATCATATCACACACCAAAATAAATCCAGAAAGATTAAAAAGTTAATGTTTAAGAAAAAAGTTGGCAAAATATACACCTAAATATTTAACTGATTTGGGGAAGAATAAAGAATTTTAAGGATGAAAATAATGAGAAAAAACCAACAAGTATACAAAGGTTTAGCTATACTAAATTCAATATTTGCAAATAACCAAAGAAAATTAGCCGATAAACATTGAAGTGGGAAGTAAATTTGGAAAAAAAAAATAACTCAGATGAGGTAAAATTCTAATATATAAAAGTTCTTAAAAGTCAATAAGAAAAATTAATTAATACCCAATAAGAAGAAGGACCAAAGGAATAAAGGAATGAAAAGATGATTCACAGAAGATATCAAACACCAATAAGCATATTGAAACATTCAACCTCACAATCAAATTTAAATTAAGGTAAATGAATTCCATTCTGCTAATAAAGAGCATTTTTTGTGGCCTATTTAGTTTTAAAAGATCTGGTGCATTCAGAGCAAAAGCATAAGCATATTTGATGGTAGTAGAGAATATTACAACTTTTCTGGAAAGCATTCTAGAAATCTGAATTAAAGATTTTAAAAAATCCAAAGTCCAAATACATATAGTTTTAAATACTCAGAAATGAAGACTATATATATATGAAGATAACCATTGTAACATTATTTATACTAGCATTTGGAAGCAACTGCCAATATTTAGTTTTTGATACATTCTTAAGATCAAGCATTAGTGCAGTCATTTAAAACAGATTTTTAAAGACTATCTAATATCTTGAAGAAAAGCATATCAATTGAAAAAAATCAGGATAAAAAATTATACACAGTATGATACCAATTTTATAAACATATAAACTATACATGCATAGGAAAACAAGAAAGAAAATATAACAAAAGTTTAACAATGGTTGTATCTGGAAGAAAAAAACATGAATAACTTGAATTTTATTCTTTACATTTTCAGGAAAGTTTTCAATATTTTATAGTGAATACAGTGTTACTTTTATAGACACACAAAAAATGTTATTTTTAAACAACAGCTAATAGACATTTTTAAAATATGCCATCAAGTGATGCAAGAAAAATTCCGGAAACAAAGCAGGACAGGGGTTTTAACAAAACAGACATTTTTCTTATACATGAACATAGAAGATACTCACTTTTTATAACCTGAGATTTTCTTCACATGACCAACACCACTAAAAGACTTGATATAAAGGAAAGAATATCTAACTATTAAGTGTTTATTCCAAAATATAATCTGAAAAGAAAACTCTTGTGTGAGCAATTACAGGGAAATGTGATTAGAGAGCTTACCTTTTTCACTTACACTCTCACTTTCAATCTCAACATCATCACAACTTGTATATTCAGGCGTGGAAGCCAACTCCTCCTCAGAACTGCTCAATGAAATCTGGCGCATTTTCCCACCCTTCTTTGATTTATGAGGCTTTGGTGGTGGTGGTCTCACTGACTCTGACTGGTCTGAACTGAGAGAATCATTCCTCAACATAGTTTCCATTTTTTCCCGTTTTGTTTTCCTCACAGCAGAGCTGGGATCTAGGTGTTGTTTCTTTAGTGAGTCAGTACGCCTCATGTCTGGTCTATCAATGGGTATTGGACTCCTCCGAGGGGTAGGAGGACTATGGTTTGTGGTCCTTTGTGGGTAAGAACTTTGTCCCTGAGCTTCTCGAGTTCTTTCCATTGAATAAGATCGCTGATTTTCCATCGCAGCTCTACGTTCAGATACGGATCTTTGCCTTGATGGTCGATCCATCCTTAGTAAAGAAATCCTGGAATCTTCTAGTTCAGCATTTGCCAAAGAAACATCACTATGCCTTCTCTCATGCCGTGCTCGGGACACTTCAGCATGGATACGCATTTGTTCTTCATAGGGCTGTGGCTTTACTGGATAACGGGCCAAATTTGGATCGCTTCTGTAGCGGGCCTGGTACTCCTCCTCTCTCCTTTGTCTTTCATATTCATCTCTGCTGTCCACATCCTCATCATCTACAATATATTCTTTGGAATGCCTATGACTTCTCCTGTTGGAGTCCCTATAATTTAAATGATCAGATTCTTCATAAAACTGAGGTTCAAGTTGAGATCGTCTATCAGAATAGTCTGATGGAGATCTGGGCATTGCGCTGTCTGAAGGAGCATACTGCGAATATTCTTCTCTTTCTTCCCTTTGGTCGTATCTTCTATTCTGATCTCTGGACACCGATGGACTTCTTTTCCTAAGTAGCCAAAAGTCCAATTAGAAGAAAATAGTTAAACAATTTTATATTTTACTGATTCACTGCCAAGTTGATGGATAAATTCAAATGAATCTTTTGACCCTTTTTTTTTCATTTTAAAAATATACCAAAATAAGTTTTAGTAAGATTAATTTGATTCAGTTCAAATAGGTCATTCAAAGATATTTTGTTGTGGTTATTAAATGACCAAAAAAAATATATGAAATATACTATGTTCTGAAATTAGATAATCAATCTCCTATTCTAATGCTGTAAAACAGTATTTATTTTAACTTCTTTGCTTGTCTTGCTACACATTAGCTATCCCCTAATTATCAACAGCTTAGAAAAACATTCCTTCCATTCTATCTATTCTGTCACTTTCATCTGAATTGTAATGAAGTCGAACTGACTTGCCTCCAGAGTTGAATACTTTCTAACATTAAGTGCTAGTTCTTAAAATTCATTTTTCATTCATCACCTATATCACTCCTATTATTGGTTAACCTAAATTTTCATCATAACATTATGTTTCCATCTCTTTTTTGAGATAAGTAATTTAAATAAACACCAACAATTATTCATCGAAAAAACCCTAGGATTCAGAAATTTACTTCATCTTCAATAAGATTAATGTTTATTTCATCTTCAATAAGATTAATGCCTGCTTAGTGATACTTCTCTACTTCATCTTCATATATGACCTTCATATTCCTTTATAGTCTCAAAGGAAGAGAATTTTTACTGTTTCCAATATGTCTCTCTAACATTGGTATAACCTACATATAGTTAATAATACAATGATGCATGGTATTCTGTCAACAAAATATTCACACTGTCCTCTTCTCTAGTATGAACTCAGATAATATCTACAACTAGCTATGTGAAACAATGGGATTGGAATCCTGAAAATGAGACAAAAAGTTTAGAAAAACTGTTGTGAGTATTTTTCTTGGACATGAACAAAAAAAAAAAAAAAAAAAGTCAGAGTACGGCCAGTTTGATGACCAAGATTCAACAATTTGATTGTCAGTTTGACTTTGGTGGGGTGGGGCAGGGACCCGAGGGGTCTAAAAGCAAGATTAGAAAAAGAATACAGTGGAATGACTCAACCTAGCAAAATCAATACTCTCTTTTAAAGTCTTCCTTTTGCTACTGAATCCCCTTTCCCTCATATCTGAAATACAGTCTGCCAATTTTTTTATCCTTAAGGGTTCATTAGTAAAAACTGGTTTTTCCAGTAAGAAAGGTTTTAATACAGGAATCAGAGCTACATGAAGATTGAATGGGCTAGAAGAATGAAGGTCAGGGAAATTAATCACAAGGGATCCAAAATAAGGGTCCGCAATATGGACCTTAGAAATTTGCTGATATCTCTAAAGACTTTGGAAATTTTCCCCCAATGATCTCAGTGGCCTACTGTGTGGTGGCCAATTAATTGGAGCTCCCCTAGAAGCCTCTAAGATTTTGCATTCTGTCTATCTGCCTACCAAAAACTACTGTTTGGCAATAACATTTATTTATTCCACCTTTCAAATCTCACATAAATGCAAAGCCATGACAGATTATCATGGAACCTTAAAGGAAAAGGAATTGTAATAAATGAAGGAACTAACCAGTACCCTAATTGTTTTATAATTAAGCAAGTGGATATGATTTACATGAATATTTACATATAAAACATATAGAATTTAATAAAAACAATTTAGGTTACAATTGCTACATAAAACTATAGACTCTTACAGTTTAAAATTTAAGATCAAAACGACCCCCAAAATAAATATTAACTGATACAACATCAACATCGTTTGTATACATGCACTTGTGCACACATAAGCATAATATGCACCATTTGTTTTACTTTGGTCATTTTTTTTTTACAAATGGCTTGCATAGTAATAGAATATCATGAAAAGAACACTAGAGTTAAGAAATTTGCATTTCTTAGTCCTACTGTTATTATTAACCAGTTATTTGAACCAACACAGCTATTTAATCTCAGGGAATCTGTGCTTTAAAATGAAGAAACATTGCTTCATATTTACCTGACATACATGACATACACCTTAACTCATACGTGATTTTAACAAACAATGAATAACACATTAAAATATAGACTAGGGACATAGAAACGAGTAAGACACCATACTTGATCTTAAGAAGCTGAGTGATTCTAAAGCCTTCCTCCATTTCTTAGTGACTATGATCTTATAATATGCTAACACAACTTCATCCAGTTAATTTGCCTATCAGAAATCTTAAAGCTGTTAAAAAAATTGCCAGTAACATATTTAACATTGCACTCAGTGTTATAGAAGTATCAAGAAAAAAAGAAACAATTTTTATTCCTAACCTTAGGAAATAGTATGAATTTTTGAAAGAATGTATAAAGTGAATATAATAAGTTTTTAATAATAGAGGATTCTATTTTATTGATAAATAGGAAAGATTTACTTCTTATTGTAAAATTCAGTTCCAAAAGAAAGTACATTAATAATTGGCCACTGGCAAGCTATTAGATGTATTTTCCAAAATTATACCTTAGGAAAATTGAACTCCATATTAAACCCAGCAATCACTGTGTCACAGAGATTATGAAATTTGCCTGAAGCATGTGAATCTTACTGTACATGCTGATTTGTACTGGATTTAAGTAAAAATAGAACAGTGGTTAAAATCTCAACCTAGGATGACTATAGTCACTGTCACTTAAAATGGACATAGATCTTTTAAAATATAATTTTAAGTATAATACCTTATGGTATACTAAAACTATATCAGAAGCCAGGCAAGATTTCATTGTAAGATTACCCAAAAATCAACTATCTGCCATCAAATACTCTAAAATATTAAAATATTCTGTCAAAATAATTCTGATGAACTGTATCAATTGTTCTTCTTTATATTTCAAAACTTCTATGTTTCTTAGACCCTATAATATTTTCAGGAACTACAGAAAATCAATGAAAATTAAAGTTCTGTGTCTCTAGTCTCTATCGTTGCTACTGGCCTTTATAAATAAGTCTTAGCATTTATTATTATCAGGTAAAAACATTTAATAAATTAAAAAATGATAATTTGTACATTATTCTAATGATTTATAAAGGCAGTTAATAGTATTTAACCCACAAATCATAATTCAAAGCAATGGAGCAATTCATCTAGAGTGTTGTTTTATATCACTCCTTCAAGGATACAACATCGTTTGCATACATGCACTTGTGCACACATGAGCATAATATGCACCATTTGTTTATGAGGAAGTGAGAGACAGAATCCAAAATTGTGCTTTTTTTAGACTAAAATGTATTTGTGATGCTACATAGTGTCTTAATTTTCATTCCTATGTATCCCATTAAACTCTATTTTCTTATATAATAACATTATATATTTATACTTGCTTCATATTTACCTGACATACATTCACCTTACTTCTCTTTATTGAAATGTGGATTATTACAACTATTTTCTTTTAACACATTATAATGACCTTAACTGGGACCAGTTAATAGAAAATTACATATTAAACATCCAAACTCTAATGAGTAGCATTTCTATTCATTGCTTATACTTTTTGTCATATGGACTATTTAATCTATTTCAAAATATTCTGGCTATATAACACACCAGATGCTCCATATTTTTCTGACTCTGCATAATATTTCAGTAGAAAGCCTATCAATTAGGATGTAAAATTCCATGTCCCCAAATCATACAAACTGATGGGAAAATTCCAAATATGAAATTTCTTTACCAATTAAAATCATTTTCCCGATTTCCCTAAGGTATTTTCAGTTTATATTTTGTATATGAATTCATCATGTTTATATGTAATTTCCAATTTAATACTTAGAATATTTGCCAACCAATTTGGTTTGTGTTAACTATAATTGATACTGTTATTAGAAAAAATAACCACCAAATCCCTGAAAATACAAAATAGCAAACATTTATAAAGACAGTTAAAGATTACATAAAAACTTTGGTTTTTAATATGCAGATACTTTTAACTTTTTAAGATACATGTAATTTTAAAGAATTGCAATGAGTTTAAAAGTAAAGAATTTCAAGATTACTGAGTTCTGCAAATTCAAATTTTATATTATCTTGATTAAGCACTACCTATATGAAAATCTCTTGCTCATAACCTCTATTACTATAGATCATTAAAAATTGTCATTTTATAAATAAAAGGACATAAGGTACACTTGAGGAATCAATAATTTTTTTAAAATCTTCATTAAAGCTTTAGAAAGCATGGATAATGCCAAATAAATGAAAATAATATTTCATTAATAAAATTACAGAATTTTAACCATATAGTTTAAACATAATATTGCAATCAAATTCTAAAATTGAAAGCTGTTAAAACACAGTACATCAAAAATTTGAAATATATGTTCCTATAAAATATGAAATACAGATTGCATTCTTATAGTTCCTACAAAAAGCATTTAATATAAAATCAATTTACATTTATCAAAAAAACATAAAATAGATCAGTTTTTACCCATAACAATTAATATTTAAAATTTTTATTTTTACCTTTTGTTCAACCAATTCACATCTGTCGAGCATGAAGCATCATGTTGACAAAAATACATCAACATTGTGCCAGGCTGTGCTTTCATTTAATCCTTCTAGCCCTAGCAAAATCATAGGAGCCATCCTTAATCAGATGATTTGAAAGTATCTACTTGTTTACAAACATTTTATTTCAAAACTCAATTATTAAAAAGTTACACATGAAACAACAATCATTCAAGGAAGAAGCCATAAAATCCTCTAGTGATGGGCCTGTTAAGAAAAGGGTTATTCTTTAATGCTGTTACTATGTGGCTGTATATAGCTCGAGGTCAAGTAAGAATGTACCCTGTAAGAAGGATTATGGTACTTAGCTGATTAATGTTCACAATACTGAACACAAAATGCAATCTAGATCCCAGGCATTTCTGGGCACTATCCTTAAAACTGGCAGCTTTAGAAATTTATAACCCATTTTTTCATAATAAATTACAGTATTTTTTAAATGACAGAATTCATTGTGTATGTTTTTTTATAATACTGCTGCTCAGCTTTTGCCATAAAATGTATAGTGATAATACAAACAAGGTGGTGACAGTTTAACAGGCCTATTCTGTTTGGTAATTATTCAATAATAAATTTCTTAATTTTTAGTAAAAAGACAATATTTCCCCAAAGGAAAAGCAATATTTCTGTGGAAATTTAATATAAATAATGTGTTCCATGAACTAAGAAGTTGGTAAGACACTTAGCTTAAATGAAGTTTTGTTTATTTTAATTTATCACTTAGCATTTAACCACTCCCAGTCGTTGAGAGGAGATGAGGGAGTTTAGGGTGGTATGGCCCTAGACATTTCAGTGATTTTTAAAAGAAGAAGAAAAGAAAACAGGACAGATTTCTCCCTATCAAAATGTTAATATTACACCTCTGAGAACTACATTTAAGTGATTCCAAATTAACTTACATAAAACTGAGAAAGGGCCAATGTTTGAGGTGTGAGGACAGACATGAAAGTACTATGCTATTTTTTGGTCTCCCAAATATCAAGTTTCAATAAGAGTCTAGGAATATGTGCTTGTACCATTCAATTATTTGTACAGAAATCATCTACAAATTTTCCTTCTACAATTAAGTGTAGGTTTTGCAAAGACTATGGGGAAAGTGGAGAGAAAAAGACTTTTTTTTTCACCTCTGAGATTCCTAATAAAGTCTTGTACATTCTTCAAAAAGAAAGGCAATAAAAATTAAAGGCAATATGGGCATGGTGGCACATGCTTGTAATCCCAGTGGCTTAGGCAGCTGAGGCAGGAGGATAAGGCAGGAGGATCTTGAATTCAAAGTCAGCCTCAGAAGATTAGCAAGGCCCTAAACAACTTAGCAAGACCCTATCTCACAAAATAAAAAGGGGTGGGGATGTAGCCCAGTGGTTAAGCACCCCTGGGTTCAATCCCTGGTACACAAAAAGTAAAATAAAATAAATACAGATCATTTTCAAAGGAATGCTAAGCAACAATAAAATTTAATTGTTTTATTTAGAGTTCACAGTTCACATCAAACTGAAAAAAAAAAAAAGTCCCAAAGCATATTTTGATTTCTTCCAAGCTGATAAGTCCAGAAAATTTCAGAAACAACACTGCAGTAGATGCAGTAATAGCAAAATTTGTTCCTTTTTACTTTTCCTTACATTCACTTTCACCAGCTCCATAAGTCTCTTGGTAGTGGTTCCTTCAACTTTAGTTCACATTTTGTGGCCAGTGCCTTCCTCTGTTCTCGTTGTTTCTTGCTCCTCTTATTTATCCATTCTCAACTTTCATTTTTAACATCTCTAATAACACTACTGCTTTCCTTTAACTCTCCACTGACTTTCAAGGTCTCAAATTTCCTTCTCCATCACCCTCCAAAACTTTATTTATTCTCCTTTTAAGATTATTTTCCCCATTTTTAACTTTTTACTTTTACATATTTTGTTTATTCCCTATATAGGTACTTCAGACAATTATTTATTCAAATACATGTAGAAGAAGCCAATGAGGGGCTTAAAAAGTGTTATGAGAATTTTAATTTTAATATTCATTGACTGATAAAGTATACAAAAATTCTATAAATCAGATACCAGTTTAAGTTAATTTTATATTATTCACAATTATTTCTACTTATATCTGAAAGATGAAGGCCTTAAATATCCAAATCTCTAGGTGCACAATTGGTGCTTTCCATAGTAACCCAATCTACCTCTCCATCTCTCTCAAAATTATTATGTCAAAGATGGACATGAAGACTGGGAACTATTCTGTACTAGAAGATGATTTAAACCTAAAGTAATTATTTTATTGCTCTTCTTTTATGTGTTTTAACTAAGTCTTAGAAACAATCCTCAGTAAAGAAAAGTTCATTGAGAATAATATCAAGAAATACAATGAGCAAGATAGGATAAACAGAAGAGGAAAGAAGTTTAAGTTTAGCTAACAACTACTTTCCATGATCATCAGTGAAAGGCCCTGTCATCTTTATATTCTTTTAGTATTGCAGTTCCTTTTATTGAACTCCAAAACACCACTTGACAGATTTTTTTATTGTAGACTAAAACTAAGATTATTCATTTATTATTTGTTATATAATTAACTTTTATCCTAAGTATGTATCTACCTAATGGGAAAAATCACCATACAGTGTTTAACAATGTGGGAAATATATATGAATGGATTTAAGTATCTGCAGGATTCTTTATCTTAGTTAAAGGCAGTTCCTTCCTTCTAGTTCTAGTTGCTCATCCAATTCATGAAGAAATCCCACTGTATCTATTGTCAGAATATATCCAGAGTCCAAGCACTCCTTACCACCTAAGCTGGTATAAACCTGGTGAAGTCACCATGATTTCCCATATGAATTACCACAAAATCTTCCTAACCTGTCTCCGTGCTTCTTCTATATCCCCCTACAGTCCAGTTCAACACAGTTTCAAGAATTTATGTCACAGTAAGTCACTAATATGTGGAAATCCTGCAATAATTCCCAATTTTGCTTACAATGAAGAACAAATTTCTGTGGGATCTGGCACCCATTCCTTCCTGGTGTCCTCTCCCAGTGCCCTCTGTTCACTCAGATCCAGTCATGTTGGCATCCCTACATGCTCTCACTCTAGAATCATTGCTCTAGCAGCTCCCCCTGACTAGAATGCTGTTCCTACAAGCAGCAGTACAGATGTCTTCTAGTAGTCTTCAGTAGAGACCTTCTTCAGGCCTTGACTCTCATTTTCTCAAGGAAGCCTACCCTAACCACTCTAACACTTTAATCTTTTCTTCCAATCCATGCATTCTAAATCCTAATCCTCTTAACTGGCTTTACTTTTTCAATATTTTCATAACACTTGTCAGTTTCTAGTTATGATTTGTTTAATTGAAACATTCACTATCTGTTGCCACATGCTAAAATATAAATTTTAAAGGCAGCGATCACCATTTTCTTCATGTTTTTCCAATGACTGGGACAGAGAAGTTACTCAATATTTACTTAGTACATAAATATAGATGCATAAGCAAGGCAGTTTTTACAGTATGTTAAAAGTAATTTTTATTTACCTAATTATACAGCCTATCTACAATATAACACACAACTTATTTTCCTTATTAGTATTTTACCTTGAAAAATAAACTCACAAATTACCCATAGTACCACTCTCAGGTGAACTAGCAAAAGATGGGTCTTTGATGCATAAATCTTAATATAGTACCAACCTCTTCATTCTCCCAGCTACTGAATACTTTTTGTGATATTTTATTGTTTTGTAAGAGTGGTTTGAGAATTTGAGTGACTTTTCCAAATATCTGGAATAAAAATCATTGTTTGAGATAGGGATATGTAAGGTAATAAAGAAAAGCTGTTTCTTGATAAGAGAACAGAAAGAATCTTTGGAAAATAGAGCATTAGCTCTGACAATTAGCTTACCTCTAAACTTTATCAGAACACAATTAAGTTGAATTATTGCAGACAATGGTAGGTACAAGAAAGCACTTTCTAGACAAATTTTTTTTTCTTAGAAGATAATTCATAGAAACCAGATCATAGAGATCATTTAGAACTACCAGGACAAAGCAAAAACAAATTTAAAAATATATATTGTATTTAAATGTGGGAACTTTCATTATACCAATATTTGGGTAAAAGTATGCTTGCTTCTTAAATAATTCCTATGTGCTTATGTGCCAGTAAATACACACATGGCATGTTATATATCTGGACACAAAGCTGAAAGAACTGACATGAATTATTTCTGTATGATGTACCTTCCAATCTGACTCAATTAAAGAAATCAAAATTTGTCTTTCAGGAACAGAATGCCCTTTATTACACAGTGAAAACAGCACTTAACATTTTGCATGTCAGCATGATAGGCAGGTTTTTCCTTAACTCTCTATACCAATATTGCAGTGCTTCAAATTACATTTTAATCAGCTTCACTATTTACATACACAATGTATTCTCTGGAAGATATATAGTTGTGTACCTCTATTCTTTATTACCAATAAAATACTATAAAATGGACTAACTCTAGCAGATAGTCTTCAAATGTGGCTGAAAGTAATTTATAATTATATCTTGGGATGCCACTGTTTTCACTCCAATCACAGTCTTAAGAAGTTAGCCCTAAGTCTACTTCTATAAATTACAAAAGCAATAAAAAATATGATGGAAATTTCAAGCAATCTTTTCTAAGTGAAGAAACACTGCATCCCAGAGTAAAACTTTCATAAAACACCTCTTTTTAACAATTCTGTTCTATTTTAAAGTGAATCTCTCTTCAATAAAGCTTTCTTGGCCTCTTACCAGCTTCTCCACCCATATTCCTCCACAAAGTTCCTCTGCAGTTAATGTATTAGTGCAAGGAGTGGGGTTAAAAGTGTGAAGTTTGCAAGAAGTGGGCCCTAAATAAGATCATGAGACAGAATGTGATCAAAAAAACACTGGTGAGTTTGAGCTTTGTTTGGGAAAAAAAAAAAAAAAAGCTGTTAAATTTCAACAAGTGTTCTTATCATGTCAATTTTTTATTAAATACCACATCAAAAGAGGATATCAACTAGGAAGCATATCTGAGGCTATGAAGATGATAAGTACTCAGATTTTTTTAAAATGAAGCTATAATCTTCTTCTGAATGAGGACATGTCTTTTTAACATGAATTCCACCAGATCAATTATGTGTTTTTGTCACTTACATAGCAAAGTTTCTGAAGCAATATTTAAAGTAAATGACAGAAAATAAAATCATTATGAAATTACTTGCTTAACCTTTAATTTATGTCTATTCTCTGAAAATGTGTTAAGGCTAAAAATAGGTGAAATTTTAGGTTACTTAACGACTAATGAATGAAGAAAATAGGATATGTACTCTGGAAGCGACTATAATGAATAGGTGTTGTTGGGTCTTTGTCATCTATTTCTCTTCTTTCTTGAAAGGAAAAGAATATTTTGTCTATTCTCAGCTCCATGATTTGGATTAAATCTGTATGTACCAGCCCTGTTCAATAATTAGCACAACAAACTAATCTGGCCCAGTCAAGTAACTTCTCCCGATATTTATTTGATACAGATTTCTTGTTTCATAGGGGCTGGGGATATAGCTCAGTTGGTAGAGTTCTTGCCTCGCATGCACAAGGCCCTGGGTTCAATCCCCAGCGCGTGCGCGCACACACACACACACACACACACAAAAGATTTCTTGTTTCATAATTAAGGGTTCATATAATTCTCAGAGCTACTAGAAGTCAAATTAGGACCATGAATCAGATGGGATGGAAGGAGTTTTTCCAAAATGGATTCAACATGAAGTTAGTAAAAATTAAAAATAGAAAGCAATTTGAGTCTTGAGTCATATTACATGAGATTCAGAATCAGTCCTCACCAGAATCAAGATGTACTTCCAGAGCTTGCAGTGAAGTAAACAAATTTTCTTTGTTTTTTAAGCAAATCTCAAGTTGTGAGTTTTCTATTATCTGCAACTAAGATCTTCTTGGCTGATACAAAATCTGTGATAGAGACACTGAAGTCCTTTGCTACTATCTTATCCAGTATGGTAATGTTAATGCACTCAGTTTCTATGGAAACTGGGTTTTCCTTTGTGAAAAGTGAGCACTTTAGAGATCTTATATATGCTGAAATCACATGGTTTCCTTAAAGTAATTCCAATTTTACAGTATAAAGTCATTTAATGAATTCTAAGTCTTCTGACAACAAAAATTACAAGATTTCAGTTTAATATTAAATTTCATGGTAATTATGACATTATGTTTGTTCTACTTAAGGCTAGAAAGAAATAATAAACCACACTCGATGGGTATGGTGGTGCACACCTGGAATCCCAGTGCTCAGTAGCCTGATGCAGGAGGATCACAAGTTCAAAGTCAGCCTCAGCGATTTAGGGAAGCCCTAAGCAACTTAGCAAGACCTTGTCTCAGAATAAGATATAAAAAGGGCTAGGGATGTGACTCAGTGCCCCTAGGTTCACTCCCTGGTACCAAAAAAACAAACAAACAAACAAAAAAAAAAAAAACACAATCAATATATATCAAACAATGGCAACAAGCAGCTTTTTTTTTTTTAACAGTAATTCACATTAAAATACTTCCCACCCAAATTCTCAGCTAACTTGCAAATAGAAGAAAGAAGCAGATGCTGGACAAAGTATTATTGGTATTACTAACAAAACTGTAATATTGGAGAATTGGTTAATATCTCTATAAAAACTGGGCTTCCTAATACCATGCCTCAGAATCATGGAGACACGTCCATTTGGGCATGGAAAACACTGGTCCAAGACCATTTATTTTCTGATCTGCTCCTATAAAACTTGTGGTTGCAACAGGACAGAGCATGCTCTCTCCGAGCAGCTTGTTCCCAAGAATAAGAAGAAAGAGAATCACTACTTATGCTCACTTCCCAAAGGTTAAGACAGTACAGGGAATAGAGTAAGGCCAGAAACATTTTAATGTAGCTCCATCCATGAGGTAGGAAACACAGGACTTAAGAAAGAAGGTATTATACCTACCAAAGCCCTAGAACACTGATGTCTAGAATTGTTCTAAGTTAAACTAGCTGAAGTGCACATAAGACTGCATGACTTAAGGTTCAAAATAATACCATGGGGGAGAAGCAAGATAGTGGCTGAGATCCTCCAGCCATCCTCTCCTAGACAGGCCAATTTGAAGAGAGCTATATTCAAGCACCAAACTACCTTCACAAGAACTAAGGAAAACCAGGTGAGAGACTTTAATGCCTGGTTTTGGTTATAATAAGAAAAGATCCACTGAAGACGTAAGAAAAGAAAGAGTTCCCCACAAATCCCCTTCCCTGACTCTAAGCAATACATCCCATTTTGGAGAGAGATGCCTTCATATAGGGGATAAAGAATAAATTAAGTACAGGCTTAGACCTGACACCAGCATCAGGTCTGCCACAATGAAATCCAGTGCTGATTAGAGCCTCATGACATGCCCCAGTAACCATGGTCTTAATCTCTAGAACTCTGTGATCCAAATGGTCAAGTGACTGCTGTGACACCCCTGCCCCAACCTCAAACAACAAAGAGATGGGCAGTAAAACTCCACCCACTTGGCAGAAGGCATGAAAACTAACAGAGGAACTCTCTCTGTCTTGAAGCTCAGTGTTGGGATTACCCACAAGCAGGAAAAAACAAAGAACCCTCTATCCAGGTCACAGACAGAGCCTCAAACATGGCATCAGGTGGAACCCTGTATGTTATTGGGACAGATTTGAGTTTTGTTTGTATCACTGCCACCCTTAAGTGGTCTTGGGGTACTCTGCCCCATATCTATACAGATCTCTACAGACATGAGACTCAGATATGACTCAGCACAGCCTTGCCAATTAAGGGACTGTCTCCATCACCTGTCCCTCAAACTCAGGCAGCACAGCTATTACCAGGTCAGTGTTCACAGACAGAGCCTCTAGACCTATTCAGGTACCAGATAGAGATCCACACTCCAGTGGGATAGAATCAACTTGCAGCTGAGTAGGCTTAAGTGCACCTCTGAGAATGTGAAGATACTTGTACCATCAGCCTTGGTGGCCAACAGACTTCCTTCACAAACAATATCCCAACCTGGAGCAACATTGTGTGGAGAAGACTCTATTCACTAGTGGTAGGACAGGGAAGTAAGCATAGGACTTTGTCCTAGAAATCAGTGCCAAGCTAGTGAAATATAATATTACATAGAACCTAACAGCTCTGATCCCCAAGCCCGTAGGTATATGCTTCTCTTCCAGCTAACCTGTGGCTGGTTGCAGAGGTCTAGGACCATGAGTCATCCTCAGTGGTAGGCAGTCCATAGCAGTGTGACCTTAGTCCTATCCCACTGCTGAAATAGTCTTGGCAGGCTGTGGGCTCTGTGGGTGACACAGCACTACAGTATTGTAGCCACATATGTAGAATAGGAAGTTGGGGCCAGCCCTCCATTGGGATTCCATTAAGAATCAGGCAGAATTCCACATGCCTGACTTTAGGCCAGTTATCATGGACAAGGTATCTAGGCCTACCTAAGCACCACAGGGAGGCTTTTAGGAAAGGACTGCCTTTGTTAGGCACTCCCATAGTTCATGGTGAACAACAGAGCAACTGCAGATTTGGGACAAACCTGGATTTGGATCACCCTCTGGTGCTTTAAGAGTGACAACATCAATGGTGGGCTCATGGCCCAACTAGACTTAAGGCTGCATCTAGTACTAAAATAGTAGAAGTGACTACAGGCTCAGAAAAAATAAACAGTCTGATTAGAATTCCTGGAAAGACAGAAACAAACAAAGATTACTAAGACCAGAATAAATACCTAATCTTCCAATGCCCAAATGATATAGCACACAAATGAGCATCAAGAATTTTCAGGGAAACATTATTTCATCTAATAGTAAATATAAGGCACAAAATCCTGAGGATGTGGGTCAACTCTTCAGTGGAGAATTAAACAACAGTTACAAAAAAATTTAGTGAGCTTCAAGAAAACACAGAGAAATGATTCCCTACTCTAACAAATTTAACAGGTGGAAGAAATTTTATTAAATCAAACAGAAATCTTTGAACTGAAAAATATACTAAATGAGATTTAAAATGTGTTAGAAAGCATCATTAACAGAATAGATCAAACACAAGAAAAATTAGTACAAAAGATAGGCAATTTGAAAATACAGAGAAGAGAAAAAAGAAAAAATAATGAACAAGAATGCAGAAAACTTATGAGAACTTTGGGACAGCATTAAAGGCAATTACAGATTATTAGAGTTCAAGAGGGACTTGAGATTGCCAAAGGGAGAGAAACTTATTCAAAGAGATAATAATAGAAAACTTGGAGCTGGGTTGTGGCTTAGAGGTAAAGTGCTTGCCTCGCATACATGGGGCCTTGGGTTCGAGCCTTAGCACCACATAAAAATAAATAAATAAAAATATAATTTAAAAAAAGATAATAGTAAACTTCCCAAATCTAGAAAAATATACAAATATCCAGGAAGGTCAAAGGTCACCAATCAGATTAAATTCAACCAAGTCTACCCTAACGTACATTATAATCAAGCTCTCAAATATTAAAAATAAGGAGAAGATTCTCAGGGCTGGGGTTATAACTCAGTGGTATTGTGCTTGCCTAACACATGTGAGCCATTGGGTTTGATCCACAGCCCTATATAAAATAAATAAATAAGATAAAGAGATTTTTTAAAAGAGAGAGAGAGAAGATTCTCAAGGCAGCAAGAGAAAAGAAACAAATAGCATATAGGAGTGTCCTAGTTTTCCCAATAGCAAACTCTTTGGAAAAAGTTTTACAGGCCAGGAGAGAATGGCATGAGATTTTCACAGTACTGAATGAAAACACTGCCAAGCAAGAATATGGTGTTCTGCAAAGCACTCCTTTAGAGATGAATGAGAGATAAGAACAAGCTGAGAGACTATATCTCCACTAGATATGTCCCACAGAACACACTAAAGAGAATTCCAAACTGAAAGAGATATTACTAAGTAAGAAGAAAACATGATTATGTTCATTGTAATAATCCAGACACAGAGAGATCTCACCAGTATATGGAATACAAAAAGTTGATCTCAAAGAAGAGGAGAATACTGGTAATCAGAGGCTGCAGAAAGTATCGGGGAGAGGTTGATCAGTGGGTACTAAGTTATAGTTACAGAGGAGTAGAAAATCTGGTGTGGTGTTGCCTAATAAGGTGACTCTAGATAATGATAATGTACTGTATTTTTTTAAAGCTACAAAAAAGGATTTTTGAATATTTTTACCATAAAAAAATGAAAAATATTTGAGGAGATGGGTATGTTTAATCTGATTTAAACACCATACAATGTACACAATGTATGGAAACATCACATAGTACCCATAATACATGTACAACTTTTATTTATGTATCAGTTTAAAAATACTGTTTAAACTGAAAGTTAAGAGATAACAGGAAAAATCATTTTATAGAGTTCATGGGGTTGACTCAGGTACAAAGGCAAGAGAGAAACATATTTACCTACCTAATATCTAATTTCTCTACTTTCTTATGAATAAAATCCTAATTTTACTAAGGGAAGCTGTGTGCCTAGTCTAAAAAATTTCTTTTCCTGGCTTTCTTGTGGTTAGGGATGGCCATGTGACATAATTCAGGCCAAAAAGATTTGGATGAAAGTCTATTAGGCACAGCTTCTACCAAAGCAATTTATTACTAATAAAAAGAAATAGAACCTGCTGGCATACACCTTTCATGCCTTCCCCTTCTATATTCTTGACTATAATGTGATCCTGCTACCAACCCAACAGTTCTCTTTGAACAATGAGCACCACATAATGTAGAATATAAAGGGCAGTAAGCAAGAGGAATAGCGGTCTCTACTGGCTTCCTTGAACAGTGTATTCTCTTCAGCTCTACCTCCAGACTTCTTTTATACATACATACATACATACATACATACGTACGTACATACATAAATCCCACATACTTCTTTACTCAAGCATTGAGGTTATGAGATTTAATATTACACATAGCTAAACACAATGCTATCACTAAGTCCAGAGAGAGATTTTATTTCAATTAAGAATTCCATGACATCTAGGCTTATAATATTGCTGCTCTTCCAGTAAAAAATAAACAACAAGTAAATAAAAGGCTACCATAGGAGAAAAGGGTACAAAAACAGAAAACATGTGGTTGTCTAATGAAGTATAAGCCAAGGAGAGAATGATTTCAAATGAAAAAGAAGAGTATAGCAATAGATCATAATTCCTCATCCAGTGGTTGCTGTAGCCAAGAGTTGATTGTGAGCATCTTCTCCCAATGCTATCTTTAGTGACATCACACTAGTAGCTTAAAATCAGCTATAGAATAATAACACCATAGAAATAAGACAGACACTGCAGAGCAGGTCTTTTTTCTTTGGTGAGCTGGCTGTCAAATATTTACCACAGCACATCACTAATTAGCCAAATAAAAGCCTAAAAAAGAAGTGCAAGGGCTGGGGATGTGGCTCAAGTGGTAGCGCGCTTGCCTGGAATGCGTGCAGCCCGGGTTCGATCCTCAGCACCACATACAAACAAAGATGTTGTGTCTGCCAAATACTAAAAAATAAATATTAAAATTCTCTCTCTCTCTCTCTAAAAAAAGAAGTGCAATAGTTAGTTAACAGCCATCAATATTCATGTGGATAATACAATTCCAACAGTGCCAAGAATATCTAATATAGAACCTAACATTTAGGAGAAGCTCAGTCACTGTTAGAGAAAGGCAGAAAAAAAGGGTAAAAATGAATAATTCTTTGTCAGTCATAGAGTTAATTTTACTTTGCCAAAGAACTAAATATAGGAAAACAAACAACTTGAGTTTTAATTTAATGATACCTGGACATCTCTGCAATTCTTAGAATATGGCATCCTATCTTCAATCCTACATACTATTGTTAGAGTTGCATCTTATGGCAGAGTTTAAGTAAATCAGAAAATCTTAGAGCTTAAGGAAAAAAAAACTCTATAAATATGATTTCCAAAGATCCAACAGTCAGCTTAACAACCCTATGCAAAGAAAGATAGTGGGTCAGAGGGCATTTGAAGTTCCCCCAGTGTGTAACCTAAAAAAAAGAAAGAAAAAAAAAATAAAAGCAGTTACCACTAGATGGCACTACATTATATAGCTGAATCTACATCTTGAAGCATCTCCAATCTTAAAATATATATATATATATATATATATATATATATATATATATATATAATTTCAGATTTCTATATTATACAAAATATTTTACATTATTTTATATATTTAAATTGTTTATGCTATATTTATTTGTACAAAGAATTTGAAATGGCACAAAAGGCAGAAGACAAGTGAAATATAAATAGAAAAACAGGATCAAACCCAAGGGTAGCAAGAGAGGTCAGAAATGAAAGTCAGGTGAAAATTGAAAAAGACTTCTAAATCATGTTGAGCATTTTGAACTATCTTTTCCTGTACATAAAAGGGATGTCATTAGGTGTTTTTTATTCACAGGTAATCTCGTTGCAATGTTCTGGTTCTGGTTAAACCAAGGGACAGGAACAAACCTAGTGGCAGGAAGATCGATTGGATTATTTTAGTGATTCACAAAAGAAAGTATGGAAGTAAGGCAGTGGAAGGGAATGAAATGAAATATATTTAGGAAGCCATATCTGTGAAACTTTATATGTAGAAGGTAAGGAAAAACAAAAGTTGAATACATATTTTCTTGAGAGACTATGTGAAAAAGGTTTGGAATAAGAGGAAAAATAAAAAGAAAAGATCTGTAGGAAAATAAAAGTTCTATTATCTAATGAATAAATATATTTCATAAATAGCTTCAAAGAGTAAGAATTTTACTACATTTCTCCATCACTATCAAAAGAGATGTCCTAATTAGCCAAAATGAGCATTTTTGTCTACTTGGTAGATTACATTTCTGTAATGTAATTTATGCTGTAAAGTAATGTGTGTGTGATTTTTTTTATAGTTATTACAGTGGTATGGTAGTGGTGGTAGCGGTGGTATTGGTGGTGATGATTGTGATGGTGAAAGAGGTTTAGCTAAACAAGAGTGGCTATGTAACAGATGGTCTATGTTCACTCTACATTTATCCACTTATTCATTATTCAAAATACTCCTGTGAAGAAGGTTTTATTATTATCATCCTCAATTTTCAGATGTATAAACTGAACATAAAGTTATTTACCTTGTCTACAACATAGCCAGTAAACTATCTTTAGTGACATCACATTAGTAGCTTAAAATCATCTATAGAATAATAATACCCTAGAAATAAGACAGACACTGCAGAGCAGGTCTTTTTTCTTTGGTGATCTGGCTGTCAAATATTTACCACAGCTCATCAGCAGAGGAAGAATTTAAAAACCACTGAGAGAAAATAATGCTCTTATAACACTCAAATTGTAGATGGCCTAGTTGGTACCAGTTAGACTCTCATATCCCCTAGTAAATATAAACAATTTCACAGAATATCAACATCAGCCAAGGGCTCACTGTTACTATTATGGAACAAGCCAAAACAATACCTCTACCATCACCTCTGAACAAAGATAAAAGCAAGGCCAATAGGCCAATAAGAATGACCAAACATTCCCCTGCCATAAGTAACTATTCTCCAGGAACAACTCTACCACTGTAGTGTTCCTCCCATCTCCTAGATAAAAATTTAAGATATTCAAACTACCCTGGTTTCTAATAGCATCAAATTCATAAGATTCCATTTCTTTGAACCCATCCCCAAATTCCTTAATATGAGCCCAAAATCCTATAACAAATTTCCCTAACCACTTCTGGCTGAGATGTCCCACAATTTCACAAGTTTTGAGGCCTCTCTTTCTATAGCAAGTAATAAATCCAATTTTGTTTGTCTATAGATATGTTCCTGATTGTTTATTTGATGGGCATCAATCCTAGTTTCTCAGGCTCCAAGGCTTATGCTTTTAAACATTGTATGTGTATGTTCTCATACATGAGATGCATTTAAATAAATATTTTTAATTCAAATGTGTGATGGAAATTTTATATAGAAAAAACTAGAATCTATATATAATCATATTTTAACTTATTTAACTTGAATAATAGTATCTAAAAAATCTATGAAAAAAATTTAATCAAAATTGTTTAAAGGTGTGATTCATTTTCATGCACAGGAATTTATTCATGAAATTACCACTAATAATGATTACTAATTACATATCCCTCACTTCAAGAGGAGATTAAAAAATGAAACTGCACAGAATTCTGATCTTTATCATTTAAACAAAGAAATTTAAAAATTTCACTTTTCAGGACCTATAAAAAGAAAAAAGAATCTAGAAATTAAATAATTTATACTATATTTTATTTTCTAGAATATGGAACAAGCATAGTAACAAGAATAAGTTGACTTAATGTTCATTCTGGGATAGTTGAAAGAATCAAGTTTAAATAAAACTAAAAATGATTTTTAGCTCTTCAAATTGGAATTTAATCCACTGATAAATTAAGACAATGTTTCAAATAAACAAATTAATACTACAACTCTGACCTGTTAACTAATTTATGTCTATATCTCCAAGCAAGACTGTTTAAAAAAATGAAAAGCTTTTTATTTTTTTTATCTCTGTAATCACAATGGTTGAAAATTAGAACCATAGAAGATATTGATGTATGTGAAAACATAGTGAATAAGGAAATACCAGTAAACAAATTCATAATAGACTATTATTCCACTTGATGTACTTATAATCCTCATTTTAAAAATTATTAGGAAGCAGTAATAATGATATCATTATTTTGGTGCACTTTCCAGAAAGTGTTATATACTGATAAAAGTACATAGTACACACTTCTGACATTTCAGTGATTCATCCCAGATAATTTCACTACTTTTTAGTCTAAATCAACTTAACACAGATTTTATCTGCTAAATACTGGCATGGTGATTTACTATACTACCTGATATAATTTTCACAAACTCTATAAACAGAGTGCTATAATAATACATTTTGAACAAATAAGGAAAGTGAAAATTAGCTGAAGTAAAAGGAAAAAAACAAACAAGAAAAAAGATAGACCTGTTGTATTCTGCTGCCCTTCCTATCCCCTTCCTATCCCCCCTCCCCTTCCCCTAGTATGGCAGTATGTATAAACGTGGCTGTATAATCAATGTGATCCTGCAATCTGTATACGTGGGAATAATAAGAATCCATACGCCATTTGAAACAAATGTATGATATGATATGTCAAGATCAATGTAATGTTTTGAGCAACTAATAAATTTCTGATGATTAAAAAAAAAACTTCACAGTGTGCTCTTCACATGAGCTATCTCATTAAATTTCATGTACCTGTTAAAAAAATTAAAATAAATAGAAATCAACTCTTTGATGATTAAAAAAAAAAAAGATAGGGCTGGGGATGTGGCTCAGGCGGTAGGGCGCTCGCCTGGCATGCGTGCGGCCTGGGTTCGATCCTCAGCACCACATACAAACAAAGATGTTGTGTCCGCCGAAAACTAAAAAATAAACATTGAAATTCTCTCTCTCTCTCTCTCTCTCTCTCTCTCTCTCTCTCTCTCTCTCTCTCTCTCTTAAAAAATTAAAAAAAAAAAGATAGACCTGAATTTCAGCCTAGTTTGTTTTACTTCAGAACTTTGGCTTTCTAAACACTCTAGTTCCTCATGTATGCAGATTAGGGAGCTATCTCAGCTAATCATCAGTGCATTAATTATGTTCTGTTGAATCTATCTTTCCCATCCCATAATGACATTTAGAATAGTTCAAGCATAACCATCTTCAGTGATGTCAATTTAACCTATAAGAAATTCACTGCAGTAGATATGACTAGAGTTCTAATATACCAAATTTTCCTCCCCTTTAGGGAACACAGAAGAATGCACTTCTTATTTATATCCAACTGGGAGAGATTGAGCCTGTTTCATGAAATCTGAGGGAAAGTGTGTCATTTCTGGGCTGAGGTAGGTTTTTTGTTTTGTTTTTGTTTTTCAGAAACTCTCTCTCCAGTCTGTTCCCTAGCCCACAAACATGTACTAGATAGTGCAGCTATAAGACATTGGAGCCCAAACTGATAAACCACGTGAGAGGTAACTGCCCTGGAGTTACCTTTACCTGCAGTGAACTATAGGAGGCCAAGAAATAAACCTCTTTTGTATGCTAAGCATTCAAATTTTGGAGTTGCATGTTACTGCTACATAACCTTGACAATCAATGCTCTTAACAATCCTTTCCACCTCACAAATGGAAATACAGGCTATACTCTGCATCTATCCACCTATCCCCACTTTTTCAATAATCTTTTTCCCTGTTGAAATAAGCACGGAGATAGATCCCTTTACAACTTCAGTAGATCACCAGTAAGGGAATAGAATGCTATCATTCCCTTTCTATTAATATATTTATTTGCTATAAATAACTACTGGAGATTCCACTCTACTGGGCTTTTAGTTGGGGAGAATAGTACTTCCCTTCTCAAAGTGTTGAAAAAGTGAAGAAAAGGCTCCTGCACTCCCCACAATCATGATTTATTATTCAAATTGCTCTCTTACACTTTCTCTCTCTCCCAGTACTCTTAAATATGAAAAGTGACTATTCTACTAGATGTAGTGGCTGAAGCAGTCATTTTATCTTTTAGTAAACCCTGGAAGAGAGATCCCAATTATTGGCACAACTTTAATTTAATGATGGGATTCTTAATGCTTTTTTTCTTCCACATTAGTTTTCAGTCTCTAAATTCCAAAACAAAAACACTAATTCCATATCCTATTACAATTGTTTAGTGTCTCCTTTTTATCCTAAGCTATTATTATTACTTATTTAGGTTTATTTGCTCCTGAAAGCTTCTTCAATCCACAAATTCCTATTTCAATGGTAAGTAATTAAAAAAAAAAAATGTGTGAATGAGAAAAAATACCCGTTTCAAGGGCTTTTACTTCCCCTCAAAAATTGAAGGATTCGGACTCAAAAGTGGAAGATTCTCTTCTAGTTCTACACTTGTATGATCCTATAATAATGTATAGTATTATATACTGTGATTCCATACCAATATTTACAGTATTCAGCTAGGAGAAATGAACCATAATAATTTCAAGTGAGTAGGTTCTGAGTTACATGACCTCAGCTAATCTCTCTGCCAAGGTTCTCCTTAACTTAATTCTCCTAATTTTACAAGATAATTCAGTGTTGCTGACATTAAAACAAATTGGAAAGTTCGCTTTTTACCTTCAGGTAAAAAGAACTTAAGGAGCATTTCCCCTTATGATTGAGTAGAGGTATATAGTATATAATAAATTACCAAAATGAACATAAAATTTAATGGCTATATCATAAACTCAAGAAAGTTAGTTAATTAGGATTAAAAGTTGATAAACATAGTAATATCAGCAATGATTTTAATATCTTCAGTGGTTTTTAAAATTCCTCCTATGGAATAAAAGTTTGACGATTTTATAAACCAATATTTTTCTGGCAGTATTGAAATAAGGTCTTGGATTTTTTGGTCATGTAAAAACAAAGCATATTTGTACAAACATATATTAAAAAAAAAAAACAGTAACTCTATTATTGGACTTTTCAAACCGCTCTTCCAGAATTTTAAATGGTTCACTAATAATATTACATAAGAATATACACATTTAAATAATGTAGAAATGTTATTTATCTATTTTTTTTTTTTTTAATTTTTTATTGTGGGTTGTTCAAAACATTACAAATTTCTTGACATATCATATTCCACACTTTGATTCTAGTGGGTTATGAACTCCCACCTTCACCCCATACACAGATTGCAGATTCACATCAGTTACACATCCATTGATTTACAAATTGCCATACTAGTGTCTGTTGTGCTCCGCTGCCTTTCCCATCATCCACCCTCCCCCCTCCCCACCTCTCCCCTCCCCTCCCTATTTATCTATTTTTGTAACAAAAATCTATACCAAAAAGATTTTAATAGAGTGACTGAATATAATATACAACTTACCAACCTATGAAAGAAAAAAGTGTAGCCACTCCTGAGCAATCCTTACAGGGTTTCCTTCTTAGTTTTCATGCCTTGGCTAGATCTCTTAAAACCCTGAAATACTAGAAGTTAGTCCATTTTATGATAATATATTCTCAAACATTCAATGGGGCTATATTATATATTTTCTTAATACAAATCCTCAACAAGCATTAAAAACTTCCACTTCTAATTTTTCCAATAAAGTAGCAGTGAAGTAAAAACAAAAATTGCTTAGCTTGAGGTAGAAATATTTTAATAAATTATTTAATAAATCTAAAATTTTTACAAAAGTAGCATTCTTAACAGTTTTTAAATATGTAAAATAATTTTGTTCAAAAAAGTAGCATCTGAGTAAAAATAAAATTATAAAGGCAAAATTACCCTTAATGTTAAAAATCAAAATCAGAAAGTATGTTTTAACAAAATTTATTATCAGTTGTGGAGAGCAGAGACAGTGATTGGGAGACTTGTGTCTGAGATAGGGGTCCCTGATGACTTCCTGGCTGTGGCATGTATGGTACCTAGGAAAGTTTCTGTGCAAAGGTATAAGATGCCCAGTTGCTGTGGTGATGCCCTCCATGGGGAGGGTCTGTGCTAGAGTCTTATCAGCCTCAACCTTGCTCTCAGGCACACAGCTCCTGGGAATGAAGGAATTCTCCTGCTAAAACAACCACAATGTTTCACCAGATCTGCTGATCCTGTACCTGCCGGCATAATATAACTTTAAACAATGGATTTTCTTGAGAACTACTCAATGCTCTTAACATTGCACATTGTAACAGTAAAATGTAACTGAGGAATAAACTGCATAATGTTGCTAACTCTGTAACTTTCATGAATACAAAGACTAATGCTTGCATAGTCTTTAATGTGATTAATGAGACACATATAATAAAGATTGCTGGTGTAATTCTTTAGACCTGTTTCTCCATTAGAGAGCAGCATTCCACCCAATCCCAGCTGTTTTATCTTCAAGATCTGCATATGTGAGTCTTATTTCTTCCAATGTCCCATTGCCCCTTGCCAGAACCTGCAAGTTTGGCCGTGCTGGTAGCAGCAATCTGTAATACCCAATCATTTAGAAGTTTCATATCTTTCAATTCTCTGTCCCTTCATGTTACTTTTATTTCCTACTGGTTACAAAGCATTATGCTAGGCATGAAAAGGACTTAAAATGTTAATAAGATTGTTTTCACTGTCTCTAAATGTCTTCTGAGGATATTTACAAGAAGATTACACACAAGTCTAGTCAGAAAAGTATCTTATGACTGTTTTAGCAATAGTGTACCAACATTTTTGATGCTTATTTCTAAAAGCTAATCTAATAATCGGTTAAGAATACAACTGGCTGCAAGTCCCAGAAAATCTATCAAACAACAATGTAAACAAGAGAAGTATTTATTTGTCTGTACAAGAAGTAATTCCAGGGCTGATATAGCACTTAATGATTCTAACAAGGCTCCAGATTCTAATTTACTCTGCTAAAATCCTAGATTTTATATTTGTAACTCAGACATTTCTTACACCTACCAAGAAAGAAAAAGGTAGAAATCAGAAAAACTGTGCTAGATAACCATATTCTCTGTCCAGAATTGAGTCACAAGACTATCTGAAGCCAAAATGAAAAGATAAGCTTTTCGCTTTGCAGCTTCTATAGCAGAAGAGAACCTATAATAAAGAAATAAAGTGAGAAAAAAACTGCAGTAAACTCAGATCCCATAGAATATCTACACATCTTGTGATCTGGTGATTATTGTTTTATTTTTCTAATTAAGCATAAATCTGAAAAAATATTGTTTATTAGGTTATAATAATAGGAATTATATAGTAGCATTTAAAATAGTAAATATTGATGTCTATCACATTCATTATCCAAAGTACATGTATGAAGACACAAATTGGTGTCAACATACTTTAAATATAACCAGAGACATGAAAAATTTTGCTATATATGAGTAATAAGAATTGTAAGGCATTCTGCTGTCATTTATTTTTTAAAAAATCAATTAAAAATAGTAAATACTCGGAGATCTACTGGTGAATTGATGATCAACAAATACTATGAGATCAAACTAAAGGTCAAAATACATAATTTCATAGAAATATATATCTTAAGCCAAAATATCCCAAAGCAAAAATTAAGTTTCATAGCTTCTAAAACTAAAAAATGAAGGCCTTTAGGATAAGCATAAAATTAGATGCTCAGAAACAAGTATATTATAATACTATGAACAAACAGTTACTTAAGATTAATTACAAAAATGTAAACAAGTGAGCATGGTTATATACAATTGATTTGAAGAATCTTTTCAATAAATCACCAATGCCCTAACCATTTCAAAATAAGAAAGTGGTCAGTAAAAGATTCTGAAACAACAGCTACATCCTAAAGAGTCTTACTTGAAGAGAGCATATATTTAATAACCCAGAATTTATATATTAATAATCACTTAAATTTTTTAATTCATAAATGTTGGTAATTCATAAATTTCCCAGAATAAAATTTCTATTCTCCCTCAGATATTATCAAACACTTTAAAAAGAGAGACTGCAGATTTGTTTGCGGAGGGTGGGGGGGCACTTAAAGTTTAATGTAATGATATTGAATCTCTCTACCTATATTTCAATGTCTAAAGGGAGGGAAAAAACATTTTTGAAAGCTTTTTAAAGCACTTTATTTATTTTTACTATCTTATCATGACTTAAAGATGGTAAATCAAACAAACCATGAAACTAATTATTATTTATTATACTTAGTATTAGATATATGTCATATTTATCATAAGTAGAATTAGTTATGTTGTTGCTTTTTAAAAATGAAGAGTTTTAGGTAGATCTGGATAAACTGTGAAAGGTCTCCAATTTTCCCTGTTTCTTGTGCCTTATTTATCCTTCTTTTCATATTGTAATATGAACTTGTTCTTAACGAATTAATTAGTTACAAATGAAAATCAATTTAGTAAAGCAGACTTGACTACTTCTGAATAAAAATGTTCTGAAATATCCTTCCAGCATAAAAGTCACATATAAAACATTGACATTTTATATTCTCTGTGCCATATTAGTCAGTTAAAATTGTAAGCAAGTGTTTTATAAATTACAAAATTTAATTACTAAAGCAATATTATCTATGATTCTATTTTCAAAATCAAGATAAATAAAATAATTTTAAGTGCATATAGTTCACTGATGGTTAAACTACTAAAATTAGCTCCCAAGTTTCTGTGTGATTCCATGGTTATTACATCTATAATGTGTTCTGTTTGTCACATTCTTGTATCTTAGTTCTGTTATGATTCCCCTCAGGCAAACCAGCTACTATGCAAAAGGAAAAAAAAAAAGATTCAGTCTTACTGAAGTTGTAACCAAAATCTTATTATTAAAATAGCCTCTTCACTATCTTAAGATAATGTTTGGTGTGGGGCGAGGGAGGGAATGTCATTAGTATTCCATCTTGTAATAAGGTGAAGAGTATAGAAACTATCATGGAAAATTGATCTAAATACCCATCTGCCTATATATCACTTGTAGATACTACACTGCAAGGGGGAGGTTTTAGGAACGTACAATATAGTTATCTCTAATTTTTTCTTGTTTGTTTGGTTGGTTCTCTATGGTGCTGAATGATGAAATAGTTAATGATATTCCTTTAAGTATAACTGCACTTCATACACTATATGTCTTCTTGGTATAATTAATAATATTTACAAAAAATGAAATTATAACAAAGTCCTATTTGGTACATCTGCCTATAAATTGTTTAACTTTATTACTTAAGTCCAAAATTGTGTTGTCCCTTTAATCCTCAACTTTTTGAGTTGGTCTACAGCTAACAATTGTAAGAATATTGAAATCAAAATATTTTCAGAACATAAGTAATAAAATGTGCTCTAAGGTATATATTTGAAAGCTCATAATTTTAGCTGTGTAGAATACAACTTATGTAATTCCTAGATAATTTATTTTATTCTTAAAGAATTATTCCCACAACATTGTTATATTTTTATGTTATTGACATATCAAATATTTCCTATCAAAATTATAGAGCAAATTTACAGATGACTAGAAAAATATATAAAATAGTCTACCATTCTTATTATTAATATATTACACATATCAATAGAAAATTTTAACCACTTTAAATTAAGTTACGTGGGTCAAAAAAAAAATCAAAAAGAAAACTGATGTTTAATTACATATTTGACTGAAACTAGGCATCTTTCATTTTCCCTGTTGATCTTCCATATTGCTTCATAAAAAAGAAAAGTTTAATGAATAATATGTTCTTCTCTAAGCTCCTTTCCTGTTATGTCTGAATACAAAAGTATATGTAGATAAATGTGACACAAAATAATTTATAATATAAAATTAAAATGAGAATTTTAAAATTAATTTTCAAAAAAAAGTGCATGAATAACTAGGATAATGTTTACCTGAAGTTTACCTAAAGCTTTCACCAAAGACAATATAGATTAAAAATTAAAAATATATAGAACTACTTAAAACAAAAATAGTTAGATTGATAGATATTTAATATGCCTTATACCCATGAATTAATTAATTGCCTTATCCCATTGTGGATACTGGATTTAAAAAAATGTAGGATCCAAAGTATACTTTCAAATACAGAAGATCATGTGTATTTCAAACATTCACATTAAAAATATATGACTTACCTATTAAACCCCAAGCCTATTTCTTAGTGTTCCTTAGCGACATTAAAAATAAATAAAATCCAGGTATAAGAAGAAAGTAATAGTCATGCAAAAAGAATAGGTAGCCACAAAAGATAAAACGATCAAAACTAGGATGTCTCTAGAGTATTCATCCTCAACCAAAAGCCAGAGCATTTGGTCTTTGGCATTCCTTGGGGAACTAAACAGCTACCTGGGAGCTACATTGGAAGGTGATCCTTCCTAAAGATAGTGTACTTAGCAGTCTCTGTAACAGGACTCCAAATAGAACACAAGCCAGAGGAAATCTACTGAGATGTCAATGACTTAGGGACATGGAGCAAAAATTTTGTTTAACAATTTAATATCAATAACAAGTATATGTTACATTTTAAAATTAAAAACCCATTCTAAATTTTTTTTTCTGAAAATGGGATAGATAGTACTTCATGTTTTGGTTCTACAAATAGAAGTTACAGATACGAATCTTGGACATTTTTCCATTTGTGCACTACATAGTCCTATGTAGTTGAATAACTACATTTAAACAGTAAGTTTAAATAAGAAATATTATTATATCTTATCTAGTACCCACAATGGGGTAAGACAACTAATTCATGGGTATAAGGTACATTAAATATCTATCTATATACATATATATATATATTGTTTTAATTAGTTCTATACATTTTTAATATTAAATAAGGAATATTATCTCAAACTACGCAGAAAAATTTCTGGAGTGAAAGAAAAGTGAGTGAAAAAATTGCTAACACCTTGTTAGATAAGATACTGGCAATTTTTCCAATATTAAAATATATTTTCCATTCAATAATTGTCTTTTCCTATATCCTTTCTCTTTAACAAAATTACATGTAACACTCATATTAAGATAATATATGGTTATCAACTCTAGAGTTGGAGTGAGTATTCCATTATTGTTGTATGTGGAGTGTCCATTGTTCCCGATAAACAGTGGTAATACAAATGTTAATATTTTGCCTGTAACAAATTGGAATGGATTATATATAGAAAGGTACGCAACGGACCATGCAATATCTCTTATCATTTCAGATTTACAGGAAAAAAAATAGTAATTCTAAGACTGGAATTGGATGTCAAACTGATGCACTGAAATTTTAAAATGACTGAAAATTCTTAAGATTTACAAATTTTAAAATGCTCAAGTTCATCAGTCATTAATATGAAATATGAAATTCAAAGGCCCTCTCTGATTTTGTTTAAAGGGCTCTCATATCTTAAAGTCAGAGTAAAGACAAAGCTGAAAACCAGTCACAATTTAATTATAAGAGTGAAAGAACCAGATGAGAGTAAATTCTTACCCTAGCCAAATCTTCTATGCTAACATTAGAGTCTTACCAAGTCAGCAATAGGAATATGAGACTTATGCTGGAACTACCTGAAAACGTTCCCCCTTGAATCTTCTAAACCTATAGAAATGGAGCCTATTCCTGTTTGTGGTAAATGGAAGACCCCTTTTCAGTGAAAACTCTATAGAAGCTTCAAATGAAGTAGATGTGTTACAAGATTAAGAAAGACATCTAACCTCGTGATCTATCTCCTCTTGTTAACCAATATCAGATTTTATCACAACCCAATTGAGAAACTACTGGACTTCCTAAGAATGAACAGATTGTAGCCCAAAACAGAACTTGGTTAAGAAATACCAGAAGGTATGTCCAACAATGGATCGTAAAGGTTTGAGATTAAAGAGAACAAATCATAAGGCTGGATAAGAGAATTTTTCAATCTGTGAGATAGAATTTATCATTCTAGTAAGTGCCATAGAAGATAGTATTAATGTGCAACTAGAATAGCTCCTGGAAACAAAAGCAAATAGCAATGGTCTACAATAAATAAAGTAGTGATACCATTACTGCCCCAGAAGATTGAAGAGAGAGTGATGAAAAGACATAGAGAAGTGTGTGTTGGAATGGTTTTGCTACATAAGACTGGAAAACACATTGGCCTATATTCCTTAGAATTCAGAGAACATACCATTGATCAAGATGGTACAGGCTTTTTGGTATTTTTTCCCCAAGACGGCAGAATAGAGGAGGTTGCTCACCTGGCTGCTCCATGGCATGAAACCAAGAAAGCAGACAGGTAACTTGTCCACAAGATGGGTAAACAAATAAAATGAGAAGTGCTTTACTAGAATTGAAAACTGGACATTTAAACCAGATCAGGGACTCAGAAAATTGGATATAATAAAAGAAGAAAGAAATCCCAACTGGCACTACCACTACCATGGTCAGGCCAGAAGCAACAGTCAGAGCAGTTCCTCTGTTAGCAAAGTGGAGGAATAGGGAATTAAAGGAACCCACATTTTTAGGAGACATAAGGCATGTCTGAGTATGGAGCATTTAGAGATCAAGGACATTGCTGACAAACCTGAAAGGTATCCTGCACAATATTCTTCAATGGGAAACAAGCTGCCATCTCTCCAGGCAGCATGAAGAAGACAAAGGAAGGAACCATTTTGCAGCTGCAGTGTGGGGGCTGGCAGGTGAAAGAGTCAACAAGTAGCAAACCCAAGTTTGGCCCAAAATACAGACCCAGGAAAACACACTCTGCCCAACATAGAGTGTGCTTCAGTGAAAAAATTAAACATGAAGAGAGTTTACCAAAAGGGACAAATGGTTGTGGAAACCCATCCAGTTCTACCCCTCCCCATCCAATCCAGTTGCTTGTAGGACTGGCTGGGAGAGGTAAGTCTGGGCAGGAATTCTTTGAAGGGCAGGGGCAGGAGAGATTGTTTAGAGACTGATCCCAGGACCAGGAAGTGGAGTTCACAGGTAATACAGAAGACTAAGAATTGGCTCCCACATCACACAAGGGAACCCAGGGGAGATACCTGATGTGCAGGCTTCCACCATGGACCAGTAATTATTGGGCCTTAGAGGTACGCTGATTTAAAATCAATAATTTTTTTTTTATGGAAATGTCACAGTGAAACCCATTTATTTGTATTGCTGCAGTCCGGCTGCAGCAAAATAACCGGGGGGTGACGAACAACTTGTGTACATTGATACAGCAGGAGTAGGAGCCATTTATTGTAGGACAGGAGGGGTATTTATACATTCCACACAGCTTATCTAATTAACATAAACTAGATACAGCAGTAAACCAATAAGGAACCTCCACACTTAATGGCTCGCTGGCATTACTTCACAAACCACTCCCTCTGGCAAAATGCCAGGCGCCATCCAGACTTGTTTACAGACCCTAACATGTACAATTAATAGGTGTTAATAATAAGATAATAAAGAGAAGTTCAGAGCCCAAGAAGTTATCTTTATCTAAGGTACTCTGTTGTTCCACATAAGGAGGGCTTAGGGACAGGTGAAGGATTCTGACTGAGGATAGGGAGAGGAACAAATCAGAGTGAAGGGAATGCCTGCACCACTTGGTCCATATTCCAGTGTTCCTCCTGGAGCCTCTCATCTGCTGACCCTCCATACATCTCCAGTCTTTGCTCTTCATATGACACCTCCTATAAAGCACTCTGTCTACACAGAAGGTTTAAATTTGCATTTGCTATTTGCATTCAGCGAAGATTCTAGAGCTCACCTAAGCCTAACCACTGCCTCCAAAAATTAGGCCTAAAGAATTACCTGTGACTCCAGCAATCAAGCTCCAGATGACCTCACCTAAAACTTCCAACAGGAGAATCTTGAAGTCCAAAAGAAAGAATTCTTTAACTTTCAACAAGAGATTTTTTCTTTTTTTTCCTTTTTTTCCTTTTCCCTGTTTAATTGTGACATTGATGGTACATGGAAATTTATACATATTCATATTTTTTCTCATTTCTAGCATTTTTGAAGCCAGTTATTTTTGATGAGTTTTTTGAGGACTACAATGTTTGATTAGTATATTTTATTTTTGTTTTATATATTTTAATATTTTAATTTTTAACAATTTTTACTTTATATATGTTTTTACTCTTACTATTTTCCTTGATTTTCTCTGTCTCATCCACTAACAGCCCATCTCTATTGTTCTCTTTCACTCTTCAATTTTACTTTTATCTTCTCTTCTGCTCCCTCATAATCATCACATTCTATATCACTTCTGTTCTCTCCCTGACCACCATTTGAAATTGTAAAGCCTTTTGCCCACTTGCTATTTTTATTGTAGGCAATAATTGATCATATCATTTATGATTATTGTGATAATTAACATTATAGGTGTCATAGTAGAAACTATTTAGTTTAATACTGTATATTCCTTGTATTGACCATTATTACTTGTCTCCCCCTGAAGAGTGAAATACTGGAAACCTTCAGGGATACCATAACTCCACAAGGTAGAAACTATACTGCCTCAGATCCATGTACTTAAATGGGTAAAAAGTTAAAGGAAAAGCAAGGGAACAAACTGCCCCAAACAAACCAAGATACTTCAATAATAGAATCCACTGATATTACAGTGGAAGAAATGTCAGAGAAGGAGTTTAGAATGCACATAGTTAAACTGATCTGCAAAGTGAAGGATGGTATAAGGAGTGAAATCAGAGACAAAAATCACATGAAGTGAAAGACCATGTCAATAAAGAGCAAGACGTTCTAGGAAAAAAAAAAAGGCAGAAATCCTTGAAATGAAAGAATCAATAAACCAAATTAAAAATTCAATTGAAAGCATCACCAACAGACTAGATAACTTGGTAGACAGAGTTTCAGGCAATGAAGACAAAATATCTAATCTTGAAAACAAAGTTGACCACTGAGAAAAGTTGTGAGGAGACCATGAACAGGACTTGCAAGAAATATAGGATAACGTGAAAAGACCAATTTTAAGATTTATTGGGATAGAAGAGGCTCAGAGATACAAACAAAAGGAATACAAAATATTTTTAATAAAATAATATCAGAAAATTTCCCAAACCTAAAGAATGAAATGGAAAATCAAATACAGGAGGCTTATAGGACCCCAAATATACAAAATTACAACAGACCCATACCAAGTCACATTGTTATGAAACTGCCTAACATACAGAATAAGAATAAAATTTTAAAGGTTGCCATTTAGAGTGAAACCAAACCAGATCTCAACTGAACTCTCAATCCAGACCCTCAAAGATAGGAAGTCTTGGAATAATAAATATATACCACACTCTGAAAGAAAATGGATGCCAGCCAAGAATACTATACCCAGAAAAGTTAAGCTTCAGAATTGATGATGAAATAAAAAGTTAAAAGAATTCACAACTAGAAAGCCTGTACTACAAAACATTCTCGATAAGATATTTCATGAAGAAGAAATAAAAAAATGAAAGTAATAAAAATAAAAGAAATGAAAAATAAAAATAAAAGCAAAGGAAGGAACTACATTAAAAGAATCAATGTAGAAGCTAATTCAAGTTAAAAACCAGAAATAAATCAAAGTGACAAGGAATAAAAATCATGTCCCAATAATAACATTGAACATAAATAGCCTAAACTCATCAATCAAAATACATATACTGGCAGACTGGATTAAAGAACAAGACCCAACAATATGTTGTCTCCAAGAGACTTGCCACCTAAGCAAATACATCCACAGACTGCAGGTAAAAGAATGGGAGAAAAAAAAAATCTCATTGACATGGTCCACATAAGCAAGCAGGGGTTTCTGTCCTCATATCAGATAAAGAGGACTACAAGAAAAGTTAATCAGAAGACACAAAAAAGGACATTTAATACCCCTTGAAGGAATTATACATAAACAACAGTAAATATTTATTCCCCAAATAATGGAGCATCTACACACATCAAACAAACCCCTCTCAATTTCAAGAAGCAAATAGACCACAGCACAATAATACCAGGTGACTTTGACACACCTCTCTCAGCACTAGAAAGATCCTCCAAACAAAAATTAAATAAAGAAGCTATAGAAATAAAAAAATTTAATTACTTGTTTATACTCACCAGCCATATATAGAATATTTCATCCATCAATGACAAAATATACTTTCTTCTCAGAAGCATATGGTTCCTTCTCTAAAATAGACCATTGTAGACCACAAAGCAACTCTTAGCAAATACAAAAAAAAAGAGAGAGAGAGAGAAAAGGCATTTCATCTTATCAGATCATAATGGAATGAAATTAGAAATCAATGATGAAATAAAAAATAGAAGCTATTCTAACACCTGGAAACTAAATAATACACTATTGAGTGATGAATGGATAGCAGAAGAAATCAGGGATGAAATAAAAAAAATACTTAGAGATAAATGAGAACACTGATACAATATATCAAAATCTCTGGTACACTCTGAAAGCAGTGCTAAGAAGTAAGTTCAATGCATTGAGCTCATTCCTTAAAAGAATAGAAAGTCAACAAATAAATAATCTAACATTACATCTCAAAGCCTTAAAAAATGATCAAATCAACACCAAAAGCAGTAGAGGACAGGAAATAATAAAAATTGGAGCTGAAATCAATGTAAATGAAACAAAAGAAACAATCCAAAACAATTGATAAAATAAAAAGTTGGTTCTTTGAAAATAACCAATAGAATTAATAAACCCTTAGCCAAGCTAACAAAGAGAAAGACAGAGAAAACACAAATTACTAAAATTCTCAATAAAAAAAGGAAAGATTGCAATGGACACTACTGAAATGCAGACGATAATCATAACATATTTTGAAAATTTATACTATAATAAAATAGAAAATCTTAAAGACATTGACAAATTTGGAGAGACATATGATCTACTCAACTTGAATCAGGAGGACATAGAATATTTAAACAGATTGATTTCAAGCAATGAAATTGAAGATGCCATCAAAGACTATCAAGAAAGAAAAGCCCAGGACCATTTGGATTCACTGCTGAGTTCTACCAGACCTTGAAAGAAGAAAAACAGTAATCCTCCTCAAATTACTCTATGAAATAGAAAATGAGGAAACCCTTCCAAACTTATTCTATGAAACTAATATGACCCTGCTACTAAAATGAGACAAGACATCAAGGAAAGAAAACTTCAGACCAATATCCCTGATAAACATAGATACAAAAATTCTCAACAAAATTCTGGCAAATTAAAAAACTAAAACATATTAAAAAGATAGTGCACCACAATTAAGTGGGATTCATCCCAAGGATGCAAGGTTTGTTCAACATATGGAAATCAATACTTATTTCATCACATCAATAGACTTAAGAATCATACAATTATCTCAATAGATACAGAAAAAGCATTTGACAAAATATAGTATCCATTCATGTTCAAAATACTAGAAAAACTAGGGACAGTAGAAACATACCTCAACATTATAAACCTATTTTATTCTAAACCCAAGACCAACATCATTCTAAATGGAGAAAAATTGAAAGCATTCCCTCTAAAAACTGGAAGAAGACAAGGATCATCTCTTTCAACACTTCTATTCAACATAGTCCTAGAAACAATAGCCAAAACAATTACACAGAAGAAACAAATTTAAGGAATACAAATAGGAAAAGAAGAACTCAAACTATCCACACTTGCTGACAACATGATTCTATATTTAAAAGACCCAAACACTCCACCAGAAAATTTCTTGAACTCATAAACAAATTCAGCAATGTAGCAGGATATAAAATTAATTCCCATAAATCAATTGCATTCCTATACATCAGTGATGAATCAACGGAAAGAGAAATCTGGAAAACTATTCCATTCACAATAGCCTCAAAGAAAATAAAATATTTGGGAATCAATCTAACAAAAGAGGTGAAGGACCTCTACAATGAAAACTACAAAACACTAAAAAAAGAAACTGAAGAAGACCTTAGAAGATGGAAAGATCTCCCATGTTCTTGGATAGACAATTAATATTGTCAAAATGGCCATACTACCAAAAGCACTATTCAGATTCAATGTAATTCCTACTAAGGTTCCAATGATGTTCTTCATAGAAATAGAAAAAGCAGTCATGAAATTCACTTGCAAAAATAAGAGACCCAGAATAGCCAAAGAAATCCTTAGCAAGAAAAGCAAAGCAGCAAGCATCACAATACCAGACCTTAAATTATACTACAAAGTTATACTAACAAAAACAGCATAGTATTGGCACCAAAACAGATATAAAGACCAATGATACTACATAGAAGACACAGAGACAAACCCACATAAATACAGTTATCTCATATTAGACAAAGGCACCATAAACATACATTGGAGAAAAGAGCCTCTTCAACAAATGGTACTGAAAAACTGGAAATCCATATGTAATAAAATGAAATTAGACCCCTGTATCTCACTCCACACAAAACTCAACTCAAAATAGATCAAGGACCTAGGCATTATGTAGATTCCTCAGAAAACGGAATAGAACCACCAGACACTCTGTGCCTACAAGAAGAAAAGTAGGCCCAAATTTCCATCATGTTAGCTTAGGAACCAAATTCCTCAACAAGACTCCTACAGCATAAGAAGTAAAATCAAGAATCAATAAATGGGATTTTATTAAACTACAAAGCTTCTTCAAAATCAAGAGTGTGATAAGAGAGCCTACAGAAAGGGAGAAAATATTTGCCAACTACACCTCAGAGCATTAATCTCCAGAATATATAAAAATTCAAAAATCTTAACATCAAAATAATAATAATAATAATAACAACAACAACTCGGTCAATAAATGGGCAAAGGAACTGAACAGACACTTCATAGGAGAATGGCCAACAAGTATATGAAAAAACATTCAACATCTCTAGCAATTAGAGAAATGCACATTAAAACTACTCTGAGATTTCATCTCACTCCAGTCAGAATGGCAATTATCATGTATACAAGTAACAATAAACATTGAGGATGTGATGAAAAAAATACACTCATGAATTGCTGGTGTGACTGCAAATTGATGCATCCACTCCAAAAAGCAATATGGAGATTCCTCAGAAAACGGAATAGAAACACCATTTGACCCAGTTATCCCACTCCTCACCATAAACCCAAAAAACTTAAAATCAGCATAGTATAGTGCTGCAGCCACATCAATGTTCACAGCACCTCAATTCACAATAGCAAAGCTAAGGAACAAACCTAGGTGCCCTGCAACAGATGAATGGATAACGAAAATGTGGTATACATACACAATAGAATATTACTCAGCCATAAAGAAGAATGGAATTATAGCATTTGCTGGTGAATGTATGGAACTGGAAAATATCATGCTAAGTGAAATAAGCCAATCCTCAAAAAAACAAAGGGATGAGGAGTGGAGATTCACCAGATTATACAGGGGGGAGTGGGGAAAGGGAGAAAGGATAGGAATGGGAAAGACAGTAGAATGAATGGGACATAACTTTCCTATATTCATATATGAATATACAGCCAGTGTAACTCCATATCATGTACAACCACAAGAATGGGAAGTTAGATTCCATATAAGTATGATATGTCAAAATACATTCTCTTGTGGTGTATAACTAAAAAGAAAAAAAATAATAAAACTGAAAAAATCATGTACTTTCCAGAACAATAACAACACAAAAAGATGGTAGAAATATACTGACAAGGGGGACATGAGCATAACTGAGAAGCTAATGGTGGGCCAGACTCTGTAGGTCCAGTCTAAGGGTAGGAGATATTATAAGAAAACTGAACTCCCCCTAGAATCTCTAATGTCAGTTGAGATAACAGGATAACAGAGGCTAGGTGGAAGTACTTAAAACTGTGAAAACCAAGATGAAAATAATCAGGGCAGCAAAGCTGTAATAGCAGGGAATCCTGACTCATAGGTATGTGAGGAAATGAGTAAAAGAGCACAGAGCACAATAATTCTAGAGCAAGAGATAGATAGATAGATAGATAGATAGATAGATAGATAGATAGATAGATAGATTTAAAAGAAATGAACACAAGACTGAAGTCAGCCACTTCAAGGAAAAATCACAACTTCATGCCCAGTTGTACAGACTTGAACCATCTAAAGGATATATTAGATACCCAAGGTGGGGGAAAAAACATTGTACAATACAACAGCAAGTTAATATATTTCTGAATCTCCCAGTCCTTCCCAAAAGAGTTAAAGCTTTTTACTCAAGTAAGCAAATACTGAAGAAATGGGAACGTCCCAGACTTTTTTGAGGACACAAATATCCAGAGCCCTAAAGCACCATCACACCCAACATCTTACAGTGTCAATTGGAATAGAGGCATACAAAGACAGATAATAAATGAAGTCCCAGCTCATATCTATCTCATACTGGACCTACCCAGGGATCATTTCCCTGATCCTCAAATGTATAATTGGTAACACTGTTGTTGTGTTTTTTAACTTGAAGAATACTCCCACCACTGTGAGAAAGGAAAGCCAATTTGCATCTTAAGAGAAATGGCAGAAATTAGTGCAACCCTCAAAGCTTTAAATAGTGCCTATAATATTCCCATTTAATTCACCAGTCTGGCCCTTGCAAATCCCAATGATTCCTGGCAGAAGATGAGGTACTATTATAAATTTAACCAAAGTGTGTTGTGTTTTTATTGATTTAGTGAACGTATTCTATTCTCATTAGAAAGGGTAATTACAACCAATTTACATTCAGATAGGTCAAATAACTATGGGTTCTTGAACTTGCCCCAAGGATATGTTAATTCCCCTGCCCTCTAATGGTAAGAAGGAATTGTCCTAGCTTACAAAGAACATTACATTAACCCATTATATTGATAACAGTATGATAACTAGACCACAACCAAAATCCAAGGTTGTAAAGTTTATCTTCACTTCCTAGAAAGTGAAGATAAACCTCAAAAAGTTTAAGATTTTATGGTTTTTGTCGTATAAAAACATGTCAGAAGATGTCCTCCAACACAAAAGAATGTTTATTATACTTGTGCCTTTAAATACTAAGGAAAAAAAAGTCTAAAATTTGTGGAGATACTATTTTTTTTATTATTGGTTGTTCAAAACATTACAAAGCTCTTGACATCATATTTCATACATTTGATTCAAGTGGGTTATGAACTCCCATTTTTACCCCGTATACAGACCGATGTGATTCTGCAATTTGTGGGGATACTATTGGTTTTGAAAGTAACATTCTGTACTTCAGAATACTACTCCAACCTGTTTGAGAAGAGAAGAAAAAGCTGCTTATTTTGAATAGAGCCCAGCAGCGGGTGGGGGATCTATAATGGGTTCAATTCCATATAACCTATGGTACCAGAGATATCTGTGGTAAAACTACTACAGAGACACACAGGATTCTAGAACACAACATGATGTAAAAGCAGGAAACCATTCAAAAAACTGCTGCTGTCATGTTGTCCAGATAGAAATGGGGCACCTCACTGTCAGCCATCAACTGACCATGCATCAAGAAGTATCCATAATAAAACCCATCAAATTCTAAAACCAGACATACTTAGTACCATTGCATAATAAAATGGAAATCATTAATCTGGGTCAAGTTGAGCAGGTCCAGAGGGCAAAAAGAATCTATCCAAACAGATGGTTCAGACAACTAAATCACTTTAGTTGACTCATTGTCTCCTATAAAGTTCATAATCACCTACAACTAAGGGAAGAAAGAAAAAGACATTTAAGTACTTGATTTGATCAAATCCCCCCTTTTACTCTCACTAAAAATGAAACCATACCTGGGGCCAAGGGTAGCCTCAAGGTAGTTAAAAGCAGGAAAACAATTATCAAACATCTTTACAAAGGCTACATTTAATCCCAAGACCCTAATTGCTCTTTCTTACATTTTTGATGTTTTAGTTGGAAGTCCACACATTCTGATCCATAGCATCTATTTACTCTTCTTTCATTATGATTCCCTGTGACCACCCTTATTTCACTAATATCAACAAGCTAGCATGACAGTGCCTACCATAGTAAAAGGTCTGACTTAGGAATAGAGAGGAAACACCATTGAAAGGGAAATTAGGGTTCACATAAAGAAAATAAGGAAATTATTACAACCAAGAAAATATCCAAGATCCAGTTAGGAATCATAAGAAGCAAATCTGGCAAACAGTAGAGCAATCAAGATTATAGAACAAGAGAAGTGTTAGGAAAGGTAACTGATACAAAACCTTTAAAATGTGTCCTTACATATCCCTGTAAACAAGAGCAAACTAGGAATGTATGAAATCAACAGTGTCATACACATAAGAAATAATAGGTCTATGGGACCTATTAAGCTAAACAAAAACAAAACTGAATACAAAGACCTCATGCCTAGAAATAAGCCACTGAATGTGGGGTCTATCCTACCAATTGCCAAATTTTATTTTAAAAGTCAAATATGTATACTGAGTCTTTGGCAAAAAAGTGAAAGAATTACTAAGTAAGAGAAATATGTAAGAAAAGGGGGGGACAAAGAACCGATATAATTTTAGTCAATGAAAGAGGAAAAAAGTGACTAAAGAATAATCTCCTCCCCTCCTCCCCTCCCCTTCCTCTTTCTTTCCTTAACCAAAAAGCACTGGAAAATGTCCAAATAAAACAAAGTATATTGGTAAATTTATAATTTTTGAGAAAAATATAAATTTATAAAAACTAAAAAGAAAAATTACTTTAAAAGTGGCTTTATCAGGCTGGGGATATAGCTCAGTTGGTACAGTGCTTGCCTCACATGCATAAGGCCTTGGATTCAATCCCCATCACACAAAAAATAAATACAGTGGCTTTATCAACAATAAGTGTTGGAGACAATGTTGGGGGGAGTTTCACTTATACTTTGCTGGTGGGACTGCAAATTGGTGCAACCACTATCAAAAGCAGTTTGGAGATTTCTCAGAAAACTTGAAATGGAACCACCATTTGACCCAGTTATCCCACTCCTTGGTCTAAAGGACTTAAAATCAGCATACTATAGGGATGCAGCCACATCAATGTTTATAGCAGCTCAATTTACAATATTTAAGCTTTGGAACCAAACTAGATGCACTTCAACAGATGAATGGATAAAGAAAACATGGTATATATACACAATGAAATATTACTCAGCCTTAAAGAAGAATGAAATTATAGCATTTGCAGGTAAATGGATAGAGCTGGAGAATATCATGCTAAGTTAAATAAGCCAAACTCAAAAAAACAAAGGCAGAATATTTTATCTGATAAGCAGATTCTAATCCATTATGGGGGGCAGGGGGGAGAATGAAGGAACTTTAGATTGTGCAGAGGGAAGTGTGGGGAAGGAAGAGGGTGTGGGGTTGAAAGGATGGCAGAATGAGACGGACATTATTACCCTATATATATGTATGATTATACTACTGGTATGACTCTGCACCATGTTCAGCCAGAAGAAGAAGTTGTGCTTCATTTGTGTGCAATTTGTCAAAATGTATTCTACTGTCATGTATAACTAATTAGAACAAATTTTAAAAAAAAAAGAATCACAGGGTGGGAAAATACCTTTGTTTTTATGTGATGACTATAAGAGCCAAGGTCATTGATGAAAGAAGAGAAGTGAGTTTGAAATAATTTACACACTTTTTGAAACAGGAGGGTATAAAAACTAATTTACGTTTGATAGAGAATCATAGTCATCAGGAATATGTGCACACAGTAGAAAGACCAAGTAAAAAGATGGTCATCTGTCAGCTGAAGAGTGAAGAAATCATACCTGCTAACACCTTGCTCCTAGACTTCTGACTTCCAGAACTGTGAAACTTAAGCTATTGTTTAGGCCCCCTAGTTTAAGGTACTTTGTTTTGACAGCTTAACAAATTTAATATATGCACATAGATTTTAAAATATTTGAAAAATTTACATAGTAATCATTAAAATTAAAAGTTGCATAACATAGAAGCAATCAATGACAATGATGAAAAACAATTTGAGGTGTTTATGATTGGTATGTAATTAGCTTCAATACTTGAAAAAGAAATTTGGCAATAAGAGGAATTTTAGAAAACTTGACATATTCTGACCTGATAATTAGATATGAAATAATCTTTCAGGGTGAAATCTTGAGCAGAAGAAAGGGTAGAATTAATGATAATCAATAATATTGATTAAATTATTATTGATTATTGTGTTGATAGTTAATATAACGATTATTATTGGTTATTATTAGTGTTTTCTATTTGCCATGCCATGTCCTAAATATGTCATGTATTTTAACTCATTTAATGGTCATAAAATTCATTGCCACATCATTTACTTCTTAGATATTTAAAAATCATAAAACCTAAAGTATTTGCTATTGATATTTTGGTATAGTTACTTCAATTTTTTTCTGTCATTTGTCCTATTTATAAAAGAAAAGCAAAAAACACATCTATATTATTTTCACTTAATGTGGATGAAGAAAGTAAAAAACTATTATTCTAATATCAAATCATAGAAGTATAATGAAAGTTAATAGAAATTAAGATTTTGTTTTAAATGCAAGAATTTATGAACTCACACAAAATGAGGTTAAGCTCTTAAATGCCTTAATCTCATACATATTTGGTTATGTTTTTGTTTATTTTTCATTTTAATTATAGTTGTACTAGAAGCAGTGTTAGTACTAGATAAGTATAAAACATAAAGCTATTTCTTAATGTCAACCCTCAAATGTCTACAGATGTGCAATCAAGTATAAACACAAACAGGATTCAAACAAATTTGGTAGAAGCAGTTTGAGAATTTTAAGCAGATGCTAAGAAACTTCTCAAACATCAAAACCATCTGTAGGATTTTATAGAGAAAATGTCTAGCTGATTGGGTTAACAAGGCTCCCCTGCCTTTCTGTAGCTAGAGGCAAATTAGAAGAGAACAATCAGTCTGTGAAGATTGAAAATATTACTATGATTCACTTGCCTGAATCTTGTTGCTGATAATGAAGATTTGCAACAAGAAAGTTGGCATATCTGATATTTTCAATGTTTAACAATAAAGATCCAAAGAAAAGAGATAATTCATAAAGTAACATTATAAATGAGACAGAAAAAAGAATGAAAACTTCAGATCAAGTAAAACAAAGACAACAATTTCAACTGAATGAATTTTAGAGACTTATTTATTACATCTGGGAGATAAGAGTAAGAAAGGAATTAATTTCTTACTAGAGATGTAGGTAGATGAGAAAAGAAACTGTGATAATTAATTAATTGGAAATAAATGAATAATATTGTTCTGAAACAACAGCATTAAGGACCTAGATGAACTCAGAAAACCTAATTGTAACAGGTGTGACAGGTTTTCTGTGGTAACATTTAACAATCTGGAGACTTTATCCATGACAAAGCTAACCTGTGTTAAGGTCTGCTCTAAAAACTATTACTTCTATTCATGCCCATTCTAAAGCTCTTCATTCACTGATATGTGAAAGTTTTATGCACTGTCTTGGCATTCAAAAAAAGAAAAAAGAAAACAAAGTAAACTTCTGGAACAAGCAAACTCATTTAAGGTTCATTTATCCTATAATTATGTTATTGTATATTTCATAGCAGTAGCTCTGTTTTAAATTGTTCAACTTTATTGTAAAGGTTTTGCTCCTGAACTATTTCATTCCCGTAGTACACGTGAGTAATCAATGGCTAAAAAACTAGTTGGAAAACTCTTTGGTATTAGATTCTAGTTAAATATATGAATGGAATATAGACAAGAAAAAAACCTCTGGATATGTGCCATTGGAGGAATACATAAGAATTTTCATAGCTGGACTTTCACAATAGCAAAACTCAGGGCTGGGGATATAGCTCAGTTAGTAGAGTGCTGGCCTTGCATGCACAATAGCAAAACTCAACAGAAGATTAGATTAAAAACTGATACTGTGACACTATGAAATATTATCTCACAGTCAAATGATAAGAACTACCACAACCCATAACAATATAAATGCAGTGCAAAATTAAGTGGTAAAAAGATAATAATGCCTACTAATGCTTTTTAGGAATGTATGTATAAGAAATCTATATATTTAAAAAGGGATTAGGACTTTAGGGCTCAAGATTATGATTGTCACAAACTGGAGAGTTGAGGGAAAAGGATGAGTTAAACAAATAGTTAAAAGTAAATTATTGCCTAGGTTCTAAGTCTTGTTTGCCATAGTAGATTCACATGTTTATTACATTATTAAAAAATAATTATGGGGCTGGGGATATGGCTCAAGCGGTAGCGCGCTCGCCTGTCAAGCGTGCGGCCCAGGTTCGATCCTCAGCACCACATACAAAGATGTTGTGTCCACTGAAAACTAAAAAATAAATATTAAAATTCTCTCTCTCTCTCTCTCTCTCTCTCTCTCTCTCTCTCTAAAAAAAATTAATAGGTTTCTGAGTAGATAATATTAGGTTTACCTTCTAGTCAATATTAGGTTTGCCTAATATCGATAATATTAGGTTTGCCTTCTTGATAATATTAGGTTTGCCTTCTTGATAATATTAGGTTTGCCTTCTATAAAACTAGGCAGGATATATGACACAATCACTTATGGCATTGGACAAAACAAGCAACTTTCACACAGAGCTTTCTGTCTGGAAACAGTATTACTATTTGTAGCATAAAGAAGTGGAGCTTAAGCAGAGAGCAGCGACTGTCTTACTGAGCATAAGAATCAGTCTGCTGTTAAAACCAGAGGTTAGAATTCAGGCTTGCCAAGGCAGTTAGAATTTGTAATGCAGGATTCTAGACAGAAGAGAGCCAAGAGAATAAGCTCCAAAAGTTAAGCATGGATGTTTTTCCTCAGCTTCCTGCCTAAATCCTAAACAGTATATATGCAAGCTATCTAGAATCTGATAAATTGCACATGCTGAGGGTTAAAATGTGGAGAGAAATTTCAGAATTTCCTAGTACTACAAACTCTCTGATCAGGCAAGCTTGAAGGGATATTTGTGAAAATTCCTGAGCATTCAGTTGAGTCCCCACAATGAACATGCATTAATATTTCAAGAAAAAAAAGCTTAAAAACTACACACTAGAAATAAGGGCAATGCCCTGTGATCAAGGCGGGGGTGGGGGAATTCTGTCTAAAGAGTAAAACAAGCTTTGGGAGATTCAAGGTGATCCTCCTTCATTGGAATTGCCTGACATAATTTTAAAAATCAGCATCCTTTAAATGAAACACAATGTAGAATCTGTACAACGTTATCATTAACAATATTCAGCCTACAATGAAATGCTACAATGCATATAGACAAGGAAATGAATTAATAATCATGAGAACAAAAAATCAATAGAAATAGTCCTAAAAATGAATAAGATGTTGTAATTAGCAGAAAAAGACTTTAAAATAACTACAATTAATATATAAAATGATCTAGTGGGAAGGTGGTTATAGTAGAGAAATGGAGAAATTTCAGATCAACGGGCACTTAAATAAAAACACATGACAATTCTAGAACTGAAATATACAATAAATAAGCACAAAACACACTGCACATGATTAATAGTGGGATGGAAGAAAATCAGAGGTATCCTCTCCTACATATTCTGCTTGTGCAAAATGTAGATAACTTTTGAAAAGTAAAATAGAATGGTAGACATTCTGACATTTCTAGATAATAGAAACATGGCTAAGTATGGAAGGTTGATAACTATGTTCTCACTCACATAATAAAGAAAACAACCAAAGCAACCTAATAGTCTAGTTCTGTTGAGAACAGTATATAAAGTATCTAATTTTAAATGCAGGAAATCTTACCCCTTTTCTTCAACTTCACTTTTTGCTATACAAAAAGGGCCAACAATTCTATTCTACATCACAATTCTCATGACTTTTGCTTATATTTATTAGTTTAAATCTCTATGCATTACAGACCATCATACATATTACATAATAAGCAATATGTACACATCTCTGGAATTAATAAAGACAAATTCTTTAAAATTATACTCTCCAAATCTCATCCAAGTCTAAATAGTATATAATAGTGTGAGGGACAATTTTTAAAACCAGAAATTTGATAAAAATATACTCAATTCTCTGTAAGATTCTAATCAAAACAAACAATAATTGAATAGCTTTCAAATAAGCTGCCCTGTTTTTATTAACATTAATATGTAAAAACAAACCTTGCTAATATTAAATTCACTACTTAAGGTAGACTAGACTTAACAAAAATATTAGTATAGAAATCTATGTTTAAATATCAATGTAAATAATTTTGACTGGATGAAAACACAGTAAAATTTTTCAATTATATGCAGTAGGACAGAAAACTAACACATTTGTATTATCTAATAAACTAACCATCTTTGCATTAACCAACATGAAAAGATAAGTAGAAATTTAAATCCTCAGAGGTATATTCTGGTGAAGAATTCTACATATTTGGACTGTAGTATCATGCTTTTCATTGAAACTGTTCATCTACATATTTATTTGAACACCAATAGCAAACAATATAAGCACTTCCTTACTGCTTGTGCTCCATGGGAAATATGGTAATATTCCTTAAGGCACACATTGCTTTAGTGGTATTTTTATCATCAGATTTACATTTTGTATAAATAATTTTATAACAGTTTAATTAAGGAAGTACAGTGCCCTATTTTATGATCATCATATTTTATTACAAAATAACTCAAAAGGACCCAAAAAACAAATATATTGCAAAAACACATGTGTTCTTGAAAACTTTATTAATTTAAAAGACTGGCCATTATTAAATATAACTACCAAATTTTCAAGCACAAACTTTTAATCTCTTTTACTGGGATTGACATCACTAAAGGATCAGCTACAAAGTAGAATTTCATCTTTACAGTACTCATTTTCATCACAGTTGTCATCAAATTTCCTTTAAAATTTCCATGTGAAAAAAATATCTTTGAAATGGATGCCCTCAAAATTGCAGGTGAAGAAGAAATATGATGCCATTTGTTTCTTTATTTTATCTGTTTACACTTTTTTATTCATACTTAGGTTAATCATATCAATTATGTGTTTTATGTGAAGAAAGCCTCCACACATCTTGCTTATATTTTATCATTAGCAATAGTCACACTAGAATATAGATGAAGTAGAGAAGTAAAAAAAAGAAATGTTTAAATTACATATTCTCTATATTTTCTGATGATATTTTGATAATTGGATAAGGATGTAAGGTTCCCAAGCAACCTCTGAACAATGGGCTATGAAGTGATACTTGGGAAAGCACAATAAATTACAAAGAATAAAGTTAATAAATTATAAAAAATAAAGTTACAGGCTTAGTGTTTAACAAATACAATTCAAACTACAAAAGAAGAGATTCCTACTTTAGTATTTGCCAAGCAGCTCCTTTGAAGTTAGCTTTCTCACAGATAATACATATAAATCTGGACAAAATATGAACAACTATTTGAAGACCCTAGAGAGAAACAAAAAAAAAAAAAAAAAGAAAGAAAGATACTGGGAAGCAGTTGACTCATGAAAGATGATGAAAAAGGATGAGTATCCTTCTTTTGTGGGGAGGGTGGGGGGGTGAAAAGGTTACCAGGGATTGAACGCAGGGATACTCAACCACTGAGCCACATCCCCAGCCCTTTTTTATATTTTATTTAGAGGCAGGGTCTCACTGTGTTGCTTAAGGCCTCACTAACTTGCTGTGGCTGGATTTAAACTCGCAATCCTCCTACTGCCACCTCCCAAGCCACTGGGCTTACAGGCATGTGCCACCACACCCAGGGGAGTTCCCAATTTTTATGATTTTTTTAACCAAATCCAGTCAATGCCTAGAGGCTAACTATGTTAAAAAATTTGAGACATACTAGTTTGAAAAAGAAGCAAATATAGAGGGTTAAAAGAGGGAAATGATAATAAAGAAAAAAGTTACAGAAAAGAAAAATAAAATTGTGTGTATAATAAACACTGCCAAAATATCATGAATCCATAGAAGGACTTCAAGAAGGACAGATAACATTAAAATAATAACATTTCAGCTGCAGTCACCGCAAGGGAAAGTTTGTAGCTAAAACTTCCTGTTTTAAAAAAAATTCAGGGGGCTGGGGATGTGGCTCAAGTGGTAGCGCGCTTGCCTGGCATGCATCTGGCCCGGGTTCGATCCTCAGCACCACATACAAACAAAGATGTTGTGTCCGCCAAAAACTAAAAAATAAATATTCATTCTCTCTCTCTCTCTCTCTCTCTCTCTCTCTCTCTCTCTCTCTCTCTCTCTCTCTTTAAAAAAAAAATCAGGACAGGGAGCTGGAGGGAAACTCAGGAGAACAATACCTGCCTTGCCTGCACAAGTTCCTGGGTTCAATATTAATATTCAGAGTATATAAAGAACTCAAAAAACTTAACACAAAAAAATAGTGATAACCCAATCAAAAAGTGGGCAAAAGAACTAAACAGATACTTCTCAAAAGAAGAAATATGAATGCCCAACAAATATATGAAAAAATGTTCAACATCCCTAGTAATCAAAACCACACTGAAATTTCATCTCACTTCAGTTAGAATGGGAATTATCAAGAATATAAATAATAATAAATTCTGGTGATGGTGTAGAAGGAAAGGTATAATCATATATTATTGGTGGGAATATAAATTTGTACAATCAAGTTTGAAAAGCAGTATGGAGATTCCTCAAAAGTCTAGGAATATAATCAGCTATCCAACACTTTGGTATTTATCCAAAAGAACTAAAATCAGCATGCTATAGTGATATAGGCACATCGGTGTTTACAGCAGCGCAATTTACAACAGCCAAGTTATGGAACCAGTCCAGGTGCCTGCCAATAGATGAATGGATACAGAAAAAGTGATATATATATATATACCAAATGGAGTTTTACTTAGAATGAAATTATGGCATTTGCTGGTAAATGTATAAAAATGAAGATCATGCTAAGTGAAATAAGCCACACTTAGAAAGTCAAGGATCAAATGTTTTCTCTCATATGTGGAAGCTAGGACAAAGTAAGAAAAAGTGGGGGTGGGCAGATCCCAGGAAAATAGAGATTAGTAGAGTAAGAGGATTAAGGAGGAGGGAGGAGGGACAGGAAAAAAAGAGGAAATCTGGAATGAAATTGACAAAATCATGATATGTACATACATGAATATAACACAGTGAATTCCACCTTTATACACCCCTACAAAACACCAATTAAAAAATGAATAGAAGGAAGATCTTAATAAGTGAATAGAAGGAAGATCAGTAGGGAAGAGGAAGGAAAACAGGAAGAAGGAGAAGGAAAGAGGAAGCACTGGAGACTAAAATAGAGTAAATTATATTCCATACATGTATGATTGTGTCCAAATAAACCCACTATTATATATAACCATAATGCACTGATAAAACACTTTAATAGACAAAAATATAAATTGCAGCAGGCCTAGGCAAAATAAATACAATAAAGACTACATATAAGCACATCATAATAAAACAGCTACAAAGAAAGGAGAAATATTTGAAATCAACAAGAGAAAATACATTATACAAAAGAACAATGATTTAAAGAGTCATTAACATGTCTTGATGAACTACTTTCTTCTCATTAGAAACAATGACGGTCACTTTAAATTGTAGAAATTTGATTTTTTTAAAAAAGTCTTTCAACACAGAATTCTATATCCAGCAAAACTATTCACAAAGTTAAGAGTAAATGTAAAAGTGAATATCTGCACTTAAAGAAATACTAAAGGAAGCTCTCCAGGTTAAAGAAAACTTCTATCAAATGGAAACTTGGATCTTCAGAAAGAGAAATATAAAAGACTATTCATCCTCTTAATTTGTTTGAAAACATAAGTCTGATAAAATCAAAAACTATAGCGTGATTGTGAAAGCTATACAATACATACAAATGAAATATGAAAACTATAGCATAGAGGATGAAAAGAGAGAGTAAATGGATTTATACTGCTGCAAGTTATCTATATTTTACATACAATGGTGCAATATAACACTAAAGAGGTTGTAAAAGTAAAACCAGCAAAAACCAATGATAAATATATACATAGCTAATAAGAAAACATAAATTAAAATGGAATTCTAAAATATACTCACATAATTTTAAAAAGCAGGAGTAGTAAAAAAAAGGAAAGTGAAACAAAATCTATAAACAAATATCTAAATTCAAATTACATCAACAATTATATTAAGTTTTAATGGACTGAATATTCTAAATAAAAAGGCAAAGATTGTCAAAGTAGATTTTTTTAAAAAAGATATAATCATATTCCATCTTTATAATACATACTTTATTTAAAAGCCAGAAATATATAAAGACTGGTGGGGAAAGCATACCATATAAACAAAAGTCATAAATGGTTATGAATAAATCACAGTGAATTCTACCTTTATGCATACCTATAAAGCACCAATTAAAAAACAATAAATGAATAGAAGGAAGATATTAATAAGATATTTTTGTAACTTGAGGACAGGTAGAAAAGCACAAAAAAAGGAGTTTCTACTATTAAGAAAAGGAGGCAATATAGAATATAAATATAGGCTGAGCTGTGCTACTGATTTTTCCTACCACTTCTAACATAGGATATTAACCAGAGACAGAAACAGAGCTCTGTTGCTGCTATAAGTGAGGATGTGGATATAGGTGAGTCTGAAACTAGTACTATATGTTTCATTTTATTTTGGTTTTGACTATGTTAGCCAATAGATAGCCTTTTTGCTTAAGCTGTCTTGAATTAGGTTTTCCATTTCAGCAAAAGAAAAATTACTGTTTGACACCCTTCCAGAGCCTCACTCTCATCTATAAAATAAGGCTTGTAATACCAACACCTTGCAGGGTTTGAAGAGAAACAATGGCAATTTTGTAAAAGAGAAGCCACAAAATAGAGGCTAAGAAAATAAAAAACAGTAGTTAATACCATAACAAGGAAAAAGCCAATGAGGTAAATTAACATGTTAGACTCCACTGGAGCCCTCTGAATCCAGAGCAGGCCAACTGGCTGAGGTCAGTGACCAGTGAAGTACCTAGTTTGGACTGCCCAGAGTTATACAGTTGCAAAGAAGGGCTGACCTCTTGAGTCACTTTGAAACTGACTTTTCTCCAATGAGAAATGTGTTATTGGCCATGCAAAATAAAAAAAAGAAAAACCCTTTTCAAAAGGGAAAAGATGAGGATTCTCACTCTATTTACTTTGACAATTATATGTGTCTTTTTAAAAATCATTGATTATCATTAATAATTCTTTTTGGAAGCATGGAGAAACACAGAATAACAACCAAAACCAAAAAAACTTGTAGACAAATAATACCAAGAAAAAAGGCATATTTCACAGAGATCTTCTTAAAAGTTAATTAATGTCATAAATGTATAGGTGCCCAGCAATAGGGCTTTAAGACAAATAATGAAATTTTTGATATAATTAAAAAGAGAAGCAGTAAATCTATAATCATAGTTCAAATTTTTTAACACCTTTCTGTTGAGAGCCACAGCCAAGGGGCCCCAGCAAACTTCCAGCTGCCAGCTGATGATTGACTCACAGCGGCCCCAGCAACTTCTAGCTGCCATCTGATTGGCTCCTCTGCCCTGATGCTCCTTGGGCTGTTTCCCCGCCCTTTCAGAGCACGGAGCTGCTCATTGGGGGACTTTTTTTGGCTCCGCCCATGCGACCCAGCCAATCAGCCTCAAGAGCAGGAGGAGTGGGGGAGGTTGAGAAGCTTGTGGGAAGCCGGTGGTGGCAGTTGGGCTCTGAAGGTTTTTCCTGAGTAGCTGTGTGGTTTGGTGTGTGGTTCTAAAAATAAAGTTTGTTTCTTTTGACAAGTGGCTCCTGAACTGTGCCCAGCCAGACTGCGGCACCTTTCTCTCAGCAATTTTGAAAAAAAATAAGATAAAAAAAATTGAGAAAGAAAATCTGAACAACATTTGAAATATCATGACGAAATTTGATACTAAGCAAGAGCAGAATATCTAGTTCTTTCAAAAATATTGGTATATTCACCAAGAGATCTATAGTTGGCAATTAAACAAATTTAAACCAACTGAAATTATATAGGTATGTTCTCTTGGTTGAGTAAAATTATATCAAAAATAATATATTTTTAAATATAATGTTTAAAAATTAACGAACTTTTTAAAATATCTGTGTATAAGAAGAAATCACATAGTTCCACCTTAAGAAACTTGAAAAAGAAGAAGTTAAGCCCATAGTAAGTAGAAAAACAGGAATAATTAAGATAGGAACAATTATCACTGAAACAGGCAAAGAGAAACAAAAAAGAAAATTAACAAAGTCAAAAGAAAAAAAAGATGATAAATTCCTCAGTAAAATAATAAGCAAATGAAAGGAAGATCACAAATTATAAAATACCAATATCAGAATAAGAAAGTTTCTGGGCCCGGTGGCACATGCCTGTAATCTAGTGATTCGGGAGGCTGAGGCAGGAGGATCACAAGTTTAAAGCCAGCCTCAACAATTTATTAAGGCCCTAGGCAATTTAGGAAGTCCCTGTCTCAAAATTTAAAAAAATAAAAATAAAAAGGGCTGATAGCTCAGTGGTTAAACACTCCTGGGTTCAATCCCTGGTACCAAAAAATAATAAAAGAAAGTTTATCATTATAAATTCTACAGATATTAAAAGAATAATAAAGGAATATTAGAAATCATAACAACAAATTAGTTGACTTAGAAAAAATGAAAATTTTCTTAAAAATTACAATGTCCCACAACTCAGAAAAATTAAAAACATGTAAACAGGCCTATTTAACTTAAGGAAACTGAATCATTTACCAAAACTTTCATACAAAGAAAATTTTATGTCCAGTTGCTTTTGCTGACAAATTCTATCAAATACTTAAGGAAGAAAAAATATCGATCTTACTTACAACAACTATTCAAAAATAGAGATATAAAAAGTGCTAAACTCATTTTATAAGATCAGAATAACCCTAATGTTAAAACCTGTCAATGACATTTCAATAAAACTATAAAGTTACCTCTCATGAATATAGATGTGAAAAAAAAACCTATCAAAATCATAGAAAATCTCGACCAATTGTATATAAAATGAATAATATTCCATTACCAATTGAGATTGACTCTAGAAATGCAAAGTTGGTTTAATATTCAAAACTAATATAATTAGCAAAATAAATAGAATAAGGGAGAACAATCATATGGTAATTGTATAGCCATATAATAAACAATGAATAAAATGCAGGCCCATTTAAAAAAAACTGTTACTAAAGTAGGAGTCTCACAACTTGTGTTGGCATTGCATGGTTGGTTCTAAGCATAGAATAAGACAACAAAAAATAAAAGGCATAAATATTGAAAAAATAAGTAAAACTGTTTATGGAGGACATGATTATTTACATAGAATTTCTTACCCAAAACTATTAAAATTAGTAAGTAAATTTGGCAGGGCCAAAGATACAACATTAATATTAAAAATAATTTTTATTTTTATAAACTAGCAGCAAACAACTGAAAGCTGAAATTTTAAAAATGATAATTTATAACATAATAGTAAATGTAAATATCTATGAAAAGCTTAACAAAAGTCATATAAGATTTCTATCCTTTTAAAACTAAAACACATTGCTTAGATAAATTAAAGAACACCTAATAAATAAAGAGATATATCACCGGAAGACTCAATGTTAAGATGTTAGTTCTCTCCAATCTATCAATAGAAATACAAAGCTATTCCAAAGTTAATCCCAACAACTTGTCAAATCAAAATTAACATACACACACACACACACACACACAAAGGATCTAGAATACTCAACTACCTTGAAAAAGAACAAATATGGAGGACTTGCAGTATCCTAACTTCAAGACTACTATAAAGGTAAGATTGGAGTACTGCACAGGATTGACTATAGATCAATGGGATATAATAGGTAGCCCAAAAATAGGACCACAATTGTACAATTATTCAATTTTCTACCAAGGTGACAAAGCAATCCAATAAGAAATAGAATGTCTTTAAGTCTTGTCCCCAAATGGCAATGGAAAAACAAGGTATCCATCTGGATATCCATTCTGACTCCTCTCTTAAATTATGTTCACAAAAATTAATTTGCAATAGATCATATACCAAAGCCAAAAGCTAAAACTTGAGTTAATGAAAATATATGATAGTTTTTATTTTTTTATTTACAGTTTGGCAAAGGATTTTCAGTTAGCATGCAGAAAATAGAAACCATGATAGAAAAAAAAAATTGAAAAGACACTTCACAAAAGAAGATATTCAAATGCCGAGTAAGCAAATGAAAAAGTACTTGACACTGTTAGCCATCAAGCAAATACAAAATACAAAATCACATCATTAGGAAATACCACCATAAATTCACGAGAGTGACAAAAATTAAGAAGACATATCACCAAATGTTGAAGGTGTGCAGAACCAGTAAAACTCTCAAACATTGGTCAATATAAGTTTAAAATGTACAACCAATTTTTAAATGATCTGCAATTATAAAACTAAACATGTATTTATTCTATGATCCACAAAATCCTATTCTAGAAATTCACTAGAAAAATTTTAAAATGTCTACAAAAAGACTTATATGAGAATGTGGCATTATAAAATGGAATAGTATTCAGTAACGGAAGGGAAAACACTACTTGCACAAAACAACATGATTTTTTTTATTTTTATGCTGAAGAAAAGGCCTTACCAAAAAAAAAAAAAAAGAATAGCTTGATATAATGTCCATTATTTAAAGTTCTAGAACATAAAAAAGTAATCTGAATTATTTTTTAAAAGAAGTATTTAGTTCTGAAGACTGGGGGAAGCTTATATTGACTGGGAAGTAGCATGAGAGAATAAATAACTTTAACAATAGCACATACCTAGTAAATATCTCAGGCCCTACCTGTGAATACAACTCCTATGTTCAACACTCCTGTGTTCCAAACATAAAGCTAGAACATACAATAGAAAAGTCAGGCACAAATCAATCCTTAAACATGGCAGTTCTCTTTACCATTTTCCATTAACTATATTATTGATATTTCAAAGGACACACAACAAGATGAAAAGTTTAAAGGTGTATAAGTGAATTAAGTCCTGAGTTCAATTTAAGTACATTTAAATTAAGCTGCACTTTGTTTAAGAGCAGAGAGACAGTGGTGGAATAGAAAAGTCTTCAAATTTCTCAGAACTTGACATAGATCCTGTGTCTCACTTTCTAAATTAGAGTTGCTCCAGTATTAGTTAAATTCAAACTGAAGCTCAGTCTTAAGAATTCTTTTGTTGGGGCCATGAAGTTTTCTGAGTAATTCACAAACGGATATGAACACAGCCTACAGCACCAGAGCACGTATGAAATGAATTCATTTTAGTATTCAGTGACTAGCACCAGAATTTTAAATTTACTAATAGTTACCTTCTTTAACTGTTCTAAGATCCATTATGATTGTGTAGAAGTAGATAATTTTAAAAGAATTGTTAATATTTACCTGTCCGTTATCACCAAAAGTAAGTAGCTCTATAAAGTTTATGTCAATAAAGAAAACACTCAAAAGACCGTACATCTCTATCAGATTTGGTAACTATATTAATAATTGTGGTATGTACCTAAGGCTCATAATAAATATTCTGGAAAATATATTGATGATATGCATATCTAAATCAAAAATCATTTTGATTAGAAATCTAAAAGAGCAGTTGTATTGAGATATACTTTTAAGGTCAATAATTTTTATCATTATGTATGTTTAATAAGGTTTAAGTAAAAACATAAAGTATGTTTTATATCAGACTATTGAGTGCTTTATAAATCTCAGAATACAAACTTTTCACAAAATAAATTCCTAAAATGAAAAATTGATTATGTCGGGACCACATAAAGTCCAAACAAAACATACTGCAGATTGCACCTTCAGAGCTCTGAAAAGTAAGCATACTCTTTCAGTGTCATAATAGTCTGACATGCTATGATTAATAACAAGTGTCTATGCCAAACTTTCTGAACACAAATTAATGGTTTCATTATAAACCAAAGCAATAATTATTCTGAACAAAAATATTAACAAACTAAACATTTACTTGGCAAAATCAGGTTTTATTTAAAATAATATTAATGTTTTAGAACTGTAGTAATGTTTTAACGAAAAAAACTAATTATTTACATTTATAAATAAGCTTTATATTTCATTTTTATAATTTGAGTAGCCCCATATTTTAATGAAAAATCACAACACTTTTGAGAGAGATAAGTAATACTAATAATAATCACTGAGAACAGTGGGCAAAAATGAGACCACTCCAGGTAAATGAGGTCATACAGTTCCCTCATTTATAATTAAAAGTACCAACAAATGCAAATATTCTTTGGTCTAAGTTTTTTAAATCTTACTTTCAAATACGAAAGTCTGCATATCTGATCATACATATATGCAAGGGAGAAAAAGATCTATTCTGAATAAATTCTAGTTCTAGTATGCCCCTGTGTGGCCAAAAAGCACAGCAAACTCACTGCCACAAATTTAGTGACAAAGAAATAATTACTTCAAGAGGAAAATACAGATTTCTTAACTATACAAGAAAGATTGTTAAAATTCAATAAATAAAAAAATTTGGAGGACATCAAATATAGTTTTTCATAAATTTTTATCACAAGTCATCATTATTATTTTCCTTTGAACACTCCCTTAAAGCAACTAACAGCTCAATGCAAAGAATTCTACTAAAAAATATATCTTTTAGTTTCTGAAAATTTATGCTTTCCTCCAAAGACAAGATCACAAAAATTAGATTTCATAATGAATTCAGTACTTGAAGACTTTTTCACTGGCAACAAAAGCAATTATCTTTGTGTTCTGGTGAAATAATTTAATTTGGGAAAAATGAATTTGTAAGAAGACGACTTGATAACAAGAGTTTAAATTAAAGTGATATTTCATCAAAACCCATTAAGTGGATTTATGTAGGATGCAGACAGGCTTTTGTTTTTGTTTTTATTTCCCTTGTAGGATCTTTAGTTGTTTCATTTTAACTGTAGAAAAATAGCTCCTTATGCACTAAAATGGTACCATACGATGACAAAAAAAATAAGTTAAGAACTTTCTGTCTAAAACAAAAGGGTCATGCTATATGTTTCCCACAAAATTTAATTAAAATAGTCAAGTGGTTTTCACTCATAAATAATTTCCATTATTCATTAAATAATAAAATATTTTAAAAATCTTTATTAATTTTCAGTTTAGTGATTTATGATTCATTCAATATTGTTAGTATAACTAAACTCTTTCCTTCTGTCTCAAGTTGGAAATGATGTTTTTGGAGCATAATATAAGAGCTTTTCATCTTTTATTACTAATATGTCATAGATATTAAATGCCCTAATATTTAATAACCTGATGAAAGTTAAGTTGCAGATTAGGGATATGATTAGTTATCTAAGAAAGGGCTCGGTTTCAAAATTGCTTAAAAGGATCAATTTTTAATAATATATTTTCTACAATTGATACATAGTATTCTTCTAATAATTTCTCCTAGAAAGCAATTCAGAATAAAAATATAATCTATTTGTCCAAATCTATGATGTTATTTCCGATCAGCTTAAAGATCATAGTTAATGTAAAAATACAAATATTATATATTCTATGTCAATTAGTCCAAACACTTAAGTGATTACTATTCATGTAACAACATTAAAACTGTTCTTTCTAGAAGTGATAGTTATATAATTGGTGCTTAAATCTCAAAAATCATTAGTGTCCACTCCACAAAGTTGAAATGTTCATTATTAAGGAATAAAACTTAAGTTGTAAGAGCATATTTTGTGATGACATGCTTAAGTCATTCACCCATGGTATTTTTCTTCAAGAACAAATTTTTAGTTTACATACTTTTTACTTCATTATTAACTGAAATGCTAATGTCTAGGTAATTGTATTCTTTTGTAAAAAATCTAAGTAGAATAAAATATTTAAAAGACCCTTCTATCTAATCTGAACACACAAAAAAAATTTGAAATATATAGCAGCATTAATTGTGAGTTCATTTACTTATTTTTCCTTCTTCAGACTTCCAAAATAACTATTTGCATTGACTTTGGCTGATCTTAAAAGTAAATCAATTTGATGGTTATTTATGAAGATAATTAAGTCTATTTTGTAAAATAAAACCTCTGTTTTTTAAAGACTAAGAAAGTAAGAACATGGAGGTAGGAATTATATTTTAAAGCAGAATAAATTCTTTATTATTAGTTGGTGTTTTGGGGTAATTTTAGGTAAGTATTGAAGTTAAACAAGATTGATCTTATGAAAGTATTAGAAACTTCACAATTTAATGTTTAATTGCAGCAGAATAAAATTCCAGATATTAATGACAGCATTGAAGTTATAAACATGCATATAATAAAATAAACTTGAAGCCAAAGCAAAAGCCTAGTTATAGGGATGTACACAAACCCTCAATAAATACAGTCTTATATTTGAAAACTACTACCACTAATTTTAAAACCAATTTCTTTACTGTGCTGCTAACAGTACAGTTTATATAATCAATATACACCAAGACCTAATGTTAATATTTTTGAGCACACAAATTCTTGGCATTAAAAAAAGAGATGGAAACAAAACAAGGAAAAAACTTTAAAGAATAAACATAAATTCTAAAACTCTGGTACCTTCAGGTTGTGAAAATATTGAGAAACACATACTGTCTCTTTTATTTAAAATTTAACATAAGTAAGTAAAAATGATATATTACTAAGTAAAAAGAAAGCAAGATCTTAAAATATAAATAGTCCATTATTTATATAATAGTCCAAATGTTAGAATATCCTAACATTCATATAGTTGTATATTTCAAATTAGTCTGAAAATAAAATTAGAAAAAATCAAATCAATTCATTGAACAAAACTACACTGAGGAAAAGAAGTATAATTTTATATGAAATAGATATGCTATTCCATATTCCAAAAAAGGTCATAAATATATTTGCCATCAGTAAACATTTTAAATGTCAATAAATTTTAAAAGCATTCTTTTCATTTGCTAAATTAACACACATATTGTATAACAGGGTTTTTTTAATCTCTAAAATAACCTGCCTCACATTCTTCTAAGAACCTAAAAGGAAGAGATCAACAAAACCATTCAATAGTCTATGCACTGTTAATTCCCCGTGGATTTCCAGAAGATTTCAGTGCACTAGTATGTTCATGAAATTTCTTTCCCAGTCTTTCTCCACATTTATTTAGTTAAAATGAGGTCTTTTTTTATACTAGTTGTATAATATTAGAAATTCTCAAAAGCGAAACAACTTATATGAGAGATGAGCTGGGTAATAAAACTGCATTTCAAAAGCTTTTTTCAAGGGAATATTTCTTTTAGTGTAAGTCAGAGAAACCATCTAGAACATATGTTCAAAATTTAACAACCTTCACCACAAAAAAAAATGCTCAGTTTGAAAAAGCAATAGGAATTATAACAAAGAATCCTTCCAAACTAGCTTATCTAATACAAAGCATTACTAGCAGTTTCACAATATTGCTTGCTTAAAAGTGATTATTGATCTACACTGCATAGAGAAATGTCTTAGACCTAGAAATCATCTTCCGCATGTTTTACAAGAGCATGCATGATTGCTAATTCACATTTTCCAACAAATCACATATGATTATACAGTACCATTCTTATATATGCAATATAATCACTGCTATGATAACAAAGAAAACATATATTAGGCATTTTGAGTTAATCATTTTAAGAAAAGAAATAATGAAACAGACTAATATCTATATTATGTTTCAGAGGTCAATCTACTTAAATTTATGATGCTTTTATGCTTTCCAAAGAAAAATAAAGCTTATTTTCCTTCTTAAAATCAAATTAAGAATACTAAGTATAATTCTGTATGTATAATAAAAAAGACAGCACCCTTATAATATTAAAATTGCAATACAAAACAATTTTACAGACATATAAAATTACTATCCTGAAACTAACAATACTAAAAGAAAATACAGTTTAGCTCTACTCACCTTGCATTGTTCAGCGTTTGTCCAAAAAGCTCATTTTGTAAAATATTTGGTGGGGATGAAAAAACCCCATGAAAATGAGATAAAACAGAATTGCAGACCTGGCGCAATGTCTCAAATTGCATTTTCTTCCTTTTTTTTTTTTTTTCCTTCTCTTATTTTTCCTTACCACCTGTCTTTAAAGTCATCTATTTGCAGACACCATCAAATAAAAACATGCCAATCAAGTTCCATATTTCTCCTGAGCTCTGTAAAAACTGTGCTTAAATGAGCAGAGGTTGATAGTTAATTGTACAGTCATTATTCTTCTAATTCAGTCGTAGAAGATTCAGTACTCGTGCAGCTTTCGGCTTTCTCCTGACCGTAGCAAGAATTCTAAACAGCAGTGAGCTTTTTGGGCATTCCCAGCTGAAGTGTGAAGCTGAGCTGCTTTCATGTACTCTACTCATATTTCTCTAAGCCTATTAAAAACACGCAATGAATAGATGCTGTCGTCAGGAGTTTCAGCACATCTGGCTGCGGGCAATAAAATCTCAGAAGTAATAAAAATGGGGACAAGGTATCTTCTCAATGTTGCTACTGGATAAGAGAGGAAGAGAAATTATGCATCTCCCAAACCCTTTTCTCTTTTCTGTGAAATGAATAACTCCAGCAACAGAACATCTCTCTTCAACATGCAAGCTGCTGCAAAGGACCGGAACATTCTAAAAATAAGTGGTACATCCTCCTTTTGATATCATGAAGCAATAAAAGTATGACAGACAATGGGCTTTTATCACCTGCATTTATAATGCCATACTTCTAGAGTGAAGTGCATTGGAAAACATGTACTTGGTCATCTTAAATTTCTTATTTAATTTTAAAATGTCTTCATTTAATTATTTTTAAAGAAATGTGAATAATGTTGAGTCTGGTCTCTTTTATAGGCCATAAATAGTTACTACATGGTTGGTCATATAAATATGGGAAAAAAAAGTTATGCCTATCTATTAAAATTCACCTAAGCAGCACACATTAAATAAAAACTTTCCCGCAGGTCCAAACGAAACATGACCATGGCCAAAGGACACTATCAACTATCATTAATTATTTCAATAATGGCAGTAATAACATTTTTTAGAATGGACTATTTTCTGATGGTTCCAATAGTCTTAGAATACCCCCATATTATCACACATGCTTTGTGAAAAATTGTGTTTCAAATAAAATCTTAGGTTATTCTGTATCCAAGGGCAACCATCTTTCTGTAAAGATTTTTAAAAGCAGCATGTAAACCAAATTTTAAATATCAAGTCATTTGTGGAGACACTTAATATTTTTACTGATATTTATTTGTTTCTGACCCTTGATGTTTGTTTGTTTGATTGTTTGTTTGTTTGGGTGTTTTTTTGGTTTTGGTTTTACTTTGTTTAGTTGATTTTTGGTACCGAGGATTGAACCCAGAGGTGCTTAATCACTGAGCCAAATCCCCAACCTTTTTTATTTTTTATTTTGAGACAAGGTGTCATTAAGTTGCTTAGAGCCTCACTAAATTGCTGAGGTGGCTTTGAATTGTGATCCTCCGGCCTCAGCCTTCCATAATGCTGGGATTACAGTTGTGCACCACCACCCTGGGCTCCTTAGTGTTTCTTTAACAGATCAAGCCCTCTTGGTTCTTCATTACCTCAACTCTTAGCCCTAAGCCCATCTCTTTCCATATACATATCACTTTGAACATACAAGCACTTAAATATACTGTTTTAAAATAGTGGTAAGTTATTTGGGGGAATGAATAAACATATAATAAACTATAATAACATAAAATTTTAAACAACTATTTTATTTCTTTTTAAACTAAGATATTCAATTATGAATTTGACCTAAACTAAGAGTGACCCAATATTTATTAGTTGTGATGTTTTTATAGGTGCACACCAATTTATTGTTCAAACACTCACACAAATCATAAAGTATTTCTTAGTTTATAAAGCAATTCTAAATTCATTTTTAATGTTTAGAAAATATTATACATATTAATTCTTCCATAGATTTAAAGATGAAAACATTCAAGCTTTTATGGATTAAAGATTATACAGTTCATAAAAGAGTATTTGGAATGGAAGTCTTTGTTTTGGACACTGTTTCCTATGCTCCTTCCCTGACATTTTGTTTTGTACATATAAGTACATGTTCATTTGCATTCATATTCACCCAACCACACAGACAAATGCACACCTATTGTAAAGAGGCCCATCTCTGTAGATGAATAAGAAAATCATCTGCCCCTGACTAATCAAGAATATTTCAGTGAGAATATCTCAAGTTTTTTAATTCACAAGAAAATTTTAGTGGGTTTCTTGCATTTACCTCAAACAGAAGCAACCTAATATGATTTAAATTTTTAAGTCTCTGATCATAAGTAGATATTTCATACCCATAAAATAACAACATCTACAAAAAATATACATTCTTAAAATTGTTATTTTTAAATTAACACACTATCAGTGATGAAAAAACATATTTATTCTCTGTGGGTAGATTTAATATTATAAATAATCAAAAGCTCTTTTGAAGCAAGTCTACTAATTAAGGTAATTATACTATAAAACACTCTTTGTTGTTAAAAAATGTTTCTTTTGTGTTTCAAACCTTGATTTGAAGGCAAGGTCACAGTGCTCAAAGATGGTCTAAACGCTGGAAATATCACTAGAATGAATCTTAAAATTGGCTCCTTTAAAAGAATCAACAATACTGCACGTGTCTTCCTCAGCAACTCATTTTCCAGTTCTTTCTATAGAATACTGGTATCATTGACCAGCTTTCTCTTAATTCCCCCAATATCCAAAAGTGGTTTCTTCCACCTTCTCTATCACCTCTTCCCTTCTTTTAACCTAGGAAGATTTCCTCTGACCTAGATTAGATTCCCTATTATGCACTCTCATTATACCCTGCGGTTATTCTTCATAATGCTTAAATATAACCATATATTCACTTGAAAAAATGCTTCATGTGTTTCATCCTTGATTCCATGAGATTAAGTCCTGCATTCTGTTTTACTCACCTAGCTTAGTGCCTAGCACAGAGTCAGTGTTCAGTAAAAATTTCTTGAATAAATGGATGACTAACTTTTATCAAAAAGTTCATTATCATTTAGTCATATCCACAGAGAGGACAGAAACCACATAAAGGCCTCATTTTGTTCTTTGTTCCTATGTTGATTTGGTTTTAGCCTGCCATGTTATATCATAAGGTTCAGAAATACAAGAGTCACCAATATTTGTAATTAAAAACATTGTGCTTTAAGGGACTTTATAATTTGTTACAAATGTCCTGAGGATTACAAAGAAAGTTTATAGGTAATATTTCCTTTACCTTTTCTATATAATGCAGGTTAACAAACAACAAATATCAGAGACTTCTATGAAAACAGAAAGAAAATAGTACCTGGAGTCAAATGGCCTGGGTTAAACACTTATTCTAACACCAACTACCCATAATACCTTAGGATGTTCACTTTATATACCCAAGCTATGATTTTTTTCAAATGTACAACTATCTATGTCACCTTTGTACTATTCTTGTTCCATTAAATATCTGAAGCTTCTAACTGATGAAAAAAAAAATCTAAGGTTATAAGAAAGATGGTCCAGAGAGCAAATATTTTGAAAAATGCTCTCTTCATGATTCTCAAATTAGTATCTTCTGTTGGAAATATTTCCTTGAGGCAAGGATCATCAAACTGTTCACCTCAGGGATAACAAATAAGCAAAGAAATAAAAGGCACATGATAGAATTCCTAAGAAAAGGAGGAAAGAGGAGGCATTCAAGAAAGGTAATTTGGTCTATGCTTCAATTTAGGGTGAATCATGCAGTATTTTCAGGGATGAAAGAAAGAACATACCAGACCTAAACAAGCATGCTACAAATCTAAAGATAACTAGTACATTACTACACACAAATTTTCAGATAAAAATCAAAAAACAGTTCAAAACACAACAATTTGTATAGTAAGTTTTTAAAAACGTATTAATGTCCAATGGCTTTCTGGTATTAAAAAAAGTTTTAAAAGTGATTATAGTAATTCTCAGGGGTTGAACTCTATATCTGTTCCTAATTCTAGTCATTGCTAAATGAGACCAATAACCCAACTCACTCCATCATCTAACTCAGAAAGGAAAGGGGAGACATAGTAAAAGCTACCACAAATGTATTTTGAGGCAAGGATCTTAGAATTCCTAAGAAAAGGAGGAAAGGCACACTATCATGTGTCTTTTATTTCTTTGCTTATTTGTTATCCCTGAGGTGAACAGTTTGATGAGCAGAATTAGTAACAGATATAGAGTTCAATCCCTGAGAATTACTATAATCTCTTTTAAAACTTTTTTTAATACCAAAAATACTATTTTACTTTGGTTGTGGAAGTATTCTGAAAGATACTACAGAAATGCTTCAACAATCTAGTGCCAGAGAAGTCCATATACTTCAAAAGCTGACAACAGTGGAAATATCTTTGTCAGTAAATACAAGAGTCAGGCTATACAGGACCACACCTATATTTAAGCTTTAGAATGAGAATGTGCTAAGTGATACCCAGGGGTTCTATCAATTAGAAAAAAAGAAAGAAAGAAGGAAAGAAAAAGAAAAAATGAAGATCTCAAAAAAAAATTGTCAAATCTCCCTAGTGTTAAGATTGCTAACTCTAAGAATATATTCCCTTTATAACTATCAAGAGAACCACTAGAAGTAACACTACTATTGCAGGGAGATACATCAACATGAATAAGACCCAACTCTATCCCTAATAATTACAGTCACCAGGAGCCAAAATAAAAGAGATGTTTATTGTCTTGAAATACAGTCAAGGACTCACATCTTAGCTCACTGTCTCCACAAGGCACCTCTGCCAACTAGTAAGTTCTAAGTGCAACTAGATTCTTCCAGAAATAATACTAACTTTACTTTGCTATTGTATTAAAATATTAGAAATAATAATTATTGGCACAACTATAAACAGGTTTCAGCAAAATATGGGAACAAATGAAATGCTGTGTAATAATACTGGCTTCCAATAGTTCTCATATGTAATTTTTTCCTTTCATACAACTCTACTCATTACTTTATTTAAAAAAAAAAAAGTGGGGAGCAAAGGGAAGGTCTTTTCTCCCAAAGGCTACACACCTTATTCTATAAATACAAAATTTGTTTCAGCTTTGACATCAAATGTCAGAAATAAGTATTTGCTTGATATTACTAAACTTTTCACTATATACATATATATATACACATATATAATCAAAATTTCATGTTGTAGACCTTAAATATATGCAACAAAAGTTTTTTATTTAGTTAGTTTTTTATGCAGTGCTAAGGATAGAACCCAGTGCCTCACACATGCTAGGCAAGTGCTCTGCCACTGAGCTACAACCCCAGCCCCAACAAATGTTTTTTTTTAAAGAACACCAATTATAATTCTTCTGTGCTGAAGAAAAAGTTATCTGCATAAAAGTTTAGCAATAAAGCCTAAAGTACTTTGTTTTCACTATAATTTACACATTACAGAACACTTAACATAGGTTATAATATATTCTATTCTTGCAAGCTATATATACATCCAATTAAATATGTAGTGAATAATAACCAGTCACTTATCATTAGCTGAGAATAAATAGGAAACAGTGAGTTGGAACTTCCTTGTTTGACTATTTCCATAGTGTACCTTCTCCTTTGTCTCTTTGTATCTTTCCCAGCCCACTCTCTTGGCCTGTAAACATAGTCCAGGAGGCCACTATAGAACTATAATAACTGTCTCTAGGGAGGCTCAGGTTAAGGGTAATATTAAAGGTGATTCCAATGGCCTTTTCCCTCCATTTCAACAAAGGCAAAAGTCTCTGGAGAGCTACTGAAGAGTGAACTTGTTACAATTAGTCTTATGGAGGTTTAAGCAACTGCTACAAACCCTACCTTGTTTCCTTAAAAGTATTCAAGCAGAGGACATTAGGGACTTGTGTAACAGAAGATTGAATTATCCAGAAGAAAATATTAGTTGGTTTATAGTTTATTCAAAAGTTTACACTGAATTCAAACATTCCTTTTCCATCAGGCTATAGTTACAAAAGGGAATGAATTAGATTAATATCTCAACTTTCTCTGGATCTTTGCCAACTTCCTACCAAATCACCTCCTGTATTTATTGAAGTACCCAGGCATATCATATACACACAATCCTCTAATTCTTGTATGCCTACTTCCTCTTCAGTAGTATGTGCTGATTATAAAGCCACTTGAAAATGGGGAGTCACCACTTTCTGATACCCTCACTCTGAATTTCAATTCTCCATCAAAGGTAATAAATCTCAAGGTTACAACAATTCAAGGTTCTTTGTCTTGTGTAAATATTAAGAGAACAAGTCTCAATCCTCAGCACCACACACACACACACACACACACACACACACAGAATAAATCTCTTCTCAAAATTCATTCATTCATTCATTCATCAACAAGAATTTGTTGTCTCATAGACACTTTTCTAACTGCTAAAAAAGCCTACAGAAAACAAAGAAAAAAGGGGTAGAAAGGAGGGAGAAAAATCAGAAAGGAGGCAAGATGGAAGAGAGGGAAGCAAAGAAGATAGGAGAGTAATATACCAGTCCTCATAGGAGTTTTGGTCTGAAGTCTGGTGGAGAATATAGATACTAAATAAGTGATTATATGTGTTATTGGGAATTAAGATTAGTGACGTGATGTGATGAGAGCTTGTTAACAATAACCCCGAAATAGTCTTGGAGTTCAGAAGTTCAGAGGGAGCTCTAGAGAAACTATCATTTAAGATGAGAACCATGAAATAATAAGTATGAGCCTAACCAAGGGCAAAACAAAGGAGTATTATACAGAGTATTGCATATACAAATGTCGATTAAATAAAACCAGAACAGAGCAATACTGAGAGAAATCAAGTAGCTGGAGAAAAAAACATTTGCAAATCCTACAGAGCATTGAAAACTGTTGAATATTTTGATTTTTTAATGAAGTCCGTGAATAATTCTGTGTTTTCCTACTTTGAGTCAACAGATAAATCAAGTCCCAGTGGTCATAATGGAGAAGACTCAGGCATTCACAAAAAACACATTGAAGGAAATACAACCATAAATACACCAAAATATTATCTCACTATATGTGGATATAGGGATATCAGTTAGAAAGCTAATGCAATAGTTCCAGTAAGATATTATTTTTTTTCAGTGTTTTTTTTTACTCAAAGATTTTTATTCTCGCTCTTCATTGTACATTCAAATGAAATTATAATGCTATTAATGTAGAATACATCAAGTAAATATATTTAAAGCTCTCAGAAAAAAATCGTCTTCAGTATTCATATATTGTTAATGTTTTTTTTATTGGTTGTTCAAAACATTACAAAGCTCTTGACATATCATATTTCATACATTAGAATCAAGTTGGTTATGAACTCCCAATTTTACCCCAAATACAGATTGCAGAATCACATCGGTTACACATACACATTTTTACATAATGCCCTATTAGTAACTGTTGTATTCTGCTACCTTTCCTATCCTCTACTGTCCCCCCTCCCCTCCCCAAGTGATGAAAGTAAAATGAAGAAAAAGGAACAGACCAAAAAAGACAGATGTTGAATCAACAGGAAATAGTGATTGGCTACAGGAGTTCAGAAGTGATATATGAATGTCAATAGAGGATTCAAAAATTACTCTCAGATTTCTCTCTTAAGTAACCAAGCACATAGTCTTAAAATCCACTGCAACAGGTTGAGCGAGAAGAAAGAGAGAGATGATAAGTTGTTGAATTTGAAGCATACACAAAATAGCTTTAAAAAAACAGATAATCAATTATATATGTCACTCTAGAGTTAGAAACCTAGGTTGAAAATGAAAAAAACATTTAGGAAGCATCAGCATGTTAGTAATGATTTCAAACAAGCAAGTGATTGAGATCACCAAAGAGAAAAATTCAAACTCCATCATGTTGGCTTAGGAACCAAATTATTCAACAAAACTCCTAAAGTAAAAGAAGTAAAATTAAGAGTCAATAAATGGGATTTTATCAAACTATAAAGCTTCTTCACAGCCAAGGAAACAATCAAGAGTGTGAAGACAGAGCCTACAGAATGGGGGGAAATACTTACCAACTGCACCTCACATAGAGCATTAATCTCCAAGATATATTTTTTAAAAACTTAACATCAAATAATAGTAATAATAACCCAATCAATAAATGGGCAAAGGAACTGAACAGGCACTTCACAGAAGAAGAAATACGAATGGTCAACAACTATATAAAAATATGTTCAACATCTCTAGCAATTAGAGAAATGCAAATTAAAACTACACTGAGATTTCATATAACTCAGTCAGAATGCCAATTATCAAGAATACAAGTGACGATGAATGGTGGCGAGAATATTGGGGAAAAGGTTCATTTATACATTGCTGATGGGACTGCAAATTGGCGCAACTATTCTGGAAAGAAATATGTAGATTCCTCAGAAAACTTGGAATAGAACCACCATTTGACCCAGCTATTCCACCCCTCACCATATACCCAAAGGACTTAAAATCAGCATACTACAATGATGAAACCACATCAATATTTACAGCACCTCAACTCACAATAGCAAAGCTATGGAACCAACCTAGGTGCCCTTCAACAGATGAACAGATGAAGAAAATGTGATACATACACATAATGGAGTATTATTCAGCCATAAAGAATGACTTTATGACATTTGCCAGCCAATGGATGATCTGGAGACTATCAAGCTAAGTGAAATAAGTCAATCCCCAAAACCCAACGGTCAAATGTTCTGATAGGTGGATGTTAACACACAATACTGGGGGAGGGAATAGAAGGTCAGAGGATTAGACAAAGGGGAATAAAGGGAAGTTAGGGGGTAGGACTAAGAAAGACAGTGGGATGAATCTCACAAAATTTTCCTATATAAGTATATAAATACACCACAATACATCTTCACATCATGTATAAGCACAAGACTGGGATCCTAATTAGAATAAGATATATTCAGTTTGTATAAATATGTCGAAATATACTGTACTGTATGTAATGTATAACTAAATTTAAAACAAAAAAAAGAATAATTCAAAATGATACAAAGAAAAAAATCCAAGATAAAACACCAAAAATTAAGTTCCATGCTAAGTCAGCAGGAAAGAAAAAGCCAGTGAAAGAGACTGAATTGCAGCCACAAAAGTAGGAGGAAAATTAGGAAAGTGTGATGGCCTAGAAGCCAATAAGAGACAGTATTTTTAAAGGACAATTATGGAGCTGGGGATGTAGTTTAGCAGTAGATCACTTGTCTGGCATGTGTGAGGCCCTGGGTTCAATTCCCAACATCAGTAATAATAATAATAATGACAATAATAATAATAATAATGGAATGTGATGAACAACTCTGTTATATATTCTGTCATAAATTTGAAGAAATACTGGATTTGTAACTCTTTATATCAAAAAAACTCTCTTGAAAATACCTCTTTTGACCTGAATTTATTCATTCCATAAGAGCCAGACCCAGACTTTGAAAAGTCTGAGAGCATATTTTTAGCTTTTTTACTTTTATTCCTTTTCCTTCCTTGGTGAAAGGAGAGCAAACCAAATTTTTAGTCTTTGTTCAGGCAAAACTGAAGATCTTATGCAAATAAACTTACAAAAATCTCTAAAAAAAACTAAATCCAATACTATCAACATAAAAAATGTAATTTGCCTGGCCCTTAGTAATGAACAGAGATCAGGATTAATTAGAGATCCCAGCTACTTATGAGTGATCGAGATTAAGCACAAAATTTGAAAATAAAAAACAAACTATAATGTAACAAACACCTATTATATTAATTTCCCATCTAGCTTACTCTTTTTCTTATATACCTAGTTTAATTTATCATTAATTTTACTTTAGAATTTATTTCTAATGATACTTATAATGATAAATTAATAATTTAAGTGTGAATCAACTTACCAGTGATTTTATGACTATGCTATTTCCTATTGTAAAAGAATCTCCCTGAAACTCACATTCCCTTCCAGGTATTATCCCATCTTTCTGCTCCTTTTCACAGTAAATTTCTTGAAAAAGTTGTATGTAGAGACTATGTCCACTTTTTTAATTTCACATTCCACCTCTCAAGTCATACTAACCAAGTTTCTGTCTTTATTGCTTTACTTAGCTATCTCTCAGCAATGGCAATTTTGTGTTGCTTTCTTAACATGACTTCCCTGTAGCATTTGACATTAATGCTATACTCTTGATGACATCTAACACATTTTTATTTTTAATTCCTGAAACATACTCTAATAATTTTCCTCTTGCTTAGTGACAATTTTTTCCTATGCCTTTGGCTGGCTCTTATTCTTCTCCTAGATCTCTAAATGTTGCAGAGGGTAGTGGGAGAGCACACCTGTTCTGCCTATCATGTGGACCCCTTCTGTTATTTTATCTAAATACTTTCCCTAAGCAACTTAGGTTCCATGGCCATCAATATCTTTATTTTACATCTTTGCTTTTATCTTCCCCTAAGATTCATGACTCATTTAAGCATTTGGTATCCCAAAATGGAATCAAGAGGCATCTCAAACATAACATGGCCAATGTCCAAAGAGAATTCCTGATTTCCTCACCCAAACCCGTTCTTCCCTTTTTTTTTTTTTTTCTATGTTAGAACAACAACAAGATTTATCCAGGAGTTATCCTTGATATTCCTTTCTTTTACATTTCAACACACATATCCCAACAATCAATAGGTGCTACCATCTCTACCTTCAAAACAAAACAGTATTTTCCATCTCACTAAAATTTTAATTTAAGCCACAAACTTATCATGAACTACTAAAATATTTTCCAAAGCTCTCTCTACACCAATCTTGGTCCCTACAACTTGTTCTCCATAAAACAGAAAGGCCATAACAAAAATAAATAGGTGATAATAATAATGATGGTTTTTTTTATGCTTAAACCCTATAATGATATACTATCACATTTAAAATAGACTCTAAACTCTCTCCCATTTTGCAGAAAAGTGAGAAGCTTCATTCAATTCTTTTTTTTTGGCCAAATGATTGGTGTCAAAGATAAAATTAGCATCCCAATCTCCTGACTCACAGTCTAGAACTTCTTACATGGTACTACTATGTCTCTCTTATTCAACAACTTCCTACAGATAAATTCTCTCATTTAAAATATAAGTTAATGTTACAGTCTTTATCCCCCAGAATTTAAAAAGTAATAAATACAATAAAAATACAGTTTATTAAAAGGCTAACAATACTTTGACATAAACAACTCCCAAATTTATATTTTTTGAGAGAATACAACATTAAAGCACAGAACATATTTAAACAGAAAGGGGAAATATTTGAAGGATAAAAATCAAATTCTCATAATCTCCCCCATTCTCATGACTCTAACACTTCACAAAGTAAACCAGAAGAAAGTTTTGTTACCAAACAGGGATCTTAAATAATACCTCAAAACTTTCAACTGTGTCAAACAAGTTGTATAAGTGAGTTTCAGATTATTACCACATAAGTGAAAAAAAAAATATTTTGTATCACACAATTTTGATTACCCATACCCTGTAGTCTTGACATCTTGGCTGTATGAAAAATGTAATAAACTTTATCTGAGATGTAATTACAATTTGTTAATCCTGCTCCATCAATACAAATCAAGTCTTATGCATAGGAAAGGAAAACTGAAGTGGCAACTGAATGAATAAATAGAAAATTCAATAAGAATCTGAAAATACTAATGAAAAAATAAGCTGAAAACTAGCATTTAAGAAATAAATTTTAAAATGACTAGGTGGAAATATGTTGAAAGAAAGAAATAATGAAAAAGGGAAAAAATGGAAATAAGTTCGTCAATAGGAAGGGGAAGACCACTCTAAAGTTTAATTTTCTGGTTCAAGCACTGTGTAATTAAGTAAACACAGTGAGAACTATTCTACCAAAAAAAAAAAAAAAATCTTCAAACCAACCTTGAAAGTCCTTCTTTCCAAACAAAAAGTTCCAAATAATACCTTAAAACTTACAACTGTGTCAAATAATATATACAAGTAACTTTCAGGTATAAATGACAGAAATAAAAATAGTTAATTATAGATAACAACAATATTGGTTCATGGTTTGAAAACAAACTAGATTAGTCATGAATTACTAAAAAAGAAATCCACATGATTTCATGTTAATGTTTTAAACAATAAACTGCATCACAAATCTTAGGATAAGAGCAATTTATCACATATTGACCTATCTTGGGATCCATGACTAATTAGTTCGCCTGGATTCCTACAGTTAAAAGTCACCACAAAATTAATACAAAAACACTTAAGAAAAATAAGCACTAGTACCATATTAAATATTGTGTATTCATAAACATATATACATAAAAATGACTAATTTTTAATGAGACAATTTTTATTTAAAAAATACAGTTTAGGGACTGGGGTTATGGTTCAGCAGTAGAGTGATCGCCTCGCACATGCAAGGGCCCTGATTTGATCTTCAGCAACATATAAAAATAAATAAATAAAATAAAGTTATTAAAAAAATAGTTTAAAATCTCCTCCTGAATTTTAATCTCTCAATGGCCACTGCACAATTTCAGGTAAATGCTAAAGACAAACATGCACAGATCCTTTCAAGGAAAATTCTGTACCAATTTCCTTCATATTAAACATTGTCCTTCCTATGCCTCCTTGAAACAAGAGTCAGCAAAGATCTTTTGCATTTGCTTACCATGAGGAGCACAGTAAATCACATAAACAAACACAAGGGCAAAAGCAGAAATCAAATGAAAAACAGGCAAAGAAATAGAGTTCTATATAATTTAAGTTACTTAATAAACTCTGGGCCATATACAACTAAATGGTCTATTTTTAGCAGAGAAGGAAACTACTAAAACTTTAATCTCAAATCTAGTGGTTCTCAAAAGTGTAATACAGTGACCTCAGAAGGGTCTCAAGAGGATCTGCAGGGTCAAACCTATGTTCAAAATACTAAAATGTTATCTCATTTCTTTTTCTTTTTAACTTTTATTCTCACATGAGTATACAATGCAGCTTTCCAGAGACTAAATTGTGAATAATAGTTCAAGACACTAAACGAAAAAGGTATCTTTTCCTAAATCAGACATTAAAAGAATTTCCCAAAGTGTAAAATAATTTTTTCTTTCCTCGGCTTTTTAAAAAAATATGCTATATTAGTTTTTCACTGCTGCAAAGCAAAAACAAATAATCCCAATTTTAGTAGCTTCTAAAAATATATATTTATTATTTTATAGTTTCTATAAGTCAGAAGTCTAGGCATGGCATGATTTAAATGGTTTCTCTGTACTGGGTCTTGCAAGTTGGGACCGACAAGGTATCAGCTAGATTATGTTTCATTCTAGAACTCAGCATCTTAATTCAAGTTAATGTGATTGTGGGCAGAATTCAGCTCCTTGTGGCTGTAGGAGTTGAGTTCCCTGCTTTTTGCTATCAGCCAGTGTTTCGAGGGGTCTCCTACAGATCCCAGTTGCATGTTCTCTAATAACCTTTTTGCAGCAGGTAGTTTTTAATTCTTCAAATTCTACAGAAGAATCTCTTGCTCCAATCTAAGACATACTCTTACATAATATAATCACATAATTGAATATTCCTATCATCTTTCCCAAACTCTACAAGCTAAAGCAAGTCACAGATTCTAAACATTATCAAAGGAATACTAACTGTAGGTTAACATAGGATTCTATCTACTAGATATGGTTCATTAACATGCTGTGGGTCCATCGTTATTTTAAAATTAACAAGTATAAATATGGTTTTCTTGTTTTTATTTCTAATATGGTACATATTAATGAATATAATCACATTTTAAAAGTTCTTTGAAGTCCTCATTTTTTAAGCTTGTGAAGAGTTCCCAAGACCAAAATTTAAGAACCACCACTGTAAGCTTCCAGTTACATTTGACACATGCAAAAAGATAATTTATTTTCTCTAAATAATGCTATTATTTTAAAACAAACAAGCAAAAGTAAAGACCCTTATATGAAAAGAAATTTTAAATCATGGAAATTATTAGTTTTATTCTGCTTTTCATATATTTTACCTTGAAATTTTGAGCTGATAATTATTTTTCCAAATGTTTACATGTTTCCTCCCAATTCCACATCTTAATTACTTTAAAGAATTGTAGGAGCTACGTCCTTGAGTATATAAAATAAGTAGTTGTACATATAGAAAGTATTATTATCCACAGTATAAATAAGTATGAAAATATTCAAAAAGTATTAAATAAGTAAAAAATATTTAAAGGCTCCACCATGATACTGAATTCATGCTATGAACTGATAAACTCAAATGCCTAAATCCTTGAAAAGACTGTTCTTGCTCCTTATATTTTAGTACTAGATAAGACAAATCTAGTGGCTAGCTCCTTAGTCTCATACTTTCTCTCCTTTGATCTACTCCAACTTGTTTATCCCAAACCTGTCATAATATATTAGCTATAAGAAAGGAAATTATACAGTGAAGAAAATGGGAGAAGGAATCTACCCCAAATCAGTTTCATTTATTACCACTTTATTTGTTTTACTAAAAGATCTAAATAAATACTTCTTTACTCTCCAGCTCCTACCTTCACTTCACCTCAGTAAGTCAGCCTAATCTTGTGACCTTTACCCATTATATCAGAACTGCTTCACTGGTGTATGCTGGGAAAGCCAAAGTATAGAGGGGAAAAGTGGATGAGATCCCCTAGAAGTTAGTATATAAAATCAATATTACCATAAAGCTGAACTAGAAGCAATACACTTGTGTATTTTACAGTGCAAATGCATCCCTATTACTGATACATCAACACTTCTACTGTCAGCATATGTGTAAATTATCTGTAGCAAAGGATTATATGAGTATATTTGTAAATATAAGTTCATAATACATTACAACTTGTTAACTTTTATACTTTTAATGAATTAGAGACTTTAGTAATGCAAGACACATTAGTGTTGGAACAAGTTATTCTCAAAAATGGCCATTTTGGTATTAATCTACAATTTTCTCAGCAATAGTTTTTAAAAAGAGCTTCTGTTAACACAGTCACCACTGTTTGTTAACCATTTACCCCCATTTTAATGTCCTTCTAGTTTTTCTTTCCTTTACTTCTACTTTTACTACTAAAGTATTTTTCTTGATACGTTAATATGAAAAGTGAATAAGCAGCATTCAAAAAAACTCATTAAAATGAGTTTACAGACACCATCAAGAAACAGCAAGTAAAAAGCAATTAAATGTTGCTAATTCAGAAAATGGATATTGTTTTATGGATCATAACTGAAGAGCAACTACTTCAAGAGTGAACAATCTGATCAAGTCATATTCTAAAGGAAGTAGATAACAACTTCTTAGACTTTCAATAAGTGGTACTGTCCCAGGATAGATAGAAAAATAGAACAGATTAGAGTACATAGTAGCGTATATGAACAGAGGTAGTAAAAAACCAAAGGTAGACAGCAAACTAAAATGGCAGAACTTCTATAAGTCAAATGAAAATAATTGAATGAATGTCTCTGAGTGAAAAGTAAAAAGTAACCAACTCCAGAGAGAGATATAGAGGAATAATCACTGAAATTATAACAAACGCACTGGTAGATATAAAGGTCGATTGAAATTAGAATGAAACAGGTCTAAAATATATGGAATAAGGAAAAGAGTAGTCTATCAAAACATCTTATTCTATCTTCAGCATGCTAAAGAACAAAGAATGATTTTCAAATGATTAGTGAGACATCACCAGGATGAATATAGCTACTATGTCTTATAAAACCAGATTATAAAAAATGTTCATAAGCTCAAAAATAAATAAAAACCTGAACAGCTCTACATCCATTGAAGAAATTAATTTACAGCTTAAAAAAATACACATCTAACTAAAAGAAAACTCCAGGCCCAAAAATCATCAGAGAAAACTCTTGCAAATATTTAAAGTAGGAATACGAAACGATTGCTTCCTAAGTCATCTTGTAAAGCCAAAATTCCTCTGAAAACAAAACCAAGGAAGTTACAAGATAGGAAACTCCATACCACTATCTCTTATGAACATAAATTATAAAAATTATGAAAATAAATTTTAAAACTTCTCTAACAAAATATTATAGACATATTGTAAATCAAATACAGCAATATGTAAAAGAATAATACCCTCATAATTGAGAGGGGTATTCCAGGACTGAAAGGTAGTATAACATCTGAAAACAATCAGTGTTACTCACCATATAAAACAAACTAAAGAAAAAAACATGGAGATGTTATCAATAGAGGCAAAAAAAATGACAAAATCCCACATCCATTCATGATTAAAATTGTCAGCAAATTAGTAGCAGAATTCCCTCAAACTGACATGAAAAAAATCTATAGTTAACATCACATTTTATTGAGAAAGATTCAAAGCTTTACCCTAAAATTTGAAATAAGGTAGATGTTACTCTCACAGTTTCTATTTTACGTTGTAGTGGAGACCCTTGACAGTAAATTAAGATAAGAAAAGGAAATTAAAGGCTTACAAATTGAAAAGTAATAAATAAGGCTATTATGGTGACATAGTCATGTATGCAAAAATTTTGAAAAAAATCAAGAAAAAAGAAAAAAATCAAGAGAAACCTCAATGTGGTACTGTCCCAGGGTAGATAGAAAAATAGAACAGATTAGAGTACATAGTAGCGTATATGAACAGAGGTAGTACAAAACCAATGACTTGAGAAAGGGTTGTTTAGTAGCTGCTGCTCGCAACAGCAGCTTACTATAATAGAAAAAATAAACTTTCTATAATGGGAAAAATAAAGTATCATACTTTGCCATATCTACAAGCAAACTCTACTACTAGTAATAAACTAGTAAAAACTACTAGTAATAAATACAAAAGAGCATTTCTAGAAATTTTGAGAGAGAACTGACTTATTAATCATAACTAAAATATCACAAACTATCAAGTTTAAAAAGTAATGACTTTTCAAACAACAACAAGTGCTGGCGAGGATGTGGGGAAAAGGGTACACTTGTACATTGCTGGTGGGACTGCAAATTGGTGCAGCCAATTTGGAAAGCAGTATGGAGATTTCTTGGAAAGCTGGGAATGGAGCCACCATTTGACCCAGCTATTCCCCTTCTCGGTCTATTCCCTAAAGACCTAAAAAGAGCATGCTACAGGGACACTGCTACATCGATGTTCATAGCAGCACAATTCACAATAGCTAGACTGTGGAACCAACCTAGATGCCCTTCAATAGATGAATGGATAAAAAAAAATGTGGCATTTATACACAATGGAGTATTACTCTGCATTAAAAAATGACAAAATCATAGAATTTGCAGGGAAATGGATGGCATTAGAGCAGATTATGCTAAGTGAAGCTAGCCAATCCCTAAAAAACAAATGCCAAATGTCTTCTTTGATATAAGGAGAGTAACTAAGAACAGAGTAGGGTCGAAGAGCATGAGAAGAAGATTAACATTAAACAGGGATGAGAGGTGGGAGGGAAAGGGAGAGAGAAGGGAAATTGCATGGAAATGGAAGGAGACCCTCAGAGTTATACAAAAGTACATACAAGAGGAAGTGAGGGGAAAGGGAAAAATAATACAAGGGGGACAAATGAATGTCAGTAGAGGGGGCAGAGAGAGAAGAGGGGAGGGGAGGGGAGGGGAGGGGGGATAGTAGAGGATAGGAAAGGCAGCAGAACACAACAGACACTAGTATGGCAATATGTAAATCAATGGATGTGTAACTGATGTGATTCTGCAATCTGTATATGGGGTAAAATGGGAGCTCATAACCCACTTGAATCAAAGTGTGAAATATGATATATCAAGAACTATGTAATGTTTTGAACAACCAACAATAAAAAATTAAAAAAAAAAAGTAATGACTTTTACTAGGTGAGAATGTCTGCCCAACAAAGTAACAGTGATAAAAATGATAGAAAGCCATTATTTTTCAATTGGGCAAAGGGTATAGGTCATAAAGAGACATGAATAAGGACATTCATTAATTTGCTATAATAATGAGGATTTTTGACAAAGCGTAGATTATCCATCACTAGTGGATTGTCAAATACAACTCTATAGATACATAGTAAGAAATCTGCATTAATTTTCTATTGTCATTGTAACTGCCACAAATGTTAAAGTTTAAAAACACCAGTTTGTTGTGTTACACTATGACGTTTCATGGAATTTAATCAAAGCATCAGTTAAGTTCCTTTTAAAAGGCTCTAGGGAGAATTCGTTTTTTGATCATTTAAGTTGTTGGCAGAATTCAATTCGTTGTGATTGTAGGGCCAAGATCCCTATTTTCTTTCAAGCTTTAAACTGAAGTTGGCTCCTGTCTTCTACAGATTGCTTGTTTCTTTGACTCATATCCCTTTCCTCCATCTTCAAACTTCCAGTGGCGGGTCACATCTCTTTTCTGCTTTGAATTTCTCCTCCTCCCATCTAATCTCTTTCATCAAACCAGAAAAGATTCTCCAGTTTTAAATTCATGTGATTCGACTGGGCCCACATAGATAATCCAAGATAATCTCCCTATCTCAAGATCCATAATCTTAATCACATGTACAAAGTCTCTTTTGCTGTAAAAAGTAACAGGTTCCAAGGATTAGGATTAGGAGGTAGAAGCCATTATGCTACCACAGAGAATAATGCAGAAGTCCAGAGGGGGGGAAAAAAAAAGACATTTCTACATGAATACATTTTTTAAAATGTGAGACCTAAAGCACTTTCCCATTTATATAATGTAAAATACATACAAACACATTATGTATTATACAAAGATATGTATTTAGATGGGGGAAAAAACCACAAAAGTGAAGTCCTAAATGTGATTAACAAAACTCACTGCCCCTGAGGAACAAAGTAAAATAAAATGAGAGTGGTAGAAGATAATAATTTGGGAGCTCTTACACTCCACAGACTTGCTTTCTACTGTTTTGACAGCCAGGCTGAATAATCTGTCTCCAAAATTCCTTCATTCAAATTTTGTTGAAGTTTTAACAAATCTACAAAACCTCCCCTAACGTATCCTGTTTGGTTCCATCATTTAAATTAGTTCTTTAATTCTCTGTCTTGTTATATACTTCTAAGTTATTTTAGTTACCTTAATTTTACCAGTTTTAAATATTCATTTTTACATAATATCATTAATCCTGACTTCCTAGATTATAAATTTGTGGCACAAAGCATCTTCTATGTTTGTATTTCTCCATATAAACTTGTGTTATAAATAAAGTATGTACTCAATAAAAATTGCAGACTAAGTAACTGAAATAATATTTCTGTAATACAGTCCTATTGAGAACTTTCAATAAGTCTTAGTAGTGTGCAGCATTTTTCTTTAGGTACCACTAGAAAGCCTCTAAGGAAACTAAGGAGACTGTGTAATATATTGCCCACATAAGGATAATTTTGAGACTGAAAGGTGCTCTTAATAATTATGATGGGACAATATGTACAAGACAGGACTAGCCATGACAAACTGGAACACAAATCACTCTACCCGAAAATACGTAGAAGAACATGGAAAATAGAAGATAATCAAGCAAAATTTTTAAATGATGCTAAATTATGGCAACTGAGAGCAAAAAGGCATAAGAATTTCTATAAAAATATGTTAAAATACTTTAAAAATCTCATTATCACTGAAAGTTTCTAAGAAACAAGAATACTAGAGATCATATAATACATTAAACATAGTTTAATATGTGTTTTTATGCAAGTTAACATGTATTTATAAAAACATCAGGGTAAAAAATGAGACTAAGAGGCAGAAAAAATTACTGGATTTCTTAAATAAATTCAATTTTTGTAAACACAGGATAATTGTAATACATAAAAAATATTGAAAAGATAACTGATTATCTACTAGTCTTTTCAGTGATTCAATTTATTTCAATTCAATTAATATTCTATGAATGCCTATTAATACAAACTCAAGGGTGTAAAAAATAGTGTGCCCTCAAGTTGCTCAACACTCAGAGAGAAAGAAACACTAACAAATATACCCAAGGTCAGATAGTGGTAAGTGCTTTAACAAGGTATCCTCTACAAGCAAAAATATAATTCATGTTGGATAAGATACAGGAAGGGTATATGTAAGTAGGGACATTTGAGCTGGGCTTTAAAAAAAATAATAAGATTTAGGCAGACATTTCAAGGCACATCATTACTTAAGAATTTTGGCAGTGTTATTTCTCCAACTAGAGTGCCCTTCCTCAGATATCCACATGGCTTACTTTCTCACCAACTTCAAGTCTTAATGTTAATCGAGGCCTTCTTCAACTCCCTACTTAAAATTAACTGCCCCCTCCCCTGTTGCTGGGGGAGACACTTCCTTTCCTCCCCTATCTTATTTTCCTTCTAATAGTTATCACCAGGATCTCAGAGGTGAGACACTCCAAGCTATACTACTCGCATTCATTTAAATGAATTTCGATCTGAACAGTCTGTGCAGCTAACTATATATGAAGTTACACTAACACATTAGCTATTTCTTATTTATTTGTCTTACCCAAGTAAAAAGTAATCTCCATTAGGAATTTTGTCTATTTTTTCACTACTATACTCTCAGTATCTAGAAATCTAACACACAATCAACACTCAATAAATATTTACTGACTTAATATATTCTGAGCTAGAACAGAATCCTAGACAGGAAGAATAGCTTAAGTAAATACTAGGAGGGAGAGAAGGAGAAGGAGGAGGAGGGGGAGAATTATCATCCAGGTACAGTGGTACAAGCCTGTAATTTCAGCTTCTGGGAAGGCTGAGACAGAATCACAAGTTTGAGGCCAGCCTCTATAACTTATAGAGAACCTCAACAACTTAGCAAGATCCTTTCTGAAAATAAAAAATAAAAACGACTGGGAGTGTAGCTCAGTAAAGCACCCCTGGGATCAATCTCCAGTACCAATAAAAGAAAAGAATGAATGATAATCCCCTATGGTTAGATGATTGATTATAGGGCCAAAGAAGCAAGGAAAAGTTGTAAGGTTTAAGATGAAAAGACACAAAACAGCCTCAAAACATGTAATGACAGGCTTTTGAGTCAGTCAGAAAAAGGAAAGAAAAAAAAAAAAACTGTTTCAACTGACACTCCTTCCTCTAATTTTGGAATCTTGAGAAATCATTTCAACATAAAAAGGGTATCTTAAATATCATCTTATAATACTTTTTCTCATAAAGCCTAAAACATTGAAAGTACTCGCTAAATGTTTGATTTTCTTAAAAAGCTAACAACTATTGTCATGTATGTAAGAAACAAATTTTTTTTTAAAAAAAGCTAACAACTTAAATTCTAATTACAAAATGGGGAGGCACCAAAAGTGACCAGATCAGTGACTTCATCATAAGTATAGACTGGATTTTAAAATTATGATTCTGAAAACAAAGTAGAATATAGAGAGAAGAAAGACAAAGTTAATGCATAAAGCATAGTGACAATACCCTTAATGGAAACAAAGGGTTGACTATAAGAAAATGTACAGATGGAACAGATTAAAAACAAATGAAGATAATATGAAAGTCAAGAGAGAGTGGATTAGAAAATGACACTTAAGTATCTTTACCAGGGATTGAACTCAGGGGTACTGGACCACTGAGCCACATCCCCAGCCTTATTTTGTATTTTATTTAGAGACAGGGTCTCACTGAGTTGCTAGCGCCTTGCAGTTGCTGAGGCTGACTTATGAACTCTTGATTCCCCTGTCTCAGCCTCCCAAGGCACTAGGATTTCAGGCGTGTGCCACTGAGCCTGGTGATACTTAAATATCTAGATTTGAGCAGCGTTGATGGTTGATGGTGCGATCAGCTGGGCTGAGGAATGATAAGGAAGATGCTACGTTGGAAGAAAGCATACATTTTAAGTTCTGAACATTTTAATTTTGAAGTGTTTGTGGAATAAAAAGTAAGATTATAAAACTTGCATTTGTTGAATACAAATCTGGTTAAGTGAAAATCTCAAAACTGAGATAAACATTTGGAAATAAATATCATATCTTAATATAAAAAGATGAGGATATATAAGAAGTCCTGTTTTCCACAATCTTAAATGTATACTTAATCTATTTACCAATCTAAACCATCTCTGCAACTAGTTCAGATGGAACAAAGTATAAATTGTTTGCTTTCAATATGCACCTTCGCCATCTGGTGGCAAAAATAATAAATACAGGCTTATTATTATTCCAAAGCTGAAATGATTCCTTATCTGTCACCCTACTTATTATTGCCACTTCCATCAATATATTATAGGGAGAGGCTCTCTTATTCTTCAATTCTATTATAACTGCTATTTCTCTTCACTTTTTACTGTGGCTACTAGTATATTCAAATTATATTACTGGTAAAAGTATTATTACTAAGTATTATATTGCTAAAAGTGTAAACTTCCCACTCACTCCTGGGAAGTTCTCCCTTCATAATCCATCATTACATAATCCAATTACACTCCAAGAAAGTTAGCTAAATATCTAAAAATTTAAATATATTACTAAAGTTCTTTTGCCAAGTTTATTGCTTTCAACAACTAATGTTTCAAATTGCTTGTTTTTTAAAGCTAACTTCATTCTTTGGACAGATTGATCCATGGAACAGAACAAGACATCTATAAATATACACTAGCATATAATAATCAATGTATAAACATGACATCTAAAATCAGTGGGAAGAAAATATTGATCACTAAATAAAAAGTGTAGAACAAAGCATTATCATATAGAAGGCAAGGTTGAACCTGCACTAACGCCATATTCTTATAAACATGAGATAGATCATTGTTTTACAATGCAAACTAAAATCATAACAATATTTATAAGTAATGGAAATTTTCTTAAATTTTGGTGGAAGAGAGGGCCTTTTAAAAATAATCCCAACAAAGCATTTGACTAGAAATTTCTCCAAAGAAGATATATAATAGCCAATAAGAAAGCATGTTCAACATCATTAGAGAAATGCAAATCAAAATCATTTCACACTCACTGAGAGGACTATTTTAAATATATAAATAAGAGAAATGAAAACATGTGCCCACACAAAAATTTACAAACATGCACAGCAGCATTATTCACAATTGCCCCCCCCCAAAAAAAATGGCTATTACAACCCAACTCCAAAACCCATCAACTGATGAATGGATAAACCGAATAGCATATGTCCGTATAATGAAAAGCCATGAAAATAAATGAGTTATTGATTCATACCATGAATGGATGAACTTTGAAAAAAGTATGTTAAGAGCCAAAAACAATGGCAGTGAACACCAGGTTGCCTCTAATGGCTGAGGACTTACCATACAACCACAAGGAAATAAATTTAGGCAATAACTAGCGAGCCTGGAAGAGTACCCTGAGCATCAGATGAGACTCCAACCCCAGAATAGAGACATCCTAAGCAGAGGATCTAGTTAACCTGTACCCTGATCTTGACCCAAGGAACTACAAGGTAATAAATTGATGCTATCTTAAGCCACTGAGTTTGTGGTCATTTGTTTCACAACAATAGAAAAGCAACACAAAATCCATTCCACAAAAGGTTATTTTCCGAAATATAAACATAGGTGTTAAATAGAGTTCAATAACTCAATGGAAAAAAATATGAACAAAAGATTTGAAAGGAAAAAAGTTCTTACATACACAGAAATGTTCAACATGACTCAATTATAATATAAAAAGGATTATAGCTAAAATGCAATATCATATTTTGCAAATCAAATTTGTAAAGATCAAAAGATTTATAACATTGTGTTGATAGAGAGTATAGAGTATAAACCCTAATAATTATTGATAGAAGTATTTTGGTATATCTTCTACCAGTAAGCAATTTGGCAAAGCCTACAAAAACTTAAAATCGCATGTTTCTATTCTTTAATCAAGTGATTGCATTTCTGGGAATTTTATTTATCATATAGATTTACTCTTCCTAAAGATTATATGTATATATTTGTGAGATTATTTATTAAAACAATATTTGGAATAGAAAAAAACAATAGACGATGCATATCAAAAAACTCATATGTAAGAAATTTTTAAAAACTCAAGTAATTATGAAAAGGACTTTAAAACCATTTTTTAAAATCAATATAATAATTTTATCACATCCATCTCTACAGCAATAATATTAAGTCATTTTAAACAAAATAACTTACTGGCAAAAAAATGTTATTGAACTTTTCTAAACATGTGTACTTTTCATATATTACTTCATTTTTTTAGTTTCTAACCTACAAAGAAAATCAACAATTTTTAAAATATCAAAGTCGTGGTAAGGTTAATAGCAGAAATTAAGAATAATGTAGAATTATAAACTATGAATTCAGAGGTTGTTACTCTCATCTCTCTGTACCTAGTTTAAAAGAGGCATGAGACATAAAACTCAATTAATATTCCTTGTAGACCAGGGTGGCAAGATCAGTTTTTGCCATTCAGTGTCAGACCAACATGTATACAGTCCATTCCAAAATACTTTTGTATGTAAATCATATGTAATTAAGTGGTGAAAATTGATAAATTTTCAATGACTGAGTTCATACTTATGCTCTAACTCAACAGTGATAGTATAAGACCCACTGCAATTATGTATTATCTTGGATCTTAACTATATTTCCATACAAGTTTTGTTTCTTGACTATCAAATCTCTTTAAATAGCTTTTTTTCAAGTTACTTATTAACTCCCAAATGGGATGAATAATGTTCTGATTTTCAATATGAAGACTACTATAAAATTTCTTTCTTTCATTTACTAGACAAATTTCTAATAATGTTTATTTTTCCTACCATGTAAAACAGCTGAACATGGAAAATAATTTTAGAAAAGATACACTGAAAAAAGAGACAAAACACTGAGACAGTGTTATAGTATTTGAAGATATAACTCCAACTGTTCTTGAGATCTATTAGTCTCTTCCCAGCATTCTATCAGACACTCCAACATCCTTATATTTCATGCCTTTTTTTTCTTAAGTATTTTACTTATCATTCAGTTGGTTTTTCAACAACTATTCAAGGAGCACCACTAAATATCAATTACTGTGCAAGGTACTAGGAATATAATGATAAAGAAGATACAACAGAGGCTTACATCATGAAATCTATTTAATGCATTCAATTCCTCTTATAGAGAAAAATTTCAATGTCTTAGTGTTGGAAAGCACTTGTTTTAAAATGCCTTTCAAAATTTCAACACTTATGGCTTACTGGAAACAATAATTCACTTTTTATGATTACAAAACACCTGGAATTAAAACTGACTAAAATCAATTTTAAAAAACAGCCACCTAATCCAAAGTCATTGTTTTAATCAGCTTTTTCACTACCATGACCAAAAGACCTGATAAGAACAATCAGACAAGGAAAAGTTTATCTGAGGGCTCATGGTTTTAAGGTCTTAGTCTGCAGATGCCCAACTCCATTTTTTGGAGCCCTGGGAGAGGCAGAACATCATAGAAGTGTGTGGTAGAGGAAAGCAGCTCAGGACATCACTTCACAAAAAAGAGAGAGCAAGCTCTGCTCAACAAGGACAAAATATACACCCCAAAGGCACACCTCCAGGGATCAACCTCCTCCAGCAACATGCAGTCTATAGTTACCACCCTGTTAATCCCAATCAGGAGATTAATGCACTGATTCAGTTAAGGTCTCATAATCCAATCATTTCACCTCTAAACTTTCTTGCTTTATCTTTTAGGGGACATTTCATATCTAAACCATAACAGTCATGCTTCACAGAGTAACATGTAAAACACATCTTCTGTGTCCGTATTTCTTTGTCATCTAGGGGCTTTCTTAAAATGATTCTAATAATTCTTGAAAGAGATGATGATGCTTCTTCACCAGATTTTTTTTTCTTCTTTTTGCATGCATGTGTTCAGTGACTGTGAGCCCTCTAGTGGACAGCAAATATCATTAAAAATCTGTACAAGTTACACAATAATCAATAAAAGTGTACATGTATCCAGCACAATTTTTCATATCTCTGGTTGTATATAAAGTACATTGATACAAATTCATGTCTTTATACATGTACTTTGGACACAAAAGTACATGTATAACTTACCAAATAATAAAACATAAATAGTTATAAATTTACACTATCTATAAATAAATGATAAAACACTGCCAAAAACCATTTGTCATTCTACAACATTCTATACATTCTATGACAGGATTTTTCAGCCTCTATTTCTCATGCATATTTCACATATGATTAATCTATAATTCCATATTTCAGAAACCTGGCTCCTGCATCTCAAATTCTAAAGAATGAGCTATGACTGAAGTGGCCAATACACTAAATTGCAAATAGAGCAGCAGTGTCAAACACTTTTGGCACCACCAACACAGACCTTCCTATTGTACTTTGCTTTATCAGAGGACACCTTGCCTTTTGTTCTAAGAGAAATGCTAGCTATCTTGAATCTGAAACATTGAGCAAGGGGAGCAGGAAAGGCTTACTGCTTGTTGTATTTCAGTTGAGAATTATGTTCATTGCAAAAGCATCTCTCATGGAAAGAAATCACGGCAGGAGCTCTAAGTAATCTAGAAAGCTGCCAAATGCACACCAGCTAATTTTAATGCAATTCTTAATAAAATACTTAAAATCCAGGACAATGCCAATCCATGCAGGATGCCAGAATAAACTGGGATCATCCTGGGCACACTAGCATATACTGCAACCCTATAGAATCACTTAAATAAAGGAAACTTCAGAATAATTCAAGTTTAATTCAACTGAAAAATCAGAACATTTTAGTGTCCATATACTGACACTAAAAATATTTAAGTTACTTACTTTAAGAAAACAGACTAACTTCTATACAGTCAAAATAATTACTATAATTTATTAAACATCAGTTTTAAAAGAGACTTTTTATTTCAGAAATCATATCATATTCTCAAGAAAAAGAAGACTCTTAGCATTGGCTATGTGAGACCATATCAATATTTATCTTCAAACCTATTGATGGATTGTTTTGTCAATAAAAAAAAAACCCTCTCCTCAGACTATACCCAAAAGACTTAAAAACAGCATACTACAGGGACACAGCCACATCAATGTTTATAGCAGCACAATTCACAATAGCTAAACTGTGGCACCAACCTAGATGCCCTTCAGTGGATGAACTGATAAAAAAAAAATGTAGCATATATACACAAAGGAATTTTACTCAGCAATAAAAGAGAACAAAATCTTGGCATTTTCAGGTAAATGGATGGCGTTGGAAAAGATAGTGCTAAGTGAAGTTAGCCAATCCCCAAACAACAAATGCCGAATGTCTTCTCTGATATAAGGAGGCTGACTCATAGTGGGGTATGGAGGGGGAGCATGGAAGGAATACATGAATTCTAGATAGGGCAGAGGAATGGGGGGAAAGGGAGGGGGAAGGGGATTAGCAAGGATGGTGGAATGTGATAGACATCATTATCCAAAGTACATGTATAAAGACACGATGTCAACATACTTTATATACAACCAGAGATATGAAAAATATGTGTAATAAAATTGTAATGCATTCCACTGTCATTTCTTTAAATCAATAAAATTTTTAAAATTAAATTAAATTAAAAATAAAAAACAAAGATGCTGCAGAAAGTACACCAGTCATATTAAAGTCAGTATTACAGGTTTCATTCATCCACCATAAGCACCAAGTATATTAAATTTGGTAGTACTGAAATTACTACCATATATATAGCTATCTTTAGTGCCCTTCTGTTTCCCTGATAATCTAAAAAGCAAAAGAAGAATTATGAAGGAATTAAGGTTATAAAGACACTTGCTTACAAGTTATTAGGATTTTTTTCTCCTATGGCAATCATCAGTTTTATCTTTTCTCATTTCTTAGTTCTCATAATTTCATACTCATACTTTGATTCCCTCTTAAAAATTATTTCCATTTATACATTTTTGTTGGAAACCATGAATGAACTATGGGCATGTCTGAGACATTTCTAAGCAGAGGTGAGCCCCTTTGAGTACTCTAGGTATTATCTTCCCTATATGAGACTGCTTTGCTACCTTGGCAAACATCCTGATCAAAGAGAATTCTGTAATACCTCAGAATTTATTGGCTCAGGCAGCCCTAGGTTAAAACGCAACTTTACAGAGGTAGAAAGAGATACCAATGTGCCCAACTAGCCTTGAAGCACCAGCTGCCTGGAGGAAGAAGAAATATTGCACAACTGATAAGTCCCCAATCAGGCCAACTTCCCCACAGCCTCTGACTTTTTGTTTACCTTGAAGAACCCTTCCTCACAATAAATTCCTTTGATGTGTTTCACTATAAATAAAGCATTCGTGGACTTTTTCCCTTTCTTAGGATCAGACCCATAGAGTCTTTTCCACCCCCAAATCCCCTGCTCTCAAATGTATTTCTTGTCCTTTGTTTTTATTTCTTGATATTACTTTTTCAGCCTTTTATTTCCAGCCAGCCCACATGTCCAAACGTTACTTATTCCCTCCCCGCACAGGCCACTAGTGAGAACTTTTTATCTTATTTCTCTTATGTTCATGCAATTATTTTCTCACAACACATTTAAGATAACCCTTTTAAACAAGATTCATAAAAATTATGCCATAGTTTCATAGATTAGCTCATGAAAATAGGTTACATAGTCTTTTAACCATATGTAATCCATTAAATAAATTTAAATACAACTTGTTTGGTTCTAGGTACACACTCTCAGCACTCTAAAAAGATAGGCATCTCTGTATCTAATAAAAAGAGTCCTGTTGAAAGAAAAATTCATTCTTTTTATCTAATTTCACAATGTTTTAAACATCTAATACCAATAAAATTTCAGTGAAACCTGAAATTTTTAAAATGTAGCAAAAAATCACCCTACAAATGATCAGATATTACTCAATTTGAACAACATACCAAACTATCTTTGCAAGAGCTAATGAAGCCATGTAAGAGACCATAGTGCCTCATAAAATATTAAGAAAAAATTTATTGCAGAAGGCAGGAAGGAAAGAGTTGCCCACATCACCCCTCTACCATCTTCAAGCAATGCAGAACAGTTTGGAAAGAGAAATCTCCCACTTGAAGGATAGAGAAGGAATTAAGTCCAGGTCTCAGACTTGAAACCTACTACCAGACCTGCAATGATGAAACCTAATGCTGGGCATGGCCCCATAAATAGGACCCAGACCAGCACCCACAGACTGAGCCTTTGGAACCATGTTAGCTAAGGGACCAAAGGATTGCTTATACCATCTCTCCCCCAACCTCAGGTAGTGCAGCAGGGAACAAGACTATACCTGCTAGGAAGCAACGTACAAAAGTTAACATAAGATTTTTGCCTTGAAGCCCAGGGTCAGGTCAACCACAGTGAGACCAAGGCCCAGTAAAAAGCAAAGGTCCTAACTATACCCAGATCATGTTTAGACAGAGCCTCTAGACCTATCCCTGCAATAAGCAAAGACTTGTTCCTCGTGGGATAGACATGAGTCTATGGTTTGCATCACTGCCAGCAGCAGTATAGGCCTAGGTATATCTGAGACTGTACAGGTACTTGCACCTATGAGAATCAGGTGCATCCCAACTTTCCCTTATCCTGAGTGGCTAAAGGACTGCCTTCACTAACACTACCTCAACCTTAGGAACAATATTCTATCCACTAAAGATTAGATATGGGACTAAGCAAAGGATTTTGCTCTGGAAGTAAGTGCCAGGCTGGTGAAACCTAACATCAGGCAGACTCTAACAGACCCATCCCCAGGCCAGTGCCAAGAATGGAGCCTCTAAAATAGCTCCAATAGCCAGGTGATAAATAGCACCAGTCTATCAGACTTCTATTCTAGTCAATATCACCTGTTACTGGTTGATATGATCTTAGGTCAATAGTTCACCTCAGAAGTGGGCAGCTCATAGTACTATGAGTCCTACTTTGGTGTTGCACTGGTCTTGGTGGGCTTTGAGCTCAGGGCATGATACAGCATTGTGGCATTTCTGGCTAGAGAACTGTCCACCATTTCTCCCACAGACACAAGCAGCACAACACAGAGAGAATAGGTGTCTGCTTAGGGGAGGAAACCAAAGAGGAGCACTATCATGACATAAGAACGTGGAGTTAATCCCTCCATAGTGCCTGACCAGAGGCTAATGACTGTAGACAAAATCTCTGGACCTCCCCCAGCCCCTGGGAGAGGCTTTTAGGGACAAAGTCCCCCAGTTCATGTTGAACACAACAGCATGGATTTGGAACAAAATTGGGCTTGAATCACCCTCTAGTGCTGAAAAAGTGACAGCATGCCAAAAACAGGCTCGTGGCAAATCTAGACAGGGCATATCTAGTGCCAAAACAGCAGAAGTGACAACAGGCCTAGAGAAAATAAGCACCCTGTTTAGAATTTCTGAAAATATAGGCACAAATATTTCAAAGACTGCAATAAATACCTAATCTTTCCATGCATAGATGATGTCACATACCAAGAAATATCAAAAACTTTCAGGACCCATGGCCTTACCTAACAGCCAAAATATTATGCCATACACCAAGAATATGAGTGAATTCTTGAATGGAGAATTTTAAACACTTATTTAAAGTAAAGGAACAATAATAAAACTAGAAATCAAGAAAACATAAATAAGTTTCTCTATAGGAGTATTAAATCATTTAACAATGAAATGGAATCAGTTTAAAATAAACAAATTACTGAACTGAAAAATACACTAAGCATGTTTAAAAACACAATAAAAGGCATCAATAGCAGAAGACAACAGAAGAAAAAATGAGGGAGATCAAACACAGTGTATTTGAAAATACAGAGAGGAGTAAAAAGAAAAAAAAGAACGAAAGGGAATAAACAAAGCTTAAGGGAATTGGGAGACAGGATTAAAAGAGTAAATATTCAGGTCACTGGGGTTCAAAAGGGACTTGAGACTGCCAAAGGTCAGTCTTTGAATAAAGAAGTCTATTCAAAGAGATAATAGCAGAATACTTCCCAAACCGAGAAAAAGATACAAATGTTCAGAGCAGAAAAGGTCAAAGGTTGCCAGTCAGATTAAATTCAATCAGGTCTACCCCAAGATATATTATAATGAAGCTCTCAAAAGTTAAAGAAAAGTTTCTTAAGGCAAGGGGGAAAAAAAGGAACAAGACATAAGAGTGTTCCAATTCACCTGGTACCAGACTTCTTGGTAAAAACTTTATAGGACAGGAGAGAAGGCAGAAGATTTTTACAGTACTGAATAGAGAAATTACCAACCAAGAAGATTTAAAAAAAAAAATCTGGATCATATATCTCCACCAGACCTGTCCTAGAGGAAATATGACAGGAGTTCTTTAAACTGAAAGAAAGAGAAATTAATGAGTAAGAAGAAAACATCCAAAGGTATAAAACTCACTGGTAAGAGTTACTATACAGACAAAATCAGAATATTCTACTATTGTCCACATAGTGCATAGATTATTCATATCTTTAGTTGACTATAAAACAATTAAAATAATAACTATATTAATAATATGCTAAGAGATAGACAATATAGAAAGATGTAAAATGAACATCAAAAATTCAAAATGTAGGCAGAACGTAATCAAAGTATAGAATTTTCTAGTAAAACATTTTCATTTTCTTTTGTTTCTTATCTTCATGATCATGATATATTGATATATTTCAAAACAGCTTGTAATATTCAAAAGATGTTTTTGTAAGCCTAAAATGAAACAAAACAAAAATCTATAATAGACAAACCAAAATAATAATAATAAGAAGAAGAAGAAGCAAGGAATCAAAACACTCTACTAAACTAAATCAATTAACCACAAAGGAAGATTTTAAGAAAGGAAAGAGTGCACACTGTACATGTATGGAAATATCACACTGAACCCCATTAAAGGTTAGTATAAAAAAGAGTGCTATTGTACATCATGACTATAGTTAATAATAATGTATATTTGAAAACTGCTAAAAGTCTTCTCATAACCAAAAAAATAGGTATATGAGGTAATAATACACATGTCAAATAACTTGATTTACCTTATTCCACAAAGCGCACATGTCAAAACATCATATTACCCACCATAAATAAAACACACCATTTTCATTTGTCAATTTAAATAAATCAGGAAGAAGGAGGAGGAGGAGGAGGAAGAGGAGGAGGAGGAGGGGAAAGAGGATGGAAAAGGAAAATAATAAAACTAAAAATCAAGTTACCAAATGACTTTAATAAGACCTGACCTCTCAACAATTATCAAAAACGTAAATAGGTTAACTTATTCAAAAGACAGAGACTAAATGGATTTAAAACACAAAATCCAACTATATGCTGCTATAAGAAACTTACTTTATATTATTTATAATGTTCAGAAGTGGCAGACACATTTCTGTGTGAATTAAGTAAAAAGTCATGCATTTGTGGGAAACTAGTCCAAATTATACTTATGGCATGATTCTAAACTTCAAATAGAAATACTTGGAATACCCAAAACAGCTTTTAAAAAGAATATTTAAAACAGCCTTTTTAAAAAGTTAGAGACTACCTGGTTTGAAGATAATATAACTCTACAGAAATCAAAACAATGTGGTTTTAGAATACAGATTGATCAGCGAAATGGAATGGAAAATCTACATACAGACCCACTCAAATGTTAACGATTTTTGACAAAGAAAAAAAGCAATTCGGTAGAGAAAAGATTTTATCTTTTCAACAAATGGTATTGAAACAACTGAATATCCATGTTAAAAAAAAAAGACATTTAAATCTTCCTGTTTGACCACACACAAGGTTTACCAAAATTGAATGATAGATCTAAATGTAAAATCTAAAATTATAAAGCTTCTAGAAAAAATATAAGAAAATATTGTTTTCTCTTTATTTAAACTAAAGTTATAAAGCTTCTTGAAGGACTTAGAATAGAACACCTTCCACATTTTAGGGTAGGTAAGGATTCCTTAGACAAGACACACAAACCACTAATGATAATAATAACAAATTAGACATCATCAAAATAAAACATTTTTTTCATTGAAAATTTGTTAAACTGTTTAAGTTATACTTCAAGAAATTTCAAGAAGAAATATTTACAATACATATAGCTTGAAAGGGAATATCAACCACTCTTATAATTCAGGAATTTAAAGTGCAAAAAAATAAATGGTATAGACTTTTCACAAAGAAAATATGTGAATGGTTAAAAAATACAAGAAGAAATGTCCTATGCCATTATTCAAGAAATACAAATCAAGACTTCAGTATGATACTTCAAAGCATCTTGAAAGACTAGAATTTAAAAGAAGTATGTATTTCACTTCTTTATCTGGGAAATCTATCTGATAGCACTCCCACATAAAACATAAGATTGTCTAAACCTATCATAGCTCAAGTCCTGAATATCATATTTAGCATTTATGTAAAATATTAACATTTATAATATGTTCCATGTTTTTTTTTATTTCTGTTTGGAATGAGGATTAAGAATAATATATTCGGGCTAGCACTGTAGCTCAGTGGTAGAGTTCTTGTCTTGCACAAGTGAGGCACTGGTTTCGATTCTTCAGCACCACATAAAATAAATAAATAAAATAAAGGTATTGTTTCCATTTTACAACTTAAAAAAATATTTTAAAAAAGAAAAATATATTCACCTAAAGATTAAACAAAATGTTTACCTGTCTGAAGCTATGTCACTGGCAATTTGGTGCTTCATTCCTGACCCATTTTTAATAGAATCCTGTCTTGTGAGCCCATGAGATCGACTTTTCTCCACTGCAGGTACAGATAAGTCACCTGGGGGTCCTTGGAATTGGGCCTGCTCACGCAGTTTTGCTTTCTTATCCTGAGGCGCCTCCTCATTTCTCAGTCCTCGAAGAACTTTTTGATCAGATTGCTGTGGTATATTAGATCCACTGTTATAAAACCATGCTCCTGATTTAGTGAGGATTTCCTGTTGTTTTCGGCACAAATTACATACCCACATAACCTGTATGTGAAGACACAGGGGAAAATAATTAATGTTCCCAAAAGTGAAAAAACAAAAAGAGAGACAGCAATTTGAGCCAACAAAAAAATTTATGGTTGTCTATCTAAAGTTAAAATGCAATCAGGTTAACTGCTACTATAAATTAAATAATTTATCCTTTCTTTCAATTTTGCCAGAATAATTATAATAAAATAGACAATACTTATTGACAGTACAAATACCAAAGTATAAAGCATCAAATTACTAGTTTATTTTTTATGTAATGAGAGGCATGATGTAATATATAGAAAAAGGATTTTGAAGTTAGATAGTTGAGTTTAAATACCAGATCCAAGATTAGAAACTTTGCAACCTTCAGCAAAGTACTAAACCATCATATCTACAGAATTTAGCTTCTTTAACAATAAAATAAAAAGGAAAGGATATGATAAAAAATACTTATCATCCCATATTTTATAGATAATTAGAAATAATTTATATGAAATGTCTTGTACAATACCTGTTATATAATACACTTCCAGTAAATTAGCTGTCAATATTAATCTATCACCAATTATATTATATGCTCCTTGATGGGGTTTTACTTCTTTTAAGTAGCTCCTAATGGTTAAAATAAAGCTAAGAACATTGTTCAGCTCAAAAAAAAAAAGTATTAATTACTCATTATTTGTAGTAGTACATTTTTAATATGGTAAAAAAGAACATAAAATTGACCATCTTAATCGTTTTTAAGTGTACAGTTCACTAATGTTATATATAATTACATGGTTGCAAAATAGATCTCTGACACTTTCCTTCAAAAACTGAAACTCTACACACATTAAACAGCAATGTCCCTTTCCCTAAGTCCCCTGATCCTGGTAATGGCTATTTTATATTTGATTTTTTGATAGAAAAGTTTTTCAGACTGCAAGAATTTAAGAGTATTGTAATTAATATCTGTGTGACCATAAATATGCATGCCTGTAAATCTCAACTCATAGGTTAGAGCCTTTTAGTTTTACTAGTACTCATAATTATCAAAAAACAATTCAAGATTCTTTATAAACACACACACAAACACACACACCTTTCAATCCTAAATATGCCTATATAGCATTAAAAATAATACAGTAATTCAAAAAAGGAAAGGATTATGAGTTAAAGACTAATGTTAATGAGGCCAAAGCCAACCTCATATGATCAAGTTAACTCTGCACAGAAAAAGATTTAACTAGACTCCACTTCTAACCATTACCAGCCTGCTTATGTAAATTTATTTATTAGAGAAGAAATAAGGAGAAGAGTAAAAATCGATCAGTGTACTCTGTAATATGACTAGAAAATTGTGGAAGATTGTGGCTATTCAACAAACTTATTTCCTTTTCCTCTTATAAACATTTCCTTATATTTAGTTATTGGTGGCTATGGTTTTAAGACTATATTCAAGCCAATGGATTATAAGTGAAATAGTATGTGCCACTTCTATGACCTATAAGAAAAATTCTCACATATCACCTTCATATTTCTTCACTCAAGGCATTAGTGATTACGGAGCAACAGAAAAAATGAACCTGGAAACTCAATGAAAATTTGGAGGAACCCTCAGCTGATTAGTCACATACAGACTTCATAGAAGTCAGAAATAAACTTCTATTATGTTGAGCTACAAAGATTTTTTTGTTTATCTTTTATAGTTGATAGCACTAGCTTAACTAATCTACAATCATTTTAAAGTACATATTCTATTGAATGTGTATCACTAGCACAATCTTTGTATTTGAGAAAAATGCATTGGTAAAAGAAAGATATTTAAAAACTTCAGTATGGTTCACTGACTCATAAAAATCAGTTGTGCACATCTCTTCCCAACTCCATACTTCATGAAGTGTTATTAGCTTGGAATATGTTGTTCCAGGATCTTCTAGCTTTCAGGGCCTGGGTTGAAAAATCTAGAGAGATCCTAATTGGTTTTCCCCTCTATGTGATCTGATTCCTTTCTCTTGTGGCTTTTAAAATTCTATCCTTATTCTGTATAATAGGCATTTTCATTATAATGCCACAATAGGTATATTTAGACTACAGAAATTAGAAAATGCTATAAACTAGAGCTAATTCTAACAGAAAACAGGTTTTTGCATTTATGAGCACATCACTAAATATGTCTATTATATATTCTACTAAAAGAATAAGACTATATTCCATATTAGTAAATGAACTTGGATGGAGCTATAATTTGCCATAAAAATTAATTCAGACCATAAAATTCCAATTTATTTACAGATGGACAAATAACTATTAAGACAAATTCTTAATTATTTATGAATTCATACAATATTCACTAACTGGCTAATATATGTCAGAAACTATGCTAAGAGCTGGTGAATATAGCTGAACAGACATTTTTTCATTGTGGAGTTTATAGTGGGGAAGTCAAGCAAATAAATAATTGTACAAGTATTATTTATATCAGTTATGGTAAATACTACAAAAGGAATGCATTCACACCACAGATTTCCTTAATGCCTTCTCCTCTGGCCCAGGTTGTGTTTGAAGAAAAACAAGGAGGCAGAGATCTGCAAGAGGCCTGGAAGTCCAGAGAGACTCAACCACAATATTACCCTAAAATGTTCACATCACCATGTCCATGTCAATGGTGTCTTTCTCTCAAGGACATCTGGGTTACTGAACAGCAAGCTCCTCCCGAGCACTGCCATGGTGGATTTTCAAAGTTCAGGCACTGGCCCATAACCTAGCAGATTAAGGTTTTCAAATAAATTTCTTAAGCAATTAAGAGATCACTGTGATCTCTACATAAGAGCCTTCAGTACTACAAACACAAATCAGAAATTTGCTTCATCCAGTAACCCTAAATAAACAGCAAGACTTTCCCAGATTCTCCATGAAGAGCAAGCATGGCATCTCTAGCCATAGTCACATTTGCAGGTTGAAAGAGAAAGTCTAATAGGTCTTCTAAAAATCTCTCAGCAGGTAGCAGCAGTACAGACAAAGCTTAAACCTTGGACATTTTTAAGTTTTGGTTGTTATAAACTTTTCTCTGTTGGCTGTAGTTACGGCTTTGAAAAAATTACAAAGAAATGCAGATTATTTCTCTACCTTTGATCTGGTTTTTCTCAACAGCACACTAACCAGATTTTTCTATAAAGCCACCTTACTAGATTTTAGAATGCTGTCTAGCTCCATTGAACAAATTCCCTATTTCTACCCCTTCCTCTGATAGAATTTTAAAAGCCAAGAAAGGCCTAGAGGTTAACTAATTCATAGTCTAGGTTCCTCATTTGAGGACTGTGCTCCACTATTAAATTGCCCTGACTTAGATTCCCACAGGCAGTGCAGACTCCTCTTAGTCTCCAAATAATCTTCTATTTAGCCATGACCCAAGCTATCCGTAATACAGATTATTCTGCAAAATCACCTCTACCCACACTATGGGGAACAAGAGGAGTTGTTGGAGGGACATGCAGCGGTTTATATGTTTTTCATGCCAAAATAGACCTAAGGATAGTTGTGGAAAGCTAATTCTGGCCTTTTCTGACTTTTCTTTACCATGACACACTGCCAAATCCACTCTGAATGACCTATGCCTCAGGTGAGTGCTAGGGCATCCTGAAGAATGAATCCCGGCAGGACCAGTACACCCATGCCGGACCCTAGCCCCAGGCCCAGAACCTCCCCACCAACCCACACAGGAACCAAGGCACAGGTCCTGGCCCAGGACTACTGCACTGACCAGTAGACCCACCTCAAGCAAAGTCCCAGGCCTAGGACCACCCCTCCCACTCACACAGTAGCCAAGGACAGGTTAGTCACAGGACCACACGCCTACCAGCAGACCCAGGACTGAACCCAGGCCTACTTCCACCTACATCTTGGGACTCTGCAGCCATCACCAAAGCCCTCCCCACTCATTATAATGAAAATGCCTATTATAGAGAATAAGGATAGAATTTTAAAAGCCACAAGAGAAAGGAATCAGATCACATAGAGGGGAAAACCAATTAGGATCTCTGAAGATTTTTCAACCCAGACCCTGAAAGCTAGAGGATCCTGGAACAACATATACAAAGCTCTGAAAGAAAATAGATGCTAACCAAAAATCTTATATCCAGAAAAATTAAGCTTTAGACTTGATGGCAAAATAAAAACCTTCCATGATAAACAAAAGTTAAAAGAATTTACAACTCAAAAGCCTGCACTTTATACAACATCCTCAGCAAAATATTCCATGAGGAGATAATTAAAAGGAAAAAACAATGAAAAGAGAAACCAAGTCAAGTTACATACAAAAAATAAACAAAATGACAGATCAAACAAATCATGTTTCAATAATAACCCTGAATGTTGACGGCCAAATTTCACCAATCAAAAGACATAGACTAGTAGATTGCATTAAAAAAAAAAAACGACCTAACAATATGCTCCCTTCAAAAGACTCATCTCATAGGAAAAGACATCCACAGACTAAAGGTGAAAGGTTGAGGAAAACACATACCACTTACTTGGACTGCAGAAACAAGCAGGGGTTTCCATCCTCATATCAAATAAAGTAGACTTCAAGCCAAAGTTAATCAAAAGAGATACTGCTTAAGGGAACCATTCAAAAACAAGACATAAAAATAATAATTTTATATGCCCCAAACAATGGAGCATCTATGTTCATCAAACAAACTCTTCTCAAGTTCAAGAGTTAAACAGACCATAACACAATAATTCTGGGTGATTATAACATACCACTTTCACCACTGGATAGATCTTCCAAACAAAAGCTAAACAAAGAAACTATAGAACCAAATAATACAATCAGTAACTTAGACTTAACAAATGTATATAGATTATTTAATCCATCAATGAGTGAATACACTTTCTTCTCAGCAGCACACAGCTCCTTCTCTAAAACAGACCATATATTATGCCACAAAGCAACTTTTAGCAAATACAAAAAAGTAGAGATACTGCCCTACATTCTATCAGATCATAATAGAATGAAATTAAAAATCAATGATAAAATGAAAAATAGAAGCTACTCCAACACCTGGAGACTAAATAATATGCCACTGAATGAACAATGGGGTCACAAAAGACATCAAAGAGGAGATTTAAAAATTCTTAGAAGTAAATGAGAACACTGACACAATACACCAAAATCTCTGGAAAATTATGAAGGCACTACTAAGAGGAAAGTTCATTGCATGGAGTTCATTCCCTAAAAGAGGAAAAAGTCAACAAATAAATAACCTAACATTACATCTCAAAGCTCTAGAAAAAGAACAACAAATCAACACCAAAAGCAGTAGAAGACAGGAAATAATTAAAGTCAGAGCTGAAATCAACGAAATTGAAACAAAAGAAACAATTGAAAAAAATTGACAAAACAAAAAGTTGGTTATTTGAAAAAATAAATAAAATTGATAAGACCTTAGCCATGCTAATGAAGAGAGGGAGAGAGAAAACTCAAATTACTAAAATCCATGATGAAAATGGAAATATCACAATAGACATTACAGAAATTAAGAAGATAATTAGAAATATTTTGAAAGTTTGCACTCCAATAAAATATAAAATATCAAAGGTATCAGCAAATTTCTAGAGTCACATGATTTGCCCAAACTGAACTGGAGTATATACACAATTTAAACAGATCAATTTCAAGCGATAAAATAGAAGATGCCATCAGAAGCCTACCAACTAAGAAAAGCTCAAGACCTGATGGATACACAGCAAAGTTCTTCAAGACCTTTAAAGAAAAGCTAATACCAATGCTCTTCAATTTATTTCAGGAAGTAGAAAAAGAGAAAGCACTTCAAAAAAAAAATAAAATACTTGGGAATCAACTTAATGAAAGAGGTGAAAGACTTCTACAATGAAAACTACAGAACACTAAAGAAAGAAATTAAAGATTTTAGAAGATGGAAAGATCTCCCTTGTTCTTGGATAGGTAGAATTAATATTTTAATGACCATACTACCAGAAACATTATACAGATTTAATGCAATCCCAATCAAAATTCCCATGACATTCCTCATAGAAGTAGAAAAAGCAGTCATAAAATTCATCTGAAAAAATAAGGGACCCAGAATAGCTAAAGCATCCTTAGCAAGAAGAGTGAAGCAGGTGGCATCACTATACCAGACCTTAAACTATACTACAGAGCAATAGTAACAAAAACGGCATGGTATTGGCACCAAAAAGGACTTGTAGACCAATTGTACAGAATAGAGGACACAGAGACAAACCCACATAAATACAGTTATCTCATACTAGACAAGGGTGCCAAAAATATACATTGGAGAAAAGATAGCCTATTCAACAAATGGTGCTGGCAAAACTGTAAATCCATATGTAGCAAAATGAAATTAAACCTCTATTTCTCAGCCTAAACAAAAATAAACTTGAAGTGGATCAAAGATTTAGGCACTAGAACAGAGACCCTGTGCCTAATAGAAGAAAAAATAAGGCCAAATCTGCACCACATCAGCCTAGGATCTGACTTCCTTAACAAGACTCCTAAAGCGCAAGAAGTAAAATCAAGAATCAACAGATGGAATGGATTCAAATTAAAAAAACTCTGCTCAGCAAAGGAAACAATTAATAATGAGGAGACAGCCTAGAGATTGGGAGAAAATCTTTACCACATGCACCTCTGATAAAGCATTAATCTCTAGGATATATAAAGAACTCAAAAAACTTAATACCAAAAAAAAAACCCCAAATAACCAAATCAATAAATGGGCTAAGGAATTGAACAGACACTTCACAGAAGAAATGCAATTGATCAACATATATATGAAAAAGTGTTCAAAATCTCTAGCAATTAGAAAAATGCAAAACAAACCTATTCTAAGATTTCATCTTACTCCTGTCAGAATGGTAGCTATTAAGAATACAAACAACAATAAGTGTTGGCAAGGATATGGTGAAAAAGGTACACTCATACATTGCTGGTGGGACTGCAAATTGGTTCAACAACTATGGAAAGCAGTATGGAGATAACTCAGAAAACTGGGACTGGAACCACCATTGAACCCAGTTATCCCACTCCTTGGTTTATATCCACAGGACTTAAAATCAGCATACTATGGTGACCCAGCCACAGCAATGTTTATATCAGCTCAATTCACAATAGCTAGACTATGGAACCAACCTAGGTGTCCCTCAATAGATGAATAGATAAAGAAAATATGTTATATATACTCAATAAAATATTACTCAGCTTTAAAGAAGAGTGAAATTATGGCATTTGCCAGTAAATGGTTAGAGTTGGAGAATATCATGCTAAGCGAAATAAGCCAATCCCACAAAACGAAAGGCATAATGTTTTCTCTAATATGAGAATGCTAAATTACAATAAGGATGGGGGCACTAGAGAAGAATAGTGTTACCTTAGATTAGGTAGAGGGAAGTGATGGGAGGGGAGGGCAGAGGATGTGGGGATAGGAAAGATAGTAGAATGAAACAGACATTATTATTGTGTGTGTGTGTGTGTGTGTGTGTGTGTGTATATATATATATATATATATACACACATATATATATGATCACATGACCAATATGATTCTGCAACATGTGCACTCAAAAAAATGAAAAATTATATCCCACCTATGTATGATATATCAAAGTGCATAAATACATTCTATTGTCATGTATAACTAATTTAAACAAATTTAAAAATTTAAGAAAATATATTAATCTAATTGACCACATTAACAGATAAAAATGGTAAAAAAAAAAAAGACTATCAACAGAAATGGAAGAAATATTCAGTCTTCATAAAATATAAAATTCAATATGTAAAAAAAAAATACAAAATCTTGCAAACAAGAAAAAGAAAAGCAATGCCTTAACCCGGCAAAGTCTCTATAAAAACTTCATATCCTATTTAATAATTAAGGATGAAAGGTAAAGACATTCCTTTTAAAGTAAGGGATAAGCTAAGGATCCCCAGTATACCACATAATATTCAACATTGGTCTGGGGGTTTTAGCCTATTAAGCCCACACATGCACACAAGCACAGACAGAAGAATGAAATAAAACTACTTTATTTGAACACTAGTTGACTGTAAACAACATTTGATTATAATAGAAAATCTACAGCCAAAATATTAAAAGTAATAAGAGAGCTCAATGAATTTCCTAGAGCAAAGAATAAACCAAATTAAACAGCATTCCCAAATATCACCAATAAAATTATAAAACATTAAATAAAAAATTTAAAGATACCTATTATAAAGAAAAATAATATACAAAAATTCTAAAAAGAAAGGAGAAATAAAAAAGCAAGACTATTCAATTAAATACCATAAACTATATTGAAAGAGCTAAAAGAACACCTACATCAGTAGACAGATACATTACTGGGGGATGAGAAAACCAAATACTCTCAGGATGTCAGTCTGTCCAAATTACATCTATAAAGTTAAATGCAATTTTAATCAAACTTCATGCCATATGTTTTATGGATTTTATCAAGCTGATTCTAAAATGAATATTAATGAGTCAACAATAAGAAAAACCAAAATAACTCTGAAGAGAAATAACAGTTTAAGGTGGACTAACTCTACTTATGAAGTGAAATTAAGAAAGTGTGACATTAGTAAAGAGATCCTAAATAAAATATGAATCATTTAGAAGCTATAAAAACAGACTCTCACATATATCAATGTTGAGCTTACAAATTAGTGAAGAAAAGATGCAATATTCAATTATTATAGCTGAGACAACAGGTTGTAAATAGATTCCCACTTCATATCAAATATAAAAATCAATTTCAAATGGATTAAACATTGAAACATGAAAGACAAAATTCCTTGATCCAGATACAAAAACACACAAACTATTTTTTATATGATAAATTCTACTATGTTAAGATTTTTAACACTTCTAACTAAAAAAATAAGCAAAGTAAGAAAAGAAAACCCAATCTGGAATAAGTTTTATTGCAATGTAACTAGTTAACAAAAGATATGAATTTGGAATGTGTGAAGAACTTCCATGGTTTAACAAGAAAAGGAGAAACATAACAGTAAAATAATAGATCAAGAATTAGATCAAATAATTCCATAGAGAAACCCAACTGGACAATAAACAAATGGTATTTAACCCCATGAGTCAGGAAATGCAAAATTTTAAGAATCAATTACCAATAGGAAGTTATACTCTATGTACATGTAATATGCCAAAATATACTCTACAGTCATGTATTTCTAAAAAAGAACAAATACAAAATACAATAAAAAAAATCAATTACTATTTCATGTCATCAGGTTGGCCACATTTAAAAGTCTGAAGATACCATGCATTGGAGAGAAAGGAACCAATACAAACATTCCTCTCAGGATTGTAAGTTATTTCATCCAGTTTGAGGAACCATTCTGAATTAGCTAGTGAATTGAAAATAGCTATGTATACTCTATTGCCCAGAAATCTCACTTCTCCTCTAGAAAAGCTCTCAAGCAGGCACAGAAGACATGAACAGGAATGTTCATTCGGCACTATTTCTATTAGAAAAAAATATAGATAATGTAAGTCAATATGATAATGGATAACTATAGCATACTCATGCAAGAGGATTATATGTAGCAGTCAAAATAAACAAATTTAAAGGAATGTAATTTTGAGATAACTGTCAAAACACAAGAGTTGGACAAAGAAAGCAAATTTCAGGAAAGTATACACACTATTATACCATAATATCAAGTTTAAAATCTTGTGAAATAACATATTAGGCTTGGCTATATAGGTGTATAAACTATACAAATAAAAGCATGCATAGAATGATAAGTATTTGAGATAACTGCTATATCTCTAATAAGAGACAAATATAAAACAAATATGGCAAAATGTTAAGATTTCTATAATTGGATATTATTCAAACTTTTTTACATGTTTGAAACATTTCAAAATAAAAAAGAATAAAATAAAAATATAAAAAAGGAATACACAATCCAGACAAGGTGGCACACGCCTATAATCCCAGTGTCTGGGGAGGCTGAGGCAGGAAGATCACAAGTTCAAAGCCAGCCTCAGCAAAAGCAATTCAGTAAGATCCTATCTCTAAATAAAATACAAAATAGGGCTGGGGATGTGGCTCAAGTACCCCTGAGTTCATTCCCCGGTACCCCACCCGCCAAAAAAGAAAAGATATAGCTTACTTTCAGAAGTTTCTTTGTGGAGTGGTAGGAGTAAAGGGATCAGGCAATTATATAAACAGTAACCAATTAGTTGTACTTTTTTTGTAACTGCTGGGCATGAACCCAAGGCATTGTTCATGCTAAACAAGTACTCTACCACTGAGCTATACCTACAGCCCATCTTGTAGTTTTCTTTTTTATTTTATTTTATTCAAAGCAAATAGTTTGCTTTATAAATTTTCTGTTCTAAATGTAATTTTACAAAAAACTAGAGAAGCATTTTAAAATATATTGATTATTGTCAGAATAGGTAATTGCTGCCTTCATAATAATATGAAACTTCAAATTTTTAATTTTGAATTGGATTTTTAGCTTAAACTTCTCTAATTTTTTAAGACAATTAAAATGGTTGGGTTATCTTACAAGATTAAGGAAACAATATTGCTGTAGTTGTGATGTTTTCCCACTAGTCTGTGCTATGGCACTTTGTTCAATCTGGCTCAACTCAATTCACTGCATATTGGAACTACATAGTTAACCTACTTTTTCCCCTAAAAAACATATTAAATGTCCATTAAAAATGTGTAAAATAAAAACTCAGGCAAAATGAGTTGAAACAGTATCATTATTCTATAATTTAAAATGTGATATTGATTAGAATAATTATTTTCCATTGCATATTGAGTGATTCAAAAATTCAATAGAGGAAATATAAACAAACATATTATACACTGACAGTTTACTTTCCATAATCTAGAAGAACTTACAAGTTATGATGAATAAACTATAGAACTATTAAATCATATCAACAACATTAAAGTAAAATTTTGATTTCAAAACAGGGGAAAGCAAGTTTAATTTTTCTTGAAATAGAAGGTATATGCACCTAAAAGACTTCATTATAAACAGAAACCAGAACATGAGGATTTCTGAAGAGGATATCCTATAAAAGGAAGGGGACAAGACATAACTATTTGAAGGTTCACAGATGGTAAAGAAGATGTCAGTTTACCAAATTGCAAATGTATAGCTAGAGGCAATGATGGTGAAACACTAATGAAATATAGTGATATAGAAAATACAACAATCCTTTTAAGGAGAATAAATTTTTAAGAAGTTGTGTTAATTCAGAGGGGGAAAAGTTCAGAGCACAAAGCTTCATTTACCTGATTCTCAAATTCTTGCTAGTAATTCTTTAAATACTTTAAGATTAATGATAAAAACTACTTGGGATCCTCCATGATTTCTTGCAAATAAGTTTCCAGAAGCCATGGACTACTATAAGAACTTTCCTTTGCAAAGTGTACTTTTGGCTCCTGCACTGCTAGAAGATAATAACATAATTAATCACATATAATCATCTGACCCACTCCAAATGTAAGGCAGGTCCAGCTTAGTCCACCTAAGAAATATCTACTACTGTAAAAAAGACAAGCCATATCACAATACTATCATAGCACAAAATTTAAAGCACATCTTTATATCTGGTTCAGTGCCTTTGTATTTTGATTTATCTCAAATTTAACAAGTCTAAAATTGATTTCTAGGGGCTGGGATTGTGGCTTAGTGATAGAGCGCTTATCTGGCATGTGCAGGGCCCTGGGCTGGATCCTCAGCGCCAAATAAAAATAAATAAAAACAAAACAAAGGTATTGCGTCCATCTACAACTTTAAAAATTTTTTTTAAATTGAATTCTAGACACTCCAAAATTGATCCATCCACAGTCTTACTTATGGTTATTAATGGCAACTCTCCATTCTTCCAGTTTGCCTCAGGCCAAAATCTTGGAATGACCTTCTTCTCTCATATACCATACACATTCCCCAGAAAAACAAACAACAACAAAAAAAACCCTTGATTCTACTTTTTAAAAACATCTGATAAAATCTCTCCACCTCCACCACAATTACCCTAGTCTAAGTAACCAACATCAATCACATAAATTATTGCAATAACCTGGTAACTAATCTCCCAGCTTCCACTCTTCTCTCCTATTACAACAAAATTGTCTAAGTAAGCCTTTTTAAATGTAATTAAAATAATCTTGTTTTTTAATCAGAACATTTAATGCTCCCTATTTCACTTAGAATAAATGCCAAAGTCCTCATAGTGATGCAAAAGGTTCTCTACAATCTCACCCTGTGTCTTATAGTGTTCTCTACTTCTTTGTTCCACACTCACTTGCTCTGCCCCAGCTACACTGAACTTCACTGCTATTCTTCCAACATGTCAAGTATGTACCTACCATAGGACCTGGTACTTGCTGATCTGCTTTCTCCTAAAATGTAAACACTAACTAACTCATTATTTTCAAGCTCAACTGTCACTTTTTAAGACCTTCCAAACCACCAAAAACCACCCAAAATAAGGGGTCTCAATTTTCATTTTCTCTAGGGTGCTTACACATTCTAATCCTTACTTATCTCATTTGTTGCCTGCATACCCTAACTAAAATATTTTTTTTCTGGGAAGATAAGAGATATTTACCTATTTAGCTCATTGCTATCTTCCAATGCCTAAACAATACAAAGATTTATTCAATGAATGAGTAAATTAATATATTAACCACAGGTACAGAATACTACTTTCTTTAAAATGTTTGCTTTGTAAATTTCTACAATCCAAGTTTCATAAACTATCTTTAAGAAAAAAAGTAGCAATTAAGACTTTAAAATTCAAATATTACTATGAAATTTACTTTTCTGGTAAAAATACTTGTTTAATAAAATTCAAAGCATGGAAACAAAGTATTTTAAGATTACTTTTGTGTGCACTAAATTGCTTAAACATTTAAATTAAAATGATATATAGTGTTTATCTCAGAGGTTTCCAAACTTTTTCAATTGAAATACACTTTTGATTTATCTCAAATAATTTTAGAATCTAATCTAGATCAGAAGAGGGAGAATGCCACATTTATTTTTCATTAGAAACAGCCATTTCTGTGTAATACTCTTGATAACATAATTTCTTTCTTGAAAAAACCTCTAAATATAGGCTAGTTTCTTTAAATATACCATAAGTATTAATGAAATATAAAGTGATTGGGTCCTCTTACACAACTCATACTCTCTATTTCAAACTTACTACAAAAAGCCACAGTTATCAAGACAGTGTGATACTGACATAAGGACAGACATATATAGAGACCATTGGAATAGAATGAGAAGTCCCCAAAGCCCCCCTCCCCACAAAAAAAAAGTGTACATCTACGGGTTTTTTATTCTCAAGAAGGGTACCAGGAATATTGAATGGGGATAGTCTTCTTAACAAATGGCACTGAAACTACTGGATATTTACAGGCAAAACAACAAAGTTGAATCCCCAACTCACACCATATACAAAAATTTAACCAAGCATAATGAATCAAAGACTTCAATGTATGAGCTAAAATTATAACATTCTTAAAGAAGAAATAAGAGTAAATCTTGGTGACCTTAGTTTAAGCAACTGTTTCTTAGTTGTGATACCAAAAGAATAAGCCAAAGAAAAAATAGAAAAATTAGATTTCATCAAAATTAAAAAATCTATGCATCAAACTATTTGTCTTTCTTTTTCTTTCTCCCTCTCCTTCTCTCTTTCTCTCTTTCCCTTTCCCTCTGTCTCTCAGAAGGGGGTAAAGCAAGATGTTTATTTGAATCAACTCTGTGGAAAGAAGAAGAAGGAAGCAGTATTAGACATAAGGTAAGTTATGAAGTACCCTTAGCCAATCTTGCAGGATTACTGAGGCAAGAACTGCTCACTAGCATTGTCTAGATTTAGGACAACTGACAAGGCCTTTTGGCACACACCTCTCAGCCACTGGATGTGGCTGCCCAGGAAAGGCATCACGTCTGGCAGGCTTCTCTCTACAGCTGAAGCTACCTTGAAGGGGTTGACAGCTGAATCTGTCTGCTCTCCACTACTCACAGCTGGGCAGCACACCTTTCTTTAAAGGGGATTCTGGGTTACTATACCCATCTCTATCAAGGTCTTTTAGCCAAGAACCCTGAAAAGAGAACAAGTCTTAATTGAATGTTGAAGTCTGGATATGATTAGCGTTAACATATTTTTCCTCAAAGTGAAGCTCAATTCCTCAAAAGAGACCATTTTTAGAGCAAAAAAGTAGAAACATGCTCAAGGCATAGGAGGACAAAAATCAACAGAACATATTTTAAGGCAATACCAGGATTAAAATAAAGCTGATTTTTGTTTGGGCTCTTCAAAAGTTTGGCCCCCATGATAGACTGAATTAATGGTCTCAGTACTATATTCTTCTCTGTATTCATACTCTTTTCCATGTGGCTTTTCAGTTCTTCCCATGAAAGATGATTCTCTAACCCTTGACCACATGAATTGCTTTAGGCAATAGACTGAAGCAAAAATGATGGTAAAGCTGTTCCAACCTAGACTTTAAGAAGCCTTCAAAGTTTCTCCTTGCTGTAGCTCATCTGTTACCACCATGAGCAGGACACATCTTTGTTCACTGGGCTCAGGAAAAGAATGAAGCAAACAATATTTTCAAGAAAATAAATGAATGGAAAAAATATCTCAAATTATATGTCTGATAAGGGTTTACTAACTAGAATATATAAAAAGAACTCTTAAAAATCAATAATCTAATTTAGAGTTGAGATGTGGCTCAGTAGTAGAATGCATGAGGCCCTCAGTTAGATTCCCAACAATGCAAAAAGAAAAAATAAGGGTGGCAAGGGAACCAAATTTTAAAATAAGCAAAGGACTTGAATATTTCTTCACAGAATATATACATATAGTCAACAAATAAATGAAGAGAGGATCAATATCATCAGTCATTGGGGAAATACAAATAAAAACCACAATAAGATACCACTTAATAGCCTACATTAATATAAGTCAGGCACAAAAGGTCATATATCAAATAAATACATTTATATGAAATGTTCAGAATAGGTAAATCCATGGAGAAAAAAGTAGATCAGTGATTGCTAGGGTGTGGGAGGAGATGGTAATGACTGCTAATCGACACAGGGGTTTGGGGTTAGGAGGGTATGAAAATGTTCTAGAATTAGATAATGATGGTCATGCAACATTACTAATATACCAATTTTTATACTTTTGGCGAGGGGAGACAAATGAAACTTGGCCATGATGGAATCTTCTCAGAATCAAGGAAACTGGGGTACATATTAGCTAATGGAACTCCTGTCCCTCCCTTTTAGGTTAGGCCTGTTTTCATGGCCATAAAATGCTCTGAAGCAGAGAGGTTTAGGAAGCTATCGGTATGCTCAAGAGCTATTTACAGATGTCATCCAGGGTGGGTTGTAGGCACATGAGTAGAACACCTATAACAACTGCTACAGTTTTACAGGTGAATTCTACCAAAGGAATCATTAATTCATGTATTATAAAATTGTTCCACAAAATTAAATTTTAAACATGATAATAAAATCTTATTATTTTATTTATTTTATTTATCTTATTAGCTTAATGGAGTTTTGACATAAATAAGCAAAGCACAGGTTAATTCCACTCACATACATTTGGAGTTAAAACATAAGCTAACATTTAAATAACAAAATCCTAAACAACTAGAATTTATATCATAATCAATACCTCCAGGGATGTAAGGATGGTACAACATCAGGAAATTCAGTTATGTATTTCAAAATGTTAACTGAAAAAAGGAGAAAAAAATCATATCTCAAGTAATAAAGAAAAAGCACTTGCTAAGGCTCAACACCATTTTAGAGCTTAAACTCTTAAAATATTAAGAATACAAGTGTGTTTCTTTACTTGGGAATTGAAATAAAAATCAAAGAACTTTCTTTAGGTTGGTGGTGACTATATATCAAAATATGTTGACAAAGATTATACTTGATGGAGAAGTTTTAGGTCCATTCCCTGTAAGTTTTTTTTTTTTTAAAGATGTTGATGGACCTTTATTTTGTTCATTTATTTGTATGTGGTGCTGAGAATCGAACCCAGTGCCTTACACATGCTAGGCAAGTGCTCTGCCACTGAGCTACAACCCCAGCCCCCCATTCCCTATAAGTTTGCATCATACTTGAACCAATAAAATCATGTATTCTCAAATACTTCCTTGAAGTATACAATAATGTATGTTTACAAGATAAAAGTAAACAGAACAATCTGAGATAACAAAACCATAAAACACTCCATAAATAGGAAATGACAGAAAAAAACACTTCAGCCCAGTTATGGCCATGTTGTTAATGATATGTGGATGCTTCTTAGTACATACAGAAAATGTACAATGCAATTGTAAACTTAATATTAATATAAATGGAACTATGTCTAGAACTCATACACAATACTTGCTTACTAAATGTGAGGTTTCTTCTATTTTAGAGAACATTAGGCATACTATAGTTTAAGTCATGATACTGGCTAAATACATTTTGAAAAAAGATATAGCATAAACTTAATTCTCATTACAGTAATACTGGAATATATGATTTGAGGGTAGGGAACAATTGAGATTATCATTTTAAACTCATGTTCTTTATAAAAAATATCTTAAACACTAACAAAGTAGATCAGACCTTTAAAGGTGATATGCAATCTTATAATAATTGCTATTTAATAACTTGCATTTTTAAAAATTTGTACAAATTTAAGAAGGAAGATAGGAGAATAAGCCAGAAGACGCTGTTGGATATACAACCATTTTGGGGAAAAGACTTCTAATTGTAAAAGTATATGGTACTCCAGAGAATTCCCAAGAGACTGTGGTTGAAACATTATTGTCAAACAGTGGTATAAAACCATTTTTCTTGAAGTATCATTTATTTGAAAAACATTCAAATCCTAAGGAAAGCTATTATTGTTATAAGGAAAAAACTGAAAGTATTGGTAACTTACAAGATAGTTATTCAAGACAGGTATTCAAGACAGTTATTCAAGTTATTTTGTTATTGAATAACAAAAGTTATTCAAAAAAACTTTTACAAATTAATATTGCTCACTGCTAAACACAGAAAATCTTACACAACAAAAGTAGGTTATTATACATGTTCCATAAGTTAATAGCTAAAAAGATGTTAGCTAGTGAGTCCATCAGCGTAATTTTTATTAAACCCTCTTAAATATACCACTGTACTTTGTAGAGCTGATAAAGTTGCATGCAGTCCCGTTCAAACTGTGACAAAAATTGTAGTAGATTATATTACTTGCAGATAAATTATCTAGAGATTCCAGTAATTCTCAATCATAATGAGAACAATATAGCTGATGAAATTATGGCATATACAAGAAACATGCTCAGGAATCAGGTGGTGAAGAGATTTCAAAACTGTGCATATTCTACTCATCTTCAAGCTATTTTTGTTTTAGTTAGCAACTTACATCTCCAAGAATAGAGCTGGTTCGGTGAGTAATCACAAGAAATATATTATGGATAAGACTTGTAACTTTAAGCTCTACATTGAAAACTCTTTTCTTCATAGAGAAAATGTTTACTCCTGACTGAAGTATCAGATGTTACCACTAAAAGAGAAATTATTAGTAGTATAATACCAGTATAAAATATTAAACGTGGGCTGGGGATGTGGTTCAAGCGGTGACGCCCTCGCCTGGCATGAGCGCAGCGCTGGGTTCGATCCTCAGCACCACATACAAATAAATATGTTGTGTCCACCGAAAACTAAAAAAAATAAATAAATATTTAAAAATTCTCTCTCTCTCTCTCTCTCTCTCTCTCTCTCTCTCTCTCTCTCTAAAAACTAAAATATTAAACGTTTTCAAGTAATGCATTATTAGTATAATTCCAAAATAAATTATTAAATGTTTTCAAGTAATGCATGAGTAAATGAAGCCCACTCATACATAATTTTTGTCACAATAAGATTATCAAAGAATATGTATTAATATTTTATTTAAGTTGAAAGCAAAATAAGACTTGCAGATGGTTTCATTTGGCTGATTTAGTTGACAATAAGAATAGCTTTGCCTATTAGCTAATATGTTCCATATTTCTATAAACTGAAAGCTAAATATGCAATTCTAAGATACTTATAAAAAATAATTTAAAGCATATGAAAAGACAAAATAGTTTTATTAAAATAAGTTGTAATTATTAAGGGTACTAAAATTAACATTTTTCCAAACCCTTTTTGGGTTAAGTATATTGGCTTAAAAAGATGTCTCTAAGAATAGTAAGAATAGTCATTTGATAAGAGTCTTGGTAACACTTTTTGCTATAACTCCCAGAAATTAACTGAATAAATCACAAACCAGTTAATAAATTTTGTGAGAGCAGGGTTTTCAATTTTTGTTTTCATCAAATTGAAGAAAAACCTAAATTAGTGCTCAACTGATATATAACAAAATTATCTTTGACAAATAGATTACTATTTTTTCGTCACATAGCTTGGAGTTTGAGGAAATTAGTGAATTGTTATTGCCTAACTCCTTCTATTCGCATTCAGTCATTAATGTCAACAAATTTCTTTAGCACTTGCATCTATAAAGATAAAAGAAATGGAATTTATGCTGAATTCCAATTCAGTCTCTAGATTTGTGAACAACTTTGAAAGAAAAATAATCCTACCCATCTCCAAAAAAATTCTTATATTTAATAATTTTAATCAAAACTTATATTTGCATTATTTCAACAAATTGCATATTAGTAATTACCAATTACTTATGATTCAATTCACTAGAAATTTTTCAAAACTGTAAGCCTTATGGTCAAAGAAATGTTTAAATTTTTACTATATATGCATATTTTGTTGGAACAGACTATGAAAAGATGATTTTTAAGGAGATGTAATCATATATATTCTATCTTTGGAAATCCAGGTGATTGCTAACAAAAAAAAACCATATTACATGTGTATAAAATACTGTGGAGGAGGTGGAATGTACATAAAAATTCAAGGAAAAACAAAGAAAACATTTGGCTGTCAAAACTTTGTTCATGTGTTGGATTTTTTTATACTCATGGAAGTTATCAAACTGCTGAGCTATTTAGATTCCATTGGATATATATTTTTCAGAGGCTCTAACAATTTTACTATAAATATCAATATTGATAATATGCTAGAATCTGTACCCCTGCAACTAAACATGATGCAAATGTTAAACATCATCATAAAAATATATGTGACAAAAGATTTTTTAAAATTAGAGACTTGAAACAAACACATTTCAATATCAGTATCTGAACTACCACCTCAGCTACTCCTTACAAGATTCAGCTTCCCCTACCCCCACAATCCCATATTATACAAGTTTCCCAATTCACAACCATTTTATATTAAGCTAAAGTGTACAATATTTCCTGAGCAGAGTTCTATAGACTGTAAATCACCATCCTCTACAAGAAGCTCTATAAGCCTGATCTTACCTGCTAAGTCATTTCTTCCCTTCCCCATCGGTTAACTCGAAAGAAGACAATGGGCATCTAGGTTAAGTCAGAACAGCTTATCTAGTAAAATTCAGTAATATTCTATTTAATCATTTATAAAGATTGTTTCTGTGGGAAAAGATATTTTGAGCTCCAGCTTGCCAGATAAAGAATGTATAATCTTCCCCACTTTTCCCCTTCACAATCTTAGTAGTAACTATTCTGACAACACATGAAAAACTACTTATTCCTAAACACAGAATATTAGCTTTCTGTGTTGACATAAATCAATACCTATGTAAATTAATCATTTCCCATCCATTTTAAATTAAGGTACAAAAGATGGAAATTCAATCTAGGCCAGGGACAGGGTTCATATTTACAAATCACTTCTTGCTTAATGTTTTAAGCCACCCACTATCTGTACAGAAATTTATATTTCATGCATATACTATGGAAATCCAGGATTCATGACATTAATTTCTGAGTATGTTAACACCAAGAGAAAGGCAGGGCTTAAATTTTAGAAAGGAATGATCTCTTTTTATAACTTATTATTATTGTTTTAGTATTTTTTTAATTGTAGGTGGACACATAGTATCTTTATTTTTATGTGGTTCTGAGGAGCAATCCCAGTGCCTCACACATGTGAGGCAAGCACTTTACCACTGAGCTACAGCCCCAGCCCCTAAAAAGGAATAATCTTTAGAATCAGAGAAAACAGTTGTATCTAAACCTAACTATGCATTAGAATAATCTGAGTAACCATTCCTAATAACAAATCCTAAGCTTCACCCTCAAACACTCTGATAGAGTGTGCACTGAAATGTGTTATTTTTTTTTAAAGACTGTCCCAGATAATTCTAATAACTCAAAAATAAACAGTAGGACACTCCTGAAATAAATCATCCCAAATCTGACACTTTATTATGGGCCTTTGGGCAAACTGTTTAACCAATGTGAAGCTTTGTTTTCTATATATAAAATAAACATAATTGAACTCCTTAGGGAAGAAAGATTGTGGACTGTGTCTTACTCAGTTCTGTAATCCCTGCACATAGTACTTGGTAGTTTATAACTTTTAAAAAAGTGTTCTTGATACAATATATATTTAGGTTTTATTAAGTAAATTCATTATACTTCCTGCTTTCTATTAAATATCTACCTATAGTTTGGGTATTTTAAATTCATTGGATATATTTTAAATACATAAAATTCTGTTATATAAAAATTGTAATGCTTTCCACTGCTGTCATGTAGTTAAAAAATAAAAATAAAAAAATTTTAATTCTGTTACAAAAAAAAATGTTTTTCTGATGCTCTGACCTACCAGTACAATGATTGCAACAATTATGTGCATGTTAATATAAACTTAGGGCCATACAGTATTGATTACAATAGTTACAATATTTAGAAACATTAAGAATGAACTAGATATCTACCTATTTTAATAAAAGCCATTAAAATGATTTAAGATAAACAGCTCTGCTTTGAAGGGAGGTTTTAAGAATATACCCTTGGGGCTGGAGATGTAGCTCAGTTGGTAGAGTACATGCCTACCATGCACAAGGCCCCAGGTTCAATCCCCAGTACCACAAAAAAAAAAAAAAAAGAATATACCCTTTTTTATCTTTTCAAAGGTACATGAGGTATGTAATATATTTTAGTATAAATATTATTTTTTAAATTGTAAATATAAAATATTCTTAAATTTAATTTTAGCTACCAATTCTAAGCTGCCTCTATTAAGCAAAAATATGTTGGCATGAAAAAAATACAGGAAAATTCATACTATATTCACTTGAAATGGATTCCAATAGTAATATTTAACATAGAGACAATCTACATAGTTTATGGATAAACTAGAAAATACCTTCCTTTTATCTATTTTTTTGTTTAACATCTCTCACTCCTTACAAAGGACTCACATCTAAATGGGCCATAAACCCTGAATGTTGTATGTATATGTGTCCTATAAGACATTCTTCTTGGTTTTTAACTGGATAAGAGTATGTTAGTCATGGTATAGTCAAAAAAGAATGGCAAAGTTAAACCTTTTTACCCTTCAATTCCTATAGGAAATAATCAGTTATGAAGTAAGTAAATCAAAATAAGAAACTGAGAAATTAAAATAAAACATTTCCCAAATGTAGAGAAATTATTTCTCTCAATATATTCCCTTCTATTAATTTCAAAACAATATTATGGAAGAGTGAAAATATCTTTTATTCATTCAGGAGGATCAATAGTCATATAGAACCACTACATTAAAAAAGAAAAGAAAAGCCTTTGCCTATTCCTAATTCAGACCACCCATACTAATATTTAGCCAGCATACAAAAGTATGGAGTAATAACCAGTGTCTACTCTGATTAGCTATACATTCTGATTGGTTGGTGCCCAAGGCCTACTGATTGATAAATAATTTGAATACCTACCATGCAAGGATTTCCTATTTTTCAGTAATTGTATTAGATGTTTGTGATAACTTAATTTTTAAAAAAACTATTTCTGTCTAACTATTATATGTCAGACATATAAGTAAAAAAAATAAGTCAGAATACAATCTGATAAAGAGAGTAATAACAACATGAAGGAGATACTGAGAAAGAACTGACAAAGCTTTTTAGGGTTTCTGCAGAAAGAATTATTTAAATTGGATTTGGAAGAATCCATGAGTTTGTTGAGTGGACAAAACAGAGAAGGGACTCTGGACAGAATAAACTATGTATGAAAAGAAAAAGAAGCATTAAATAGAATGTTGTCTTCTTGATAAAAGATGCCATTTAAAAGTGCTAAAATTAAAAATTTATAATACAGAGAGGAAGTAAGGTAGAGAATTTAGTAAAATCCCATCTATGAATGGTCTTAAATTCCAGGGCAATTAAATCCCAATAGCAAATAATAACTTTCCCTCACCCTATTTTCTCCACCAAACAAATGTCAATGGCTCTTGAATTTCCATGGAAATTGAAGTCTCTTGTTTAGGCTTCTTTTCAGTGTATCCCTAGAGAACATTATCTTACTATTCTTTTTTTTGAGGAACTGTTCTTTATTTCAAAAAGACACTTGTCAATATTCAGTATCAAAACAGTTGCACTATTGTTTGTCATTCTCCCACTGGCCCCAAAGAGATCACAACAAAGGAGAGTACATTTTAAGCCAATAAGCTGCAGGATGTACTCCTACCAGACCTCACAGAAACCTCACCTAGGAGTGGGGATTGGGCTGGGAAAGAAACTTTGAAAGATCAGCACACTGCCAGCCCAGACTGTAGGACCAGATGGGGTGGCCAGATACCCCAACTCCAAAGATGCAAAGTTTCAAAATAATATAAAACTTTAAAAGTTTGTACATAAGCTATTCAAAATTCTCCAGCACTGATTTAAAGCACAATGAGATGGCACTCTTAGATATAGCAGCTTCAGACTCAGAAAAGGGTGATGAGATGAGTTTCATATGGCTAAATCAGTAGCAAAAACATAATTTTCTTTCTTTTTTATTTTTTAAGGAGGATAGCAATTAAATGGTCACCTCAAGATTAAGGGGCCCATGATCCATTCTGTGAACACTTGGGAAGCAAGTAGAAATGGGAGAAAAATTTGATCTCAGGGCTAAGAATATGGTTCAGTGGTAAAATATTTGCCGAACATGCACCAGGCCCTGAGTTCAATCCCCAGAACCACAAAAACAAAAAGTCTCAGAGGTCTCATCATGTTAATTTGGTCATTACTGATGAAAAAAAAAAAAAGGAAAAAATAAGAATAAAGTTATCTAAAGATACCTTAAAACTAAAAACAAAACAAAACCTGAATAGTAAGGTTTTTATTTTTTGGCTAACTCCTCTTGGAATCACCTTTCTGGTTTGGCTGATAACTTGGCACAGAGCAATGAGGTTTCCCATTGCACAGAGCAGTGAGTCTTTCCCTGGGCTGTTTGGCTCTCAGTAAGGCAGGCCCATTCTTCTTTTCCTCCTCTACAGAGACTGAAAAGTTACCTGCCAAAAGTGAGAAGGGAATTAAATTGCTGCTTCAGAGCTATAAAATTATTTGTAATGTTTTACAAATGGTTACTGTAACAATAAAAAAAAAAGTAATTACAAAATGTGTACATCACAACAGGCTTTTAAAGACACTTTGCACTGTGCTCACATTAAATGTTGCTCCCAATGGTGCTCAGCCTCTAGTCCAGCTGGAATCTCTGGGAAGAAGCAGAGACAGTTTGTGAAAAAGACAAGGGGGTGGGAGTAAAGGGGGTGTTGAAAGGAGAAAGCAGCCTTCCAGTTAAAGATCAGCCCTCAGTTTCAAGGTCAGCTTCTGGCTGGTGGGCATCAGGCGGAGTCAAGATCAGAGGGAGGAGCAGCAGCAGGGCAGGACTGGGGAGCTCTACCTCTCATTCAGGTCAAACAGAGTCTAGCCCAGCATCCTTTGTGTACAGAGATGCTCCTCTTTGGTGCATTTCAGTTTATCTTCCAAATCATCAATTGTCTTTTTCAGTTTGGCTACCTATCTCTCAGCAAACTCAGCATGGGTCTCTGCCTCCTTGAGTTTATCAATTAAGAATCTTTATTTCTTCCTCATATTTGTCTTCTTTTTGAATGCTTCACCAGCATTCAGACACTTCAGGTTCTGGTCCATCAGTCTGATCTGATCATCCATCTCTCAGCAACGGGACTCTGCCAGCTCAGCTCGTTCCTCTGTAGGTTCCAAGTCTCCTTCAATAATTACTAACTTATGAGTCACCTCTTCGTACTTCCTATCTGCTTCTTCTGTAATGTGCTTAGCTTCTTTGAGTTGGATTTCCTGGAGTTCCATCTTTTCTTCATCTTTTGGAGCCTGGTTTTCAATAACCTTCATACCTCTCTCGTTCTCATCAGCAGCTTTTTCTGCTTCCTCCAGCTTTTGCAGGGCATTAGCTAGGCGCTCATTAGCTCCTCTTCAACTAGTTAGACCCTGCGGTTCAAGGAGGCTGCCTTAGCCTCAGCCTGTTCCCAGGCCAGCCTTTCTTCCTCAACTTCCAGCTGGAGACGGTCATCCCTGTCCTCTGTATCCTCAGCTTGCTGTTTCAGAACCTGGATCTTGTGCTTCACCGCCTGGACAGTGGCGATCCCCTCATCCCACCCCTTGCAGGGTGCCCACCCAGCCACTTCGCAATATCTACCTTCTGACTGCTCAGCTCAGCGTTACAGCCGCTTCTCACCCCTAATTCCGCCTGCTACGCCCAGAAAATCTTGACTTACTTTTAATTAGCCATTACCCTGCTCTTTCAACAGGACAATAAATCCTAGTTGGTTTAACACTAGCCTCACTTGGTTCCATCTTCAACTAAATAAGCCAACCCTCAGTTTGAAGAACAATGCTCCATCATTTTTAAAAGGCACACAAACAACTCAGCAAATTCTATTATAAGTACTTAAAAATAAATTTTAGACAAAAAATTAAACCAGCAAATCCTCCCGAGCAGACACAAGTCTCTGAGGAATCACTACTTATTCATTGAAAACCGCGGTCACTTAACTTTGTGGACCGCTAAAGTTAATACAGAGCTATTCTTAGAGATCCAATTTGGTCAATTCCCAGGTTAATTACACTCTGGTGGGGTCTCAAATAGTTAAGATCCAGTTAGTTTGATGTAACAAAATGCTGAACTTTAATTCCTATTTCAAGTTATATTTACCTATACTTGTAGAACACTCCAGGTAAGAGCATACTTTTTTATTGCCTATGCACATTTTCATCTACTTTCACCACACAATATAAGAGCAAGCCTTAACAGTGTAACAGACCCCAAGATATACACCAATGGCTCTTAAAGATATAATCTATAATACAAATAATACCCTGCGACAATGAACACTATTAGATTTGTACTATACTTTGGTGCTAGAAACTATTGGTCCCTGAGACACACACAGAAAGCAGCCCCTTAGAATGTATACTGAGGCGTGGGGAACACATTATAAAGAGATAATTGTCACAATATTTAATTTAACTGTTCAATTTTACTTTCAAAGTTCTCTTTGAAATGACCAGATTAAATGACCAGATCAAAAGAGAGGAAGCTGATGTAAACAGATAAAGAATCACCAGGACTGATGCAGCCAGTGTTAGCTAAGTTCCTTTTATATGCCTGACACAATCTTCTACATTTTAATAATACTAAAGCTTCAATCAAAATGTTGGTGAGTCTCTTCTCAAAAAGTTAAAAATAGAACTGCCATATGATCCAGTAACCCCACTATTGGATATATATTCATAGGAAATGAAATCAGCATCCTGAAGAGATATCTGCACACCTATGTTTACTGTAGCACTATTCACAATAGCCAAAAGATGGAATCAATCTAGGTGTCCATCAAGGAATGAATGAGTTAAGAAAATGTAGTATATATACACAATGAAATGTTATTTGACCATGAAAAAGAACGAATGCCTGTCGGTAACATGAACATGGAGAACATCATGTGAAAAAATCCTCATACAGAAAGATAAATATCATATGATTACCTTCATATGTGGACACTAAAAAAGCTGATATCCTAGAAGGTCAGAATAGAATAGTGAGGACTGGGAATGTGGCTCAAGTGGTAATGCGCTCGCCTGGCATGCACGGGGCGCTGGGTTCGATCCTCAGCACCACATACAAATAAAATAAAGATATTGTGTCCACCAAATACTAAAAAATAAATATTAAAAAAAAAGAATAAAATAGTGATTACAGAGGGAAGGGGGAATGTTTGACAAAAGACATGCAAACACAGAGAAGAAGGAAGAAAAGTCCCAAAAGGGCAAATAAAAATAAGTAAAATTAATTGCCTGGGACCAGGGGTTCAGAAATAAGAAAAGACATGGGAGGTAGAAATTGAAAATGATTGCTAACTGTTATGGAGTTTCTTGGGTGATAAAAATACTCTAAAATTGTGGTAATGGCTGCAAAGTCTGTGAACATATTAAAAAAAAAAACATTGGATTGTACCCTTTAAAAGGATGAATTATATGTGTATTACATTACAATAAACTGCTTTAAATTAAAAAACAACCATAGATTTCTACTAAAACAAATTATAATCAAGTTCTCAAAAGTCAAAAGACAAAGAGAATTTTGAAAGCAGCAAGAGAAAAGTGACATGTTACAAAAAAATGGGAATCCCAACAAAAGTGTCAATAGATTTCTCAGAAGAAATTTTGCAAGCCAGGACAGAGTAGGATGATATATTGAAAATGGTGACCAAAAAAAAAAAAGTAAAAACCTGCCAATAAGGTATAATATACCCAGCAAAACTATCCTTCAAACATGAAGGGAAGATAAAGACTTTCACATATAAACAAAAGCTGAGGAGTTTATCAACACTAGAATTTTCTTAAAAGACATGCTAAAACTGAAATGAGAGGACACTGGCTAACAACATGAAACAATATGAAAGTGCTAAACTTACTTTAAAGGCAAGAATCAGAATACCCAAACACTATAGTAGTGGTATGCTAATCACTACTTACTCCAGTATAAGAATTAAGGGACAAAATGTTCAAAACAATTATGGCCATAATAACTTGTCAATGAGTAAAAAATACAAAAAAAATCATTAATATAAAATATGAAAGGAGAAATTAAAGTGTGCAGTTTTTGTATGCAAAGTTACTATTTCCTTAAAATAGACTTTTACAATTATAATATGCTTTATATAAGCCTTATGGTAAATACAAATACTATTTTGGGATTGCCATATATACTGGAGATTATACACACACACACACACACACACACATATGAATATCTCTGTGTGTGTGTGTGTGTGTGTGTATATATATATATATATATATCTGTGTATGTGATATGTAATATCCCCAAAGCAAATGTACATAGTATGTCAAAGAGATATTTGCATTCTCATATTCATTGCAGCATTATTCACAATAGCTAAGATATGAAATCCACTTAAGTATTCATCAACACATGAATGGATAAAGTAAATGTGGTACTTATATATAATGGAATATTATTCAGCCTTCCAAAAGAAGGAAATCCTGTCACTTGCAACAACATAGATGAACCTGGAGGACATTATACTAAGTGAAATAAACCAGTACAAAAACAAAACTACTGCATAATTTCTCTTAAAAAGTCAAACTCATGGAAACAGAGTAAGATGGTGGTTTCCAGGGGATAGGGGAGGAGGGAAATGGGTAGATGTTGGTCAAAGAGTATAAAGTTTTAAGTTATGCAAAATGAATATATTCTCAAGACCTATATATATAACGTAACTAAAATTAATAATACTCTATCATATAATTGAAATTTGCTCAGAAAGTAAATCTTAAATGCTCTCACTGCACACACACACAAGGTAACTGTGAAATGATAGCAAACATATAGTTGTCATCTTTAACTCCTCTTTTTATCTTCTTTATCCAAACAACAAATTTCTCATCTTTCAAGTTTCAGATCTGCCACTCTTCAGAACCACTGACACTTTCTCGAATATCAGGCTCAATAATGTCATGATTGATGACTCCAATAGTCTTGGCCTTTCCCTCATCTTCACAAATGGCAGTCATCACCTTTGCATTAAAAGACAGTGCTAGCTACATCTTTTTTATCATTCCAGAAGCCTTCAGCAATTTTCTTCTATCCATTTGTTAGAACTGTGTCACAAAGCCATTACCAGTTGCAAGGGAAGCTAAGTTTTATATTCTTCCAGACTCTTGCAGAGAATGTTTGTTATCTATGTTTAGGGTTTCTCTAGACATTAGCCACATGTGACTATTTAAATTTAAATTAATTAAAATTTAATATTCAATTTCTCAGTCTAGACCATTTTCAAGTGTCAAGAACTACTTGTGACTGGAAACTACTCTGTTGGATAGTGAATATATAAAAAAGTTTCACATTGCTTAAAGCTCTATTAAACAGTACTGTATATAGAATATCATAATAAGGCTTA